>NC_141298.1:14363750-15045000 GCF_037954325.1 Fistularia commersonii | reverse complement strand
TCACAAAGTCCTCCAGTTCTCTGTGCGAAAATAAAAAAAAGAGCAAACCAGGTGAAGGATTTTAATGTTTTTTTTTTTTTTTTTTTTTTTCTTTTAAGAAAAGATCAAACCCTTTTATTATAAACAACCAGAGAATAATTGAAACAGATCACACCTTGCCCATTTCACTGGGCTGCGTTTTAAAATACTCCACTCGGGGGCTTTATTATTCCTGCCATGTACTATTTTGACCGCCAATTAAAAAGCACTTCAAAACCTTTTTTTTTTTTTTAGACGGTAAATTTACAAGTGGATATAAAACCTGGAAATTGCTCACTAAAGATACCTGTCATCAAGCTGTAATTAAGGTCATAATGCAGAACATTCCCCGATCATGTTTTCAACCAACATAATCTTTTCTAATAAGACGACTGGTTGGGTCACAATCTTTTTTTTACTTACAAACCCATGACTAGCAAACGTAACGAGCACAAAAGCATTTATTCATTATCTCTACCGCTTATCCTGCGCTGAGGGTTTGCGGGGAGGCTGAGACATATCTAAACTATCATAATGCCGAAGACAGGGTTCACCCCGGATTGCTCGGCGGTCGATCGCAGCGCCACAAATGGAGCAAAACGGCCGTTCGCTCACTCGTTTCCAATGAACCCCCTGCGTGTTTTGGGACTGCGGGAGGAAAAGCGGCGTAAACACAGGAAGAACATGCACCGAGCCCGGGACTTTCTTGTTGTGGAGCGGGAACACTAACCACAGCATTTACTGCAGCAGCGGCGGTCAGCAGCGAGAGTGAGAAGACGCAAGAAATAAAAAAAAAAAAAAAAGCTAATTGAACATTCTATATATATTTCCCGAGACAGCTCTGTGCATGGAGTGACAGCCCAGTGCTCCTGCCTCTTCCTTCTGTCTCCATCGCTTTGCCTTGCTGACCTCCTTTGCGACAACATGGCCATTTTCTTATTGCTGGGTAGTATTTCCACTGTAACTACATGTTGTAGGGGTGTATCATCAAATCCGGTCAAATAACATCAGTCTGTTCAGAGAGAGTTCACAATCTGTATTTCGATGTCAGAGTGAGACTTACACTAAAAGTGGGAAATATTTTAAAAACTTTTTTTTTTTTTGAAAACCACTTTTTTACACTAGAGTCGCTTTGTTCTAGTTTCCTCCAAGTCCTCTGGATTCCCCCCATGGTCCAAAAACATGCAAGAGATTAATTTGGATGTCCTAAAATGCCTAGACGAGTGAACGAGAGGGAGTGAATTGTTGGGAAAATAGAATATAATATTCCTTAAATCGTCCCACAGTGAGGAAATTTCAACCAGTCACTGCAGAAAATGGACAGTGTAAGAAAAATAGAAATGCTAAGAAACGCTATGTATAAACAGGTAGGGCTTGGATTCACAAGGTGTACCCAAATAACAAGACAATATATAAACATTTTAAATGGTGCAAAAATTGTGCAACAAGCAGCGAACAATTCGCTATTTCCATAAAAAAGGCACAAATATACATAACAGTGAACTTACAGCCCAGCCTGTCCCTTCTGTGCAACCCTTTGCAGCAGCTGATTAGCATCTGTTCACTTCAGTCTCCCTAATGTTTGCACACAAGGCAAAATACCTCGAGTATCTTTATTTGCTCGAGCAAATGAAGATAATTGGACTGCCTCTCACTTTCATTGTGAAACAGCACAACGGGAAAGACAGCAAGGATGCGACGCCTTCGTACTCTTCGACGCTTGTCTGCGGTTTCCTGCCACGTTTGCCATTTGACTCTCCACCGGGCGCTTAAGGTCAGACAACCCCGCTGAGAGTGTTTTAAGTGGTCAGTCAAAATAGGTTTTCGCATCAGCAGAGACTACTTCTTCAAAGTTCAGGCAAATTCTCGAATGCACGACCAAACCGAAAAGAGTTAAACGACGAGACGAGAGCATCTGCTGGCAGACAGGTCCGCGTCCACTAACATCGCAGTTCAGGAAAGGTTGCAACACGAGCCCGTGAGCAACTTGCAATGTGTTTTATTATTATTGCTCAAGGGTTTCACAGTAAAGGGAGACCAAAGATCACTTGCAGAACATATGAAGGGTCACAACAGGTGCAATTTGTGCAGAAACTCCAGCTTCACCAGCCTCTCTCCTAAAAGAAGAGCCCTCAACTCCACTAAAACAATTTGGCAAATGTAAAAGCGAGCGATAGGCACGAGGTCAAATGGATTCTATGCAGAGAAGCCATTTCATTTATTTTTGAATTACATATAATTTCATTTCAGCAATCTTTCATGGCTCGCCAGAAATTAGCCACTGCGGGTTACCAGGAGGTAGCTTCCGACATTGCTATTTATTTTATGAATATTAACATAATTATGATAATTATGAATGTTGTTGAGCCGCATTTTGTAATAACGGTGCATTTTGTAATAAACGTCCCAAATGTAATAACTTTTTCATTTCATTTTGTAATAAAGCCGCATTTTGTAATAAATTTTGCAGCATTATGTAATAAGTTATTACATTTTGAGAAGCTTGTTACAAAATGCACTTGCAACTTTTTATTCTCTAGGAAATGTAATAACATGGAATTTATAGAATATTCTCTGTTAATACAACCTTTGAATAGTGTACTGATAGTAATTGCTAAGTACTGCTACTAGGCTAATACAGTGATAATAATAGGCCCAGCTTTTACAAATACTTAAATAAAATACAATTAACAAACAAATAAACTATGCTTTAGAATTTTTATTACATAATACACCATGTTATTACATTTCCTAGAGAATAAAAAAGTGCATTTTGTAATAATCTCCTCAATATGTAATAACTTATTACATAATGCGGCAAAATTTATCACAAAATGCGTTGGGGCAGTTTATTACAAAATGTGGCAGTTTATTACAAAATGCGGCTTTATTACAAAATGAAAAGAAAAAGTTATTACATTTTGAACGTTTAGTACAAAATGCACTGTTATTACAAAATGCGGCTCAACAATGTTAAAGCTAACGGTATTAGAAGTAAGAAATCAATTATACTCTCGTTTTCAATCTCCGTCAGCCGGTCGAGACAGAAGGCCGCCTACACCGAGCTCAGATCTGCCAGAGGTTTCCGGCCGGTAAAATAAATAGATAAAATCTAATTTTACAAATATCCCCATACATTTCGTTCATTTGAGTCCACAGAGACTCCATGCAGACTGTGTCCACACGGTGGGTGACGTGCGACAGCCAGTTTTCTCCAAGACGACCGTTGCAACATAGTGAAGCGGAACTCGCCTCAAGTATTTATCAAGAGATGCAACGAGGGAGAAGAGAAGTCCTTGCTCCACAAAAGTGGAGCTTTCTAATTTTCCCTGTGTCCGGGCAGCGGGGCTTCATGACCGGTTTCCACATTGAATGCTAATTCTTTGATTTATCCTCATCCAGTTTTTAAGAGGAAGGGCTTATAGTTGCCCCCGAGTCCAAAGAGCCTCTCAAATTAGACTGAAATTGAAACATGTGGACTTTATATTTTCTAGATTTGTGTCAGAAGAAGTGGTGTTTGTCAGCGTGGTTCTACATAAATGCATACCCAAGTACATGCGGGACTGTTTTTGCCCATAACAATTTACTCTGATCGTTCAAAAACATTTGTGTCCTTTGAGTTTGTTTGTTTCTGTTTAACAAGCACATTATTTGATTTAAAGTCTGGTTTTATGTCTCACAATTCCCAGTCAGAAATAGAAAAAAAAAATCGATCCAATATTATCAATACTCTCGTTCCCTGTTGGTATTTTCTCCGACAAACCTCCAGCAGAGGGTGGAACAATGTATCACCATGCAATATCATATCTTTGACGTTTGACAGTATGCATCTTGGAGATGTTTAATCTTTGTCTCAAACATTTGTTATCAAATTCAATTTTTTTTTGCTAAACAAAGATGCTCATTCGGCATTTCACAATACCAAGTCTGATAGCGCTTGGCTTTCCTGCTTTACACGCCGGCTTCATGTTGACTTGCCTTTCATTGGTCGGATTTGGTTGATGTCTCTTGAGCTGAACCTGGAAGTCCATACTTCACAGATTCATCCAGTGTTGAAAAAAGTTGTATTAAACTTGCGTTTTAAAGCGGTGTCATATCGTACAGCTCCCGTCTCATCAAATCTCTTGGTCGAAACAAACTTGAGTAATTAGAAATATCACACGGCAAATTTGGTGGGCTCCATGTCCTTGTGACTGTCAGAATAATCAGCGATCTTAAATTACATGATTTTTCACAGATGAGGTAAGATGTTTATCTGATAGGGTGACAATAATGACTAGTTCAAAAGTGACTGATGGGTTAATTAAGTCTCCGGGGAAACCGGTAAACAGAGCCGCCTTAATACGGCGCTTGTTGGTAGGTAACTTCAGCTGCCCCTGTCTGCAGTAATTTCACAGAGAATTCTCTCCACATGCTAATTCTACCCTTTAATATTTGCCCCCTTTAGTTTCATCTTTCTCTTTAATAAGCTTGAAATTAAAATGGCGGCACATTGTGGCCTTTTTTGCGGGAGGCATGATAGGGTGAGGCAATGCCGAGAACAACGAGTCAGGGGGTTACATCAAACTACAGGCATATAAAGCAGATTGTATAAAAGCACACACCCGTGGGTGTGTGAACTGAGGTTAATGAGATGCTTATTTCATCACTCTCTTCCCCCAATTCATTCACTCATTGCAATTTCAGCGTCTGCACTTGTATAGCACACAGCCCCGAGGCTGGGAAGCATTCTTAAAATCTGTACAATTTTGCACGTGTGAGAAGATACGTATGGAGACGCAGAGCCCGAGTGGCTGCGCAATGCTAATATTTGAGGGAGTGCGGCGTTCAGTTACACATGATCTAAACAAGACAGCACAAACTGATCACAGGTCAAACAGGGTTGCAGTAATTATTTTTCTAGCGGACAAAATAAGCAGCTCAATACACACACACACACACACACTCACAGTGGAAGTAGTAGTATCCAAGCTAAATGTATCAAGGGAATTGATGCCACTACCACATATTGTAATGGCTAAGTACTCAAAATAATGTTCTCGGTGGTACACTGCCAAAAACTTCTGAAGTCATCAATTCATTCAGTCCTTGTATTGATCGCAGTATGAGATCAATACCAAGACGGATTGGCACACACGGGCCGGGCCCATCTGCACCGTCCAAACAACCAGGAAAGATTCACCGCCAGAACCGGCCCCCGCTAACTTCCACACGAGCCTCAGTCCATGTGATCCAACAGATTTTTCCTCCTTCCAATCCGGATAATCCCCAAAGGTGCTCCTTTGTCCCCACTGAACGACACACTCATTGGCAAAACGACCCCCTTCGACCTAATTTCGGACAATCAACTCTTACATTGACATAACAAGCCGCCATAACCTGGACTCGCCCGAAACCCTGGCAGTTTTTTGCGAAACTCCCCACAGGTCATTGGAACTAAAGAAGCCTCTCGGGTGAGGGGTGTTGAGCCGCATTTTGTAATAAACGTCCAAAATGTAATAACTTTTTCATTTCATTTTGTAATAAAGCCGCATTTTGTCATAAATTGCCCCAACGCATTCTGCAATAAACTTTGCCGCGTTATGTAATAAGTTATTACATATTGAGAAGATTATTACAAAATGCACTTGCAAGTTTTTTTTATTCTCTAGGAAATGTAATAACATGGTGCATTATGTAATAACAATTCTAAAGCATAGTTTATTTGTTTGTTAATTGTATTTTATTTTACTTTAAAGTACTTGTAAAAGCTAGGCCTATCATTAGCATCACTGTATTAGCCTAGCAGCTCTACTAAGCAATTACTATTAGTACACTATTCAAAGGTTGCATTAACAAAGAATATTCCATAAATTCCATGTGAAGTCATCGAACTGCGCCACCTAGCCATTCTTGGTTGTTTCATACGACATGAGGAAGCTGCTGCACGGTCACGAATTGCAAAACGTAGACTAGGACGTCCCATCATTATCTCGAAGCAACTATTCCATCCACAAACTGGTGGATCTGAAAATGACTTCTGTCAAAATTAACAGCCGCTGTTGAACTTCACATTCTGTTCTGCTAAATCTTTGGAGTTACACACAGAAAACTGCGAATTGTGTTTATCATCTGAAGACAAACACAAGCCATTCGGCGCTGCTATCTATCGCGCTTCGTCTCTCGCCTGTCCAAAAGTGCTGCAATTGTGTTGATGCAGATAATTTTGTCTGACTTGTGTTTAAATGGCGATAAAGCTCCAAAGCTACTTGATAGCTCAGTTTTCTCGGGCTATTTGGACTTTCATGATATGCTGAGATTATGTTCGAGTGTTGCTATAACCCTTTTTTTTCGAAAAACTAATTGACCACAGAATTTTGGAAATGATAAAAATGAGACAATAATTGAAAGTCACTCAAACTTTTTATCTCCCTCCGCCCCTTCTGTATTTTACATAAAGGCTACTGTTCTGTGGGGGCTTTGAGTCATTTCCTTATCATGTTTTGATTCAGAGGCCTTAATGGGAAGAAAATAGCTCTCAATTAGAACCAGGCAAAAGACAGAATAAACAATTCTGTATATATATATGTACACACACACACACACACACACACGCACATAACAATGTTTCCTGTTGCTAAGGGCTAATGAAACCAAATTCTACTAGAGTCAAATTTTGAATCACTGCAGTCAGAAACACAATATAATTGCAATATTAGATTTGTAGAGTTGAGTCATTTTTTATTCTATGAAACACGTCATATACATATATATACATATATATATATATACACATATATATGTATATATACACACACACACATACACACATTTATATATATATATACTGTAATTTCCGGACAATTGAGCACACCTGAATGTAAGATGCACCGGCTAAAAATACGAAATAAATTTATGCTGCTGCAATTGTCTATAAGTTGCAGGTGTCAACGTTGTAATATGAGATACACAGAAAGATGTTACACAGAATTTTTTGTTAAAAAACTTAATTAAATATATACCGTAAATTTCAGACTATAAGTCTCTATTTTTTTCACACTGTTTGAACATTGCAGCTTAAACAGCGATGCGGCTAATTTATAGATTTTTAGGGGGCGAACGAGCTTCTTGCCCCCAAAACATTTTCAGTCTCGACAGATCCGACCAATGAAGTTACGTGAAATTCTGAGTTTGGTCAATTTCACTTACAAAGAAGACGACGTTAATAGTTTCAGTGCGCAGGAGAAAGACAAAGATAGTAATCTGCTGGAGTCGGACAAAGTGGGGCTAGAAAATGGATGGATATTTATTAATCATCTTTTTCATCGGCTGTGTTACAGGTAAAAGCATTTCCAGTACATATTTGTGGATGTTTGACATGTGATTGTTTGTATGCCCAGATCCAGAAAGAGCCTTTCGCACACCAACTGAAAATATAAAATACTAGTTAGTTGCGGTTTCAGAATGTCTGGGTCAGGATCACACAGAAAAAGAAAACGTCGGTGTTTAAATAAATGGCAATAATTGACACCGTCATGACACAAGCTGGTCCCGATTCAAGCTGCAGTCTGAAAGTCAGCTGGTCCCGATGAAAGGATTCGGTCGTCCAACAGACGGTGTTCAGACCATTACCGACAGCCAAAACATATCGGTTTTGACTCCTGATTCAATTATGACAGAGTCCCACTGGGATCAGCGGCGCTGTGTTCTCATAAAGACTTTGGTTTAGTTCAATTATCTCTCGCTATTCTTTGTTTATTTCATTATTACTATTTTTTTTTTTTTCCAGCGAGGTTTTTACACTAGGAAAGGTTTGAATTTGAAACCGGTATTGTTGATGAGGCGACCCTGCAGATCATGTAATGAAATGCCCTGCCGTCGACTACTATTTTTGTTTTATTGTACAAAATGCGTCTTCTTCTCTCCGCCAGGTAGACCAGGAACTGCTAAACTTCTACACAAGGTGAGTTTGAAGCTTCGCTTTCAGTCGAAATCAATGAAACTTCGGTTCCCGACCCGAAAGAATTAAATAAATTTGGACGGAGATTTGAGGGCCGCCGCTCCGTCACCCCGGTACATAACAAATGCACCACATGCTGCCGAAATGCAGACCTCAATGTGGCACGACAACTTATTTTCGCCAAAGTGACCATCTTCTGGTCACGAAACGGCTCCACCGACGCACAATCGCATCTTGAGTCAGGTTACGTGACGAGACGGACGGCAGTTAAGTTGTCGAGTACGAAACAATTCCCCGACAAGCGATCGCTCAAGATAAGACTTCATACCGCCGCGGAGACGGAGCAGCGGTTTCTAATTTGAGAACGATTCGTTTTCCGAGCGCCACGGAAACGGATGAGACAACTCGGCGGTATAATACGAAACAGGATTTACAGATTCTAATAAAAATTACGTGCGAGAGATATCGCGGATCATTTTTTTTTGTAACGTTGTGTGACTGAGCCGGAGCTCCTCCTCAATGCAAAGCAGACAGGAGGTTAATAATAAAAAGTCCTAATCTCTGTTCCTATATAATTGAAAGAGCAGAAGGTATCTTTTCTAATAATGTTTGATAATGGAGAAGTGGACCTGCCGCTGAGTCCCGGTCGACCTTCCAACCACTCCGCCTTTGTCATCTTCACTGTGGTGAAGGTTACAGCATTTGCACAGCAGAAAAGAGCAGCTTAGCCCTGTACAGTTACCAGCCTTGGAGCGAGGCCTGTCACAGGAGACACATTCTATAGGCTGATCTCAGCACAAAACAAGATTTATTCATTGAGACGGGCAAAAAAAAATTGTATATGATGTTTGTTTTTTTTTTTTTTGCCTCACGATAAGTAAACTTTTTGAGACGGTTTTGACGAAAGGGGTCTGTTACTTTATGCAACGGTCCCGCGTGTTATCGGTAAACTGCCCCCAGGCTCATGCAAATTTATTCTTGACTAATGTGATTTTGTTACGATAAAAGATGCGTGACTGTATCTTGATGTAGTTTATCGATGTGAAGTTAAACTTAAAGTCAATTAAGAGCACATTTAATAGCGTATATAGGACGTTTTGCACGGTTCTTCGGATACAAAGTGCACGGCACGCTGTCTTGAAAGCAAAATATATGTTTATTGGTCTCAACTTACAGAGCACTTTGACACTTTGCTGTTTCAAAAAGCTTTACGCCGAAATTCACCGGTTCACACCCTTGCTAACGCCACACGCTGATGGCATCAAACCGCCAACCTTTGCCCGCTTCATCAACTAAAATTCCAAAACCACCAAAATTCATTTTGACTTGTTTTAGGGACATTATATCAATGTTGGATTCACCTGGAGTGTGTTTTTCAACTTTCATTGTGAGTGTGACTCTACACTTAATACACTTGATTTCTTTAATTCAGATCTAGGATGTGTTAATTTAGTGTTCCCTTTATTTATTTTTTTGAGCTGTGTATATTATTGTATGTGCAATTTCAACAAACAAGCCAGTTTGTTGTGTAAAGCATGAAATGTGTTAAAGGTAGCACAATACAACTGCAATAATCATGCAAAAGCACATAATTGTACTTAATACCATGATATAGCGCATGCACTTACTTTCCATCACATAACCTTCTAAACTCCTTGCAGGACTGCAGGGTCGGTTGTGGTTGTTTTTTTTGTTGTTTTTTTTGGGAGGAGAGATAACGCAAAAATTGAACAGCTTCCACAAACGATATTTAGATGTGCGGTCGACAAATCGGTCGGAATATAGCTGTTAGGCTTTTTATAAAAATTCAAGATGGGATATTTTTTTTCCTAAAGCAAACTATAACTGTTCTCGTATTGTCATGTTGAGTCTTCATTGCATTTTTGTGAATTTTTCTAGGTCACTGTAACTAGTTGTGTTGCAAGAAACAGCATGTTTATAGCATTTCAGCAGTTTCAAATGCATTCATCTTCCATTCCTCTTAACGTGGTCATGACAGACTTAAAGGGGGGTAAAACACGCTTCCTACGGTATTCACTAGAATGGCCGTGATTCCGTAGACGTCGGCGTTTACAAAACCGATAGTTTGTTGATGTGATCCTTCACCGAGACGCTTAACAACCACCCACATCTTGACTTGTGGGACTCCGATGGCTCCCCTGCCAACTGAAAAGTCTCTGAAGGTGTTAGATTCCCCGCAGAGGTTAAATGCCTGACACTGTCTGTCAAACAGTGACATCCAAAGAAGCCTCTTGAATGGGATGCAACACACTCGTGAAATCTCAAGACACTCGAAACGCCTTTGTTTAGCTTAAAGATGAGAGGGTAGACTGAGACGTTCGCTTAAATTGGTACGATTTATTCATTTGCATTTATTTATTCACTTTGGGTGACCAAGGATGTTATACTCTTGAGACGACGATGACAGTTATTGAAATAATTAAATTGTAATTCCTTTTTAGATTAAATCTTGCGAGTGTTTGTTTTATTAAAACATAAAATTATTATTATTTATAATAGCAGTAGCATTTAATTGATTTAATCTGCATCGTTTTCTTTGACGGAGATCATTCTGATTCTGATTTTGCTATTTTCACAGCCAGCTAATCTGGTCATTACGTTCCTTACCATATGAGCGTGTGTTTCATTTTGTTATTTTTTTATTTATTTTTTTTTATCTTATTTACCCCCCCTCCCCCATTATGCATGGCATTATTGCTCCTGGCACGAAACTGTTTTCAGTACAAGTGATGTCACTCACTCGTCTTTATCAGACGTCTATACACCTCATTTGAATATGCTCTTTATATGCTATTCTCCTCTTGATGCCATTTGCATGACGAGACATAATAAAGTGTCTGTCAGTAAATGGCAAATAACCCAGAGAGCCTTCCGTTGGCATCGAATCTGTGGCGCTGAATAATTTCCAGACTTGTTTTTTGTCTGCTAACTTGGGGTATCCATCTGTCCCTTTCAGTGCTCGTGTCATTGTTTGTGATAAATGTCACACGTGGACACACTAATAAAAAATAAAAAAAAAAAATAAAAAAAAAAGGCAATAAGTGTCTCAATACAAATAGAGAGTGTCTTGTGTCTGTGCTGATTGTAAAACACGTGTTCTGGTCTCAATATAGTGTTCATCATCAAAGCTAAATATACATGAAGCAACCTGTGGCCTTGCACAGAATGTAATCTACATTTGTCATGGAGAAAATGAGGCAGTGCATTTATCAAAGAGAAGCATAATGAAGCAGAACATTTCTCATTTATAATTATTTGATTATCTCTCTGGTTGCTTCATCAGTGTTATGCACCACTGGGCTTTCACGCAGCCGCTACGGCGAGGATGCCGGAATTATGATTTGTGTTATAAAAACTCGTACAATTACAGATTTTCCACCGAAAAAGGCTGTGAATCAAGAGCCCCTTTTTTATGCAACCGCACACTGAGTTTGACAACAATATAAACAGTGTTTTATTTCAATTATTGTGGGATCTCGTCTACTTGTGCGTGAAGTGTCAGTTGGGATTCTGCACCTCATTCTGGCTCTGAGACATGGAAGGGAAGAGCTGCAGGTGTCGAAATACACTTCAAAATTCATTTCTTTCGAAGGAGGATACCGCGCATTAAATGTTGGAGAATTACCAGGGAGTGTGTAAATAATGGAGGCCAAACACAGGAAATAAGCAGAGGGTTTCCTCCTGGGTATTAATCAAGAGCTGTATATGAGGTTCTGTGTGAAATTCCAACTGAAAGATTTACCAGTCTACGCTGGGAATTCGGGAAATTCAGCAGTTTGACAAAGCTCTTTCATTTCATGCACTGCCCCGCGAAGAACCGCAAAATCATATCCATAGGAAACATTTCTCTCTCTCAAAAAAAAAAAAAAAAAAAAAAACACTTCTGCATTTCGCATTTTGCTGCTCGGGCTTTTCACCGCTCGTAAACAAACAACAGTGAAAGCGCTGATATTTAGTCGTTCTTATCAAATAATAAATAAATAATCAGGAATAACGATGTGGTGTGGATAGCCAACAAAACGTGTTTATGCAAATAAATGCATATGGGGCACCAAAAGGCCTACAAACACTGTCTCCGCTTATACAGCGCGTCCATCACCTTGCGGTTTCAAAGTGCTTTACCCTTGATTGCATTCACACACACACACACACACATACACACACGTCACCCGGAGCTGCACAGTTAGGCGCGAACAAGACTGCAGAGTATGAGGGTCGGCGTCTTGGGCTTGCCGACCAAAGAGGCCAGGACCGCTAAGTGCAACCCTCTACCAACTGAGCCACATCAACCACGTACAGATGAGCTCCGTCAAATAAAACATGAGATCAAATCCTTACAGCAGTGCCGTATCAGGCAGTGCAGTGTTACTTCCATTCTTAAGTCTGCCAGTATTTATTTATTTTAGATTTTTTTTTTTTCTTTTAACATCGGTGCAGACAGAAATGTATCCAATCTGGGGCTAAATGTGTCGCGCGCAGAATTAATGCTAAAATGCAGTGACGTGCAGCCAGGGGAGGCAGAAGAGGCTGTGCCTCACTTACCAATCTGGGAAAGAAAGAAATATAAAATGAAAAAAAAAAGGATTAAATGATTATACTTATCAGTGATTTGCACAATAAAGGTATTTCTTTGTTTAACTTCTCCTGTTTTAGACTGTTGTTTATTCAATATTTTTACATTTACTGTTAAAATACCAAGAAGAGTCCGCCGACTGTTGTGCCTTAATGTAAATTGAGCAATGACGGATGACTGCTGGCATGCTCTGCACTAAGACCGTATTCTTTCTTTGTCGCCATTAATGTGCTATATGAACTACATTTCCAATCTCCAGTGGTTTTTTTTTGTTTTTGTTTTTTTTTTTTTTATCAACAACTGTTTGTGTCTTCCTGGTTTCTTGTGCTGAGCGATCATAAAACAGCTGCGAAGAGCCATTAAGTGAGGCACGCAGTTCTCCTGCCTCATGGAAGTCAGTGCCTCACCATCCTTGAACCTCAGCGCACATTGCTGCTAAAATGGGACTTAAGCATGAAATGAATGAACTGAAAAACAAGAGATGCAGAAACTGTGACCAACCGTGCCGGAGGGGACGTAGAATAGATTTATACCGTTTTTGCATTTGTGAAGTTTGGATTCTCTGAGAACATGGAAAACACCTGAACATCTAGGAAAAAGGGTAATTTATCTTTATCGTGTGTGTTTTTTATTGCTCAGCTGGGTTCTGCTGAAGGGGTTGATAAGTGCCAAGCAATAGATTGCGAATTACACGGTTATTGTTGACATTTTAATTGTGGCTCAGTCAGCAACGTTTCTGCCCGTTTTCCTGCACAGGATTTGAGACCGGACTAATTTAAGTGATTAGACTCACCTAAAGTCTAATCATCACGTGTGTTTGCGTACACGTTGATCCGCTCGAGAATATATTCAACACTCAGATAAAAGGAGGAGAAGGAAGGAGGCGATAACAAATTAATGAAGACCTTCTGATTTCATTTGAAGAGGATTTGAGAATCTAGGCCACATTCTGATCGAGCAAATAAAGTTTGGTTTGTATGAGAACAGTGTTTGTCAGGTTTAAAAACCCCCAAACCCTCTGCAATCTCACAGTTTCAGATGAAATGTTTAAAAATGTGTTGAAAGGAGTTCGATGATGAGAAAATGTCGTTTTCTTTTAAACGCAGCTCTGTCTTCAAGAAACTCTTATTCTAGGAAGAAGGGCTGCAAATGTCTCATCTAACCCAATATTTACCATGAGCAAATCAAAAGTGTGTTACTGATAAAGCCAAAATACACACATATTAATGTGTATTATATCACAGCTCAGTGGATGATTGAAGACAGTTGGGTGTAATATTATAATCGTGCCGACTATTTACCATCAATTTTAACAGAGTACAAATGGCTGTACCATCAAAATCTGAGGCCGTCCTTGAATAATCATACGTGAATAAATCAATTATATAAACACATACATTAATAAATAAAAAAGCACCTTGGTGTCAGCAGTAATAGATCAAACACTCCATTAATGTTGAGTTATTGTGTGTTGGACTTATCAAGTTTAAGGAGAGCTTGGGAATGACTTGAAAGAAGCGTGTATGATTTATGACATTGTTTACAGAGAATACATTCTCTCTGCCAATGGTATTTTTATTTATTTTTTTCGGATTTCTAATCGCCATCTTGACTTCAGTTCCTAAAAGTAACTCCTGCCTTTGCCCCAAAACCCATTAGATTGTAGGTTAGTACAATCCAATCCACTTGGATTCTATGAGCAGATTAAACTGAGATGAGCTTCTGGTCACTCTCTCACTCTCCCACACACACACACACACACACACACACACACACACACACACACACACACACACACACACACATAAACACACACAGGTGGATGCTGACCGGATGCTATAGTATCTTAATTTATGTTCAGAAGGAAAAGGTAATCAATGGGATTTAAATGAACCACACATGTAAAATCCACTGTTGTTCATCCTTCCATTAACCACAGTTATTTATGGCTAATGATTCATTAAAATTCTACAGTGAATTTCCTGCATGTTTTTGGACCGTGGGAAGAAACTCAACCAGACACGGTGACAAAATACAAACACCAGAAAGGCATTATCATTATTGATATTACTCTTACTATTGTTATTCATATAATTACAAAAATAATACAACTATATAGGGGCCCTGCATGGAAAAACCCATGCATATTTACATGAATATGTTTATGCATTTCCCATTCATTATTTGTATAAAATGAATGGGATATTGCATGACGAATAATAATAATAATAATAATACAACTGTTATTATTATTATACAAAGGATATGTTTATTTATATATTAATTTTCCATTTATTATTTGTATAAAATAATGAATAGAAATAATAATAACAATAATAATTGTTGTTGTTGTTATTATTATTATTTCCAGGTGTCTTGATTTGTCATGCAATATCCCATTCATTTTTATACAAATAAAGAATGGAAAATGAATAAAAATATCCATGCAAATATGTTTGGATGTTTCCATGCCGGCCCCTCAAACCAACACTGTAAACGACCAGACAACAGGATTAGACAACAACTGCAGAACCGGATGTGTGTTTGCTTTGAAACAGCTACATACGCAGAGGCCCTGACAAACTTCAAAGTGAGAGAAATACATTGTTGTGATGGGGAAAAAAAAACACTCAGCTAATTCCCCATTTAGTCAATGTCTACTCCGCCTATCAGGTGCTCTGCTGAGACATCCAGGCAAACAATTCCTTCTCTATGTCACCTTAAATGACTTTACAAAGATTCAGCAAACTTAACTTGTAAACAGGCCTCGAAACCTTAGAATCCACTGAGTAATTTAAACTAATCTGAGACACGTTTTTTTTTATTTTCCATATTACAGACATGATCGAAAGCATTACTCACTCCTCTGTTTTGACCCGTTCGCAATAAGCCGCTGTGCAGAGTGGCCACGCCATTCATTTTACCAGAAGTTCAATACTGAAAGCAGTGATGAGATTTCCATCAGCAAGAAACAAAACAAAAAAAAAAAAAAAAAAAAAAACTGTCATCAGTCACAGCAGATGAGAGAAACCAGCTCGAAATTGAAAAGACAAAAATAAAACGACAACAAAAAAAAAAAACAAAGAAAAAAAGAAAGAGGAAGAAAAAAAAAAAAGTCAACCGCATTATCTGAGGTCTGCTGCCTCCTAGTGACACGGCACATTTTAACTTCAGCTGACGGCGTTTGTTTAATACTCACATGTAGAAGCACATATGCTCCATTAACATAATGCAATGTGATAATTATCCCTTTCAGGTCGGTGGAGCAAATTTCAATCACAGGGGCCTGTTGCAATGTGGAGGTATCTCCTCTTCTCGTCTCCTATCCACCCTGGATGGGGGGGGTGGTACTGATATTTGATGGGATTTGTCTGCCCAGATTTTTCTGATTTGATCACTTCCCCTAATTGTTGTGCTCCTTCTCGCTAAGACATTTGGTTTAGTTAAATGGTTTGTTTGTTTTTGTTTTTTGTTATTGAGCCCATTTTCTACTTTGTGCTAATGCACCCTGGAGATGAGTTCAATACAGGTGAATCTTCATTCATTTGTCATTCCAAGCCTGAGCCAATTCTCTTCTGGTTTGTTGGATTTCTTTCTCCGTTGATGTTATGCAAGTTCATTAATCTGTGAAGTCGCGCGTATTCAAAATCACCCACATGTTATGTCGCGTTCGTTTCATCTGCTTTGTGTGAAACGGAGCGTCTCGGGTAAAAAATAGACTGAATGGATATTTTTAGTCAGGAAGAGCAGGCGGAGACACCATTAGAGCATCTGCTTGTGGCAATCAGCTGCGGCGGTCATCAAGTCATCCCAATCACTGCAGGATCTCCACGCAACAACCCACACCAGCCACCTCCTCGCTACATCCCCCGTTTTCCTGCCGCTACCGACCACCCCTGTTGTGTTGCGGCAAAGCAACGCTAACTCTAGACCAGGTGTGCCCAATACGTCGATCGCGATCTAGCAGTCGATCGCAAAGGTAGTGTGGGTAGATGGCATGGCATTAAAATGCATTTTTTTTTGTCACTCGACCGACAGTCGGTCTGTCCAATCTGACCTTTTCTGACACAGGCGTTACCGCACATGTGCACATAGCAAGCTAGCGCGTTAGCCTCCAATTTATGTTTTCTAAACTTATGGGTATAAAAATGAGTGGGGGAGCTGGACCAAGTAAAAGACTAAAACATATCCATGGACTTTTTTTTCTTACTATGTCATTTTCAATGTGCGTTTGCCTCATCTGCCGGTCTGCTGTTGCTATACCAAAAAAAGGGAAATGTGGAGCGACATTTTCAGACTGTTCATAAAAACTACGACATCGACTTCCTCCGAAAAGTGAGCTGAGAAGGAAAAATGTGAAGAAACCAAAATCCGAGCAGTCATTTTTCTCACAGCTAACTTCAGCCATGTTGCTGACTCCATTCAAGTCATCAGAATAAGGTATTTACCAAAAGAGTACACTGTTGTAGTGTGCCGTAGGGGTTCATGAAGTTATGCAAAATCCGCAAACATGTATTGTGTTAAGTATAATAAATAGATATATGAATAAATATATATTCAGCATTTTTAGTGGCAGTATATAATTTTATCATGGTCATTTGAAAAGTAGCTAACAAGGCAAAAAAGTTGTGGATGTGGACTATCAAGTGGTACACAACTCGAGGCAGCTTGTATCCTTTACCACATTTTGCGGACAATAAGGCGCACAATGAGTCGGTTTAGTCGAACTTTTTTCCCCGTCAAACCAGCTCTTTTTCACTTTCACTTTTTTATTGGCAGACATTATGGAAACTCCACACCGAACGGTCCCCCGTCGGAATAGAATCAGGGACCTTGTTGCAGTAAGGCCTCGGTCTGCCCTCTCTGACCTTGTGTCCAAAACATCTACCCTAAAACATGCGGTATATAAAGCGAAACGAAACAGTCAGTTTAGTCGAACTTTATTCATCTCACTTTGTTCCCTTGGAAACTCTGTTTAGTCTTATTTACTTGGCGTAGTTCATCTGCTTGCTTCCTTCACCATTGTTTCACTCAATTCTTTGGCGGCTGCTCTATCCCCATCATCTACTGCATGACCGATCGCCTTGAGTTTGAATTCCACTTCGTAGGCATGTGTCTTAACAGGTGACATTTTTGGGGCTCCTCATACACACAAATGTACAGGAATACGATGTTGAAGCACAGTACGTTCCGGTATTACAAAAAGAGGCGGCGGTAGGCGTACTACAAACTGTTCTCTGATTGGTTTATCGTTACCAGTGATAGCGGACACCTAAAGTTAGTGTGTTTTGCATTCCGGCACTACATGATTAATTATCTTACGTTGTCTGACATTGCAACCTAGAGCCAACCGAGGACGGACATTAATGCAACGTCAGGTGGGAACAATGACAATCAATCAAGCGGAGCAGCTTTGTTGCTTATCAAAATCGCACAAAAACATTTTGGACAGATTCCATCCATAAGGCGCGCTGGATTATAAGGCGCACGGCCAATTTATGAGAAAATGTAAAGATTTTAAGCGTGCCTGGTAATCCCTTCCATTGCTGGATTTCTGTCCATAGTTCGGACGTCCCTCGGATGACAAAGTTGGCAGTTCGATTGCCAGCTTTTGGTGACTGCAGGCGTCCTTGACACCAGACGCTCGCTCCCTTCAAGTTGCCCCCAATGGTCCGGTTAGCGCCTTGCATGGCAGCTCCGCCGCCATCGGAGCGTGAGTGAATGGGTGAGGGTAATTCAGTGTAAAGTGCTGAATTGTTCAAAGCACGATCTAAGTGGAGAACATTTAACATTTAAATGACTAAGGGGGTAAGATGGATTCCTGATCTTTAAGAGACCTTTTGCTTTAGGATTCATTGCGAAAAAAAAAAGAAAAAAAAAAAAGTTGATATGTTCAGAACCGTCAAGGACCGTTAGCAATGAATAGCTGGTACGGAAAATTCATGATCATAGAATCTTTGGTTTTGCAAGATCACACACATTTTAAATAGTGTCTGCTGTTTTCTAAGAGGTACTTATATTTGCACATTTAATGAACATCTAACAAGTTCAAATGAGTCTGGTTTTATCATCCGCAATTCAAAGATCGTCGTATTGTTAGAAATCCTTCCTTTCCTTCTTTGTCACTTCGGTGAATATTTTTAATTTTTTTCTTGCCTAAAACAGATATTTCATTCATCTACGTTTGAGCCAACTATGTTAGAGAAAAAAAAAAAAAAAAAAAAATCACAAGATCACATCCCACTCAAACACCGACATTAGCATGAAGCCAGCTCTTGACCTTGAGGATGAGATCAGGTATCGCTCGCGGGAAAATGCCACCCTGCTTGACTTTTTTTTTCTTTTTTTTTTTTTCGCCTGCCAACCACAGGCTCGCTGATGATACATAATTCTCGCCAGGGATCCATATTGGAGCTCACATGCCTGGATTACACTTGCCCACTGATAAATAGTTCCAATGCGAAGAAAGAAGACCGGCAAGCTGCACCTTGGTGAAGCAAAGGGAAAATGATTCCCTGCGAAGACAGATGCCTCATGCATATTTTAAAAACTGGTAGAACAAGGAGAACGGGAGGTGAGAGCGAACCCTCTGGTGGAGCCCAAAATTATACACACTTATATAAGGCTCCGGCTCAGAAAATATTTAGATAGTGAAATGTGCAGAGTAGCAGCTGCACATCAAATAGAAAAATCTGACAGAGATTATTCAGTGTTCTGTCGTTTCAAACTGTTATAAGGGGCCGGTCAATTATTTTTAGATGTATTTTTTATTCCTGGTGTGGAAAATTATTTTGATAACTGTTCCTCATCTAAGTCTGCGATGAATAAATAAATACAGAGGTAAATAAATCATTCTGTCTGTTCAGTTACAACCCAGGTGCATCTTATTCTTTTACAGCACTACATTTTCACACCCCTCCCTTGTCAAGCCAAGGTTTTTATTTATAACCCAAAATCATAAACACGGTTGCTTCTATAGGCTCTAAGGACTTTACAAGAGCATCTTCTGCCCTTCGACTCTCAAGCGAGGAACAGCTGCCCCCTAAAAGACCTTTCAGCAATAAGGAATGGAAGAAACCTTAACAAAAGCCTCAGATTAGAGATCCCGGCTCCAGGACGGACAGATATGGGATACAGAGGACATCAACAACACCACCCACATCGCTATCAGTACATGGAAAACAGGCTTCTATGCGAGTAATGCAATGTTTAAAATATATCATTTGATTTTACTTTTTGGGGATTTTTTTTTTTTTTCTTCCCAGTGATGGAAAAATTCTTCTCATTAATTTAGGGCTTTCCCGGGCGAAGCATGTCAAAACCTTGAGTTTGGTTACTGCCAAGGGCGATCTCTAATGTTGAAAATAAATAAAATAAAATAAAATTAAATAAATAGATAAATAAATACTACAGCTGCAGGTGCTGCTAATAATAATAATCATAATAATAGTGATAGTAAAATGATAAGAAATATACAGATCAATAAATAAATAGCAATAAATAAATCAACCAACAGCATGAAGTGTGTTTTTTTTTTTTTTTTTTGTCTTTTTTTTTCTTCATCTCATTAATCCATTCAGTGCTATGTTTCCATGCCTTTGCTACTGCAGGTTGAGGACCCACGTTAACTAAAATAAGGTAAGATAAACTTTATTGATCCCCATAGGGCAAATTCACAGCTGCGTAACAGTTTTATGTCCAAAAATTAAAAAAAGTGAAATAAATATGAATATAAATATAAACAGAGACAGAAGACAGAAGATGGCAAGAGATCCATGACTAAATAGGCAGCAGAGACAACAACAGCAACATCAAGGATAATAGTGAACATAATTATTTTGGGTAGTGGGACGCATTTCTTACTTAATTTTAAGCGCAGGCCAACTAGTTACCATGTCAACTGAAGAAAATGAAAATTGCAATTTAAATATTTTAATTTTTGGCCATTTTATTTCATTTTTAAAATCATGACTGATCCTATAAATCATTATAACAGTATAACATTATTTTATACATAATCATCCATACAAAATTAAATAAAAGGGAAAAAAAAAAGGCGTTTCTGAATTCAATATAATTCATAAAGGAACATTAAAGGTGAAGAATACACAACCAAAACTAAACAATAATATAAATAGAGTGACAATGGCAAGGATAAAATAAATAAACAAAAATAGGCAGGATTTGTGCAGCAAGGGTATGAAAGACAGCGGAGTGAAGGCACGTCATGTGAATGCGTGAGGTAGTGAATGGGGAAAAGGATTGAATTTGCAGAAGCAGCATTGGTGCACCTCGGGTCCGTCGGAGTTAACTGAGTTAGCCAAGATTTGGCGGCATGTTAAATCAGAGCCGGTGCGCCCGGCCCTCATTCGCCGCAGTTCTACGGCAGTAAAGCGTGGCCAGCCAATCAAAACCAGGAGATAACTGTAATCCCGTTTTTTCCGCCACCCCTTTGAGATTCCTTCATTTCACTCCATTTTCCGTCAACAACATCGACATGCGACGACTTTGAAATCTACTTTTGTTCGCTCCTGCGGAGAAGGGGTTCAGATCATGTCGGTCTTTTGTCTCCAACCAAAACCGGTTTGCAGGATTTATGACATCCCGGTGTTTGACATTTATCATCAAATGATGGACACGGTGGATTTACCAGAGTTTTCGCAGCGTGAGGGCATTCTAACTACGGCGCTCATTCTTTGTCTGAACCAAAGCCAAAGCAGGAAACTGCTCGGTCAGCAGGGTGTGTGTTTGTGATGAATCTCCCAGGCAGAGGCACGTGGGAAGCGAAACTCCACGTAACAAACATTTAATGCTACAAATGAGAAAGAGTGCAGAGTTCGCAGAAGTGAAATGTTCTGACCGTGATGAGAAAAACAAGGATGGCCTTTCATCACGGGGTAATAAGGACAGAATGCTTTTCTCGCGAGGGCGTTGATGATTATAAGCATTCTGCGGGGGACATCTGGCCTTCATCATGATCACCGCCTGAAACCCTGTGTGTGTTTGGTCTCGAGAGGCTCTGTGATGTGAAAATTCCTAAAATTGATTTTCGTCACTTGCCAACTTTCCCCTTCTCGCCACCGTCTTCAAAGAAATCGGACTCAACAAACTACGTGAAGTCTTTAGATCTGAGAGCCCGTCAAGAAACTCGAACTTAACCGTTTTAGCGGGGAGGCCCTTTGTAAATTTTAGTTATTCTGGTGTTTTGGAGGCTTTACGGACGCTCATGAAACTCAATGAGGCTGTCCAAAACAAGTTTGCTTTGTGTTCAGGTCGAGGCATCCGAATATCTAAAAAGGAGACTGAGGGTGGGTGACATTTATGCAAATCGGGCGAGACATTTTGCGGATGGTACCTGACTGAAATTTCACCTTATTAACCTTGACCGTGCATTCAAGTAAACCCCAGGTTTGAAGCAGATGTTGGAGTAACATCTGCCTTTAAAAATAAAAAAGCCGTTGCTATGGAATCCAGGGTATCCGACAGTGCGTGACTCATTCCGAAGCTTAGACTCAAAATCCTGTTTGTCCTTTGTGCCCTAAAGTGTTCCCCGAACTTTTCTTTTGCAGGGGACCCACTTTATAAAAATAAACCGTTATGACCCATTTCACAAAAGACCTTATCTATAAATCACGAAGACCAAATTTCGGTGCGTTCCTGACCATTTGAAAGGCGTTTCTGAACCGTTTTATCATTGATTTAGCCTAATAGCGTTTCGAATCGGAAAAAAATCCTAAATACGCAAAACAAAAACACAGATCTATGCATTATTCCGGTTTACTGACAACAAACCTAACTGGTCAAATCTGGTCATGGCAGCAACTGGACTTAGATTTGGTTTTCCAAACAACACACTCGTAACACACCCACTCACTCATTAACATAACAAACCCTCTTAACTTGGGCCAACACCCAACCCCACAAGCTGTATACTGGAAACACCCCACGGTCTGTTAGAACTGAAGGAGCCTCTCGGATTTGTGGCGAAAGACTGCGGCAACGACGCCAGTCCAGCTGCTACGGAAGGATACGAAAAAAGGCTTCGCATCAACCTGGACGACTGAGAACCTTCGCAAACACAATCCTCAGTACTGTTCAATGGAAATACTACAAAAAAAAAAAAAAAAACACATCAGAAACATCATTTTCGATTTTTCTCACTTGGAGATTAAGGTCTTCTGCAAACACGGAGATGTGCATGGCGCGTGCACACCCTGACAGACAGGGAGAGCCATCAGAGACACACTTCCACTCCGTCGACACTGACAGCTTGTCAAAGTGCGGACCGGCTCTGAGAGGACACACCTTGCAATCAGCCCAGCATGCAAAAGTGGTGAATTCAAATGAATTATGGGACCCTGCACCGACTGAGGGACTGTGTTAGCCCTTGATGTGGCTGGCAGAATAGATCAGATATTAAAATGTCCTTTTTTATAAATGTGTAAAAAGGCACGCCATCATGGTACTAGCAGTCACATGAGGCAAAAGCAAAGTTAAGGTCGACGCATTTAAAAAAAATCGACAATAACTGGTAGTCATAATAATAATTTTTTTTGGGGGTTGAAAATTTGCAATTGGCTTTCATACGCCCTGGTGAAGACATCCAAATGTGCAACAATATGTCGCGTATAAGGAACTGCACAGTGCTTAGCGCTTCTGCCGCACAGCAAGAAGGTCCCTGCTTGGATTCAGAATTTTCTTCATGGAGTTTGCGTGTTCTTCACATGTCTAGTGGGTTTTCAACCGGTTCTCCGATTTCCTGTCACGGTCCAAGAGCGTGCAGTCGGTCAATAGTAGACACTTAACCGCCCGTATGCGAATGAGAAAGTGAATAGTTGTGGAGTATGCCTCTATAGGGGACACACATTTATTTCTCATCCAATGCCAGCTGGGATAGGCTCAGGGTAAGCAGTATGGATAAGCAGAAGGCAAAATAAACAGTATAGATATGGGAAAAAAAAAGTAAAAATAAATAGATAAGATATATATGTGTGTGTGTATGTGGATATATGTATTAACAATATATGAAATACAAAATTGAGCTTTATTTCTCTCTCTTTCTCTGTATATATGAATATGTGTGTGGAGAGAGAGAGTTAATTCCATATTGATCTAAATGAAACTACATTGTTGAGGAGATTAAAAAACAGTCCACGTGCTGAAAATGACTGCAAACCGGTCTGGAGTTTTTCTTATAATTCTACTGACAAAAAAAAAAAAAAAAAGGGACAAATAAACACAACTGAACACACACCCTCCTTGAAGGAGCTAATTAACAGCTGCCTGGTCAAATACAATTAAAATGAACCTCTTGGGCCGAACACAAAGCGGTTCTTCATTTGCCATCCCTTCAAATATATATCTATGATAACACTGTGTTTGCACTCTAATATGTGTTACTTAATTGTTGAATACCAGGGTGTTTGTTTTTTCTTTTTTTTTCTTTAGAGAGATTAATTTTCACAAATTAATTTGTTAAGACAGGCCCACTTACAAAGAACCTACTGGCTTTTTAAATGTTATCACTGGTTTAGAAAAAGGTCAGTAATTAAATGAAGTTCTCTACACTATGCACCATCATAAAGAAAGCAATATGCCTGCCGTCAATCAGCCAGGTTAAATTGAAGGGGTTTTCATAAATATGCTTTTATTGTTTTAACATCATATGTATTTAGCCGAGGGAACTTAAAGTGTGCAAATCTCCTCGAAGGGTCAGTGATGAACAACTCTTAATCGCAGCCACTCGCCGCTCCTGCTATAGAATTAGACATCTAAGCATTTTCGGTAACTGAGATGAACTGTTGCTTAGGGCTAAATAATCTGTTTTGAATACCAAATGATTTGATTATATAGTCAGAGATACCTGGCTGTACCTCTCTATTTGGTTAATGGGGCAGCAGTACCCAGGAGAAATGAACACGTTTGTGTTGCTGGCTCGGAAATAAATCATCATCTTATGAACTGTCCTAAATATAATGAGCTACCTGGGAAATTGCACAGGAAACGGTACGTGCGCATGTACAAATTGCATCTGTACATCGACTGACATTCAGAAGCAATCAATTCAAGAGTTAAAAAAAAAAAAAAAAAAAAGGTGTTATTTCTAGTGTTTTTTGCAGTGAGCAGCAAAAACTGCATGGTATTATCCTAATAGCATGAACAAAACCAGAGCCGCCCATTACTTGAAATGATCACTCACTGCTGAGAGACCGATGGTCGTAGATTTATGGCCGGACACAGGTCTGCCTCCGGCCACATGTTCTGATTAGTGTTCGGTGACAGGACCGGATTTGGGAATAGATGGTGCCGCTGAGCACAAAAATGTCAACTTTTCAGTGGATTGCATGAAACATATGATTTTTTTTTTTTTTTTTTTTTCTATGTTGAGGTACGGGGTTCTGGTTTCTGGAGAAACTTTGCGAGAGTGTCCACATCGGTGACACCTTTCAAGCGGGCACCGGGCTCTGGCGAGGATCCCCGCTGTCACCGTTTGTGATCTTCATGGACAGGATTTCGAGGTGCTGACACGGGAAGGGACGTATGTGATATGGAAACCTCAGGATCACTTCTGTTTTGATTTTCGTTTTTTTGTTGTTGTATTAGAAACAGCACTGAACAATGACTTCTGGGCTGACCTACTACAACCTGACTAAGAAGTTGAATTAAGATGAAGTTTATATGTGAAAATCCCCATAAAGAAATGAATAAATAAGTAAATAAATAACCAAAATCGCAACAGAGATCATTGTGATACTATTACTGATTATTATTGTTATTATTATTATTACGATTATTGTAGTGTTGGGACTATTATTATTATAGTGTTACTATTTCAAGAATTACTATTACCATAATTATTACATTTGATTGGATGATATAAGGTTGAATAAAACTAATAATACAGTAGCAATAGAAATACAGTAGAAATACATATCTTATACTAAGATTGATAATGATAACAATAATAATAATAATAATAATAATAATAAAATAATTACTATTAGAATTAGATTATATGTTAGCATCATATAGTTAGAATTTAACAAATAACAACAATAATAGTAATATTAATAATAATAATAATAATTATTATTATTATTATTATCATAATTAATATTTATACGGCTTGGAAATTGGTTAATTTGTTGACAGTAACAGATATGTATTAATTATGTGTTTAGTTTTGAATTACTCTTGATAATAATAAATAAGCATTTAAAAAGTATGCTTTTGACACTATAACACAGGAATTTCTATTTCCGGTCCAACCCCTTCCCTGCTTTCGCGATTATCATACAAATAATAACAAATTATGACAAGTTTGCTGGTGTAAACATTTGCCGCACGCAATTTTTTTCTCCATGCACTGATCAATAACAAAGACGGAAAGTGCTGTTAGTGTGACCAACAGCAGGCCGACTCCTCTCTATCTTTTAATGTATCCACGTTGGCTAATTAAAGCAAACAGCAGTGTCGCCCTCCTGTACTGTCGACTGTGATAGATTGTTCTGCTGACAGTAGCTCCGCAGCCAATGCACCGGCATGTCGGAGCTCAACTATCCCCAGGATGCATGTGTTCACATCAGAGATGATGAACTGAGCCATTAAAACTTGAGTCTCACAGGTAAAACATGACTCATGAAGGCTATTACAGGAGTTTAGAGCGGAGTGAAGCCAGGCAAATGCTGGGAATACATCCATAACCGTGCAAGTAAAAGCGTACACACTGAGGTTTTACTTTCTTTGTGTGCCTCAGACAACGTCATGACCATCAACTCTCAGCTGAATAATCTAAATACTGTGCGGCAGCGTTGACTCCACCCCTGTGGACATGTTTATGCATCCACAGTTCAGTTACCTGTTAAAACATCTAGGAGTTTCCAAAATAGTGAGTGATATATAGTGCCAGCTGTTGACCTTGGCCCTCCCTGGATCTGATTCGCACTTTACACCGCCCATAAACCTCCGCCGAGACGGGGATTTCATTGCATCCAGCTCCTGCCGGCAGCGGTATCAAGCTATTTCCAAATGCTGCTGACTGTGCATAATACTTGCATTTTTCTTTTTTTTTTTTCTGATATAAAAGTGAAGTTATATATGAAAGACCAAACCTGCAATACTATTGTTACCTTTATTTATTTTATTTTTTTTCCTCTATGGATTAATATCCAGCCAGCATCCAGCCTGTGAGAACGGCTGGGATCAAACCAACACATCAAAATTATCTCTATACGTGATAAAAGGTGGACAGTCTTTGTCAGGATTGCTGATATCCATTAATATCATAAATCAGGAGATCTATTTTTTTCAGGATCAGGAGGTTTTTTTTTGTTGTTTTTTTTTTTTTTAAAACATATAGGATCCCACAACAGCACAGACACATCACGTCCATAACATTTTTTTATTGATTTACTTTTGCCACTGATGTCTGTCTTATAACCAGGAAGGACAATATCTTTGTGGCATATATTTGAAGCGTAACTTCAAAAAAATTAACAACTAAATAAAATAACTCAAATGCATCATGCCATCAAAGGACTGTGGGACGACGTCATTGAGCTGGAGTTTGAAATAAAATGTACCCATGTTAGGACTTTTGTTTTGTTTTTTGTTTCCAAACAAAATGAATCAGAAGCGATACACAATCGGTGAAATACAGATTACCGCTTAAAACGTGACAGCTCGAACAATTAGTGGATTTTTGGAGACATTTAAATCCTGGATTTAGATCCGAAACCTGCCGGTCAGGATGGGAAGATTTCACAGCGTAGACGCTCCGGTTCAAGTCATTCCAGAGGCAATAAATAATATTTTTTTTATTTGGGATCAGTTGCCTGGAGACGTTCCCCTCTGATTGAACTCTGCATTGCCGCTCCGATCATCCGGCTCTATTTTGTTTGTTTGTTTATTACGTGCAGCGATGCCTGTGGGCTGCGTGAGGAAATGTCGAAATACCACGTCTTAATCAGCTTGATTTTATCCGGTGTCAGTCTGTAGAACACGTGCACACACGTGTACTGTTTGCACCTCTTCAATCCACTCTTGACATCTTATTCTGGAGGCGGGAAGGGGGTGGGGGTCTCTTATTTGTGTAACATTGTGAAAATGTTATTTTTTTTATTTATTTTTTTCCTTCTTGAGACATAGGCACCTGGAATGTGCACACACTCCCATGCATGCACACATACACACACACACACACACACACACACACACACACACACACACACACACACACACAGACACAAGGCAGACAGCCTTGATCAACCATGAAGGCTGTGTTGAAGCTTTAGCCTGGAGCCCTGCCTGCTCTCACTCCAAACTCCTCATCTCTTCACTTTGAAGTGTTAAGTTGGTAAAAACTTACTTAAGCCAGGGATTTTTTTTTCTTTTCCAATTTTCACTTTAAAATAAAAAGGCTTGTTAGTTTTATAATTCTGCATCAAGAAGAGACAAGTTTCGGAATATTTAGCAAACCGCTCCGAGTGATGACCTTTTTTTTTTTCCTGATGAAGATTCTGCGCAAACAAGGGGTGTCAAACGTACGGCCGGCGGGCTGCTACTGGCCCGCCGAGGGGTCCAATCCGGCCAATCCAATAAATCTACAATTTGAAAAAATACATAAAAATCATGAACTACTTTTTTAAAATGAAATAGAATGGACCGGAGGGGGGGGGTGTGCATAGATTGTTTATATAGTATACCCTTGTTTTTCACGGGGGTTACGTTCCAAAAAGAACACGTGAAGTAGAAAGCTTTATTTTTTTTTACTTATACAATTAAATACTCTATTATACATTAAAAAGAAAGAACAAACTATTTTACAGGCTCAATCATTTGTTTCACAAATAAAAGTACTGTACTTTAGAACTGTTTTTTCAACAAAAAACTTCTGTGCTGTACTGTCAAATAATAATTTCAATCATCAATGTGAACAGAAGGTGGAGATTAGCACTGCCCACCACGACCCAAGTAATTGGATTAAACGGGAGAAAATTAAAAATGATTATGAAAAAAATTGCGGACAGTTGCAACCCTTTTTGCATCCTTATTAAAACTTATTCCTGCTGTCGTCCCTATGTTTTTGTCTTCCTTCTTTATGGAACGAACGGCAAATCCATTAATTCCGTAATGCCGACCTACAGCCGCAGAGCTTTTACCTTCCCTTAGCATGTCCAGAAGTTTAACTTTATCTGCGATAGATAGCATTTTCCGCTGCCTTTTGGGCCCTGCAAGGTGCTTTTGTCGGTCCAGAGCGTTTTGTCAACATTATGGGTTTTAGAGAAACTCGAAATTGCAAGAGAATTTGCACGTACGTAACGTAAATTTGGCAAACTGTTTTATGTACGTGTACATATTAAACTGCAACGTTATTGACGCACAGGTAGAGAAGAAGCGAAGTGACTTTTTAGCCAATCAGAATGAAGAACGCAATGCACGATGCAAATCCGTGAAGTAGCGAAACCGTGAAAAGTAAACCGCGTTATAGCGAGGGATCACTGTATTGCAACTATAATAAACGTGAATCCACTGTGTGCTTGTATGCAACTTTATGAGCAGCTTCCTTGTAACATTGCGCAAACAACATAACATGAGTTTAATGGAGGCGTCATTGCTGCATATAATACAAGCTTGGTCTGTGGAATCAACTGTTACGAAAAATCCACATTTCAGGTAGAACTGGTATTGTCTGTTAAAATCTATCTTTTTTCACAGAAGTTGTTGGCTCTGTAAGAAACTTTACCGCTGACTCATTTTGCCAGCTTGTGGGTTACATTTTTGGCGCTCAAGTGACCGAGATTCCGGTCATTTTTCAAATTAAAAGATTTTTTCAAAATAAAGATTTTTCAGACTCAGATAATAAATCCAATGGAAATAATTGATTATTTCTGGGGAGGCCCTGTACCAATTGATCCACAGACCGGTACCGGTCCCCGACCTGGGGTTTGAGACCACTGTGCTAGGGGTGCACTGTTTTAGCCAGTCTTAGAAACATGGCATAACACTATGTGACTCAGAACTTACAGCAGATGACAACAATCTGTAAATAGCATTTTTTAACTTAGAAATTAGAAATTAACCAGCTTTCCCGTCTGCCCCGACACCCTCATCGGCAAGACGTCCTCAAAAAAAGTTTCACCAAGATTAGGATTTTCAAAGAAAAATGGGCCACTTTTTATTTGTTCGTTGAGGTTAATAAGAAACCTGCATGCTCGGTGTGGATGCAGCAAGTTTTGCTGCCACAATGAAACTCTATGGTGAAAAATACTACAAAATGCATATATACTTATTTAAAGTGCGTTCATATCTGAAGGAAGACAGATAATAATCAAAATAATGGTTTTAATTAAGTCAGACCTCACTTTTTGACAGGACTTTCCTGGGAGTCTTTATTCCACTTGATGCAACTTGTCATGAGGTGTTAAAGAAATGTTAAATGTGCTCTTCTAAGACATGGCGTTGTCGTTAGGCTGGGCAACTGGTGATAGATATTTAATGATCACAAATTTAAAAGAATGATGCTTGTGGAGGAATTAACTTTAATCAGCTCCTGCTATTTTTTTTTGTAATTTATCTTTTGGCTTATTTATTTATTTATAAATTCTCACTTGCATCACAACTGGCATTTAAAATGTGTTCACCATAGGTTTTTACTTTTAAAGTAATAAAAAAAGAATGAATCAAGTCAAATGGACTAACATTTTCAGCAACAATGGAAACGTTTTGGATTATTTTTCTTTTTTTGTCAATATGCATATGACAGGCCTGACTAATAACTGATGAAAAAACCCTATATCGGAAGAAAATTAAAGGGGTGAACAAAAGTTTCAAGAAGACGGCTCGGACCGAGGACTCCGAAGAGGAAACATTTTTATCCTTACAAATGTTACCCAAGCGAATGACAGGCCAATGAAAACAATGTTCTGACAGCAGCACAGTTGGCAAACCGTTAGGCACAAATGGAAAGCTTTAGATCTACTGTGAAGTTGAACCCGGTTCGGAGTTGGTAGTTTGTCAATATATCATCGACACGACAATCTCTGCTTGTAACTGGATGATTGCATACTCTACAATTTATGCTGTTTGCAGCACTTTTGAGAATACACCCCCCCCCACCTCCACCTCCCTTACAGTATGGCTGCACTATCTTACATGAACATTTTATAGCTGCAGTGGAGTCAAGACCCCATGGTATATGCAGGGATCAGATAAATAATTCAACTTTTGGACGTTGTTCTGTGGAGCTGTCAGGTACTATGCATTCAAAATACTGTATGAGGAGTGTTGCCGAGATCTCCACTCCAGACTGCGGAGTTTCTCCATATTTTTTTTTTTTTGAATGTCTGTATGCTTTGCAGACATCACAAGACGAAAATAGATAGATAAATAAATAAATAAAAAAGGTTGCCGTTTGTAAAACGCTTTCGATAAATGCATAATATATACATTGGATGCTGCCGCCAATGCGCATCTTCTGTTTCAGTCGCAGGCGAAATGACCTAGAATACAATATTCAATGTGACCCTGAACATCATTCCACATAGGAAAGTTTGAGAAGCTTCCACACTGCGGCCCCCAGCATGCAGAATAAGTGTAAACTAGCACATTGGACCATGCGCAAAAAAAATAAATTCATTGATTAATGATAATAAAAAATAAAACAAAACACTTATATTTCAGTGTGAGACCCTCCTGCCCTGTCCATCGTGATTACACCGACGTGTTTGGAGCCAGAGCGACAGATGTTACTGTTTTTGTTGTTGAAGTCCCAAACATTTTACACCCTGATAACTCCACATTTGACATTGAACTTCCCCTGAAGTCTGAGCAATAAGCCCAATGTGTCAGATCTCTAATTCGCCAATTACTTTTAAACAAGTTTCCTTTTAGCATCCAGATGTTCTCTCTTTATTTATTTGTATCTTTATTTTCCCCTTAAAGTTATACAACTCAGATTTTACCTGGATGAAAGACTTTTCACAATTGTAAAATGTGAAATGTCAAGACAGATAATAGATTTTCCAAAAAAAAAAAAAAAACATGGTGCAAACAAGGGTTTTGCAGAGTTACAGGACTGTCTCGGACAATTGATTGATTTTCATTTCCAAGCATGTGTTCATTATAAATATGTTTTCTTAGGTACACATTTCATTAGTTTTAATGTGACGTGTTATGTGTGTTACATGAATGTTTATTGAAAAATAAAACATACAAATATATTCGGCAAGTTATTCACGAATCAACAAATATAAAAACATTTAGGAAATCAGTAGGGGAGAATTACATTTTTTCTTTTGTCTATTTATTGATTAATTTGTGGATGTATGCATATACAGGACTGTCTCAGAAAATTAGAATATTGTGATAAAGTTCTTTATCTTCTGTAATGCAATTAATTTTTTTTTTTCTTTTTCATGATATTCTAATATTTTGAGATAGGATTTTTGAGTTTTATTAAGATGTAAGCCATAATCAGCAATATTAAAATAATAAAAGGCTTGCAATATTTCAGTTGATTTGTAATGAATCAAGAATGTATGACATTTCTGTTTTTGTAATTTTTCTGAGACAGTCCTGTACACATTCAAATCTGATACTATTTTTTTTTTTTTTTTCATATTTAAAATCTAACAACCGGGTACAGCTGGGCCTGGCGATGCTCAGCATTGTGTTGTTTTCCAACCCCCTTTCTTCTAAGGGGGGTTTAAAAACGTTCAAGGGTAAACTGCTGCTGCACTCAGCAATATTTACTCAGTCCACCGATCACAGCGGAGGAACGGGGTGATGACAGCTAGATAGACAGATTAAGTTTAGTTTTCTTTAAAACCTCCAAGCATTCTCCATCCAAATGATTGTCAGTATACTCTGTCTGCCTGCTACAGACATGTATATTTATACTTAATGTAATGAGGTTCAGCACTAAGCCTGGTAAGGGTGTGGATTAATGTATATTTAATGTGTAAAATCAGTGGAAGACGATCTATCTCATCTGGATTTATCACCCGTGATCCGCTCAAATTTGGATGCATTAATTCGGCGAAAAAAAGAGGCAAAGCATGCTCGTATGTGCTGATGTTTATTTCATTTTCACTTCGACCTCCCAACCTTTTCCTCACTTGATCTACTATATATTGCGAATCCAAAAAAACTTTTAATGCCTTTGCGCTCAAAAAGTTGATAACATTACTAATTCATGTCTACGGTACCTGGAGAGCGGATTGTGGTCCAGCATTTCCAGATTAATGCTCAAACTGAAGACGGCCTTTCCCCGAAAGTCCTGTTCGGCCAGAATGCCTCTCCCCAGTCATGTTTTATGCATTTGCTGGTTTTATGACCTCCGCGGGAGTTCGGTATATTGTTCTGTGCCTCTGTCTGCTTCATCAAAAGCGTTTGGTGAGGTGTTTATGTGTTTGTGGGGATGATTCGAAGCTCGGCGCGTGGGTGTGCGGGTCAGGTGCGTTACAGCAGAGCCCGGACGTTTACGGCTCACTAATTATTCTTTCTTTTCTCAGACATCGAGGTGGATCTACTGACTGCCAAAGACTGACGGAAACACGAAGCCAGCTTCATTTAACTTGGTTAAAAATGTAATTTTTTTTTTGGTCTCCATCGTGTAGAGACTTTATCTCTAATTGTCCAACTTTTTTGAATTTAATATCCGCTATTAGTTAAATGCACGCAGTAGAGCTATAAACTGTTATAAGCATTGCTGTTGCACAGCAAATCCATTCGGTAGGTTGACGGTTCAATTCCTAAATGCTGAACCCCCATTTGCTCCAGATAAAATAGACATGGTATCAGTGTGCGAGTGTGTGTGTGAATGTTATTCAGTGTAAAGTTGCTTTGAAACCACAGGGTGTTAAAGCGCTATATAAGACAATATACCATAAACGTATCGGATTTATAAGGCGCACCGCATTTTAAGGCGCAATATCAGTGAATGAGGCTAGGTTATAAGGTGCATGATAAAAAATAGTGTAGCGTTTTTAGTCGGGAAAACAGTAAAACGTCTGTTTAATAAGCAATATCTGTTGTTTGCCACGGCCACACCACGTGAGTCTGCAATATAACTGACTGTTCCAGGGAAACAACCCCCTGAATTCATTGCACCCAAAACCACACCCACATCCAATATGGTATAAAAAGCGAAACAACAGTCAAACTTTACTTATCTCGCTTTGTTCCCCCGGAAACTTTGTTTGGTCTTTACTTGGCGCAGTTCATCCGCTCAAATTCCATAACATTTATTCGTTCATGTTGAATTCTTTGGCAGCGCGATCATATGAAGCAGGGGTGCTCAATACGTCGATCGCGATCTACCAGTTGATCGCAAAGGTAAAACTGGTAGATCGCGTCATTAAAAAAAATAGACGTCAGCCTATCATTCGTCCCATCGCTTGATTGACGTACAGGGCAGCCAATCAGATGACATCTGACTTTTTTCCCACACCGAGGTCACTGCACATGCACAAACAACGGCACAAAGTGCAGTAAAACGAACAAGCTAGTCAGCAAGTTACCTCCAATATTTAGCCCTCGTTTTTTTCTCTTAAACTTATGAAAGGCTATAAAATGAGAGCCGGACCAAGTAAGAAGACGAAAACTGAAAAGCGAGCTGAGGAAGAGAAAGGTGAAGGAACTCAAATCCCAGTTGTCTGGAAAGCAGTCGTTTTTAACACAACATACTTCAAAAGCGAAAGCCTCGACCAAAGCATCGTTCCTAGTGAGTCACGTCATTGCTAATAAGTCCGGCTGTAAGCAGCTACTGTCCGGATTATGATTCAATTCAGTGCAAGTCATCAGAGTGAACTTACGTAATAACGCTAAATTTACATAATTATTTTGTGTCGTGCAATATTGGCTCATGCGGTTATGCAAGGTACCTCAACATACATTGTACATATAAAGAATGTTTTTCATTTTTCTTCTGGGTAGATCATTTTGACTTGCTCATTTTAACAATTCAACAGTTTCCTTCGGGATTAATAAAGTCGTTCTTATCTTATCTTATCTTATCTTATCTTATAAGTAGCTCGCATGCTGCAAAAGTGTAACCACCCCTTGTATAAAGCATGTCTCTTTATAAGTGCCATTTTTGGGGGTCCTCATAGATACAAATCTCAAAATCTTTGTACTTAAGATCTTAAGACACTTTATAGCCTTGACTTGTTACTTAGACACTTTATAGTTTTATTTGTATTTCTTATCCCCCCCCTTTTTTTATACTGTTTATACAATTTCCCACTATTATTTATCATTATGTTTTACTTGAAACTCTGGCACAACAATTTCCTTTGGGATAAATAAAGTTGTTCTTATTCATATTCTTATTCTTACAATTGGGCAATAACATTACGTTGAAGCACAGAACGTACCAATATTACAAAAAGGTGCGAAGGTAAGTGTATTACATACTGTTCTCTGGTTGGTTTATCGTTGCCAGCGATAGCGGACTCCTGAATTCCAGCATTACGCAATTAGTTATCTAACATTGTCTGACGTTACAACCCATATTCAATCACCCCAAGTTGGGTGGGAACGGTCCGACAACTAATCAACAGGAGCGGCTTCGTTGCTTCCCGAAGTCGCACGCAAACATTTTGACCAAATTATGTGTGCGGTGTGCCACGCAATATTGGTTCGAGGACGGTAAGCACAACAGGAATTCATACGTAAGGCGCACGGATGATTTTTGTTAAATTTTAAGTCATTTAAGCGCACCTTAAAGTGCAAAAAATACAGCAGTTTTACACGCACACACTCACATACAGGTGTTTGGTAAATATTTTCAGTTTAACCGCATTCACGGGTGAGCCGAAAAGTTAATTCGGTACCCTGTCTGGCGCTGCTACCCTTTGAATTGATTCGGCTCCATAAAGAAACGCGCCAGAGCTCATCTGCAGCTTCGCGGAATATTACAGATAACGGATGAAGCGGTGTAGATGAGATGGTCGAAAATATCAGCCTCAGGTTCGCTATTTGGGCAAACACTCATTAGATGATGTGCAGAACTGCTACCAGAGAGCTGCAAATTGCTGTGGGTTAGGGCTATAAAAATCAATCTGCGCACTCCAACCTGCCCGGTGCACATTCAAAGTTCCTGGATAGCCGAAAAATGACTGTTAACACAAGGGCACCGGTCCAATCAGCCACTCTTCATTACGGCCTCTTTGTAATTTCCTGGACAGCATTCACGGCAGAATTAAATGACTTCAAAGCAAGACGAGTGCGAGAGGGAGAGAGGAGGGGAAAAAAAAAAAAAGATATCTTCCAGAAATTAGTAACGATGAAGTGCCTGCCGTTCCACAGTTCAGAAAGCCCTCGCTCTATAATCCACTGGAGATATGAGATTATTCTCATCAACAATACAGAGAGCTGGAAATGTAGGACAAGCTATTTCCCAGAGCATCTGCGCGAGTTCATGTCATGAAATCCAACACTCCGAGACTTTTTTCTAGTTCTCATTTAGTTAAGATTTATTGGTGAATTATATAAGTGCTGCAACTGGCTTGGCATGAAAGTCCTGCAGCACGCAGATACCTTGTTATGAGCTCATGTTTTTTTTTTGTTTTTTTTTTTCTCGGGATTTGAATTATACAGAAGTAAATGCACAGAATCATGATAATGTGATGTAATCATTATCCAAAATGCATATAAAGTGGACCCTCACTTATGGTGGGAGTTACGTTCCAAGACCCCCCGTGAAAAGTGAATTTCCATGAAGTAGACACGTGATCGTTTTGATGGTATTTATAGATATCTTAACCCTCAAAGAACCTCCAAACCTTACAAATCTCCTGCAAACTGTTACCAACACACCACTAACCTCCAAGCAGATCAGCTGCTTCCTTCCATGAACCAATCAAAATGAGGACGTGCTCAATCAGCCAATAGCGCGCCAAGTACCGATCCACTTAGCCAATGTTAATCCATGTGAGATCTTTGTTTAGCAAAGAAGATCTTGTATTTTTTTATTTTATAAAATGAATTTTAATTTTAATTTTACTATATTTTTCACTGTTTTTTTTTTTATTATTATTATTCTTAGGCGAGAATATGGCTATTTCAACATGAAAAAAAGAAATCAAATGCCAAAAAAAAAGAAAAAAAACAAAAATAAAAAAAAACAAAGGAACATAAATCGTGCAAACCGAATTACAAAAAAAAAAGTCTGCAAAGTAGCGAGGACCCGAAAGCCAAACCACGAAGTAGCGAGGTTCCGCTGTACAGTATACACATTGAATATCTTGTTCAAATACCGGAACTGTGAATACGAGGACTGCCACTATGGAAACATGAATAATTTGTAATAAGCGTTCATTTATTTGTGTGTGTGTGTGTGTGTGTGTGTGCACGCTGACACACATTACTTTCTCAGCAATGTCAGAACGTTTCTTAATAAATAGTAATACACTACTAATTAATTTATCCAGGTTCTTCTCTCCTGTATCTGCTTATGCTGAATGTCAGAATCCATGCATGTTATTACCCGGGCAGATCCAAAGAGAGAAAATTCAAGAATAAATTGTATATGCAAATACGCATATTGACGAAGATATGTGTGACAATTTCAGTTGGGCTTTTGGGCACATCGGTGAAGAAAGCTGAAAAATAAATGTATAAAAATATTCCCCCGATCTGATCGCATTGCAACTTTATGATCCAATAATTGTCATAAAATGAGTGCAGTCGCACAAAATGATGAAAAGTTGTAACCAGTGTATGAGAAAATTAAACCTATAAAAGAGGAGGAATCAATAAAGCTTAGTAGAGTTTGGAAAAAATCCGCACACCAAAAATATGTTCCAAAAAGAAAAGATTATTTATTTTTCATATAACACACAGCACTTATTCTCGCACGCATGCATTTCAATTAAAAAATGGGCTCCTTCTCAGATGCTTACTGGAAATATGTGTTAACAAATATGTTATTGCAGCGCCATTTTTAAAAAGAGCATAATGATCACATGATCGATTCCCTCATTTTTCTTTTTTTTTTTCATTTTTTTGAACCTCTTGCTGGATATATGATGTCCTTTTAAAATTTTAACATTATAACCGTATAAAATTTTCTTCACTACTTTTCGAGAACTGACCAAGTAGTGAAGCGAATGTTACCGTGTTGATAAAAATATTAAAAGTATGCTAAAGTTAGAAGCCTTTCAGAAATAACAACAAATTATCCAAGAATTAAAAGCCAAATTGTTACATGTATTTGCATATGTAATTTGTATATTCTTGTATGTTATATATTATACATTATATATATGAATATTTTGGATTTGTATGCGTTAACATAAAGGAGTTGTTACATTTGTGTTCCTGTATTTTATCTGTGTTTATGTTATGTATCCAAATCCACTGCGGACAGCAAAGTAGGAATTTCACACACTCTACAATGAATGTGTGACGATAAAAGCTTTGAATGTGTAAACAAAACGTGTTGCTATGAACAACTGCAGAGAAAACGAAATTAAATTTCCGCATGCAACAAAACATTTTGAACTCTGACAAAAAGATGTTTGGTTGAAGGTTACTTTTCAGAAAAGATACTCAGTGTCTACTTGAGTCCTTGTATTTATTAAAAAAAAAAAAAAGGGAACTTAAATTATCCACCCGCAGCGAACCAAAAAATGCCATCCTCTCTCTGCGCAGTCATCCTTTTACTGGCGCGTGCAGTCATTTATTGGAGCCGTGCGTTGCAACCCCGGCTATAGACAGAAAGGATGATAAATACCTCCTAAACATATTGCTCACAGCAGCATTAAAAGGCATAACTACCAGGTGGTTAAAACCGGACCCACGTACATATAATGTATGGATCCAAAAAGTATGGGACATATACCAGACGGAGCAAATTACATATTCCATATTATAACATATTATGATATTACATTATATATATCATATTACATAATATTAATACATATTAAGAACCCTATTTTTACTAAACCAGGGGTGTCAAACTCGTTTTGGTCTGGGGGCCACATATGGCCAAATTTGATGTCAAGGGGGTCGGACCAGTAAAATCATTACCTAGAAATAACACTAAGTTCAAATTTTTCCGTTGTTTTAGTGTAAAGGAGGTAAACAGGTAAATTATATAAAAAAAAAATATATATATGTAATAACTGTTCCTCTAAAAAATACATTATGATTTGATATTAAAAATGGATATTAAGAAAGAATGGATGAAATTACACCCTAAAATATTGTCGAGTTAAAAGAGAAAATCTTGTCACTGTGGGAAAATTTGCCACTTGAATTTATTAGAAATTTGATTGTTAGCATGGACAAGAGGAGGTTTAATGTTTATAATGCTAATGATGGCTATTCTGGTTATTGAATCAATCTTTTTAATTTTGCCCCTTTCTTTATATTGGTATCATTTTTGTGGTTTTTATAGACATAAGAAAAGAAAAGATCGCTTTAACAATGTCACTAGATGTTTTTTCATCACAAAATCATTTTGTTCTCAAATTTTGAAGCAAAACTGTCCATTTAGATCACCTACGTGGAACGGACTTTTATAATTTTTCACCCCCCGATATTTCTGTTATCATTTCCTACTTCTTTATCCATTATCATGTCGCCTCATTATATGCGGTGCATGTACCTGTTGAGAAAAACAAAATAAAAACTAAGAAAAAAAAGAATGTCTGATAAGGCAGACGGTTAAAAAACTAAATAAATAAAATGCAAAAAAAGAAAAAAAAAAGATGAATGCTTAAATAAATTATTAAAAACAAAAAGAAGGAAAGCAATTCTATACGCCGAGTAAATGAAACCCATGTAAAGTTTACAATTACTTTATGATATCTATATTAGGAAAGTAGCTAAGAAAGGCATAAATGTTAATTCGGTGCAGCTCTGGGAGCGGCGGGCGTTGCGCGCAGGTAGAAAGACGTCTCAGGAGGCCACCGGCCCTCCTCGGCCACGGCTGAATTCATTAATCACATTCTCAGGGGGCTGGACGTCTCTCTCCTGTCTGTGTGAGCGGGCCTTGGGAAATTAATCTACTTCATATTTAGTCCAGTAATAAGCTATAGGCTAACATACATGTTCACAGAGTTTAACTAAAATAGTAAGTTCCTCCCCTTCTAATTCAGCCTCACCGTCTTTGGAGTCTATATGCAGCACTAATCCTTTTCTGGGAGAGAAACTCAGTATCCTTACCTTCCACGGGGAGATATGACAACCTATTGCATATAAAAAAAATAACTTTGAAAAAAAAAAAAAAAAGCACTTTGAGCCTGAAATGAGATAAATAACAGGAGATACTTTCAAATAAATTACAATAAAGATGAGTCCTCTGCCTCGTCTGCAAAGTGAAGTGTTCTCAAAGCTACATGAAAAGAAAGTATCTTAGTATCCATTTTTAGAAGACGTGTCCATTAGATATGTTTCAGAGTTACTGGTGCTGGAAGAGCCTCTGACACTGTATAAAATTAAAATAAAAATAGGCAATGCCAGTGTTTTGTTGTTGATCCTTGCCCACACAGCACTGCTGCAAACTACTGTCACACGAATTATCCGGCATTTTTTTTTCTTTTTACTAATCTACAATTTACAAGTTTTGCCGAAAACTGGTTATGCGTGATGTAGTTCTCTAATACAGGACTGTCTCAGAAAATTAGACAAAAACAAAAATGTCATAGATTCTCCATTACAACTCAACCGAAATATTGCAAGCCTTTTTATTATTGCCGATTATGGCTTACATCTTAAGAAAACTCAAAAATCCAATCTTAAAATATTAGAATATCATGAAAAAGTATTCTTTTTTGCAGATGAGAGGAGCAAAGCGCAATTTCCTTTGGACGTCATTGACATGGTCACCTTATTCATTTGACGCCTCCCGCTCCAAAAAAGCTCAGATTTTTTTCTAAATTCTAAGTCGGTGGACATTTGCAGCGCGGATGTTTTTGTCCTCATGGACAGGTGAGAAAAATCTTTTAAAGTTTAGCAGCGTAGTCGGGAAAATTAAAACAGCAATATGAAGCGCTATTTATGCAAGTCTACGGAGATGGATGACTGCATCTGACATTTTGAAGTGATTGTTATACATCACTATGGATGATAATGATCATAATAATACCAATCGTCCGTCAAAGATAAGAATGAATGATAATTAACCTGCAGGCCTTATATTGAAACACACATCATAAAGAGCAAATGATAGTATCATAAATAGGGAAATGATGGGTTACTTTGTCAGCGTAAAGCATTAAATGTTACATTTTACTGTCAAAGCTACTAACTTCCATTAGAAAGAAAAAAAAACCAAAGCAGGGAAATAGTAATAATAATAATAATAATAATTAATAAGGGTTTTATTGACTGGATAAGTGTGTATCTCAAATGTTCAGGCACACAGCACAGTTGTGCAATTTGCTTTTTGCTTCATTAGAGATGCCAGTATTTCCTTGATTCCAAACCCCTGAACTGAAGGTTAAAGTCTGCAATGATCGTTCCAACCGCTCCTTTTTTTTTTTCTTCTTCTTCTCATCCTTCCAGCTGTTCCCCCTTCAGGGGTCAGTAAATAACGTTCCTCCGTCCAAACCCTCTCCTCTGCATCCTCTTCTCTCACACCAACTCACTTCCTGCCCTCTCCATCCATAAATATCTTCTGCGGTCTATCTTTCGGGCCTCCCTGCCTGGCAGATCCGACCTCAGCGTCTTCCTACCAATATATTCACTATCTCTCCTCTGCTGATTGTGTTTCCACCGGTGTAGAGGCTAAAATGACAAGGGTTGTGGTCCAAATGCTCATCGGCGAGCCGCGATGCTGGAAAACCGCGGCTTGACTCGGCGGAAGGGGGAGTTACACCTCAGATTACACCCGCATGAATTGACGGGGGGTTATTTAAGCATCAGATCTGCAAACCAGGCCACGGGATCGAAACGGACACAAACAAAATTGGAGCCCGGGCTCTTTCTGATGTGACCTGCCAAAAAAAAACTATTTTTGTTTATTATCAGAACGGGCAAGGAGTGTGTTGGTCTGAGGCACAGCAGAAGTTCATTGTCACGTGTTTGATGCACAAACGGTGCCAAAAGGAATGCGTCCAAATTTCTTGTCCATAAATAAGGACATATACACAGCTCAACTCTTATTTAAGCTCTAAAATATACTTGTGTTGTTCAATTTCAAAGCTCTGTTTCCTGCCTTTTGCTGCTCTGTCATATCATTGGTCTGCCACAGCTTTGGAACACTAAAAAAAAAAAGAATAAAAAAAAATATATTCAATGCTACTTCTATGACTATACTACACGTGCTATTACTGATAATAATAATAATAATAAGAAGAAGAAGATGATGAAGAAGAAGAATGATTAAACAAATGAAAAATAAATGAATAAATAAACAAACACATACAGACAGATAGATAGACAGATAGACAGATAGATAGATAGATAGATAGATAGATAGATAGATAGATAGATAGATAGATAGATAAAAAATAAAAGTTAACTATAGATTTTCCTAGATTTCACACATTTTTCATGCACAACTGTACAAAAAAATGAATAAAAAATATATATTTAATATTACTTCTACATCTAATACTACTAGTGTCATCACTAATAATAATAATAATAACAATAATCATAATTAAACAAATGAAAAATATACATGAATAATAAACAAACACATACATACAAATATTTATATATATATACACATGGACGGATGGGCGGACGGGCAGACAGACAAAAAATAAAAGTTAACCTAAAAGATATTCCTGGATTTCACACACATCTTTCATATACAACTGTAAAAAGTGAATAAAATATATATATATTCAATATTACTTCCACAACTAAAAATATTTGTGCTATTACTCATCATAATAATAATTAAACAATAATAAATAAACAAACACATGCATATGCATATATACATACATACATACATACGCAAGAATAGCTGGATGGATGGATGGATGGATGGATGGATGGATGGATGGATGGATGGATGGATGGATGGATGGATGGATAGATAGATAGATAGATAGATAGATAGATAGATAGATAGATAGATAGATAGATAGATAGATAGATAGATAGATAGATAGATAGATAGATAGATAGATGTAATTTCACACACATTTGTCATGTACAACTGTAGAAATCTAAAGAGGACTTGACTAAAATGAGTAGGTCACAGCCAGCGAACGCTTGAGAGAAATTGCTTGGAAAGCAAATAAATGATTAAACATCAAGGGGCAGACAGTGTAAAGAGGCCTCTGAGACAGTCCACCAAATAGCAGCAGGGTGTGTGATGCATGCTGGGGCAGTTTACACAAAGAAGCAATAAGAGGATATTGCACGGCAACATCTGTGTCGAGCGGGAACCAGAACTCCTCGTGGCCTCGAGGGGAAAACACCAAAAGAAATGGCAGCGAACAGCAGGGCTCGGATCGTACGGGACTCCGACTCTTGCCGTTCAAACGAAGCCGTAGCGGGCGAAGTGCAGAGGATGGCGGTGATAAAGAAAAAAGGGGAGATCCAAGTGAACACTGACTTCAGATAGACAGAAAAAGGACAGGATCGGTGAAGACTCGGGGCTGAAACAACAACCGGGACGGATGTGGGAGATCTGTGGGGGAGAAAGGCCGGGTCGGAAGTAATGGCGTTACGGCTTGTGAGCCAGAATCGTAAGAGCTGATTTAGCACGATCCCGGAGAAAACTGAGGTTTCTCGATCGAAGGGGGCGGTGATGACAAAGGAGAAGATACAGAAAAAGTAGAGAGGCTGTATATTGTTTCTATAATAATGCAAAAGTAGGCGTATTTAGGATTCATCGACGTGAATGGGGGAGCACAAGAGACAAACTTCCTGTTGAGTAAATAAAAATTAACAAAATATCTGAAATTGTTGCTTATGTTTTACGATCAGGGGCCAAAATCGGACTAAGAATAGAAATCACCTTAAAACTGGAGGGAAGGTATCGTCTCATTCTGACATTGAGAGTCTCCAAAGTGAGAGTTAATACAAAATCAATGTTGCATCGATTGAAGAAACCCTGCTTTCTTCTGTTGAACCAATCAGAACGGAGACAGATGCAAAACCCCGGCCACACGCTTTCTTCTTTCATATTGTCATCAACACCATCAACTAGCTTTTGTGCACCATGTTAATGCAATAAAAAAAAAAAGGAACTGTGCCTTTTTTTTTTTATCTAGTTCTTTCTCACTCTTTCTAGTTCACCCTGGCCAGTGGTTCTTAGCCTCATTGGAGGTGCAATTATTGGAAAAATGAAAATAAATTTTTTTTTTTCTTTTTTTTTTTCAAATTCAAGACATAGGTATATGTTTTACTAGTGCACAAAATGACCCATTGATGCATCATCATCATCATCACCGTGTTCAGCAACACATGATTTTCACCTAAAAACATAAAAACGTTCCATCATACATGTGAATCCATGGTGTTCATATCGGTCCAACCGCTCTCTGTTTTTGCACATCACAACTAGTACGAAAGGATTAAAATGTAAAGAAAGAAATCACACGATGTACCATCACGACGGTCGTGAGCCAGTGACAGCCGAGCGGGTCGTGTCATCACGAATTATATATCTTGACCTCAACGCGACCCCTGGGACTGACTCACCGAACGCCGGGGTTCGGTAGAACCCGGGCTGAGAACCACTGTCTTAGACCAGGGGTCGGCAACCCGCGGCTCTTTCATCTTTACACTGCGACTCCGAGTGGCTTGGGAAAATCAATTATAAATATTTAATTAAAGTGAATTTCATTTGTGTTAATTCCTTTTTTTTTACTTTTAGTTCTAAGTTGGAAGATTATTGTGATCTTGAAATATTAAATAAAATTATATTTGATATTTTTCGCCGCTCAAAATAACATCACACTCGCAAAAGCCGGTATACCCGCCAGCCGGTAAAGTCGGAAGCAGAAGTCCCATAAACCAGGTAAAATAAATATTTATGAAGATATTTTGCAAATATTTATTTTTTATTGTTTACTGACACAGTGATTTATTTTTAAAATTCAGGTCAAGGCTCGCTAGACGCTCTGAAAGCCCAAAGCTCAAAATGAGTTCATTACATAAATAAAATTTAATTACTTTGTGAATTTCAGAAGCAACACACTACAGACTTGTTTATACAAAGTGTAAAGGTAATAAAAAGCAATATATACAGTGGTACCTTTATTTTAGACGTCAAAAAGTAATTGCGGCTCCCAGTGTTTTCTTTTCTGAGGAAGCCGGGTCCAAATGGCTCTTTGGGTGTTAACGGTTGCCGATCTAGACTGTTGCAAATGCAGTATTTTTGCTGCAATGAGCTTCTTTTTTTTTTTTTTTTTGACTCGCCGCCATGTAGCAACATGTAGCTGATCACTAAAAAAAAAAAATCATAAAAAGCAAGGTCTGGCCGTGTTACATACATACAGCAGCACGGTATCGGCTCTGACACGGAGTTCTCCAACTCTGCCTTCAATTACAGCCGTGGCAGGATCTGTCGGTGGTGCTGAAAGAGCTGCAGAAGGCAAACTGTCAACCGCTTCCCTTCTATGTAACTCATTTGAACAGAAACACACAAAAAAAGTGTCTTTTTGAAACCCAATTAAAAGAGGTTAGAAAACCTAATGCACGTTTTCATTAAAATCAAGCTTCTGTATACTTTTCTGCAACGCCTTCCCGTCTCTCTCATTAGCAATGTTGGTGCTCTAAGCCTTCATGTAAGAACTATAAGTTCAGGTCTGCAAGGCCATGTGAGAGTTTGCTCCCATTTCTTTCCTTTTTTTTTTTTTTACAACCCAGACAGGCACATTTACCCTCAACCATAAAGCACAGCTCAAGAGTGTATTTGTTGCAAAACTATTAGCTGACAGGTAGTTAAATGGCACTGCTGAGCAGGCGGAATAAGCGACAGAGCGCCTCCTCGCCACCTGTTTGATTCATCCCTAATGTCTTTCTAGGGAACTTTAACGGGAATCCAAAAACTAAGATTCCTCCCCGGTCTCATCCGCTCACCAAGACGGCTTACGGTAAATGTAGCCAGAGCCGATTTGAGCCCCTTCTCACCTCGCTGCCCGAACCCGGAGGATCCCCGGGGCTCCCCGGATCGCTGGGTGAATTTCAAACGCGAGGAGGTTACACAAAGCGTCCAATGGTGACGTGTTTTTTTTTTTTTTTTTCAGAATTCATGCGTCTGAAGTAGCTTTTGATACAATTTACAAAATACCTGCTTCTCTTTACATATTTGGGACCGTTTCAGAACAGACGCCAATTTTTCCAAGCATTTTTTTTTTTTTTTTACCATTTCAGGTGATAAACAATCCTGCAGAAACGTGTGCACGGCCGCATCATCCATAAAACACACGTGTGGACGAGCGGGCGGGATAAGTCTGACGCGAGGAATAAAAATGAAGTCTGGCCTAATTGCTTGAAGTGCAGATGTGTTTGCTTGGTGAATGTCAGAGAAGCACAGAGTTATACACAGTTTGAAACACCACACAGAATCTCTTATGACAGGGAGGATTCTGATAGCTTTTTTTTTTTTTTATGTGTGTGTGATTTGTGGTTTACGTGCGTGGCTATTACCTGCGATTCAACACGGTCTTTTTGGTCGTGCAGGGAACTTCACCTACGGCGGTAAATCTGATACTTTAGAAAAGCTTCGGGAATATGATCCACCTACTTTAATCCCTAAAGCAAGAAGCTCAATTTCTTATTCGGATAAATATGAAAAAAAGCAGCTGTATATTCAGGGATCGGTAACGGCGAAAAACAAGATCGAAATAGACTAAGCTCACACTTACGTATGCGCGGCCGTGAAAACGAACATGTCGACACCTGGAGTTGCTGTTTGTCTAATGAAGCAAAATCCGTGTTTCTGTTTTCAAATGCGGAAAATGTTGCCGTTGCTGATTTTCCCTCTATTATTATTATCAGCCTTCTTGAAAAGTCTGGCGGCCCCGCGGCTGATTGACTAGCAGACCTGCGGGGTTGATTAGCTTAACAATTTAAAAAGGAAGGCGCGATGAAATTGAGTCATCAGCTGACGCATCCAATCACATCGCTGCTTTTTAGTTTCACATAAAACTCCACCCGGTGTCTAAATGTAATAAATATATCATTGCAGGAGTGTGAGCGCTGTGATGGGCATCGAACAGTGCGAGCGGAGCCCGCTTAAATTACAAAACGTCGGCCACGAGCGTCAATATCTTTGTACCATTTGGTGAAAAATGTCATGTTTCCTTCCTCCGAGCTCATGGGAACAGGATGTCACATAACGTAAAAAGAAGCGCGCCTTATCAGACCAGGACATTTTCTGCCATTGTTGGGTGCAGATTCTCACTTCCCTATTATATGCTGTGACAGCAAGGACACGGTTCAGGGTTTGCCCCCGGACCGGTCTGTCCACGTAACCCCACGCGCAACACGATGCCAGTTCCGAGCCCATGACCTTGGTCGTGGGTTAGCGGTTTTTCCTCACATGGACCATTTTGACGGGCAGTGAGCACTACGCCGCTGCACAAGAACTACCGTTTTAGAGATGATCCGATCCTGAACTCACCATCACCATTTTTACCCTTCTTTAAAATAACACCACCATTTTTTTTTCAGAACTGTGCAATATTTCATTTCATAACAGCTACACTACAATTTTTCCTTTTATCATACTATTGTGCACTCCTTACCTCACTTGTTACTAAGACACTTATAGTTTTATCACTTGTTTACTAAGACACTTTATAGTTTCACTGAGACACTTTATAGTTTATAGTTTATTTTTATTTCTAATTCTGCCTTTTTCTTTTTATTATTTATTACTGTTATATTTTCTGGAACTCTGGCACAACAATTTCCTTCGGGATTAATAAAGTTGTTCTTATCTTATCTTATCTTTTTTTGTTTTTCTTTTAGCTTCATCACATTAACTTTTTAATTAAATTATTCACCCAGGTCCTGATATGTCAAGTTTAACAACCTGTCAGCGGTCTGACTGGTGCATCCAGAAAGAAAACAGAATGTGGAGTAGTAAGATGTCAATAGTAAGATGTTCTAGTAAGAATTAAAAACTTCTAAGAAGAGGTTAAATCCATTCAGGATAAGGAGCTCTGCAGGGGCAAACACCCCGAGAGGAGGGGAGAACCCGGAAACTATACTTTAAATTGGGAAGCAACTTCCGGCAAAATGATTTTTCCATGCAAAATACCGTACGAGTGACAAATGCACTTTGTCTATTTTTGTTCATTTATTTTTTTCTCGTCATTGCTATTGTCACTCTGTTTATGTTGTCGTTTAGTTTCGGTTGTCTCATTTCACCCTTACTGTCTTTTTTTATTTATTTTTTTCCGCTCTTTCTTACTGTCTCTCTATTTATATTTATATTCATATTTATTGACACGTTCCCCGATGGGGATCGATAAAGTTTATCGTATCTTAAAACTGTCAGTTTTTCAGCAACTGCACCTTAGCACTCCTGTCACTTGAAAAATCAAACGCTACAATTTTCGGCCTCAGCATAACTTGTCGTCGTTCTCCGTGAAAAATTATTTATAATTTTTGTCCACGTTTGCACCGAGGGTCTTAGACTAACGCTATTTCAATGCTCTATGTGTAAACATGACAGTATTGACAATAAGGTTGACTTTGACTCTGTCACAAAAGACGGTTTACAATGCAAATCTCACAATATCGCCCAAGGTGAGCAAAAGGTGGCAAAGTTGAAGCAGAAACAACCTCTAAACTCTAAACTCCATAAACTGTCATGACTCACAGACCCTGCAAGAAGAACAGATCTTGTCTCTTTCCTGACACAGTGGATTTTCTGTGACAGAAAACTGTTTTTGCAGCCATAAAGAGGCAAAAGGCAAAGCTACGAACACAGTTGGCATCCAATTTAAGAGCAAGAAAAGTTTTCTGCCATTTGCAATTGCTGTGCAAACTTGGTTTCCCTGGCTGTCCTTGATACTTCGCAGGGACTGTTGTGTATTAAAGCAGTGGGGTATTCACAGTCATGGAGATACTCATTAAAATCACAATGGTTACACAAAACAGGATTAAAACTAAATTCAGAAATATGCTGAGTAATGCGAAACTCACCAGCCAGACACTCATTTTAGCACCTCCCGCCCCGCCCCCTTCCTCCCCGAGCAGTTTGACTTTAACAAAGCTGTCAACAGAGATGAAGTGAAGGAAACGGGAAAAACAAATAGAGCGTGGAGATGATGGAGAAAAAAAAAAAAAAAGGACGCTGATGCAGCTCAGAGAAATGCCAAGTCGTCCCTGGTACTAAGTCAGCAAAGACAATGATGTCATGTTTGATACAAAGGTGCTATTATGAGGACGTGGAAAGAGATGTGCGGAATTTTTTTTTTTTTTTTTTTTTTTTTTTTTGGACTTTCAAGACCCAACAGGGACTTGGAAAAAAAAAAAAAAAAGACCAAGGACAAAGCTGTGGAGAGAATGAGCAGAGCACAGTTCAGAGAATCACAGCAATGTCAGACTAGTAATTAAGCTCACAATGATGTTGTCAGGCACTGATAATACCAATCTGGGCATGTCAGTGGCAAGACAACCACTTTTAATGGATAGACTTTGACATGAACAATTGCTCCGGATGATTACGGTGCAGCTGCTTCACAGACGCCTATAATAGTGTTCTTGCTCAACACTGAAAGAGTTCCAAACATTTTGGCCTCTTGTCACTCCGTGTCATATTTTCTCTGGTAGTGGTTGCCAGCAGTAAATAGGGTGCTTTGTGTCCGCGGTGCATCTCATTTTTTCCTCATCTCAATGCGACTCGACATGTCCTTCCTCATGAGACAAAAGCTACAAAACAGGGGGGTGATAAAATAAAATAAAATAAATTTAATTCATTTAATTTGAATACCAAAAGATTATTTTATATATATTTATACTGTAAATGCATTATATATATATATATATATATATATATATATATATATATATATATATATAATTTGCATCACAAGGATATTTGAAATATATCTATAAAAATGTACATATATACATATATAATATTTGATATATATCATTTACATATATTTATTTATTTAATTTATGTAAGTATGTATGTATATAAATCGCATCCCAAGAATATTATATATATATGTTTAATTATTATAATATTATATTTCATGATATTATTATAACAAAATAAAATAATAATAATAGTGATAGATCTTAATAAATTAATGATGAAATAATATAGACTGCATTATTCTTTCTTTTAATTCTGAGATGTGAAATTTCCGGAGAGCTACTGATTTAGTCACGGGCGAAGGCTTTGGAAGATAATCACATGGCCGCCGAAGGAAACAGGAAAACACAGACCGGCCCGTTCATCCAAAATCTGTTCATCCTAAAAACGTATGATGCCATTCGACACCAGAGAAAAGCAATGTGGGTCGAGCGACCTGCCAAACACTGAATCCTCCCAGTGTGTCCTGCGTATGAACTGAGAGGTCTCCAACGGACTGTATCAGACACTCGCACACACGGCTGCGTTTGAGCTGATAGATGAAGTTCCACGTGTCTGAAACGTTAGGTCTAAACCCAGTATCTTACCGTTTGTCCTCAGACGACAGCGTTTCTAAAAAAAAAAGTCAATAAAGGAGCGCAGAGATCAGCCACTCCAAATGTAATGCTTAAATGTTGCAGCCAAAATACAGCGTTTCTGTCCCAGTAGCGCTGACCAAACACGTAAAGTGAGGTCTTTGCAAGTACTTGGCTGTGAAATATATAATATATTAGGAAAATTAATGATCCTTTTGTTTCATGTGGAAAAAAAACACATTCCACAAAAAAAGGTAGAATATGGTAGCTGGGTGCTGTATCTGCCTGAAACTAAAACATGCCGAATGACTTGATATAACGCTAAATACCACATTAAAAATTATACGGACTCGAAGCACACTTTTGAACACAACGGAGCACCAAAGTAGCTACACATGAATCGCAACACAATTTAAATGTACTGCCAATGTGGATTCATTAAATAATAACAGCGGGGATAAAAATGTGGAGATTTACGGCATAATTTGTTAATTTTTTCTTCGAGGGCCAAATAACTTTTCCCTTCTCTGCCGGGGGGCCCAGGTCAGTTTGTAACAAAAAGATTGACGATGGCAGAGCCGTCTAAATGCAAACATTTATTGTTTTCCAGAAAAGCCACACATGACCAAAAATGAACCCTTTCTGGGATCTTGACAGAAAAAAAAAAAACAAAAAAAACAGAAAATAAATAATCATATTATTAATAAAGTAATAACAGTATTTGTGAGATAAATAATAACCAAATAGCCCTTTTCAAGCTTTTTACAGATAAAAAATAAAATAAAATAAAATAACTTCTTGTAGACACAACTGTTCTCAACTGATACAAACACCTACCAAGTTAAATCCACCTACCAGGTTAATACCCTGCATTCTGAATCTACTTTTCTTTTACCTAATCTTTTCCGCTATCATTCCATGTTATTTGACAGGGATGTGTCAAGAATTTTTTTTTTTTTTTTTTCGAGGGAGGGGTTTCAGATGAGGTCCAGAATGCAGAAGGTTGGAATTGAATGTTACGTTCTACGCGTGCACAAATCACGATGACGTGACCACGATTTAAAAAAACTAAAAAAAATAAATAAAAATGCATCTCTGGTATCGTTCAGGGGCCGGGTAACATGCGGAGGCGGGCCGTTTCCGGCCCCCGGGCCGGAGTTTGGAAACCCCTGGTTTAGACCATCCTGTGGGTATGGTGTCACTAAAATAGTGTGACGACAGTCCTCAACACAGACACACACACACACACTCACACACACACACACCTAAACAGTGATGGGATCTGCACTTTTGAACCCTATCACTGCCTGCAGCCACTTCTCACATTCAGTCATCTCCGGTATCTAACGGAACCCCCCCAACACACACACACACACACACACACACACCCTCCCGTTTCTTCGACCGGCGTGATTATTCCTCGTGTGCGGCTGACATTGGACATTTCCCGACAGCACTTGAAGGCATCACAAATCCGCCTGTGTCCGGTAAGCCTCTGAGGGCGCGGAGGAGGGGAAAGGTCGGCCCCGCAGACAATCCCCAATCTCGGGGAATTGCGGGTCAATCCGCAATGTTCACACTGTTATTCCTTGTCTTTCCCCCACAACACACATACACACACACACACACACACACACATATCCTGATGGCACTTTCCTCCACCTTCATCTGTGCACAATTAAAAGCGCAAAGTCTCTCCATAACAGCTGCAGGAAGATTAGCAGACTATCGTTTCTCAATTGACTGTCTTATTTTATTCTTTTTTTTAACACACTAATCCTCTGAAATCCAGACACTTTTTTTTTTAATTCCCTTCAAACGTGATAAAACAGACAAATCTCCAGTCCTGGTCCTCCTCTCTTCCTCTCTCCCTCTCTCTCCTGAACACCTCAAACCCCGGCGGCGCGTAAACTTTGTGGATGCGCTTTTTGCACGCAAAAGAAGAGGACAAACATGCACGGATGCAGAGTTGCGTGTTGGGACTGACCTGAGGAAGACCGTCTCTCCCTGCCGGGCGGTGATATTGTCCATCACTTTGTTGTCGGACTGAGAATCCCCTTGGCTGCGGACCGGCAACCCTGCAGGCACAAGAAGCAAAATCCTCAAGGAAAGAAGCGCCGTGCGTTTGAACACCGCGTCAAAGTATCCGCGGACGGACATGTCCGCCAGCCTTCAGGAGAGTTTAAAAAAAAAAAAAAAAAAAAGATAGAAGGAGGGGGAAATGAATTAAAATCCCAAAGCGAGGTGGTGGAGAGCCGGTGTCCGTCCCGGGCGACGCTCCCCGGGAGATTACTTATCTGGAGTCCTAATCCAAATCTCCCAGCCAGGTAGGCTGGCTGTGCAAGGAGGGGGTCTGGTTTTTCCTTTTTTTTTTTTTTTTTTTTTTTTTTTTTTGGGGGGGGGGGTGCGAAATAATCCCTCCCCTGGCTGCGGTTCTCTCACGCACACGCTCCACGCAACGCCGCCGTGCGCTCGCCAAGTGAGGACGTCATACCCGTAGAGGAATGAGAGAGAGGATGAGAGACGTTAAGTTTTTTTTTGTTTTTGTTTGTTTTGTTTTTGTTTTCGATTCGCATCGCTTGTGCGATGACGCGTGTGCGCGCAACCGAGCACGGTGCCCGAGCCGGCGGATGACGTCAAAGACGGACGGGCGGCGCGCAAACCGGAACGGCTGCGGATTTGCATCCGCCGGGCTGCAGGATCCAACAGTGACTGCTGAATTTGTAAAGTGAACCCCCCCCCCCAAAAAAAAAAAAAGAAAAAAAAAAAATTCTAGTACGTAAAACATCAATCCGATTAATTAATCAATCAACCAATTAATTAATAAATCCATTCATTCATTCATTTATTCATTCCCTGCAACTTTTGGGACGACTTATCCCAGCTAAATGGCCAAAAGACCCGGGTTTACCCTGGACCAGTAGCCAGGTGATCACAGAGCCACGCATAGAGACATATTTAACCCTCATTACCATGATTTTTTTTTTTTTTTTTTTATCCTTCCAAAACAAGTGATGGAGCTTAAATTGGTACCAGCACCGACAGAAAGCGCAGAACAAAAAAACAGAGCCCTAATCCTAATCCTAATTCCAATACTAAACCTAACACTCCATCTGAAAGTCTGACAAGCGCCGCGCCGTTGGAAAGCCCACCGAGAAAATGCGAGTTTCGGTCCAATTTCTATCGCTCTATCTCATACGGTTCCGCAGATAAACCATTTGGAGAATCACCATTTGGTGATGAGGGCTACTGTAATTTCCGGACTAGGGAGCGCATCTGAATAGAAGCCGCACAGATGAAAAATGACAAAATAAAAAAAATGTGTACATATATAGGCCGCACTTGTTGATAAGGCGCAGGTGTTCACCTTGTAACATCAGAATCGCTTTATTTAGCAAGTCATTTTGCAGCTATAAGGAACCTGCTTTGGTTGACGCTGCTAACCAGGCATTAAATAAGTGAGAAATGAAAGTGTGATTGTGGTTGGCTGTGCAAAACAGTGGAAGGTGGTGCATTGGATATGAGATATTTACATAGAAACATTTTTTAAACTCTTAATTAAATACATACCACAAATACGTACTGGAAATTATTTTTGTTTATGATCAGCGCCTGTAACGTGGCTGATTAAAAAAGATTATTAATAAATAACACATTCATCCATCCATTTCATATCCCCGCTTTGTCCGACTCCAGCTGATTGCTATCTTGGTCTTCCTCCTGCACACTAAAACCGTTAAAATTCGTTTTCTTCGGTTTCAGAATTAAACAAGCTCAGAATTTCAGGGTCATTTCATCGGTCCGATGCAACAAGGGGAAATATTTTGGCGGCATGAAGCTCGTTAGCTGAAAAAATTTCATAAAGCTGCATTATTGTTTAAGCCTTGGTGCTAAACGCATTGGAAAAAAGTAGCGGCTTATAGTCCGAAAATTGAGGTATGACCCCGAACTTTGACCTCTAGTCATTGAGTTCAGGAGTCGGCGGCCTTTAACATCCAAAGAGCCATTTGGATATTATATTATATTTCCACGGAAAAGAAACACTGGGAGCCGCAATTACTTTTTGACATCTAAAATAAAGGTACCACTGTATATATAGCAATTTCTTACCTTTACACTTTGTATAAACGACTATGGAGTGTTGCTTATGAAATCCACAAAGTGCTTTAGAGAAAATTGAATTTTATTCATATAATGAAAACATTTTGAATGTTTTTTTATTCATATTTTGCCTAACTGGGGTTGAAAGTCTCAACAAATTGACGGCATTTTTGTGATGTTTTTGGAGCGTTGAAAAATAATAAATATCATTTTATTTTAATATTTCAAAATCACAATAACCTTCCAATATACAACTAAAATTAAAAAAAAAGGAACTAGCACAAATAAAATACACCGCGGTGTAAGAAAGCTGACACTCAAAGCGCACCAAGTCAAAGTAGGGCTGGGTCCAATTTCCATCGCTCTATTTCATACACTGCTTCTTGTATACAACCGTTCACTTCCTCCAGTTAACCTGCTGCGGGAGGGGAGAAGATGCAAAATTGATACAGCGCAAACCACCTTGCCACCCTTACTTGGAGATATCAGACGGTTTCTGTCTGCTCTGGATGTAATAGACATCGGCTAAAAAGGCAGCGGTTCAATAACATAAAAAGGAGACCACATCCCATCATTTACACGGTGATTTGCAGAGGAGTCGGTCCTCAGTATCTCCCTCCGTGAAGCTGTATTTCTGTCCTCGACGCTGCCTGCGCGCCGTCGGGTTGGTGAATCAAACCAAAACTCGTGTCCCGTCGCCAAATTAAAATTCAACACAAAAGATGGGACTTTCACAGATCCCGTTGGAAACACTACGTGCATTTTCTTATGTAAATCTTCCTATTCTCATTCCTCCCCCCTTCTCATTCCTGTTCAATTTGCTCCCAGTCTGAAGCTGTGTAATGAAAACAGCCCGCAGGCTGTAATGAAAATGTAAACCCGAGTATCCCCGCGTTTTCTATGCTTAGCATTTACAAATTTGAGTTTCCCGCATGTCTCCTCTTAAATCTATTTAGTGTCTGCAGCGGGAGTGCGGCTCTCGGCTGCGAGCCCCGCCTGATTCGTCAGATTTTATTTGAACAACCTCTGAGGATTCATCATCTACAAGGCTCGGAGCGAGCAATAAAAATAGATTGGAGCTGTGACGGATGTCCGTTCTGCCGGCTGCGGTTGCGTGGCCTTTAGCGAGAAATGTTGTGGAATCACAGGCCGGGCCTTCACCTTCATCAGCAGGACGGCAATATCATTTTAGCGCTCGGGTGTCAGAGCGGAAGGCGCGCAGCTTAAATACATTTAAAAAAATTAAGAAGTAAATTCATAAAAAAAAATGTTTTGATTGCTTTTGGTGCAGCTGCTTTGAATCTGTGCTACTTCTCATGAAACTTACCAATAAATAATTCATGTATCTGTTTATTTCTTTTGTTGTCACTGTTATAGTTTTCTCTAAATGTATTTTTTCAGTGAAAAATTATAATAAAAAGAATAGATACAACCGAGGATTATAATGTAGTTATCTCATTACCTTTCTACACAAGAAACGGAAAGGGGCTCATATCTGTATCTGACATAAATTGAAAATAATACAAAGTGAATTTAAGATCCAGTAGAACCATTTGTCAAATACAGCTGGTGAAAAGACCAAGGAGGAGTCATTCTCCATTAAGTTTAAACACCCGCTTTTCTGCCAAACGGCTGGAGTGATTTTTGAAAATGCCTTTAGATTTGAGTGCCGAAAGACCCCGGAGAACTCCCCTCCAAAAGGAAATTCAACATTTCCAAGTGCAGGCATTAACGGGTAAAACGACCCTTAAAGTGAACTGTGAAGTGCATACAGGCTGCTTGTTCTCAGCAACAGTACGCTTCTTATTGGGATATGAAGAGGGTAGAGTGACAGACCGTGTCATTCACAAGCACATAAACACCAGTCTGTTAGCTGACCGTTCATTATGAATGCCGCGCACTGTGCGAGGATTGGTGTTTGACTGCGCAGCACGTGCAGAACTTCCACTCGGGCATGAAAACCGGATTTGAAGAGTGAACAGTGGTAACCCAGCCGTTTATCGCTGTTTATAGAATAGAACCTAAGCGACGTCCTATCCGGAGTTCTCTGGACTGTAACGCTTGAGGTTTATATGGTCTATAATGGCAAAACCCAAAAGCAAGAATCGACCAGTTTATGTGGTAAAAGTTAAAATTCAGATTTAATCTTTCATTTTCTCAGCATGTGTTGGACAAACCGAGGAATCGAGAAGACGGTTCTTACAACCTCACGGTGTCATCAAATCAAAAATATAATGGTAATCCAGTGCAAATTAGCAGTGAAGGGAACTGTTAAACGTACGGCTTGCTATAAATGCTATATAGTCTGCTACGGGTGCACTGTTTTAGTCAGTGTTAGCAGCATAGCACAACACCATGTGACTCAACTTACAGCAGATGGAAGCAATGCGGCTTCCGGGTTGGTAAATAGCATTTTATCTTAGTGTTGGAAATTGACCTGCTTTTCCGTCGGCCCCGAAACCCTCACCAGATAAATGTCATCAAAAAAGAGAAAAGCGGACATGGAGTGTAGGGTTTTCTGGGAAAAAAAATGACCTCTTCTTATTTGTTGGTTGAGGTTAATACCTGTATGTTTGGTGTGGATGCAGAAAGTTTCGGTGTCACTATGAGACTCGCTGTGGTGAAAAATAAAAACCTTAATGCACGGAGAATTGAGAAGACAGAAGTGAGGCACAGCATTGTTTAAATTGCACTTACTTTTCATCATCAATCTCACGTTGTTGGTCTTGTATTTTTTAAAGGAACGGCTCATTACATTGAAAGATTTTTTTTCATAATTTACCAGTTATCTTTTACACTGAAACAAAGAAAAAAATTGGACTTTGAGTTACTTCTCGGTAATTACGCTATGATTTTACTGCTCCGGCCCCGCTTGACAAACTGAGTTTGACACTCCTGGATTAAACAGTAAACATGAATTTATGAGCTATAGAGTATAAAGTGCGCGCAGATACAGACTGATATTTATTGGCATGAAAGAGTAGCGTTTAAAAAAAAATCCGCACACCAAAAATGCTCCAAAAAGAAAAGATGATTTATTTTACCGATAACACAAAACACTTATTCTCGCATGCATGACATCTCAAGCCAAAAACAAGGCTCTTCCACAGATGCTTAGCGGAGATATGTGTACGTAATCATCTTTTGTGGAATATGTGTAATAAATCATCTTTTCTTTTTAGAGCATTTTTGGTGTGCGGATTTTTTCAAAACTGTACTAAGTCGATTTTTTTTTTTTTTTTTTGGATCCAGCAATTCTATGAAAGAGGAGCAGCTGTTTGGTTTTTTTTTTTTGGTGTACAGTTTAGTGCAAAATACTGTTACGGTATGTAGACAATAGCAGTAGGATAGTTTTCTCAGTGCAAAGTAGTGCAAAAAAGGAGTTTGTGTTTCTTTCAGGGAGGGGTATCAGGCACCGATAATCACTTGTAAAATAAACATGTTCTGACATTAGTCTGATTTTTCCTTTTACTTCTGTGGAAAAAACATCTCAGTGCAGGAATTGTCATATTCTGTGCTGCTTGACAAACATATCTATGTTATCAATATACCTTCTATTTGATTTATTTATCTTTTTTTGAAACCGGAGAACCGACGCCAGACCTGGGCATATCTGGCCCATTTCGCTTTTTTTTATCCGGCCTGCAAAACTGTTTTCTTTAAATATTTTAATAAGTGTCTTCAATCAATATTGAATTTCGACACTCCTTATTTTTTCCCTTTTGTTTAATTTTGTACGGATAATGTCGGTACATTTATATGATCATTAATGATTTTAATGTCAAAATGAAATCCCAAAAAATCTGAATATTTCAATTACATTTTTCATTTTGTTCAATTTACATGCTACCCAATTGGCTCATGCATAAAAATGAAAAAAGACCTTCCTGCTGCGAGGCGGAAGAAGCTAACTACTTCCCCGCCATGCCGCCCTTCTTTATTAAAACTTGGAAGAAAAAAAAAAAACAACTTGGAGATAGTGGACGTGCAAGTGGTGGGGTGAAGGTGGAGGACGTATTAATGAGTCTGATAGACGTGACTGTCAGCGAGGAAGTGTCGTCTCGATATCCCGGCACCTGGCTCATCTGCCGACGTACTTGAATCAATTCATCAATGCCACGACCGCTACTCAGCCTCCGCTCATTGCCTGATTAAAAACTCCTCAGTGAACGGAAGAAACTAAAAGTTATCCTCAAGAGTTGCTAACAGGCACTGCTGTCTGTAGGAAACGACACATTTAACTTTTGAGTTTTCCAATCTGCTGCCCGCAACAGTCTGTGTTACAATAAAATGAACACAAAATCACGTGAAAACGGCGTGGGCGACAGTTTCACAATTACTATTAAATCCTGTAGTCTAAGCAATCTGAATAAATCAAGAAATTATAAAAAAGCCTCATATTTTATCACATTATATATTATTGTATTACATTGTGTTACATTATATTACATTATATTGCATTATATTATATTATATTACATTATACACTGCTCAAAAAAATAAAGGGAACACTTAAAAAACACATCCTCGATCTAAATGAATGAAATATTCTTATGAAATACTTTGCTCTTTACGCAGTTGAATGTGCTGACAACAAAATCACACAAACATGATCAATGGAGATCAATTGTATCAACCCATGGAGGTCTGGATTAGAAATCACACTCAAAATTAAAGTGTAAAAACAAACTCCAGGCTGATCCAACTTTGATGTAATGTCCTTAAAGCAAGTCAAAATGAATCTGTGTTGCTTCCTGAGTGGACGCTATGATTTCACAGAAGTGTGATTGACTTGGAGTTACATTGTGTTGTTCAAATGATCCCTTTATTTTTTTGAGCAGTATATTATTTTTGGCCTGAACTTTTAATTATCCATGTATCTCAAAAATACGATGAGATAATAATGTATTTAATAAAATGGCTATCAGCCACTGCACCTGGCCAGTAGGTCTGCAGTGATGCATTGGTAGATTTAGGACGCATTACAACACACTGAGCGCACCAAGTACACGCAATTTCAACTGTGACCCGAGTTGCCGCTGACCTTTCAAATCGCAGCCGTGAGATAACAGCTGCAGGTGAGCGGAAGCGACGCAGAGAAAATGTCATGTTTTTACTGACTTCTGCAGCAGCCAAAGGAAGAAAATGCTATTTATGGCAAAAAAAGTAAATCATACATTTAATGAGACTTTGTGGGAACAAGTATGTACAGTGCCGAGACAGCTTCGGTCAAATATAGTCAATAAATATTTATTAGCTGATCTTATTGATTTTTTTTTTTATTTTGATAGTGTGAGCTTACATATATTCTTTAGAGTAAATAACAAGAAATATCCATGCATAAATGAAATGTAAATAAAATCTTAGCTTGGGGTCGGGCCTGAGTAGGCAAACTGAATATACTTGCTCTGTATTCGATTGGCACATTTAATCTTTAATAGCTACTTAAACCAACTGATATGTTGCTCTCTTGAGTGTGTCTGAATCTGTGTGTGTGTGTGTGTGTGTGTGTGTGTGTGTGTGTGTGTGTGTGTGTGTGTGTGTACAACCAACATCCAAGGCAGAAGATGGGGATGCAGTTGAGTTTGGTTGGACAGATATACATTTTTATGCTGTTTCAAGTGGATGTTTTTTTTAAGATGTTGGGGTTTTAATAATCATATATATGAAAATCTACAGCGCTATCACAACTTGCAGTTTCAAAGTACTTTACACCATTCACACACACACACACACACACACACACACACACAACGACGGCGGCGGCAGAGCCGTGCTGAAACGCCATCCGCACCCAAAACACGTATTTATTCATTCGTTCATTTCTTTCGCGTAATATATAGAATTTTGCTCTTGCGTAAAGCACGTATATTATTAATGCGTGATAAAACCATTTGAACAAAACAGTTTTATCACTCGTGCACACACAAACTCCAACACAATGATTAAGGCTGCCATGCAAGGTGCCAACCACCTCATCAGGAGCAATTAGGAGCTCATTATCTCGTTCGCCAAACGCGGGGGATCGACCCGGCAGATCAGCCGGCCACTCTGCCGCCTCAGTCCCACCGCTAGATCAAGCTTTGAGGCTAATCAGTGTTTTGTGCTCAGAATAGCCCGACTATTTCTTCCTTGTCTACGCTTTAGAGTTCACCGCTTTTACCGCGGGAACCGCTTTTGCCGGCGCAGGTTCTGGAATGCTCCACGAGCTTTCGCCACCTCCTCGGTTACTGCGATCCAGTTTGTTCACCTAAAACATTTTCTAACCACCGCCTACCCGTTATTATGGGTTCTCTGTCAGTCAGTGGCCTCATAACGGTCTCCTCTGCATCTTTTGATTCATAATACATCACATGACGGCCCTGCTGCAAAAAGTCAATATGCAATTATTCAGCTCTGTGCTCAAAATTGCTTTTATTCTCAGTCATATAATACTGATATTCACTCTTTTCTCTCCTTTTTTACACGTAATGAAGTAATACAAATATGAACAGAGCTGGCTTTATCGTGCTTTACCGTTTTTATGATGTACATTTTGTCTCCAGTTTGGTTGACATTAAAAATCTACAATAATCTTCTTTATGTCCAGGGCTTCCTAATCTTCATGCTGATGCAGGATGACAATACAATTTAATTAGTTTGACTCCCTAGGTGCAAGTTAGTCATTTGTGTCTGTGCCTGAAAGGCCTTGAGATGCTCTGCCTAGCCAATAAATGTCAAAATCCATTATACATCTGAATATGACAACCTGCTTTCATTAGTGTGCGAAAGTCAAGGCGTGAAAGCGCGGCGAGCTTTTCTTCAGCGTCTGCAAGACTATCGTTTCCTGGACATCTGAGGTGTGTTCCGCCAACTCTGTCTCCAAATAGGGAAAAACATTATACAATCTGGATGATGTCGTTTCTTAAACAATGGGGATGTGCAGCCTGGTTAAAATTTAAAATGCTGCTTGATTCAGAGTTTATATGCTGCAAACCTGTTTGTAGAACACTCGCTATTGTCCCGTCAATGAAGGAATAATTACAGTCTCCAACGGACTCAAAACAAGGAAGAATGAATGATTTTCTTTATGGAAATTATTATCCCTGGATACTTGTTCGTTCTCCAAAATGTGTGTTTTCCATAAGTTAAAATATTTTGAGTCCCATCAATCCCAGTTCCCTTTCACTTGTATTATCCACTGGAAGGGACTTCATACAGTCAGTCAGAGGAGAAAGAGGCAAAACCAGCCAAGCGCAGTAATGAGTGAACACACCAAACATGAATATATTAAAAGAAAGAAAACACACACACACACACACACACAAAAAAAAAAAAAAAAAACATCTTTGTAAGACACACACCTTCAGGTTTAATTATGTGAGTGCTGTGTTTACAGCTTGCTCCTCGGCGCCCAAGTGACTCAAAACGAATAAATAGATAATTCCCTGATGCCGGTTGCTTACAAAAAAAGTGATGGGGAAATAAAAACTGTTAAATTTAAACCAAATGTAATCCTGACATCTTTTTATTTGTCTTAACACGCACAGCTTTATTGTTTGTAAAAAACATTGTAATCAGGACTGCATCCGTAGCTTGGCTCTCGGGCTCGTCAAATGCATTAAGTAACCACCAGGAACTATTAAACTGCTGCAAAAAAAATAATATCTACACATCTCATCTAATTATTTGCCCCAATAACAATGTCACTCAACGCCTGCGGAAAAAGACTCGGTAATATATGTACAGCTGACTACGACATATATACGCACATATATCTATCTATATATCTATATATAAGTATACACACACATATGTATAAATGCTGTCATTCACATTCACTCTCTCATCCATACGTCAAATCAAGACATACAGTCATTCTCCCTTTCATTTACACACTTGTGTCGCCAATGAACCCACTGCAAGGAGAAACCCGGAGAAACCCAATGCAGACGTGGGGATCAGAATACTTTATTGATCCTCCCAGGGGGGAATTGCTTTTCGTTGAAAGCACCTCCTGCGACCGAGTCACGGGGGGGAAGAATCAAAATAGAACTTGATATAAAATGAAGAGTAAAAATAGTGAATAAAAATTAAATATAAAAATGAATAGTAAAGATCACAAGATATAAATCAAAATAAAGATAAAGGATGGAAAAAATATATTAAAATATATGATCTATTGCTCTATTGATTGATAGTGAATACAAATAAAAATAAAAATGAATAGTAAAGATCAGGAGAAATAAATCAAAATAAAGTTGAAGGTATGTAAAAAGATATTGAAATATATATAACGTATGTACATGTGGATTTACACATACATTAATTGTAATTTTGTGTATAAGTAGGGGTTGTGGTACAGTGAAATAAAGATCAAGAGAAATAACCCAAAATAAAGTTGAAGGTATGTAAAAATATATTAAAATATATGTAACATATATACATGTGGATTTACAAGTACATTAATTGTAATTTTGTGTATAAGTAGGGGTTGTTGTACAGTAAAATATTTATTACACAGACAATAACGGATCTATTGATCTATCGATTAATAGTGAATAAAAGGTAAAAAATAAAAATGAATAGTAGAGATTAGGAGAAATAAATCAAAATAAAGTTAAAGGAATGTAAAAATATATTAAAATATATGTAACATATATACATGTGGATTTACAAGTGCATTAATTGTAATTTTGTGTACAAGTAGGGGTTTTTTACAGAAAAATATTTATTGCAAAGAGGACAACGGATCTATTGCGCATATGCAGGATTACTGCACACGATGACTCCACCGACAGCCAACAGACGCCGAGTGTCTGACACCGTCTGATGGCTGCCGGCAGTAATGATTTCCTAAAAGACGCAAAGTCCACACGGAACGCCCTCCGGTTGGATCAAACCAAGGATCTCGTTGCTGTGAGGCAGCGGCATTGACCAATGTGCCACCCTTGGTGGATTTCTATCTCAAAATTAATATTTCTAGATGGTTAGATAATGATAACCAATGAAAAACATGAGGCAGATGGAGGGAGTTGCAGATCGAGCAAATCCTGCACACACTCCAGAGCTTACGCAGTGTCAAAGTGCTTGTCAGCAAATCCAAACACGGGATACAGGATTCAAAATTCTCTGCTTTGCATTTCAGGCAAAGCCCCTTTACCTTTTCTTTGAAATGTGTCAAAGAGAGCAAAAAAACACATTTTTAAAGGGTCAAGTGAAATGTTATGATAGGAGATGCGCCAAAAAGTAATCAAACGTAATTATCCTGAAGTAAACAAAAACCTCGAGCGGCGGAGGGAGCGAGAACGGCAATGTAAACAAGACTCCATCTACTTGATGATAATGTCGAACTCAACTAGCGGTAATAATGCGAGGCTAATGAGGTGGGCTGAATCGGAGCGCGGAGGCGCCGGGTGAAGACAGTTAGTGACGCTCATACACTGTCAAGATGTCACGGAACAAAGTGCCTCAGCACAAATGACTCAGACAGAGCGGACCGCTGCCGTTTCCGATACCGCTGTCTGACGCCGTTACCTGGAGGTTAAAAGGCTGTTCGTGGAGAAACCCCTTTCCAAATGCTCTAATATTCGCAGCTGCATCCATGCATATCGGACTCCGAAATTTAAAAATAAACAAAACAAAAAACAAAAAAGAAGGCTACGTTTATCGCTCTGACAATTGTGCGAAATAAACTGTAAATGCTCGATTTGGAATCGAAAATGAAGATTTAGTTATAAGTCGAGCGTGAAAATAAGTGAGCGGCCTTGTTCTATATTTTCACCGCTCATAACTTTTCTGTGAGAATTAGTCTGTAATCATCATTACTGACATTTAATTGTCTCACTTAAACAATCAGACGTACTTTCAAAACGCGATGGCGGCGATTATTCTTAGCGTTGGTCTTATAAGGAGTTTAAATACATAACAGCAGTCCAATGCCCCTTGACCCCTTTCAGCAGCAATTACCTTTACAGCAGATAATCTCAACGTGACCAACTAAATGAAAAAAAAAAGGCAAAAAAAAATCGCTTTCACGAATATACAAAGTATTTACTCGATGCTTTCGATTAAATACGCAATGCCGGCAATATTACTGTTCATAATGGTTAGACGCCTGATTCTTTGCAGGCTTTTTAACACAGCAGCCAATGGTTTTCTGGGCGCAGAGACACATTTGAAATAAAACCATTCCTAATATTGACAGAGAATCCTGTGAATAACCCTCAAGGACTCTAGAAGCCCTCGCAGTTGGGGATAGAACCGGATGAACACCTCACGCGGTGATAATGTAATTGGATGTGTTGACCGCGGTCGAATGAAAAAAAACAAAAAAACAAAATAAAATCTGCAAGCGTTTGATGCTGGGAAAATGACGGAAAAAGATAAGGCCCCGTCGGAAAGTACCTTTCTCATTTCTGGTTGTGAGGCCGTCCAGATTGGCGTGACACCAATCATGCTGGTGTTCTGGACCGCAATCTAAACGATTATCTCTATCTACGCTGTGATCCCTCAACATGAAATCCAGATGCTCCTCCTCTACCTCCAAAGACAACATTTGTCTGCGTCTTAGCCTCTGGCATTCATGAAATATAACCCGTGGCCATGTTGCAGTCATCTGGACGCTTCCACGAAGCCTGTGTTGCAAACTCTAAGCAAAAGGAAAAAAAGCCTTAAATTATATAAAATGTGAAGTCAATCTTCCCCACATTTACAACAAGCTACACAAGCCTTGCATTGCAAATTAATTGGTTCTCAAGTGTGCAAGATTGAAAAAGGTGTGAAAGTGTTTTTCCCAGATTTCCCTATTGTATGCAAGAGACTGCATGTCCAAGTAATTGTGCTGTAGTACTTGCAGATGCGTTGGACAGAAAGCACTTGACTAGGGCTTGGAGAGAAGCAATAATTAAGAGTGAAGGAACAGCAGTGATAACAGCTGTGGGAGAAGCAATGAGGCCGACGGGCTGTGAAACCTCTGCTTGTGGCCTGGGAGAGGCTCTCACACTGGCACTGGATCAGACTTAGGGAGATCTGCATTGTGGACAACGTGGGCGGCTCTTTCCAACGCTCACCGAAACCGAGCATTTGCCGGGATCTTAATTGTGGTGGTCTGAGTCTATTGACGCCAAAGACGAAGAAATACCTTTATTATCACATGCATCACAGCGAAATTTAACCCATCATGGATGAGCAGAAGCGAGCTAAAGAGCAGCGTCTTGCTAAACAACACTTGCGGGAAGGATCCGAGGACGACGGCTCAAACCCCTTGAGTCGCCGTGACACCAAAAGTATCTTTATGTTGCGAGACGTCCCAACAGCGGAACCGGCCATTATTTCTCCGTAAAGAGACAGAAAATGGCCCGCTTGACTCTTCGGCGAGTTGAATGCACTCTACAGAATGTAGAGCATTTCATTTTCACATGCAACTAGTTGTTGTTTTTTTTTTTTTTTTTGAGCTACCGTACCCGAGCTTTGTGGAGAAAGGGAACAGATTTGAGGCTGTATAATGTTTGGCTGGATAGACGTGTAAACAACTTCTTAAGGTCAGCGAGTACAAGGTTTAAAAAAAAAAAAAAAAAGAAATAATAATGATAATAAAAATCCAGCTTTGGGCTGTGAGGTTTATTAATTCAAACAGGTCACAGCGACAAGAGACATAAAAGTAGAATGTGAAAAATATAGCACCTTCTCTCCAGTTGTCTTAATGATTTTGGAGAGCGGCTCAGTAATTATTAATGGCAACAGTGCATTAACTCATACAGCTCAGCAGTTTTTTTCAAGCAGGGAAACACACACCGATATGCACAAACACAAAGTATAACAGCTGTTTGAAGACGCCCTGCACACACACACTCACTCTCACACACAAGCACAGACACACATCCCCTTGAGTGAATGAGGGCACTTTAATTAAGAAAAAAAATAATAATAATTCAAGAAAAAAAATTGTTTTTGCTGCTCTATGTTATTTGTTTATTTATTCATTTAGTTGTTCCTTGTTTCCCCAGCAAAGCTTAAGAAAAGTGCCGGCCCGAGGCAGCACGGTGCATGAATATCATAATTACGTGGCTGAGTTCATTCGTCTTATTGACAAAATTTAAACCTTGCTTTGCACCTTCCAGTGGAGACTAGGAATGTACGGATACAGTAAATAAAGTGTACATGAACCGCATGCGGTAAAGAAAAGCGCATATCTGACTGAGACATCCCGCTCACTCAGGGCTGGAAGTCTGAACCAGGCTTGAAATTTAATCCCTTACTGTTTGAACTCAGTCCATTTAGTGTTTGATTTTTTGTGATGTATTTTGGGGCTCACTCACTGTGCGTGACCCATCTACTTCCTGTTGTCATCACCTCTGCAGGTTACACCTTGATTTTTCTTTTGTTTTGCTCTTCATGCAACCATATTGTCTATTTCATGGGTGAAGGCAGGAAAAGGACTGACGGCTCCATCTGGACTAAACCTTCACACTTTTAGAGAAGTAACTTCTGCAGCGTCGACTTCGGCTTCAGGTAAATCTTTCATCATAACAGAATCCGTGCCAGCTTTAGTTACCACAGTGATGCCGCTCTCAAATTTTCATTAAATATTACTTGCGGATCATCTCAACCACCACCTTTACTGTTTCCAAATAGACAAACAGCACAAGACCGGAGATTCATACAGAGAATTACTATTTGCTAAAGGGCGAATGCTCGAAATGATTTAATTGTTTTCTCTGAGGGATTATTTTAGAACATAGTTATGGTGTGCAAATGTTAACCTTAGTCGGGATTTCCAAGCTTTGATTGTTGTTGTTGGTTGAAGGCAGGGCAATGATTATTTACATTTCTTGTTTAATTTTTCTGCATGGGCCAACTAGGTATCATGTATACTGAACAAAATTAAATATGCAAATTAAACGTTTACATTTTTTATTTAATTTTTCTGCACGGGCCAACTAGGTATCATGTAAACTGAACAAAATGAAATATGCAAATTAAATGTTTACATTTTTTATTTAATTTCTCTGTGTGGCCCAATTACAGTAGGTATCATGTAAATTGAACCAAATGAAAATTGCAATTTAAATGTTTGCATTTTTCGCCATTTTATTTCAACTTTTAAATCATTAATGAGCATTTAAATGTACCGACATCATTTTGTACGTACTCATCCATACAAAATTAAACAAAAGGAAACAATGAGGAGTTTCTCAACTCAACATTGATTGAAAATTCATATTAAAATAGTCAAAGAAAATATACTGCTCAAAAAAATAAAGGGAACACTTGAACAACACAATGTAACTCCAAGTCAATCACACTTCTGTGAAATCATAGTGTCCACTCAGGAAGCAACACAGATTCATTTTGACTTGTTTTAAGGACATTACATCAAAGTTGGATCAGCCTGGGGTTTGTTTTTACACTTTAATTTTGAGTGTGATTCCTAATCCAGACCTCCATGGGTTGATACAATTGATTTCCATTGATCATTTTTGTGTGATTTTGTTGTCAGCACATTCAACTGTGTAAAGAGCAAAGTATTTCATAAGAATATTTCATTCATTTAGATCTAGGGTGTGTTTTTTAAGTGTTCCCTTTATTCTTTTGAGCAGTGTAGTTTGGCGGGCCGGATTAAAAAAAAGCAAAAACGGGCCGTAAAATGCCAAGGTCTGGCCAGAGGTCTAATCCATGTTTGCAGCTTAGCTCACCTTCCTGTGTCTGAAACAGAGGTTAAACCTTCCATGACACCCCCACCCTCGTTCCTCCGCCGGGGGGGCAGCGCAAGAGTCGGCGTTCGTAATCTGCAGTTCATAAACCCCGCTATGCCTCCCAATAAATGATAGAAAATCCGAACCTGATGTGAACACGGGTCATGGCCCGAGATATAAAACCTGTCTGACTTACACCCTTGACAGGTATTAAAAAAAAACAAACAAACAAACACGGAAATGTGTTTTTGATAAAAACGATAAATGATAAATATTAAGGGTGATTGTTAGAGCATTTGAAAAGCTTTTTGCCCACGATATTTCACTCGTCTTCTAAACCAAACACGGCTTTTCTGTTACGCTGGTATTGTGAAAGCCCCTGCGCTAGTCGAAACGCCTTGCATGGTTTTTAGCTGGAGTAAGAAAAAAACAAAACCTCCATAACCTTCAGCTATAAATCCATTCAACAGCCTGAACTTCCTTTTCCTTCCCAGCCTGGACACTCAAGGTTGTAGAGGTCTTTTGGTTGATCAGTGACCAAAAAAAAAAAAAAAAAAAAGCAGGCAAACAGCAGCAAGACAATGTGCTGTTGCAGACACAGACACTTGCACGTGTGTGTGCGCACACACACACACACACACACACACACACACACACACAATCTCGACACTTCTAGGTCACCCATCAATTCTGGTCTTCTATCTAAAGATGATACAGTGGCTGTGTTACTTGCATCTTGTGTCATGGCAGAGGGGTCATTGAGATTAAATGCCAACCTCAGACCTGCCTCTTAGTTGATGAGGCCTGTCAAACCGACGGCACAGAGAGGGATTGTTGCTGCAACAGGGGCGCAGGTGAGTCTCTTACCCGCAAAATAGCAACTGATTGTCGGGAATGGCTCGGGCGGACGTTCCTTCGCCGTATCGGATACCGACGGCATGAAGAATTACCAACGTAAATCATCTCATCGGATGTGTTGTGACTAAGGAACTTTAAATCAAAATAGATCCTATATTAATCCCGACATGAGCCGTATTTGCTTTTCTCATTGAAACCGGTGACCAAGATATGCGAGGACACCAGAGTCAAGACCGGGGTCGGTTTTCAGACGATTAAACTTCGTGTTGCAACTAATTCACGATGCACGATGGTGGAGCGTCCGACTTTACATTTTGCATTTACACCCGTCTTCGGCGCAGCGTGCTGTGAACACTGAAATGCATGCCAGTGACAAAATATCATATATTCACCTTTTTGGCAGGTTGCCCTTAACAAACCGGGGTGTCAAATGCGCTCTTCAAAATATATAAATACGATCCCTGGCTTTTGCTGCGTCAGCCGGTTGTCTCCCAATAACTCCAGCGACACAAGCCTGCTTAGCAAAGCGATGACGAGCACTCGGACGCCTCCTAGAGAAATAGTGCCGCATTTCAAAGTTGGAAAGTACCTGTTTATTTTCCACTTGGTACCGACTGTTTTCATCTACCACATGTTTTGTCACGATCATAAAAAAGAAAAAGCCATGTAGCAAACTCTGACAGTCTAAGGTTAGTTGTAGTTATTGAGCATCATGTTTTGGGAGAAAGAAAGAGTAATAATATTTCAAAGATGATAAGAATCCATCTAAGGCAGGGGTCAGCAACCCGCGGCTCTTTCATCTTTACACTGCAGCTCTGAATGGCTTGGGAAAATAAATTATAAATATTTAATTGAAGTATATTTCATTTGTGGTAATTCCTTTTTTTAACTTTTAGTTCTAAGTTGGAAGATTATTGTGATCTTGAAATATTAAATAAAATTATATTTATTATGTTTCGCCGCTCAAAATAACGTCACACTCGCGGAAGCCGGTATACCCGCCAGCCGGTAAAGTCCTGATTTGCAGATGCTGTGCGCAGAAGTTCAGGAGCAGAAGACCCATAAACCAGGTAAAATAAATATTTATGAAGATATTTTGCAAATATTTATTTTTTATTGTTTACTGACACAGTGATTTTTTTTCCCGATTTATTTTTAAAATTCCGCTAAAAGCTCTGAAAGCCCAAAGCTCAAAATGAGTTCATTACATAAATAAAATTTAATTTTCTCTGTAATACTTTGTGAATTTCAGAAGCAACACACTACACACTTGTTTATGCAATGTGTAAAGGTAATAAAAAGCAATATATATCGTGGTACCTTTATTTTAGACATCAAAAAGTAATTGCGGCTCCCAGTGTTTTCTTTTCCGAGGAAACCGGGTCCGAATGGCTCTTTGGGTGTTACGGGTTACCGACCCCTGATCTAAGGGGTGTAAAAAAGCTAAATTAAAGCTAAATTTTGGACCTGCATTGACATCCTGCGGTGTTTGGTCTGGAATGATTCTATTAATGTAAAATGCCGCCTTATATTCCTGATGAAATCTTTGTATGACAGTTGCCACGAAAGATTGGCGAGGATAAACAACGACCCGGATGAAGGAGAAGCTTGACGGAGACTTTGGTTGATATTATTCTTGAGTGTGAACAACCAAGAACAAAAGCCCAATTTTTTGGAAATCCAGTCTGTCGATAAACAGTTTCTCATTACGACATTTGCGGCTGAAATGTAAATGTCTCTAGATGAGATCAATGGAAGCTAAGTGTACAAAAAGCTGCAGGCGGGGTAAGAAAAAAAAAATGCCGTTCTTGAAATTGGCCAAAATTGTGAAGCTTTGAGGGGTAATAAAGAAAGACACAACACCACAGTATTCTGGGTGATTATATATAGCCTCTCTGCATTATGCGGTTTTGAGGTGTAACATTGCAGCAGGAGCCAACACTGAATGTGCCTCTCATAGAAGCATCAGTTTGGCACAGTGACGACCACCGCTGCTGACTCAGCAGGATAACACCACCCCCAAACACACACACACACACACACACACACACACACACACACATCACCACCATCTCTTTACATTTTCATATAGAATGCAATATATAACTGCAGTGCAAAACTCCCCCCTGTAAAAGAGGCTGTGCTGAATTTGTGTCCCGGCCCATATTACTTTTAAGGTTGTTTTTTTTTTTTTTGTTCCTTCTGTATCACAGTTCATTTATTCCCTGGTGTAAATATGACAAACATGACTGTCACGGTCAAATTAATTTTTTTTTTTTTTTTTTTTTTAAACACATTTTAACAGATTTAACAACGGATTCTTTTGACATAACAGGAGAAAAGAGGACACTTTGGCATTGATTATTGTTTGTTTTCTACTCGACTAATTCCGCAGTATGATATCTCACATGGAATTGTACGCTACCTCCCATGACAGGGGATATGCATCTTCCAGAAGTAACGGTTCCTGCACAAGCCTCGCCCCGGGAGAAATTAATCACTGGGACGTGTTTCTGGTTTGCCGGTGTGGTGGTTCAGGTAGGAATGATGTGGTTCTTTCTGAGAAAACCCGTATTTATTTATTCATTCAAATATTAGTAAGGGTATGAAAATGCATCTTGAGGCATTCACCTGCACCGGCGTGTCGACTAGGGTTACCAATCATAACGCGGTCGCTGGGATTCTGTCAGTTCAATCCATTCCTGAAATATCCTTTTTAAAAAGCATGGGGGGGGGGATTCTTTAGTTTAACAGATGAACTCCAATTAAGCATAATTTGCATTTTCATGCATTCAAAAAATGAACGTCTCAATATAGAATCGTAACCATAAAGATCTCTGTGCATGAATACAACTTCTCAACTACTGTGGCATTTAGATTCTGAAATGGAAAGTGGAGATTTGTTGTTTCCAGATGTTATCAGCGCAGCTTTTACATGCGAAAGGACAGCACCTGGATTGATGACATTTCCATTCAAACTTGACAAATTAGATAATAGAAGGGCCCCGGAGGCATTGTTGTTCAAAACAAACAAGATCTGCGCTTTGCATAACGGAGCAGTTTAGCACCTCACAAATAAGAAATCTAAAAAACCCGGGCCAAAGAGTCATTTTAAGAGAAAATATTTTTGCAAATTCCCCTTGAATAATGACCAGGCAAACGGCGTTTGCTTTGTAATCAAGCGCTTTAATAAGGATTCCTAGTCTGCTTTGATGAGCAGTAAGAAACAAATACGTAGCTCAGCATAGATTAAGAGAAGCCAGCAGGATTCTAATGGAGAGATAAACAAAACAATGGGCTACAGTAATTCTGTGATTCACAACCACTGCTGATTGACCTCTTCCTGTGACGTGTTAGCGCTGCACGCTAAGCCCAGGTTGCTATCTTAACACTCTCAGACCCTTTAAACGCATTCTCTTTAGTCATCTTTAATGGGCTCTAAATTTATCTGTGCTGCCGCGCGGTGTCCTTGGGTGTTCACACGCCATCTGTGTGGAATGATATAGTCTGTGAGCGCTCCAAATGACATTTCTGCCAGCTTATCCAACTGTTACACTTCTACACCTTCACAGCTTAAATTTATTTCCTTAACAAGGCAACCGTAAACATGCCATACCCTCAAAATGATGCTGGGCCAGGAGGTAACAAGTGTGATGTCTAATTCTAAATGTTGGTGCCCCCCTCAGGTCAATTAGTGTCATTTTCTGAAAATGGCCAGAAGCTCAGTCTTGAATTGGGAGTATACGCATGAGTAAAGTGAGATATAAACATTTTACATGATTCTTTTTCCCTTCGTCAGAGGAGTGCAATTTATTATTCGCCTGGGTTTTAATTGAAACAATGTCATCAGGTGGCATTCTGGAATAACATGAGTGGTGATGAAGATAGTGATTCTCACTTTTTTTTTTTTTTTTTTGGTTGTCGTATATTTGCATTTTGTTGTTATTTCATATTTCATTCATGTATTCATCATTCATTATCTATATATTTATCCCGCAGGTAGGGTCACAGGGGTGCTGGAGCCTATCCCAGCTGTCATTGAACACGGGTTCCCGTGGGGTTTCTAACAGGGCTGCGTACATTTCAGCAAAACCTCCTGCACGTTTTTGGACTTTGGGAGGAAACCAGAGGAAACCCACGCAGACCCGGGGAGAACATGGAGACTCGACACAGACAGGCCCCCTGCTGGAATCACACCAGGGACCCTCTGAAGCGCTAACTACCGCTCCACCAAGCTGTCCGATTTAATATTTATAATTAGAAATTTGTAGCTCTATCTATTTTAAAGAAGCGTAGTTCTCAGTCGAAACCTTATCGTGCCGACTGGATTTGAATTTCTACACTTGAAGATGCTTCACCTCTCATCCCTGAGGCTTCCGGATATAACTGCCGGGTTTTTGGATTCGGTGGCTTGTTATGTAAATGGAAGGGAGAGTTGATTGGCTGAAACTAGGTAAGCATGTTAAACTGGGTGCAGGACATGTATGCTAGTTGTGAGACAGTGGTACGGTGTGCTGTAGGGATAACAGAGAAGTTCAAGTTGGAGGTGGGACTCCATCAGGGATCAGCTCTGAGCCCCTTCTTGATCACAAGGGTGATGGAAAGGCTGACATATGAGGTTAGACAGGAATCCCCATGGACCATGATGTTTGCAGATGACATTGTGATCTGTAGTGAGAGCAGAAAACAGGTAGAAGAAAATCTAGAGAGGTGGAGGTATGCTCTGGAAAGGAGAGGAATGAAACTTAGTCGTAGCAAGACAGAGTATATGTGTGTGAATGAGAGGAACTCAGGTGGAACGGTGAGGCTACAGGGAGTGGAGATCAAGAAGCTGGAGGATTTCATGTACTTGGGGTCAACAGTCCAGAGCAACGGAGAGTGTGGAAAAGAGGTGAAGAGACGGGTCCAAGCCGGTTGGAATGGGTGGAGAAAAGTGTCAGGGGTACCATGTGATAGAAGACTTTCAGCCAGAATAAAAGGAAAGGTGTACAAGACAGTGGTGAGACCAGCGACTATGTATGGACGAGAAACTGTTACAATGACCAAAAGACAGGACGTAGAGCTGGAGGTCGCAGAGATGAATATGTTGAGGTTCTCTTTGGGAGTGACCAGGATGGAGAGGATCAGGAATGAGTCTATCAGAGGGACGGCACATGTTAGATGTTTTGGAGAGAAGGTCAGAGAAGCCAGACTGAGATGGTTCGGTCATGTACAGAGAAGGGATAGTGAATATATTGGTAGACGGATGCTGGAATTGGAGCTGCCAGGCAAGAGGTCTCGAGGAAGACCAAAGAGATGGACGTAGTGAGAGAGGATATGAAGGTAGTTGGTGTGAGAGAGGAGGATACAGAGAATAAGGTTAGAACTAGGTCTTCTGGTTTTGTCTCAGACAAAAAAAAAACGCTGCACCCCAAGGACAAAACACCCGGACGTAAGATCGAGAATGTGGCGTTCGCCGTCACTTGCGCTAAGGATTGTGATGACGTCTACATTGGACAGACCAAACAACCTCTGCACAATCAGATTTCTGGACCACTTCAGGGCAGGAATCCACGGTCCACCTACACCTGAAGGACGAGGGCCTCTTTTGAAGACAACAATGTCCGTATCCTGGCCCAAGAAGACAGATGGTTTGAGGGAGAAGTCAAAAAAAGCCATCTTTGTCAAAGAAAAAACTGACCTAATTTCTGCCAATCACCTCTTCCTTTTACATAACAAGCCACCAGACGATTTACCCACCCAAAACCCAGGCAGTTATAAGATAAGATATACTTCATTGATCCCCATAGGGGAAATTCTGTTTTCACAGCAGCGCAACAATTACACTATCAATAAATATGGGTATAAATATATAGAGAGAGAGACAATTAAAAGAAATCAAAAGACATCCACAAATAGACAGCAGAGTGAACAACAACAAGGATAAGAATAGACAACAGAATGAAGAAATATATATAAGAAAAAAAAAAATATATATAATAAGAATATCAACTATAAAATATATAATCAATTGTTTTTTTTTTTTTAAATTACATCACATTATATATTATTATATATTTTATTATATTATTATATAATATTATAAAAACATATTATATTATATTCGGAAACTCCCCACAGGTCAATGGAACAGAAGAAACCTCTCGGTGTAGGGCTGAAACATCTTTAAATGAATAAATCCAAGTCCATTTGCCACCAAAAGATGATTTCGACAAGAATTCACCCTGACCTAAATGACTGAGAACCTCCGCAGATGTAGTGCTCGTCGTACTTTCACACCAACATTCATGACAAACAGAAGTGGAAAGGAATAGAGTGTGGAGGTGGCCTTCATCGCAAAGATTAAAAAAACACAATTACGAAAAACATAAGCACAAAAAAAAGCAAGTTCAATAAGTCCTGCAAAAGAACCATTTAGGTCGCAACGAACAGAAATCACCAGAAATCGGTTCGACGGAGTGAAAACATAGAAATACAGTTAGGATTGAACTTAGTTCTACATTGAATTTGTCCTAAATACAGAGCAAAGGGGATGGAGGAGAGCACCGCAGCGCTCTGTTCAAGGAACATGGAGACTGCAACAACATACGGGGAAACTGCAGGGATTTATTTAGCCGTCAACACAACAAGTCCATTAACCGGGTCAGGTTGTCTGCACTCTCACGGCTAACTTAGTGTTTGAGCCGTCTGACCTGATTCAAACTCAACCCCACGCCTATATCCTTGGCATCCGTTAAGTTGGACATCTGCGAATGTGATTATCATCAAAATACAACAATACACACCCAAGCCGTACGTAAACAGAAAATCCATAGCGCAGGTTGCTAGGAGGGGGAGAAGAAGAATAATTATACATGCGGCTCAACTTGACCGCTGCGTTTAACCCGTCATGGATGAACCACGAGCAGCAGGCAGTCAATTAGCGATGCCCCGGGGAGCGCTTAGGGGTTCAGGGTCCTGCTCGGCGACACGGTGACGGTCCAGGAGGAGCTCGGGAATAGGGAACCGGGCACGTCGGGTTCCATTTACGGTTTTGAAGGTGACTCAGCGGCCCTAAACGATGTGTTCGGTAACGCTCGGCGGCAAAAGGCCGCGGTAATGCCTCTCGTATTTTGCCTTTTTTTTTCCCCCAAATCACCGAGACCCTTGAACAAGAGCGTGGAAACGCCGCTCGCTAACGAGCTCCCACTGTATCATTTGCAGCTTCTATTTAAACAGGCTTGTCATCAGACCACTCGGAAAACGAACAGCATGATTGCTCCCAAAACAGAATGTGATGACAGTCATTATCCTATTTTTTTTTTTTTATTCCCTTTTCCTGCACACTCTTTTAGGCTTTCTCTTAGCCTCTCGTGCAACACTATTGAAACGCGCCCCCCTAAGAGCACACGCGTCTCCCCGCAACAATACAAATGAGGAGGTGTGCGTGCGTACAAAATTGCCATGCTGCGAGCTGAAACAAAGAAAACGTCGGCGTGACAGAACTCGCACTGTAGTCGTTATTGTGATGAATGTACATAATGAGCTTATTTGTATTCAGAACACACAACAGATTTACAGAAAAAAAAAAAAAAAAAAAAAGGGCTTTAGTTTATTCCGTTCGCTAAGAATATGCGAGTATGAGCACGGTCCGGTTTTAATTTCATCCTATCACACAGGCCGGCGTGAGCTATATATAGAAGCCGTGCTAATCAATGATGAAACCTGCATAATGATTGAATCGCCGGTAATGTCGGCCCACGGGAGCGTCTTCACAAAAAGTCTGGGACCTAAAAAGGGACAGATATGCAAGTCGGGCTGATGAACCGGGGGGAACTTTTATTACAGCATGTAATTAAATTCTTCCAGTGCAAAATAAAGATAAGGATTCCATTAGCCCCCTAAAACATTCCCGGATAATGGATTATTGTGGTTGATGGAGCACCTCATGTGGGACAGGTGGGATTTACTCCCGGGCCGGGCTCGGCGGTGCAGCAGGCAGGCAGGCAGGCGCTGCACCCAACCGCAGGAGCCAGAGACGACATTTGATGCACCATTGGCACCAGAGGCAAATGAGATTACAGCACGGGGAATGGAATTGACTCTCTCCTTGACAGATTTACAGATCCCCACGGGATAGAAAACAGGCGAAAAAGCTGTAAAACCCATCATCTGCGGGGTGAATTACACACGGCTTGGAACAACTTGTTTGGTTAAGGGGAAATCCACGCGACCGATCTTTTGATTTAGCCGCATCGCCGGGACCCTGACCCCGCGGTTCCGAAAGCCATCGCCCGCGCACGTGGAAGTGTGCACGGGTGACGGTGTTTTGCGGCGGTTGTGATTCAGGGTTCTCATCTTTTCATCGGGTTGTTAAGTCGCGGCACTCGGCCGCCCTTGGCCCGTGATGTATTAGCCGCCTCTAATGGAACGATCCCACATTGTATTAATATCTGTACCACACAAAACCTGAGAGAGCATTGATTTCTCTGTTGGCCAAACAGATACAGATCTGACTGTGAGATTCCGAGTTCGCCGGCGTCTCTCGGTCCCCGAGCAATAACATGTGGAGGTCAAGTACAGCACAATAAAAATATCTCCACGTCAACCTGGGAATTGTGACGATACATTAAATATTAAAACCGTCGGCGAGATCATATTGTCACTCTGTCTTCATTTGATCCACATTACACGAGCGCACGAGCCCGCATGCGGACATTAAACAGGAAAATCACCGTATTTAGAGACGAATGCGGTTTATTGTGTTTCGCCGACCTCGTACATTAGGGATAACTGGATCACTATAAAAATCACTGTAACATCTGTGCAAACGGGTCTTGGGTCTCTTTTTAACGTTCCCAACAAGGGTTAAATGAGGAATTTGATAATAAACCTTGTCATGTTTTCCGTCAATGTTGTTTTGCTCTGTTTGTCTAATTCTTCCTCACTTTTATATAATTGATATTTCATACCGAAACCCTTCAATCAAGAACGTTTTACTGTCCATATCTGTACATATGTGAAAAACTATCCGTTTCTCAGCTCTCGATAGTGAAGTTAATGTTAAAATATTAATATAACATGATATATCTAACAAGAGGAAGAAAAAAAAGGGGGGTATTAATCACATGATCGTTCCCTTTAAAAAATGGCTTCACAATAACATGTTTGTTAACATGTACCTCTGGTAATTATTTGAGGAAAAGCCAATGTTAGCTAGAAACGTCACGCGAGAATACGTTTTTTTTGTACTAAATGAAAAATAAATTATCTTTACTTTTTTTCAAAACTCTATTACAAAATTCAACAAAATCAAAGTCATTATGTGGAAAAGTTTAGCGGTTGGAAGAAAAACTGACATGTCTTTTTCATAGGTTTAGATTTCAACTTTGCTCTCTTTTTGGAGTTTTCTCTATGCTGTCAACTTATTGGTGATAACTTTTGCTTTTCTTCAAGATTTTACAACACTTGCTGGAAAACATGACAACCGAATTCAAAAGAAATAAAAGCGAACGGTTATATGTTTCTACGTAACCTGCCAATGAGGGGATGACTGGTCGGGTCTCTTAGCGAAACCCCACTTTTCGCGCAAAGACAGCGGGAATAAGCTCCATTGACCCAAAGATAGGTATTGATAACGATTGAGTAAGTTGTCGAGCAATAGATGATGTAATCCAACAAACAAACAAAGAAGGGATAAAAAGCTGGAATAAACTTGTACGTATCCAAACACTGATTTAAAACGGGGGCCCATTGGAATTCACAGAACGGATCATGCATATGCATGCGCTTGTTAAATTCATACCCCAATCAAATACCCTCCATTCAGGCTTTTAACAGCGGGACAAATGATGTTTGGCCCTACAAATTCCATAAATGAAGAAACAATCTTTTGATAATTAACGAACTCAGATCGAGTAATTAAAAGTTGCTGCAGGAAAAACCTCGGAGGCTGAAGTTTACCGCGGGAGCCGTGTTTGTTCGTGCCTGATGACGGCAATGGAAAAAAAAAAATCAAACGCTGACTGAGACTTCATTAAACTCACATTGTTTTAATTCCCGATCCATCTATTTGGGGATATATAAGACAAATTAACATTCTGCAAAATACCCTCCAATAACTGTTAAATCTGCTTTTCAATTATTACTGCAGCAGAGCTCTGGTCCTGCGGTAGACGTGATTTCATATCTGTTGATTTTTCTATCGATACTTTTTTTTTTTTTCCCCCTAGAATTTGACCTCTCACATCGCTCCAGGTAGAGATGACGAGACGGTCGTTGCATCACGGATGGGATGCGATGGGATGGGATGGAGACCCCCCATTTCCCCACTCAGCTATGGCAGGGGATGAAAACAACGGCTCCAGAAGATGCACATCACTGGTCCGACATCTAGACTCGACAGTCATATTATACGACGTCGACCTTGTCGGTCCAGAAGGGGGGAAGAATCTCAAACTTTATAAAACACATAGCAAAACTTTCGATGTCTGTTTAAAATGCAGCTCAAAATCATCGTTTTGGGCACTTGGGTCTGGAAATGACTTGCCTTGCGATTCACGTTTGGACCTGCTTGAATTAAATTGCAGTCGACCTCTGATGCTTCTTTATTTTTTATTTAATATGCGTTTTTTCCACTCTTCTCTCAGGTGGAAACATGGAGTGTCGTCTTGACAAGAATCAGCACGTCTTCTCACCTCTTTTTTTCATCTATGGTTTTGTAAAAAAAACACCCGGGAACCACCACAGAGAAATATTTGCTTACTATCATCATCCCTAATTGCATTTATTAATTTATCGTAATATTTTGTCCCAAAATATTCAATTATAATCTATTTTTTTTTTTTTTTTTTATGTGTTTGTGTCTGGTTTTTTTGGAGGGGGTGTTAATAGTTTTGCACTGCAATGAACTTATCTTTCAAACCTCGATGAAAATAAAAAAAATAAAAAAATCACGATAGGTTCAGTGGGCTGCGCTCATGCATTTTAAATCTGAGAATGTTTTCCTAATCAATAAAAAAAAGGAAATAAATTAGCGTTAATAAGATGATGGGACGAGGTTTCTAATACATCTTCACCTGCTTGTTTACACACATGGGAAGTTAAAATGTTTCGATTTTCCTTACGGACAGCGTGCAGCCTCCTCCGCCATCTTTAAATATTCCTTTTACATGTACCTCGATTACATGAGACCGGCTCAGTACGCAGATCCATTTTTGTCTGCATCTGACATCTTCACATAAGAGCTTTTTCTTCCTGCCTCAAAAATGACTGTGTTCAACAGTCAAAAACCATGTCATCCCACCAGGAGAGACCATTGAAGACCTGGTAGTAATGTTGTGAGTGCTTTCCAACCCATTCACCGCCTGCCAGTGCTTTATGTTTTGACAGATTTCCCGCACAAGGTCCACCTTCACGTTCGACGACAACACCAAAAGCGAGGGAATCGTGCACCCTTTTCGCTCTTGTTCACACGTCATATAGAGACATACAAACATCCATTCGCTTGTCCGGGGATATTTTGGGTCTCTGATGAAGCTACTGCATGTTTATGGCGTGTGGGAGGAACCCGGACAACCCGGAGGGTTCAGAATGGAACCGGCGGCCATCTTCCTGTCCGGGAGAAGCGCTAACAACCGCGCCACCCTCAAATATCCGTGTCTATATACTAATAAACGATCACTCCAGGGGGACGCTCTAGATTCTAACAAGCTCACAGCTTTTTTGGAAATGTAACAAGCTCACAGCAGCAACAAAACTATGTCGGATGCTGCGAATGCTCGAAGGAAAAAAAAGCAGTCTCCGCAGGTGGAGATATGCCATGCACTCTCACAATGACAATCTGATCTTTGAAAGAGAAAAGGAAAACTTACGGGTTTTTTTTTTTTTTTGTCATTCAATACTGCAGTTATTGCTGGGGGTGAATCCTGAAAGTATTGCAGTGGGAGTCAAAACACAGCCTGTGCAATTAAATGTCAGCCTGTGAATCACTTCGGCAGAAATGAGGGTGTCAGTCTTGCATGCAGGAGTCATGGATTGGTGACTAATGCAGACAAATAGCTTTATCCTGTAGCTAAACATGGAAAGACCGCCAAGGAGACATGAACAAATGTTACCCGCAAACGATTGTGCCAGTTGAAGGCGAGGTGTGGTCGAAACGGCAGATGCACCGGAAGAGCTGTGGCCTGCAGTGACAACTGTTTAAGTGGGTCTAACGCTTGAGACACAAAAAAAAAAGGAAAACTTTTTTTTTTTTTTTCATAAAAAAAAAAAAAAGTGAAAAAGTTAATTATCAAGTGCAGATTGTTGCAATTTACCCGAAGAAATGATTCTTTATGGTGTTAAAGGGAAATTGCTAAAAGCAGTAAAAGGACATTAGACTTGGAAATAAGGCCAAGCTAATGAGGGTTAGTCAAATGTCACTGCAGTCCCTTATAAAAGACCTTGGTATGAAGGTTTGAGGGTGCAATGTTCCACTGAGATATTTCTGTCAAATATGTAAGAGTAGGTGAAAAATGAGGCTGGCATCGTCGGGAGGAATTAGGCCAGTTTTACCAGAACTTACAAAGCGGTAGAAGCACACGTGATGAATACGATCATCCAGGTAGAAAAGACACTGCATCCCGGTAAAATATCACCACTCGGTTCTTCAAGTGAGATTGCGCAACTGCATTTCTGCTGTTGTTCATGTATCAAAATAAACTTAAAGACATGATTCATCCCCTCAAGGGCTCCTTAGTAACAGTTCCTTCATATCCATGCAGTAAATCAACTCATATTTTCTACTGAATCTGAATACATCTTGCAAATTTAGAACATTGCTGCCCCTCAATGTGAACAAGATGTGGCCAGCATCAGTTAAAAATTGTTTTCTTTTTTTTCCTGTGTTTGACGACATCATTTTTTGACCCCCGAATGCTGCTTTGACATTACCATTACTGTAATTACAATGCAGGATATGGATAGTGTCGCGGCGGTTTGAACGGTGGAGTGAAAGGTCGTATAATGTGTCGACAGTAAATGCGGTTCTGTGATCGACTGGCATCTCGTCACCCAATGAGAGCAGGGCTAACCTCCGGCGTCCCCGCTATTTATATTTATACATATATGCATATGTGTGTACATGTACATCCATCCACATATATACATACATGCATAGACAAGAGGCACAATTCAGCTGAGTCAAACCAAGAGAACTTTATATATATGTGTAAATAAAGCAAAGCGCGCTGTCACTCACTCTTCATTTTCGCTTTTTTTTTTTTTTCCAGCCGCCGGAGAGCCTTTGCTTTCTTGCTCGACACCGTATGCAAGTTCTAACGTCAAATGAAGCGCGAGTGTCCCTCTGACCCCGAGTGGATTCAACAATATTCTGATGAATCCCAGGGCTCTTCAGCGGTTTCTAACCTTGGTCTTGTGGAAAACAAAGTAAATGCTGATGCGCTGAGTTCTGCTGGCTTGCTTGTTGCAAATCCTGGGTCAAGGCTAGCTATTTTCACTGAGTAGCAGAAAGGCTGCAGGCTGAATATGAGACCATCCAAGACCTCCACACCACAGGGATAAGTGCTGGCACACCAGTTTAGAAATATATTGGGTCAAAAGCCATGACCTATCAACATCAGTGTGAATAAGTGGAGGTTTTAAACCACACAGCATTGCAGCAAAGCAAAGTTAGCTGAGAGCAGATAAGCCCTTGCAGCCGGCGAGGAGATGAAAGAAAGAAAGAAAAAAGAAGGAAATCCTGTGGGCGGAATGTCTCGATAACTTTGGTTTTGTGCAAAGTGACGGTCAAATCCGTGATGCTGACAATGCCGCTGAAAGTGTGTCGTTGACTGGTTGAAATCAGTGGCCATTGGATTTATACTGGATTTCAGATGCTTATGCTGATTAGGAAGAGTTATACGCTGATTTAAAAGCTTGAAATTGCACCGTTCTTGTTATGAAATGTAGCAGTAAAAATAAAGCATAGAATGGCAACAAAATCAAGTGAGTGGAGACCTATTTAGAGGAAATTAATATATGACTACGGGGCTGTTTGCCGAATGAGATGATAGTCTTGTGCAGGATTCGCAGAAAGAAACAAACATAACATTTTCAAAATGATTTTGCCTCATTACACAAAAATAAACTATATTGAACATGTTTATTAACAATAAAAATGCAATTCATCATGCATCTCTCCATTTGTAATTGGAGAGTTGTGGGGCCGGTGCAGCAGCACCATCTGCTGCCCCACCGGCACCGCTTTATGGATCCATGTGATCCAATACTTACAGGCTGGGGTCGCAATCCATTGATGGGTTTCCATCTTAGTTTCTCTAACAGTCATTGGCCGATAGTTGTGAGCCAAACACAGCATGACATCTGAACGGTGTGTGTTTCCATGTAACTTCAATGTAAACTTTCAAAGGATTAATAGTAATTCAGTGACCATAAATATCACTCCATATTCACTAAGGACAGTCTAAATGTTATATAAGCTACTGAATATCATTTACATTGAAATTGCTTGTCTATTAACCTTGAGGCAAGATCCTAATTTACCGCTTTTTTCACCTTAATTGTCTTTACTTTTGTTGTATCTTTTAAATCTGCATTTGTGTATATGTCTGTACAACGTCCATCAATGTCTAGAAGGGCAACTAAAATAGAATGTACTAAGAAAGATAAGATATACCTCATTGTAGGGGGATAAATGCAAAAAAATGACATTATCAATAAATATTAGTATAAATATAAGTAAAAATATAAATAGAGAGAGACAGTTATTATTGTTATTGTATTGAATATTTAAATATTTATATGGATTTTATAGATAGATAGATAGATAGATAGATAGATAGATAGATAGATAGATAGATAGATAGATAGATAGATAGATAGATAGATCTATTTTTATATTTATGATTGCATTTATAATAATTATTATTATTATTATTGATATTATTATTATTATTATTATTCGATTATTTGTCATACCGTAATAATAATACATTATTTTTTTGTATAATAATCAATGCTTTATTATGTTATTATAATAAATCATTATTATTACTATGCTTTTTTTATTATTATTATTATTATTCCTATTATCATTATCATTATTATTACAACAAAAATTTGAATCGATAAATACAGGTATAAAAATAAATAAATTTAAGAATAAATAAACATATAAATCGAAAAGAATGTAAATGCGTTATATAGCTTATAATTGCAAGAGGAAAAAACAAGACAATGCACAGCCGCTTTAGCTGCCTGGGATGAAAACAAGATGGGTTTGTGACAACCCTTTCAGCTATAGAACAACCCTTCCTCCCAATCCCACCAGTAACAAGCTCTCATTTTGCACTAACGTCCACAACATTACCGAAGGGGCAGCGGGGTCAGCGGTGCTTGTCTTGCTCTATTGCCCATTGTTGATAAGCAGTTTCAAATATCTCTAGCAAGAAGAAATGTTAGCCTCACTTTTTTTTTTTTTTTTCTGTCTGCCTCTGCTCAAATTGATCTAGCGGCAGGAGTTGGCAGGATGATCAAGTGGCTCGTTAAGCAGGAGAGGAATTAGGTCTGAGTGTGTCAGATAGAAGAGAGTCTTGGCTGCCCCCCCAGGGCCGTCCGTGTGGTTTCCCATTGCATGACACCTGCGCTCTCTGGAGGAGCTGCGTTTCCCCCTCCACCCCCAACCCTCGCCACGCCAGCAGGTACATCCTTTCTTAAAGACGACCGGAACAAGGAGCGGGCAGTCACTTCGGGAGAAAATTGAGCTGCGGTTGCCAAACACATCTACGACTGCAAAGGTCAGGTTTTGCATTTTGAAAAAATATGCAAACGTCCTACAGCTAGAACCGATTCATTTGGAAAGACAAAATTCACCAGGAAGCGCCGCGTGATCCCCTCCACCACGCAGCCTTATCTTCCCTTCCTTTTAATTTCACTCTCATGATGTTATAAAGGGTGAAGAGGAAAAAAACAAAACATAGCAAGAGGGGATTAATACAAGATTAATGGCAGGCTTCACTCCGGGTCACAGGTCTCCAGCATCCTTGCTTACACTCGCCGAACTCGATTTAAAGAAAAAAGCTTGTCTGCAGGTGCTCCTGCTCAACAAGGCTACAGCCATTATTTTTTTTTTTTCCATAGCGGCGTTATCTGTTACATTACCAGAGCGGGCTGTGGTCGTCTGCTAGCTCGCGCCACGGAAACCGAGAGTAATTCTCTCTCTGATAAAATCGCACTTGCTTAAGTAGAACAATGACAAGAACTCTCAGAACACATGGAGTCTTAAGCCGGGAAGAAAATAAACCCGGTATAGAAATTCGGCGCTCGAAGGCAACTTCAACAAGCATTTGGTGCGGAGAGATTCTCCGTAAATACACACAAGAAGCGGCTGCAGGACAAGAAAGCACTAACAAACAGGATGTTCTTCCCGGTAATGTCCAGCAGAGTCCTGTGTTGACAATATGTCCTGCTTCAGGGAAACTTTGGAGCAACTCCAAACAGATGGAGGGACCAAGAACAGAACTGTGCACGTATTAATATTACCAATATAAATCCTCGTGTCTCCTGCACAACTGTGTCCTTATAACTTCATATATATGGATATATAAAGCGAGCATTCGAGCCCTTTTCTTAATCATTTGTTTACAAACCCTTGTAAATCAAGAAACTGGTTGGAAATTAGGACGCTGCCAAAGGAATGAACTGTGGGATTTTAGCGAGCTTTTCAGCACAACCCCTGCTCTAAATGTGCCCGTCAGCATTACCCTAAGTTTATAAACCACTTTCAGGCTGCCGTGGAGGGCTTAGGTTATGAAAACAAAGTGTCCCAGCATGAATACCTGCAGATCATGCATGTCATTACTCAAAAATACAGAAAGAGTTAAAACCGCAAACACCGACTGCTTTATTTTGGCTCCTTTCTCGCTATTGTGTATCAATAAACCAACACATTTGAAAATAAAAAACAAACAAACAGAAAAAAAATGAAATAAATAGAAAAATAAATCCCGCCAAACAAAATGGAGTTGCGAAAAATGAGACGACACGCTTCGCATGTGAACTCTTGACAAAACCCACTTGCTCTGATGCCGCTTCGCTTCCTCTCATTCATTGATCTGCGGAGCGATTTCTTTTAGCGAAGGATTCTCATGCTGATACCGACGCAGCCGTCCGTGAATTCCACCTTGGGAATTACCCGGCCACATATTGCTCGGCACACAAGTGTCGGGGGAGAATCAAAAGGAAGGAATTATTTTGGACCTTTATCAGCAGTGGTTTGCATCTTCAAAGGTATTTCCATTATCTCGGTCTGGCCAGAATTAAATTCTATTTTCCTGATGCCGTATCAATTTTTTTAAATCCGGTACTTCTGCACGCTGCTCTTCCCCTCAGCTGTGCTTTCCGTGTTAGGAGTCTGCGGATGTGCGAGACTCAAACTCCCGTTTTTCCCCGGGCTGACGTTTTGTTGGTGGAAAGCTTGTGAAAAGATAACGGCTTGATATTGCAAGTTTTAGACAGTGTGTTCAAGAGTCATGACTGGCCGTACCCACATTTCAGTCGAAAAGTAGGCATTTAATGATACGGCGTGTGCTGAATGTAACATCTATTTTTGTTTTATTTTATTCTAAGTGAAGCAATTCGAGTTCCATTGCATCAGATTGTTGTTGCATCTTATTGTGGCAACTGCTTCTCTCCTGAAAGGCTTTCCATCTCTCAGTTCTCAGTAACTGTCTGGTTTGGGAATTGGGAACCGACGCACACCGATCGCTACTTGTTGTTCGACTCTCAACGCCCTCTCGAACACAAGCTAAGGGTTGTTAAAACCGTCCGAGATCGGGCGGACGACATCCCCGCAACAGCAGACGGAAGGGAGGAAAACACAGCTCCAGCATGTTAAGAAAAACTCTCGCAGCCCAAATTGGACTTTTACTGAAAGAAATAAAAAGGTGGCAGAAGAAAACAGAGCACATGGAAGATGCAAGGATGATATAAGACCAAATATGGCTGGTATTTCTGAAAAACGTAGGTTTTCAGCAAACATAAAATCCCTACGCCGCAACACCCTGAGGCAAAGACCAATGCACCCCGAGGACAGAGAACCCGGGCACGAAGTCCAGAATGTGCTGCCCGCTGTGAATGAGAATTGTGACGATCTCTACATTGGTGAGACGAAGAACTTCTGCACAAACGGGAGCCCGAGCGCAGAAGAGCCACCTCTGCAGGGAAGTCCACTGCAGTCCGCTGTCACCGCGACGACGAGAACCAGCCCTTTCTGGCAGATGGAGAGACCTCGAGTCGGAGGTTTGGGGGTCTTTGACACAACCTTTCCCCCGCATGCGACGCACACACCTGCAAATCCATCTGGACCTCATGACTCAACATCCCAAACCAGGACCCGCTGACTCCCACCTGAGTCTGTTCATGTACTTTTCTGAATAAAGCACGGAGTTCAATCATTGCATATATTTTGTCATTTATAGTTTACATAGAATCCCAAAGGGATCGGGGCTGTTTTTCTTATCGAAATGGTTCAAACTGCCACCCCGGGTGTTATATTGGGGATGTAGCTCAGTGGTAGAGCGCATGCTTCGCATGTATGAGGTCTCGGGTTCAATCCCCGGCATCTCCAAACTTTAAGGCTATTGCTCGTGGTTAGGATTCGAAGAAATTCGATTATCGGCTTTTCCGAGTTTGTCAAACTGTTATTGAAAATGTTATCTGCTCTCCTGGCGCCAAAAGATGGTATCGAACTGCCCATTCATCCATAATGGGTGAAATTACTTAATTCCTTTATACATTATTAATTAATAAAGTATAAATTGCCAATCGTCTGCCGCTTACCCCGCGTTTGGGGTCGCGGGGGACGCCGGAGCCTATCCCAGCTGTCATCAGACGAGAGGCTGGGTTCACACTGGACTGGTCGGCATCCAATCGCAACGCCACATCGACTAACGGACAAACATTCACTCATTCGGGGACAATTTTTCCGAATTGTATGTTTTTGGACTGTGGGAAGAAAACTGGAGAACCCAAGAAACCCTGGAAAACACACAAACTCCACACAGAAAGGACCAGGGTCCTTCCTGCTCACCACTGCTCCATAGTGTGTATAAAACATTATTAGTTTTAGTCGCCATGGAAGTAGGAAAGAAAAAAGTAAACGTGTGTGGAAATGGTAAATTGTTTCCATTTATCTAGCGTTTTCAACCTCCGCGGTTTCAAAGTGCTTTCCACTGGTTTCACCCGTTGGACACGACTTACGATGGAGAGCCGCTGTGCAAGCGCTAACTAGACTATCGGGAACAACCGTGGGTTCAGCGTCTTGCCCAAGGTCGCTTCGGCAGGCGGACGGGAGAATCCCGGGATCGAACCGCCGACTTTCCAATTGGAGGGATGCCCGCTCCCCCCCCCCTCGACCGAGCCAAAGCCGCCCCAAATCTCAAATCTCAAATGGGAAGCGATGAAAGTCTAATGAGGTATAATAATGCATAAAGGTGGCAAACGTGAGCACATCAGCATCCTGAGATTATCCGCCAGACAAGGACTAATGACACCGCGCAAGGGCAGTGCAATTAATATGACATTACAGTGAGCCACAGGTATCTTTGGGAGTGAACATGTAAGGTTATGCAAAGCACTTTTGGGAGGGTGAAAAATAAAAAGATGCAGAAATGAAAAGTGTCAATGCGTCCTGCTCCGAACAACATGATAGCGAGGCGGCGCAGGAGGTCAGAGCGGTCGTCCTTGGAAGCGAACGCTTCTGCTTCGATTCACGGCTCCTCCTGACCTGTTGAAGTGTCGAACCCCTCGGTGGTCGCCTTCCGCTCGCCGTTCATCCACGAAGGATTAAACGCGGCGGTCAAATTTCACCGATGTTGAGCTTTACGTGTAACCGACAAATAAAGCGACTTCTTTCTAGATTCAACTATAGAACAAGAACCCACTTGGAGGGATCTAAACTTTACATTTTAAACACAGACTGAAGAATAGAAAAGATTGAAAAAAAGATTGTAAATATGCACAGTATTCTGGAACGTATGCGATGAATTATTAGACATTGCAATCTCAAATCAGGCAATTTATCCGAATTGATAACAGGTTGCGGAGAGTGAGGGAGATAACAAGCTCCCCTCAATGTCGCCCCCAGAAGATTCATGCCTGAATCGTACGAATGCCGCTCCTGAAACCCAATCCTAGGCTTTGTGTTTGCTTCTTTGCACGCGGAAAGACACTGCAGTCCATGTCAGACAAGGAAACCGGCTTTGGTTGTCAAAGCTCAACGGCACAACACATCTATCTTTCATTACCCGCAGTCATGAGGAAGGTGCACGCTTTTTTTTTTTTTTTCTCTGAACGCACCCCTCACCAACCCCACCCCTACATTCTCAATACACTAAATACATGGCCCTTTTCCCATAACCTTGGCCCAATTTATTTCTTTCTCCCTGCGTTGCTGGCTCCTGGCATTTTCAGGAGAGCGAGCGGGGTCATGACGGGGCTCAATTAAAAGTATGAAGTCACGAGCAATTTCTGCGATTGATCCAAAAACAAAGTCAGCCCAAGGTGATGCCGGACACCCTGCGGCCGTGCATCACATGCGTGCAGGAGTTTTTTTTTTTTTTTGAAGTGATCACAATTCAATGCGCCGACGGAACGGCCTGGACATAAATATTACATGTCCTGTGAAATCACACCGATATCTTGCGAATGTTTTCCGGGTTTTTTTTTTTTTTTTGTCCATCAATACTGAACTTTGTGACAAACACTGAAAATAATGTTAAAATATTAAAAGTCGAGTTTGTCCAGGATGACTGCTGGGAGAGGCTCGTGTCCCTGGCTGGAGGAGAAGCGGTATAAGATGATGACTGAGGAAATGACTGAATAAGATTTGACATTTATTAAATATTGGGGAAAAGAGGACATGAATTCAGCTGGTGAGAAAGAAGAGGGTTAGATGGAGGAGGTTGATTCTGTACGGCGACCCCTGGGGGGAGTGTCCGAAAAGAAAAGGAGAGAAACTAAATATCGGGAGTTGTTTTGTCATCGAGTTTAAAATGTATCAACTGGTTAAATCAGGGTTAAAGGAAGTTCAAAACGGTAAAATCTGGCATATAAGCCGCTACTTATTTAAAGTGTGGCTTTTCTGCACTTTAAATGGACATTTAAACTGTCCTCAGCGTTGCACGTGCACTGTGTGAGTTGCACATCAAGCTGTTTTCCTTGCACTGCCAACACCGTTCATACTTATAATTATGTTTACTATACCTATTTATTATCAATACAAATCCAAATGCATTGTGGACAGCAAAGTTAGAATTTCATCAAATTTCAACACTTTGAAACTGAAATCTGTTACAACGATGCAGCTAATTTATGGATTTTTGTAGGTTAATAATGGTAGCTTCCTTCCTCCAACAACGTCACTTTGGACAAACTTTTTGGGAATTTTTTGCACGCACCCCCATTATGAAAAAGAAAAAATACATCAGTCAGGCTGTCGAACAAGGAAATCGAGCTGCTGCACGAAAGTTCGGCATCTGTTCTAAAAAAAACAGCATTTGCATGATGTACCGGTGGTAGTAGATGTTGCCGTGTTTAATTTATCGATTTAAAAGTTTTCACAAAAATCTTTCCTGTGGCATCTTGTTACGTTAATAATGCATGTCTCACCTGTGGCTTATAGACAAGTGCGGCTTATTCAGAATCAGAATACTTTATTGATCCACTTTCATTGAAAGCAGCTCCTGCTACAGAGTAAAGTGGGGAAGAATCAAAATAGAATCTGTATAAAAATAGATTTATTATAGAAAAAAAAAAAAAGAGATTTTTGTTTTTTAATTTTAAAAAATAAAACTTTTTCTGTAATTTACTGCTCAGAAAGTTTAAGGGGAACACTAAAATAACACATCCTAAATCTGAATGAATGAAATATTCTTCTTAAATGAATACTTTGGTCTTTGCATTGTGAACGTGCTGACAATAAAATCAAACGTATGAACCCATGGAGGTCTGGATTTGGAGTCACACTCAAAATGAAAGTGGAAAAATACACGTCTAAGTTGATCCAACTTTGATATAATGTCCTTAAAACAAGTCAAAATAAACCAGTGTTGCTTCCTAAGAGGACAGTTTGATTTCACACATGTATGATTGACTTGGAGTAACACTGTGTTGTTTAATTGTGTTTAATTGTGAATTGTGTTGTTTAATTGTGTGTATATATATATACATATACACACTGTTATATAGATATATATGTTATGTATATATACTGTTATATATATATATATATATACGCTGTTATATCAGACTTTTTAATTCCTCTCTGTTCAACTGCTGGGAATCTTCAAATCTTTGTACTTAAGACCTTAAAACACTTTGTAGTGTTGACTTTGACACTTTATAGTTTTATTTGTTTCTTATTCTCTCCCCCTTTTTTTTTAACTGTTTATACAATTTCCTACTATTATTTATTATTGTTATGTTCTACTTGAAACTCTGGCACAACAATTTCCTTCGGGATAAATATAGTTGTTCTTATTTTTATTCTCATACATATATGAGATATGAGATATGAGATATTACATATATGAGATATTATTCTCATACATATATATATATATACACACACACACACACATATATACATATATACTGTAAATTCTGGACTACAGAGCACAGGTTTATATAGGCTGCACCTACTAATTTTTCAAAGAAAAAGAAGATTTAAATACATGATTTATGTATCATTTATTATGTATAATTTAATACACCGATTACAAATATATATTATATAAACGCACATATATTTACATATATGGACACACGCACACACACATATATATATATATATATATATATCAGAGTTAGTATTTAGCCACGATGATGGCAAACTGTCAGTGAATCCGGTTAGACAGCGCTGAGCGTTGAGGGCTTCTTTGAAGAGATGAAAGAGAAATTTGCCATCAGCGTGACAGATGTGGCCCGGCGCGAGCTTCATGGCGGCTGAGCAGGCTAAGCCCCCCATTCCTGATGGATCAGTGTGGCCAAGGTGAGCGCTTGTCCCTTTCAGATACATCCCAACACCACAGCCGCTGCTGCAGCCGCTAATTGAATTTGATGTTCCCGCTCTGGTTAAGGCTTCCTGCCGCTGATAGATACCCGGGTCCGACCGCTTTCTCTGTCATCTTAGCTGAGAGCCGGAGCCCATTTACATGAAACAGTTCCCCCTGTAAGCAGTTATTAGACAATCTGCAGAATGGAGGTGGCTAAGTCAAGGTGACAGAGAGATCGAGCGAGCCGGGGAGGGAGAGAGAGAGAATTACAAATTCAAGGCGCATAGCATCGCCGGCCACCATTTCACAGATGGAGAACTTCTTGTATGTCAGGAAGTCGCGAGGGGCTGTTGCGATGGATGGCCGAGTGAAGCCATGCAGAGGAAAGTCACCTGCAATAAGTAACAACTCCGGGACCGGCAAAGGTCAGCGGGACTAAACGTGCACGGTGAAGACAGATGGATGTGATCGTGCGGTTTATCACTTCGTCATTAAATCCCGTCTACGGTCGGGGCGGAAAGAAGAAAAAGACGCCTTTTTTGGTTGGGAAAAAAAAAAAAAAAAAAAAGACGGCGGTTCATGTTATGACGCTGGGGAATAAGAAGAACAAATTTATTTATCCCGAAGGAAATTGTTGTGCCAGAGTTACAAGAAAAATATAACAATAATAAATAATAGTAGAAAATTGTATAAACAGTAAAAAAAAAAAAAAAAAGGGAGAATAAGAAATACAGTGTCTTAAGTAACAAGGGAAAACTATAAAGTGTCTTAAGTTCCAAGTGAAAACTATAAAGTGTCTTAAGTTCCAAGTGAAAAATAAGGAGTGCATAAGAGTATGAAAAATTATTGTACATGTCGCTGTTATGAAATATTGCGCAGTTATGAACAGATAAATTACTACAATTTACAATATGTGAGTGAGTTTTTTGAATGCAGAAAGTGGCGTTTTGTGAAACCCTCACAGTCGTAGCCCGGCCTCTGCGGTACGTCTTTCTGAAAGTTAAACGCCGCCGGATATGTCATTTTGACACTGTGCACAATGTGAGCCTTTGTATCATTTCACTTCACAAAGAAGCTGATGTCTCACTCTTCAGCGCCCCCCCCAAACAAAAAAAAAAATCTGCGAGATTATTAACGCATTAATACGCCCTGGCATTTGCTCTATTCCTGTTACGCCACAAGCAGATCATTTTGTTCCACTACTCAACGGTAATTACTGTAAAATCGTTCTCGTACATGAAAGAAAAAAAAAAAAAAAAGCCTTGAGGCGCGGTGCCTTTGTTCAAGATTTACATAACACATCCTCATTACAATCTCTGAGTGTAAACTAGAGTTTTCCGTGTCCACACGGACTGCAGCCGCCGAGGAAACCATCAAAACCCCGTAACTTGTTGTGCCGAAAACATTCGTTTCAATCCGATATTCAATTAGGAGACGACACACTGATCGGTACCAAGACGCTCTGCTTGATTTATGAAGCGTCTACGGTCCGCTTGCTCTTCGTGCTGGTTTGTTTTAGCCGAGGTCCATGTGAGAAAAGTGAAACAGTGACCGTCTAAACCGGGCGCGTCCAAAGTCCGGCCCGCGGGCAAAATGCGGCCCGTGGTCAAAATTCCACCGGCCCGCAGCCTCTGTCATAAAAATCGAAAACAAAATCTAATTGGGTCCAGCAGCCCATTTTTCTATTTCGTATTTTTGATCTGAGTCTAAAATAGAAAAATAGAAAAATAGAAAAACACTGCATTTCCCCTTTTTGATAAGGAGTAATACAAGGATTCGTATGGCACTCAATGCTTTGTATTTCTGAATAATATCACAGTTCACTCTTAATATCACTGTATTTTCCTGTTCACATGTTTTGAAGTAAGAGGTTCAAAGTGAGCATTTAATGGTGAATAACTATTGACTATTTTGACAAGGTGCAAGCTAACATGCATTGTTCTGTTTATAATGTTACTTAAAAAATATATTGCATATAGCAAGATATACTTTATTGGTCTCCAAAGGAGAAATTCTTTTTGTCACAGCAGTGCAACAATTGCAGTATGTACATTGTACAGCTACATACTATATATAGACCTATACTACATACATATATATACACTATCTATCTGGTATATCCTTACAGTATCATTATATTGTATATTGTCTTTTATCCTATTATGCTATTTGTATTATATGTATTTTTTATTCCATTTATATTTGCATTTTGCCTGTACGAACCCCTTATTACTCCATTTATTCTATTTATTCATTTTATTTTTAATTTTGTATCCCATCGTTGCTGTAACACCGTAAATCAAGCCGCTGCGGGACAAATAACTGTCAATCTAATTTCATGATTTTAATACAGTAATTGTGAATGGGCATCGAGAGAGTGTTTTATGTTTGAGTGGCTGTCATTCTGTGGATTTAATCACGATTAGCACGATTAGCGATTTGCACACAGAATGACTGGAAAAAAAAAAAAAAAATCCTTAATCACAATGATTTTTTTTTTTAATGTTCATGCTCAGTTTGGGAAATTGAAACTAAAGGACCTGTGGTGAACAATAATGCCACAGTCGGGGTCACGGTGACTCCACGGCTGCATGGGGTTCATATTCATAAGTGAAACATATCAGACCAGACAGCATCTGACTGAGTGGAAGATTAATGCTTAAGCTTAACAGGAAGTCGGCTATTAGGTCAGACTTTGAGCACAGCATTAAAACCAACTTAGCCGACGTAAGTCCGAGTGGTGCAACCGAGTCTAGTCATGTTAAGTTGACTTTTCATCGCCAAAGGCAATCTGCATTTTTCAGACACGGGGTCAGATTGGGGAGTAAACACCTACGGGAACATCCTGGTGATTCCGCAGTTGTCTTTGGCGTTGTCTTTAAATCAACCGCAACTTGTAATTCAAATTGCCTCAGCGATAATGGACAAGTTTATAAGATTTAACAGCGGCAATATTTAGTCAGAACACCACAACTGCCAGGAGAGAAGAGAATGAAAATAAATCATTACACAACATTCCATTAGTGGCTGCCTGGAGTTACAGAGAAATGTGATCTATTTTTCAAACCTTGCAAAACATTAAGGTGGAAGACAGTTTTTTTTTGTTTGTTTTTTTTAAACAGAGGACCACAAACAAGCAATAACACCTCAACATCTCAGATGTTCCCAACAGGAGGCTCGAGGGGGGGAGTGAAGGAGGATCTATGTCAAAGTAGATAAGTCATTACTCAAGAGAGGGGATGGTCTATGGCACAATTGATCATCACTTTAAAAGTGCTGTCCTCACTTCATGTCTTCCTCGCCAGTCTGGCATCCATTCGCATCTGAGCCGGCGTGACACCGCGAGGACTAATGAACCACGTGTGACAGCAACAGCCCCGAAGCGCTAATCTACGGAGGTTAAATGACTGCTGCTCGCGAGGAGTCAGTCAGAGCTGAAGTAGCCTTTGTGCTGGAGGGCCTCTTGACTCATGGCTCATCCTCGCTCAGACGATTAAACCCAAAAAAAACCCAGAGTATCTTTATTATTATTATTAATGTTATTATCATCATTATTGCATATAAAAAAATAAGTGATTGCTTAGATCAGGGTTGTCAAACTCAAATACACAGTGGGCCAAAATTCAAAACCGGGACAAAGTCGCGGGCCAACATTGATATTTTTTGAAAAAAATCTTCCTCCAGAAATAACAATGAACCTTTTCATATGGACCCAAACTAGTTTTGCTTAAAAACTAAATATGGAACAAGCATAGCTTAATACTATACAATATATAACTTAATATTGCACACATGCAAAATCCTGTTTTCTGCCTAAGTAGCAGGGTGCCAATATTAGCATAATGTCGCTATGACAACTGTACACAGAGGAGAGGGCGTTTATGGGTCCTGTTGGGATTTTCGTGCCAAAACACCAGCAGAAAATTCTGGGATTTGTAGAATTAGACTATAACGACGGGCCAGCTCCAAAAGTCATTTGGTACGGCGTCGCGGGCCGAAAATAATCCGAGCGTGGACTAAATTTGGCCCGCGGGCCAGAGTTTGACGCCTATGGCTTAGATTTACATCAATATCAGCCAAGGTCAACATATGAAACTTTGACCGTCCCCATTCGCCAGCGTTCTCTTCTCTGCGAGCATTTCTACGTGCAGACTTTTGGCTGTGCGCACAAGATGAAGCGCCTCTGATAATTCGTTTAAGACAATAACGGATCCCATATCCTATTCTGTATGCGTCGATTTTCACATGTCGATTTGTTGTAGTCTGTGCTTGTAAAAGTACAGATGTTCTGGAGGTGGATGGTAACAAGGCTATTGGTTTGCAATGCATGAATCCAAAACTGATTGCGGCAATGTAACATGCATAAAACATTTGCAAAATACACAAAAAAAGAATTGTTTTTAAAGATAAGAAAAGGCCCATCATTTATCTAATCAAGAAAACACAAAACAAAGACTGACCATTTTTGTTAATTTCCGTCAATATATTAAGATTTAAAAAACAAAATCTAATTTTCTAACTTTCTCTTTCTTCATTTTAATCCACCGCCTTTGGGGTCAACACTCGCCGCGCGAAGGAAAATGAGAAGTGTTTTTGTGTGCCAGAGTATCTTTGCACATAAAGTCAAAGCTGCAATGGCCACCTTTTATAAAAATGTAAAATCCAAAGACTGCATTCATGTCGCTCCAGATATATTCTGAAATTATGTGAATGAACAACAGCGTTGCCACATTTGCAACACGCTGAAGGTTATACAGATGCCGTTGTGCTGCTCAGAAGAAGTGGAATCCCTCCAACGGGGAGAGCGTAATGACCTGAAAATGTAGTATTCTTTATAATATGTGACGTCCAAATGAAATATCACTCGACCTGAGGGCATGCTGATAACACCGCAGTACTGGCGGCTACAGGATGTGTGGATTCATCAGAAGCTGCCGGCGATGACCTCGGCCCGTTGCATTTATCCTCCTCCCCACGTTAAGGTTATTCATTATGTAGCAAAACTAATTACTTAACAAGAAATACATCACCTGTTGGTTTTTGTCTTAGCGGGCAGCGTTGAACTGCACTGCAGGGTAAAGAAATTATAAAACCCACCTGCTGGCAAACACAATTCACAACTCGAGAAAAAAAAAAAAAAAACGTAAAAGAGAAAATAATATATTTAATACATCCGATTTCGGATGTTATATTGCATTATGTATTTTCTCAGAGATTGCAAATGCTAAAATTATGGATTGTATTTGAATAATCAGGTTGTCTTGCAGGAACTGCAAGATGCACAGCTGACGGTTGCACACAGACGCAAGTGGAACACGGCGGCGCAGCTCGCGGTCGGCGATGGCGCCGAACGTCTCACTTCCATACAGTGTTTGTGACAGTGACATGACAACATTCTTTTATGACTCCCTTATATTCTCCAACAATGACAGCAGGGGAGGAATGGAGAGAAACTGCCAGGCGTCATGGAGAGGAATCCCTGTCAAATGTTACCCCGAGGCCTCTCCTCCCACATGTCAAGATAGATAACCACTAGACCCTCGTGGGAAGGAGGGGGACAGAAAAAGAAGCGGAGTCAGAGAGTGAGAAAACGGAGACGGATCAAAATGTATTCTAGGAAGGGCCGGCTCATTCTGTCTCTGCACCGCTTGAATTTAGGTTTAGAACAGTGGATTTCACCACAGCGCTGCCAGAATTTTAGTCTTTATTATGAGGAGCCAAAGAGCAAGAAATGATTGTGGAAAAACACATTTCGCAACATGCTGGTAATTTTATTTCTCATAACAAAGCGTGCAACGCTGCACCACATACTGTTATTCGATACAACGCTAAGGATTCAATAGAAAGATAATCACAAAAAAAATTAAAAAAAAAAAACGGGAGAGGGAGAGATGCAATTGTTTTCATTTTCTTTGTTTGCTTGTTTGTTAAGAAGTTTATTAGGACAGTGTACAATTACATTCAGCGCAGAGGTAGAGATGTTTGTACCAGATTGTAGCTCATAGCTAATTTCCATCTGTAGTCCTGGACAATACAAATATAAAACTGTACAAAACAGACAATATATATAAAATATACAGATAGGCAATAAAATAACTACAATATATATTTTGCAGGTTGAAAGTGCTATTGTTGTGATATTATTACTTTGGTCATCTCGGGGCCGAGTATTTGCCAGGTGTGTAGGTAGGATGGGACACCAAACCCTTCCGATGTAAAACGCGATCTTACAAATGAAGACGACGATACAAAACGCATCAGAAAAGATCAGCGGGTGAAGAAATCAGCCGCGAGGAGCGTCGACCCGAAACTGGCGGGACGGGAACTGATAATCAGACAGAGGCCGAAACTCGAGGCGGAACTGCACAGCTAACTCGAGCTAATTACACAATACCAGGCAGGTTAACACTCGGGGGCGGGAAGAGATCTGAGCCCTGAGAGACACTCGGGACGGGTCGGCCTGACAACAAGTGATTTACCGAAGCAAGGGAAGTATATTAGGGCACGGGGGGTTCTCGCGCAGGAAGGCGGGGTAAAGACAGGAAGTATAGCAGAAACATTGCACACTGGGATGCAACTATTAAAGTAAACCAGCCAGCGAGAAGAACGTGAACCCGAAAATCAGTGGGAACCACCGAATAACAAGCACGAGGAGCAGGACGGATACATACAAATACAAAGCGAAAACCAGCGATAACCGAGCCTCACGGTGCAACCGGGTCTAAAATCAGACGATATCGCGAACTCGACAGTCCCGTTCAACGGCAAAAATAAGATCATGACAGTTTCTAACTTTAATTGCATTCTTAAGGGATTCTGAAACATACTGAAACCACGTTCACTATTTCATATATGAAAACGTATTTTAGTGTCAAATACACAAATAAGTCAATCCACACTGTCACAACTCTGGTTAACATGCACACTGAATTTATGTGTTTGGGGTAAATAAACTATTTTTGGTGATGCTGAGGAAAGGCTGAACCATCATAAATGTGGCGTTAGTATCCTCAACCACCTCTACATGCTATTAGTTCATTGTTACATTTTTATTTAACTTCACATCACTGTGATTTACCTTTTTGATAAAACCCATGTTTTCTTCCTATAATAGAGGCCGATCTGACATAAAAAACATTTTTTACAGGGATATAGTAGGAAAAGCTGTGTTTGTATTTTGCTGCCGGTAACCTTTAATGGAAGTAAACAATTTTTCTTTGAAAGCTGTCATGGAGTCCTTGACTTGACAACTAAGCCATTCAACACGTGCATACACTGTGCAGCTGCTAATGTAATTACAGCGTTGTTACAAACAGGTTTTATTCTCTTTCAGAATCCAGATTGTGCATACAATGAAATTCCATTGCAAGATCTTCGGCACGGAATCAAATAGAACGTATATCAACATTTGCAGCAACTTTACGCTGTAGGCGGATGTGGGGGGGGGAGAAAAAAAAAAAAAGACCAAATCAATAATTCCTGTTTTGTATTTATACCAGGCGAAAGGTCTGCTGATATTTGAATGTCTATTATCAAACAATCAAACCGTCCATTGGCGCTTACATTACCCTCAGCACAAAGGAGGCATCTGAATACCACAAAGAAAAACAGGAACAGTCCTTTCACTTTGCCTCTTCTCTCGTTGCCAAACAGCAAACGGGTCAATAACCCATCATTATAGAGCGTCACACTTCGGTGGCTGTAAATTGACTGCCTGAAGGATTAAGGAGAAGGGCAATGACGCCAGCGCTGGCGACGAGACAACACTGCTCATCTCCTCTACAGACTAAAAAACCTGGGGTGCTCTGAAAAATACTGGGGCTCAGCTAGAGAAAGAGAAGGCAGCGTGACGGCACATAATCCTGTCACTCCGGGTGTTGCTGGCAAAACGGGACGGCGTCTACTTTCTTGGATCGTCGTCTGTCGGGGCACAATAGGAGGGGAGAATAAACCAGCCAGTGAACTGAAGTCACATATTCAAAAAAGCAAATTTTGCGTGACCGTCTGTGATTTATATCGCTATATATCTATTGATATTTTTAGGTTGGACTTTTCGGTGTTTGGATTATCTAAGCTAGTCCGGTGTCCCGGCCAGCGCGGGCGTTAAAAGTAACCGGGCCGATTGGAATTTCGCGTCCCGGGCGTCGGTCGTTAACAATCAAACTTAACGTGATGGTTTCCTGATTTGTCAGCTTTTAGATTACGCTCCATGTGTTTCTATTGGCATTTGGGAAGTAAATAAATAAGGAGATAAATTAAAAAATCGCAAACACATCGGCGTGGAAGGTCTCCATGAGGATGCTTTTCAATTTTAAATGCATTCATACACAATGTGCGACCCTTCCCTCTGAAGATGCGATTTGTTTCTTATTTATGATGTGTTTATAAGCTAAGCACATCATTCGGTCAAAATGAATGATTCATAAAAACGAATCATGAAAAAAACAACATCAAGGATTTAACTTTTTTGATTCTCATAGGTGAAGATTTTTGAAGCATTGGAACCCATGCCGTCAACATGAAAAATGTCAAAAACTAAATGAAAATTTGAATTAAAACCATCATAAAACAAAAAGAATTATGGAATAAAAATGCAGTACAACTACTTAAATGTTATTTCACAAGGCTAAAAGTCTGATGTTGACGCCCTGCTGGCTGCTTGCGAAAAGTTTCAATGAGCGCTGCGATCAGAGGAATAATAAAGTGACACAGCTCATTGCGCATGTTATTATGAATTCTGAGTGGAAAATAACTCACAGCTTGACATTTAAAAAGTCCATATGTTAGTCAGAGGACAAAGACGGACGTATCTTATCAAGTCTGCGAGTGGCACGTGCCCGTGATGACGGACACTTTGATTATTACACTTTAGATTGAAGAAAGAACCCATTAAGGCGAATCCAGTGTGGAAGTGCAGCTGGCGCGTATCCGCTGATGACAGCTCGGCGGCTTGTTTACAAGTCCCGGGCTTTCTTTTCTCTGTGTGAAAGAGCGCCGAGACGGTGGCGAAGAAAAAAAGCGCATGAAGTGAGGCGGGGAACGGCAATTTGCGGGAGAAATGTGAAAGGAGAGAAAAATAAGAATTGAAGGAAATAGTCAAAGCAGGTTTTAATCCGGCGACGCGCCCCAGATGCGGGGAGTGGCCGCAGCGATGGGGAGCTGTTGCCGATTTTTGCTGATACGGTTTTATAATCTCTTTGTGTTCGCGAACAAGGTGCCGACAGGCTCGACGGGCCACCCGGTGGCACAGCTGGCCCGACGGGGCTAATGGAATTCGAATGGCGGGGCCTCATCTCTCAGTTGTGATGGCTGGATGACAGGCTCTGATGGATGGCCGGACCCGTAGCCTCGCCTGACAGTCACGCTCAGCTGATGAATTGTGAAATGAAACAGACATACAAAAGCGGTGGGAAGCCCGGACCCGGATTGACCAACCCCTCCCTTCACACACACACTCCGGCACATACTCATCCTTCTACCGGTGCGCGCCATATCATCGCAGGTACCACAGTACCAGCATCCATCTTCCTCCTTGACTTGTTGGCAGACGAACACGCCAGGCGCCGCAGAGACGCGTCACACGGGCTTGAAATAGTAGCCGGTTTTCAAGTTTCATAATGACAAAAAAACGGTGGGCGTCTACCGGGCTGGCGTTTGTGCTGAATGTCATCCACTTTAAAAGGAACTTCTGGCAAAAATGCATTATCTGCAACAAACTAGCACCTACGCTGCAGTGGAAGGGTGCGTGAATGAAAAGAATCTCGGTGAAAACGAAAAGAGAGTATTTGAAAGGTATCGCATTAGCGACTATAGAGGGGGAGGGGGTAATAAAATACAAAACGTCCAAATTTAAGGAAAAAAAGAATATGAAATGAAATGGTGCTAAGGGAGATGGACAGAGCTGAGCTGTAATAGCAATTTAAATGAAGGCAGGGGACCGTCCACAATGACTATTATAGAGTATCCTATCATAATCATAAAACGGGATAATTTAGCAGTTTGATGGTGTTGCTTTTATTAGCCAATCTGAGCAGATGGCAGCTGAAGCATCCTGGTTTTTTTTTTGTTTTTTGTTTTTTGTTTTTTTTCCAGGCTGAGGGCCGAGGATTAATGGAAATAAGAAGCAGAAAGCAGAGGAACGTCAGGAAAACCGCCGCCCGCAGACATTGGAATGAATTATGACATATGAAATCATATTTATTTCCGCTTAATCTTTCTTCCCCTTCCGCTGTCTTTTCACTTAGTTAATCTGCTCGCGAACACCTTTGGGTGATTATATGACCTGTAATTGTGGTCAAGTTGAGTCAGAAGCAGAACATAATGCATCTTTCTAACACACTTTTCCTGCAGAGAAGAACTCCATCCCCGGTATTAGACGTGTACGTCTCAGATTTTATGCCTCTCCATCATATATGGCGTGCATTGGGACCCCGATTACAACCGAATCCTATATTTCCCATAGGGACTGCTGATATAAGGGATGGCAGCGGTGGAAAAATAGCTTAGGCACTGAAACCATACATGCCTTCAAAACATGATGAAGTTTTTTTACATGAACTGAAACCCCAAGGCTATTTCTTAGCACGACAGATCTGCAATCAATGGAGGTTTACCTTGACTCGGCTCTTTTCTCTCAGAGCCTCACACAAAGGCATTCACATGAACAAAAGTCATTTTCAAATTAAATTATTATTTTTTTTTTTTTTAATCAATTAATATTTTAATTTGTTTTTTGAAAGCAGTCAGACCTTGGTCTACCCAGAGTTGCTGTGAGTCGAAAGTAGATCAACACTGCAGACATGCATCATGAAGGCTCGTGTTCAGTGACACTTAACTTTCTTTCTCAATACCTTTGAAACTTTTTTTTTTTTTTTCGCACTTCCTTGAACCTTTTCAGGAACTAGGTTGTTTTTTCATGCATTTGACCACATAGGAACCAAATAGCACGGACCCCTGTTTCCAAAAGCATTTTAGCCCCCTACTACTACTAACACTTACAGCCATTTGATAGACTGGATTAGTCCCGCCATGCAGAACATGAAAGCTTCGGCAATTTAGCTCTCAGTGTTGTCTTTGTCTTCCTTTTCTTCGCGGTGGTTCGTTATTTAAGTGTGGTGCTTAAGGTGAACATTGCAGACGCTTGCGTCACACCGGCCCCCGCCCTGGTCCCTGACTGCCTGTGGGAATGCAAAAGTAAAAGGCTCCCCTGGGGTAGAGAAGTACCTAGAAATTAAAATTTGACCTGGATGCTTCTCGTTATTGTAAAATTTCTAGGAACGTTTCTGTCCGAAGCGGCTAATATCACACTGGGGTTTGACTATCTGTGATTTAGCTCTGAAATAAAGCGGGTGTGAGCTGTATGAGGCAAAGAAATCATTAAAGGATTCATGAAAATGAGCCTGGGTTGAAGTTGATGACATTGGCATTGTTGTAAAACAGGGTACGCTGTATCATTATTTCCATCGACTGATAAGATTTGTATCCAGGGCCAGTGCATGATGGAAGTTTATTTCAGAGCACCAGACCAAAGATCCACTTTTACTGAGCTTCCAGAAAAATCAGATTTGCTGTCAAGACATGGTCATTGAAGCCGCGCTCCAGAAAAGCTTTTTAATATACTGAAAAAATCGGTGCAAAATCTCAGACTCCAAAACACTCCTGTACAAATGCAGTACAATATAAACATCTGTAAAAATGATATTCTCACACACACACACACACACACATACACACAGAAAAATGTAAATTATTCCGTGAAACAGTTCCCTGCTCTGCATTACAGCACCGGGCAAACATATTTTTATCCCACATGCGGGTCCCTACAGGTGAAACAATTAAAACATGTTCAATCTTTTGAACCTCTCAAGTTTTCGCACAAATTGTCTTTTTTTTTTTTTTCTTCACGACGCTTTGTAATTGCAACCTCCACATCCCTTTGACTGAAAAGTGTTGCAAAGACCTCACATCAAATACTCTGCAAATACAATCATAGAAGTTTCCATTAGAGCGACTGACTTTTCTAAACACGACAGAAAGAAGCGATAAGCATTCTAAGAATTTATAAGCGTTCATACGTGGAACAAAACCATTTCAATTTATTCATTCACGCAAATACAGACAAGAGGGCAGTCTTTCCTTTTTTTTTCATGACATATAAAGAATTCCTTTTGACTGAATTCCAGAAGAAGTGTAAACCTGCCCTCGCATCTTACTATCTGACTGAAAGGGCTCGATACGATCTGTGCGCACCAAAAGGTAACTGAAGCGGGAGAATTACGTTCAAACATGAGGTGCTTTAAAAAATAGCAGGGTATTCATTTCTTATCATTTAAAGCTATAGTGCCTTGAACCTTCCTGAACTGCTTTTTCATTAATGCGCGTCTCTCATCTGATAAATCACGTCCGTAGATCTCGAGCGCTGTCAGCAAAGTCTTCAACAGCATTCAAGTGAGATGAGAAAATGAAGACAGGATACATAACTCCCTGCATGAGCTTATGAAAATTTCATGGAATTGTATTTATGTACGAACGTATGGAGAGGCGTGCGAGAGCGACGGTTTCCGACAACAGTTCAATTATCGTGCTTGGTGAGATGGCCGCCGCTTCGTCACGCGTGCAGGCCGGTCAACATCAAATCTGAGGCTATTTCTTATACGTCAGTCAGCAGTTGTCACGAGCCCACGTGTTTGCAGCCAAAACTCGTCCTATATTTAGGAACACTTGTGAAAATGACGTTTTCTTACATGTTGCCGAACAAACTAAGGTCCAATCTAGACGAGCATTTGACTCGCGGGCGCATTTAGTCCATCTTTCCGATCAGTTTTATGGTTTTTGAATTGTCTCCATCTGCGAAACGATTCACAAAACTAGTACATTGGGATTTCAGACTGAGCGTGAGCATCAGAGTATGTCAAAAAATACATTTTAAAAATACGAATACATATCGTTGCATTTGCAAAATCCACGTTATCGTGAGTTTGGTGCCTTGACCTAGATTTTAAGCAGAAGTATGTTCATCTGACCAGCGAGCAAGGAACTGCTATATTCATCGAGTAGTTACTGTATTTTCCACACTATAAGGCGCACTGGATTATAAGGCGCACCTTAAATGAGTGGCCTATTTAAAAAAAAAAAAAATCATATATAAGGCGCTACAGTAGTGGCTTGGGTTGCGTTATGCATCCACTAAATGGAGCTGCGCTAAAGGGAATGTCAACAAAACAGTCAGATAAGTCAGTCAAACTTTATTATTAGAATACAAACTAACATTCTAACATTCACTCCCAAGACAAGTTAGTACATTCACAATACGGCACCAGTATTTGCGCCACCTTCGTTGAAAACGATGTGTTTACAACTCCATTTGTCAAGTTCAAAGCTTTTCATAAAACGAAAGCACCAAGAAGGACCGCCTCTATATTTATTGATGTTAAGGTCGCTAGCTAGCGCTGTTGCCTTCATTTGAATAGTGACCATGGTGATACTTCTACTTGCTGCTCTCTGTTCAACAACCCGCTGTACGAGTTTGTCCTTTAACTGAAGCCATCTTGCTTTGTTCCCTCAGAAACTGTTCGGTCTTCTTCACTTGGTGCAGGTCATCTTGTTGCTTCCACCACTTTGGCACCATTGATTCGTTAATATTGAATTCTGTCACCGCTGCTCTATTCCCATGTTCTACTGCGTGACTGATAGCCTTGAACTCTGCATTGTAAGCGTGTCTCTTGAAAGGAGCCGTTTTGGGGTTTTCACACACACACACACACACGGAAATGAAAATGCACACTTCGTACAGTCATATATCCCAGCATGCACCGCGCGCTACTTCGTCTATGGGAGAAAATTGAGTCGTTGTCTGCTTCCCGTAGTTATGAGACCTCTTGCGGCTCAATATTGATCCATATATAAGGCGCATTGGATTATAAGGTACACTGTCGGTTTTTGAGGAAATTAAAGGCTTTTAGGAGCGTCTTATAGTGCGGAAAATACGATAGTTATGGCTACTTTGGTCAGGAGGTGTTGCCAAAGTAGCAGTGGTAAAATCAGTAAAGGGGAATTCCAGTCCCACACCACTTTTGTGTGTATAAAGACCCCAAACTACACCTTTCAAGAGTCACGCTTACGACGCAGAGTTCAAACTCAAGGCGATCAGTCACGCAGTAGAGCCCACAAATAGAGCAGCAGCGCTAGAATTCAACATTAATGAATCAATGGTACAGAAGTGGAGGAAGCGACAAGATGACCTGCGCCGAGTACAGAAGACTAAACAGAGTTTCCGAGGAAACAAAGCGAGACGGCCACAGTTGGAGGACAAACTCAAACAGTGGGTTGTTGAACAGAGAGCGGCAAGTAGAAGCGTCTCTACAGTCGCTATTCCAATGAATAGTCCAGTGAAGGCAAGCGTGCCGGCTAGCGAAATGAACATCCATGAATTTAGAGGCGGTCCTTCTCGGTGCTTTCGTTTTATGACAAGCTTTGAACTGTGACAAATGGAGTTGGAAAAACATTGCTTTCAACAAAGATGGCGCAAATATAAGTGTTAATGAAGTTTGACTGACTGACATATCTGACTGTTTTGTTGACATTCCCTTTAGCGCAGCTTCATCTAGTTCAAGTCATATATGGCTCTTCCTGTGACAGCATGTGGCTCCAAGATAATTTCTAGCAGAAAAAAAAAAAAACAGTTTGGATCTGATTTTAAAATACTTGTGATATTTCGTCATAATACTGTGTCATTTTAAAGGAAACAGAAATTACTTTTGAAGATAAATTTCACGGGTCACCTGGGTCGAGAACCAATAGCATATTCGGGTCATTGTAAAGGTGAAGAAATTAATTTTATCAGATAGCCAACTGGTTTATCCGCTTCAACCCCTGTAACGGAAAAGATGGCGAAAGGAAAAAAAGACGATGATTACCGTGCATTCCAGGCTGCGCGGACATAATTCAAAAAGGAGACATATTTAATTTTTTATACGTTAAAAATACTAAATGGCTCTCAATGACATATATTTAGAAATATTTGGCTTTTATAGCTCTCCCTGTCAAAGAGGTTCCCGACCCCTGATCTAGTGCATGCATAACACAACCCCAGCCAGTAGTTTCTATTAAATGCACCTTATAATGCGCTGCTTCCTATATATGAAAACAGTTTTAAAACAGACCATTCACTGAAGATGCGCCTTATAATCCGATGCACCTTATAGTGCAGAAAATACATTACTTTAGGTTGGAATCCACCACGGTGACTTGTAAATGCACAGTACAAAGGTGTCATCATTGAATTTCAGTCCTTTCTGTGTTCTTTAAATGTCACATCAACATGTTTTAAATGCATTCATTCTCGATACCACTAATCTTGCACTCTGGATCGCAGGGGAGGCTGAAGCCTGTCCCAGCTGTCATTAGGCGAGAGGGAAGGGCTGAACCGGGGCCGGTCACCGGTCCATGGCAGGCCCGCATACGGATACACAACCATTCAATTTCTCATTCACACGTCTCGACAATTTAGGACAGGGGTGTCAAACTCATTTTCACATCAGCATAATGGTTACTCTCAAAGGGCCACGTGTAACAAAATGTAATGCAATATAACTGAATTTATTACTCATCCAAATCCAAAATGTTACATATACATTTGTATTGATGTAAAAAAAAAAAATAGTTGCTCTGTTACAACATAAATCCTTTAATATTTGTTAAGAATCTAACATTACACCATCAATCAATCAATAATTCATGCAAACATTCAGCTGCCATCCTAGTTTGGCTTTTAATTCTTGAATTTTTTTTTTTTTTTCTTTTCTTGGAAGGGAACTTTGGCATAATTTGGTGTCAAAATGCCGACGTAGATTGTACTCTTTGATAACCGACGCTGCCTCACAACACAAAAGATACATTAATGGCGGGAGGCCGTCACTTCGTGGGTAACGTGAATTGTGGGAAATGTAGTTTAATTGTCAATTTGCATTTGACTTATTTATTTTAAGACAATTAGACCATTTAAAATCTACTCACAGGGCGCATTTGGCCTTGATTTTGACATGTTTTTTAGGATTCCCTACAAACCCGCTGTATGTTTTTGGACTGCAGAAGGAAACCAGAGAACCATGCAGGGGGAAATCCATGCAGCCACGTGGAGAACACGCAAACTGCCCCTGTCAGAGTCCAACAAGAAACCGTCTTGCCCTTTTTTCTGTGAGGCTGAAGCGCAAACCACTGCACTATTATGCCCTATTATTATGCACTATTATTTATTTTCAATTTTTGGTAACTGAAATCATCATACGAGCAGATAACAAACACGTCTCATTAAGAAGCAGCTTTGCAATTTTGGAGCATCTATTACATTCATAGCGTAATAAAGATAAGCCTAGTTTTCTTATTTGCTGTCACAGCTAAAAACATTAGCGCCACTTATCTTTTATTACCTGTCTCAGGCATTTAGGTTCAGTCGAGAGGACCTCGGCGCTAAATGAAGAATAGTCATCAATAATTACTAGTCATCATTGCATCTGCCCTTGTTGCAAAGCATCGACCGATCAATGCAATGTGCAAATAAGGAAGGATGAATTAGGAGCCTGTGCCTGATGAGGACACGGCCATGAGTCAGAACGGCAGAGACCTACTATCTTTATAAGAGGATTTGTCAGAACGGGCTTCACAGTGTAAAGACGGGACGGGAGAGAATGCAAAAACACATGCCCTCTATCCGGACACCACTAATGAGGATCATCTGCTCGCTAACAGTCTGGGGACTGGGATGAAGACATCTATAACCCCAGAGGAAGGGGCAGACTTTTCAGACTCCTATGGGGAGTCACGCTGACGGACAAGGACACGCTCACCCAGGGGGCAAATTCCCTGCAAATAGTAGACAAATCATGCAACATGAGGGAGAGCCTCATTGTTTCTCAACTGATATGCAACATGTGTATGTATGAGTAGGAGCGGTACTGGAACAATGCTGGAGGCGAGAACCGAAGAAAACAAAATCTCTTTAGTTACCTCATGCCGGACGAGGCTTAACCCCAACCATTGAAGAAGAAAAAGGAGGTGGAGGAAAAATACCGCCAGGTTTAATCAGGCGATAAAGCCGACGCATAGAGACCGAGTGTGTGACGGATAAAGATGTAAAAATGATGACGAAAAGTGGATTCGGTCCGGCGTTCTCCAGCACCGGAAAACAAATATGCTGAATACGGAGCACGTAAATGTCACTTTATTGAAGAAAGCCTCCTAGAATTTATTTTAATTAAATTTGTGTCTTTTTTTTATTATCTTTTTCATTGAATAACATATTGCTTTTTCCTAACCTAAATCATATTTTCGCGTTCCCTCTTTCATCAAAATCCCAAACAAAGTCCTCCAAAAAAAAAAAAAAAAAGGCCCCTTTGTCAGCAGGATGCACACAAACAAACAGATCTCCGGTGTTTCGTTTTGCAGAGAGACAAGAAGGGGCTGAAATCCCTCTGACTGATGAACCCGACTTTAAGCGGCGAAACCGCGGCCATCATTAGGAAGGAAAAGCAGCGACTCCGCCCCTAAGCAGATTAAAGAAAGCACATTTCCCCACTCCAGCCTTGACCATCTATTACAGAGACACCATGGGGAGCATCCTGACCCAATGTACCTGCTAATGAAAGACACTGGCGAAACAAGATAGTGAGGAAAGCTGAAACAATGATTGGTGTCCTATTGACAGTTGCAGGACATTTTTCAGACGACCTTCTTTATTGCAAGAGGTGCGGCGTCGACCCGAGCTACGACGGGTTATCGGACGTTTTCTTCTCAAAGAACTTTGATGACAACCTTTACTGCGCTAATGAAGCACCCACACAATCCATCCTCACACCGTCACTCAAAGACTTTTTGGTTCTTGCAGCTGTCTGACTCCGTCCTCCAAACATGTAGAAGGCACATTGTGTATTTGCCCCGACGAACACACACATATGTCTGAAACGATGAGTTGGTGGTTCTCTGTGGTGAGTGCAAGAAAACAAGCAAATTCCAATTCCACATCAGTTTTCAGAGTTCTCTTGGTACCTTTCAGGCCCATGTTTGACTATTTCATATGTGTTTTCTTTTTAATTATTATTATTATTATTATAAGCATCATATATACCGTAATTACGGTGTGTATACATATATATACACCGTAATTTCCGGTATATATATATATATATATATATATATATATATATATATATATATATATATATATATATATATTTTTTTTTTTTTTTTTTTTTTAATTTTTTATTATTTTTTTTTTTGATGCGCTGTGGCAAAAGAATTTCCCCCATGGGGATCAATAAAGTTTATCTTATCTTATATTTCAATTAACTCTTTGTCACTTTGCTCACTGTTTTCAAATGTGGTCTTACCGATAAAATAAAAATAAAAAAAAATCATTTACTTTTCATTTGTTTATTTGAAATAAGATAGGTTGAGCTGGGATACATTTTCTCTGCATCTGTAATCCACTGTCATGGATTGGTTTCGAATTTTGGTTACGGTTTCTAACCTAATGAGGGGGGCATGTTTGAGTTGTAGATTTATTTAGGAAATTCTTTATGCAAAAAGAAAAATAATAAAACTAACATTATTCATTTTATCTATGATGATTTTCTTCTGCTGGGTAATAGGCAAGGGTGTTTGAGGCAAGTTATAGGGACGCTACATTTGGAGGATATTTTTGTAACTGACCAACACTAATGATCTCAAGACCTTTGAGTTTTTCTTTTTTTTTTCCTTTTTCTTCTTCCTCTTCTTCTTCTCCTTTCAGCTTTTCCCTTCAGGGGTTGCCACAGCAAATCAACCTTCTCCATCTAACCCTATTCTCCGTATCCTCCTCTCTCCCACCAACTTTTCTTTCCTTTTTAGTGAAGGAAAAATGTAAAACTGCACAGAGGTCATTGTACTTGGTTTCAAATCTTGAATATTGAAAACAGCACAGCCATCCTGCCCTTCATGTTGATTAATCGAGACGCTGTAAGAACGAATTGCGGCGTCAACTGAAGGTCTTCGCCGAGCAGAAGCACCAAGATGCCTGGAGCAACATATTGAACAGACTGTTTGCTTGAAAATCCTGCGATCGGGGTTCATATCATTGTGTACCTTGCCGTCCCCCAACTGAGAGAATCCCACCTCAGAGGGATCAATTACACAAGATGCATAATCTGCTGGAGCACCAAACGGAGAGGTGGAGAATGCTTGGGTATTCATGAGGAAACTCGAGTGGATTTGTTAGCAGCGGGAGGTGATGGATTCAGGAAGTTGTTGCAATTCTCCCTTTTTTTTTTTTTTCTCGCTCTTTAACAAACTTGACAAAAACGGCACCTTCGCAGAAAAGCATAAAAGGGCAAAATGAGCCCAGAAATCCACTGCTGATGAAAACACAACCACGGAAATGATTTTTCAAAATCCCCCTCACCTAAGTCTAGCATTGTCAACCAAAACACTCCAAGTTCTCTCCAGCAAAGAACCAAAGCCATGGCTTTTTTTTTTTTTTTTCAGTTGAAACTACACCAGTGCATTCATTTTAACATTTGTTTTTTTTTAGTTTTTTTTTTTATATATTGCTATAATTGTTGTAATGATTATGATTGTATTTGGAATAATACCATGATTATTACTATTATTATCATCATTATATATTATTATTATCACTAGAATTATTATTATTATTATTATTATTATTATTACCGCTATTATTATTATTTATTACTACTATTATCACTAATATTATCATCATCATCATTATTCATAATAATGATGATAATAATATTGATATTGGCATTATGAATATTGATCAACTTATTATCATTTATAACATGTTATATTAATATTATTAACAATATATATTAATATGATATGTATACTAATAAATATAATAATAAGAATGACATTTTTTATTATTATTATTATAATTATTAGTAATGACCTATTACTATTGTTAGTATTAATAATCATTTCAAAAATAATAAGTCATAATTGTCCATTCCAACACCTAGTTATCTGAGTGGAATGCAACACAATGAAAAATGTATACACATATGTGTATATACATATTTTTTGTATTATTCTATTTATTCATGAACTTATTTTTTGGTATTTTTTCTCTTGTTCGAAGAAGTGAGTGGAAATCAGCATACCGGGTTGGTCGGTTTGCCGGCCGCCTCAGAGCAGCATTCACACAAAGCAACAGTGTGACTAATTTTGGAAATCCAACCCACCAAGCATGGCAATTACTGTCGGACAGTGAGCAGATATCGGTCACTTCCAGAATGGAGGGTAAAAACGTGGTGTGCAGGAGTCAGGCTCCTGTCTTCATGCTAAGTGGATGCAGATGAAGCTGTTGCAAGAATGAAGAAAATCTGCTCTTTTTCCACACTGACGTCTGCAATAAAATTGCGGTCCGTTAGTGGCTCTGGCCTGTGGGCAGCAGGGCAAGTGGAGTAGTAATATCTCATTCTTCATGTTTTGGCACATTTTTGGTTGATTAGCCGGATTGCAGGAAATCTGATTTGACTAAATGAACCGGCAGAGAAGAAATCCTACCAGAGGTGTTGTATTGACACAAAGTCATGATTGCAGTGAGGTTGTTTCATGAATTAATTCATCATTTTTAAATCTCTATTTGCTATTCTACAAGCATGCCCAAATAACCTTTATGAACAGTGGGCTAGCAAGAATTCAAGCCGATTGCATAGTTGGACTTTTCACTTTGGAATATAAGTATATGGCTTTTATATCATTATTTACTTGTTTTTATGTTGTGTGTGATATCAAGATATCAATACATCCTAAAATACCTGTTAGGGTACCAATGGGATTATGAAATTCTGATTGAGTCCCAACGCACACAAAAACCCGCAACCCCACGTCCCCATTACTGTTGTAACGTCCTTTATATACAGTAATAGCGACTGAATTCCAAATGCATTCAATGAAACAAGATGAAATAGAATTGGTTGGGGACTAATTACATTTACTGGTCCATAACGTGTGTGTGCGTGCGCTCGTGTGTGTGTTTGTGCGTGTGTGATTAAATCCCAAACCTGTAGTTAATGTTACTTCTGTTTGCAGAGACCGACCTGACAGAAGGCATTTTCTATTCAAAACAACTCTCCCGAGATATTTTAGAAAGTCATACTAAAATTACAAGGGCTTTGGGAATCTTCAGGAATGGTGTAACATCTTTTTATCTATTATTTTTTATTACTATTATTTTTATTTATGTTTTATTCTTGACGTTCACAATGTTGATGCTGCCACCCCATGTGCCATCCCAATTGCCCCTCGGGGACAAATAAAGTTTTTCTGATTCTGACATTTACAAATGAGGACATGGGTCGCTGTGTCTGCTCGTCCTCCAGCAAGACTCCGACTTATTGGTTATAGGAGTCCCTTTTATACGAAGAGGGTAGCAAGAGAAGGCATCAGAAGTACATGTTGCACACAACACAGGTGGCGAAACAGATAAAAATGATGTGGGAATTAGTAACTATGGTAACAATGCGTAGTATATGTTTATATAGTGTATGCAATATGCAATAAATGATCTAACAGTTGCTCCTTTTTGTCCAAAAATGACAACAAATTGTAATTTTCTGTCTTATGACGGCGCCGATAGGTCTGTTTGGCGTGTTGCCGTCCATATTAAGCATGTTTACTGCGGATGTTATTCATTTTCCTCCTATTGGGATTACGCAACATCCTATTACATCGAATGTTACTGTAACACCACCATTGGTCGGGGCCAATAGTCGGATTGTCGGTCCCCGATGGCCGAAAAATCCACTGAGCCAGTTATCTAACCACGCGCTTCCCTGTTCTGTATTTCTAGTTATTTACTCAGACAAACCGCAGTTGATTCATGGCCTGTGTAAAGTTTCAGTTTTCTGCTGTCTTGGGAATGAATGTGCAGCATTTGTCGCCGAACATGGCACAAACACCTCTCTATTCGGCTAATATCACATCCAGCGCTATTCTGTAGCGGCGTTAGCTTCCCCTTGGCTACCTAGGATCTGTCGGGCATCTCTGGTATAATTCATGAATCTTTCTTGGTTTTAAAAGACGTAATTGAGCCAATGAGAATTATGTCCTATTTGGACTCACGGCAATATAGACTGGAAAAAGAATCCCGTCCTAGTTTTAGTACGAAATTTTGTTGGGACTCCCTCTGGGAAACCTTACGATCCTACATGTACTCTTAAATCTGCCCCAGACTTTAACAACCGTTTTTGTCTCTATTGTTTGGGGGTTAATACTAATATGTCGATGTTTTCTGCCACGGTGATTCACGGTGATTGTTTATTCCTGAGATTTGTCTTTTGCACGAAATGCTACACCTTAGCTGTCAAGGTCTCTCTCCCAACCACTTTCTCTAACACACGCACACACACACACACACACACACACACACACACACACGCACACACACACACATACATAGCCATCATAGTTGACAAATCATGGCACGGATTCAACCTCATATCAGCATTCATTCTGAAATATTTCATGGTCATTTCTCCTGTTTAGTGCTTCTTTGGGATGTTTATATTGATGCCATAAATAAAAACGTCAGAGACGTGATGAAGTAGTATAATTTTATTTTATTTATTTATATATTTATGATTTGTTTAGATTATATTTATTTATTTATTGTTCCTGATTGATAAGTAAAACTGGATGGTCCCTAAAAGAGTGCTAAACCCATCCAAAAGAAAATGTCAAAAAAAAAAAACACTAAATTTGACAAATAAAGAATAAGCATTGCTGCAAATATACCACCATATTCTTTATAAATGTATAAATTATTCAAGTAAATGAAATAAAACCATGATTTAACCTTCCTGAAACATAATGAGCTCTTCCCAGGTCTCCCGCTCCGTCGTAAATTTCATTCATATCATCCAAATTGGTTTTGCAAAATGCGCCGTAGTTTGACGGAATGATAATCAGAACGGTATCGTGTTATTCTCAACAAAATAATGACGATCTGTCAGTTCTCATTACATCACGTGGTTTGCGTCAAGATGGCAGCGAATCGGCGTAGCGTTAAGGATCCACGGCATCGCTCGGCTTGTCGCCGCTGATGGCGGGTCTTTACAACATTAGGTAGCTGCGTCGATCAAGTCAATCACAGGAACAGCGAGAGAAACACATTCGGCCGAAGGAACTAATATCATTACCAACAACACCTTCGTCGCAGTCAAAGGTCGCGAACGTTGGAGTTGTCGATCTGCTTATGGATGACTGAGAATCTTCACTGACGCGTTCATTTTTTTTTTTTTTCTTTCCTCGAAAAGGCTGTCCCTTCTTGATTTGAAGTGACATAATAGATTACCTGCTGATTTAGAATACCGTGCATCGACAAGACGAGAAAGAAAAGCAATGCCTATGGTTACAATCTCCTGTGTGAATATTCACATTTGGATTATAGGGATACGAGTAATGTTGCAGAAAACCGCATGATCGGACACGCGGTGTTGATTAGCAGCGGTTCGGCCAGGCGAGAACGACAGAACGGTTTTTCAACCGAAAACCGGGATTATCTTCTCATCGAATAACTTGCCACAACGCAGCTCAACAATCAAACATACACATGCTCTTGCATTTCTAAAAGTCTTTTATGGATTATTATAATGTTTCCATTTAGCAAAATTTTGCTGTGTATCAGGAGTGAAATAGTCAATGTTTCAAATTTGAAATTGCTACAATAAGAGAGATTAAAAATAAATTGTGAATACGAGAGTTAGCATAGCATAGGATATATGTATATAATTGTGCTGGAGTAGATAAATTAAGGAGTTTACAGTGAATAAATAAATGGATAAATAAATCAAAATAAGTACCGTAATTTCCGAACTATTGAGCGCACCTCAATATAAGCCGCAGCGGCTAGCCGATCGCTATCTCGGGCTTCCTCCTGTGCACTAAAACCGTCGAAGTCGTCTTCATTGGTGTCTGAGTTGAACGGACTCAGAATTTCCCGGTCATTTCATCGGTCCGATGTGACGAGGATAAATGTTTTAGCGACGTGAAGCTCGTTAGCCCCCCCCCACCCAAAAAAGTCCATATATTAGCCGCGTCATTGTTTACGTGAAAAAAGTCGCGGCTTATCGTCCGCAAATTACGGTATGTCTTTTCAGATGAGCTCAATCTTTGCTGGCAAGCTAATTCAAGCAGTCAAAGAATTTAAGAATTCCTAATTTATATTCATATTAAATATTTAGTTTTTTACATAAATGTGTTTTTTTTCTGAATATATTTATATTGTAAATATATTTTACAATACAATTTACAATTTTAAAATTATTGTAATTTTTTACAATAATTCACTAACAGAAAATAACATTTCCTCAAAATACACGGGCACTCTGGAGCCGTCGTATTTCCTGTATGTGAGTGGTAACTTCTTCCCGCCCGAGTAACAGAAAAGGGGCGATGTGACAGCTGCTACATCCACTGTAAGCTGTGTCTCCATCTCAAACTCCATTTATATAAACACAGGAAGGGACAAACATACAGCAGCGTGTCTTTGCGGCTTCTAAAAACATGAGACTTGAGAGGGCTAAATGTCCTCATCTCATCTGTGAGACTTTGGCCAGCCTCCTGCTGTAACTGTTTGCTATGCAGAGGCTGAGATGCATTTTGGTTCGTCTGCAGCTCCCTCCCTGATGGGAAAGCTCTCATTCTCTTTCCCCAGGCTAATTGACTGTAATGAAATTGCTGGAGACAATCTTGAGAGCAGACTTAATTGATAGAAGGAATCACAGGGGGGGAAAAAAAATGGGGAGATGGTGACAGAATGCAGAGGCTTTTGAAGAGTCCTGATGACATTTCCCTCTATCTTGGGGAAAATAATTGAGTCTGTCACTGCGCGCAAGAGATTGGCGGTGCTCAAGGTGGCGAGTTGGGGTTGATTGTGGTGTCCGTGGCTCTGGCGACGCTATGCACGGTATCTCGGTTCGATTTTGCAGGGCTTCCACCGTGCGCGCTTTGCAAAGCGGGCCCCATCGTTTCACTAGATTCAGAATTTTGGATTGACTCTTTGGTATCAACCTACCCGAAATGTCCCATCCTTTCCGCTGATTTTTTTTCACGATGCGGTTTCTTTCCCACTTGCCTGAAATGTCTTGGAAAAAACAGCACGGGTTTTTCCTTTTCTTTTTACTACTCAAAAGTCCACGTGAAGAGCACGATAGGAACGCCCCCGCCAGTTAATCAAATTAAGATAAGATAAGAACAACTTTATTTATCCCGAGGGAAATTGTTGCGCCAGAGTTTCAAGCGAAAACATAACAATAATAGATAATAGTAGGAAGGAGGGAGAATAAGAAATACAATAAAATATAAATTGTCAAGGTTAAGGCTATCAAGTGTTTTAAGGTCTTAACTACAAAGTACAAATTAGCATCCAACACGGACAGCAAATTATCTGCGCCCGTCCCTCTTTACTTCCCATCATCCCAGCTTGTTCCTTCAACAGGTTCGCTGGCTGCCGCCGCTTCCTGCTCTCCACCCTTGGCTATTTGTGTTTGTACGGAAGGTCAGCACAAAGGCCTACATGTTGCCAATGCCATGGCTGTGTGAACATCTGTGATGGGGAGCTGCCACAGTTGGCAGGAGCCGCTGCCAGCTGTGTGGACCCAAGGATCTGCCTTTCCCCCCAGAGCTCAGGGCCACAATGCTGCGCCGGCAATGTGAGCTGACTGTCATCTCATCAAAATATCACTTTGCTGCCATGCATGCTTCTCGCTGCCAACACCTGGGCTCCTCGCTGCTCTGGGAATAAAGAGACGGGAAACACAAACCGCAGCAGCCAATGGAAGCTGTTAACTAGCCAAGTGGACTTGAGGAAAGTTTTTTTTTTTTTGTTTTTTTTAAGTTGTGCTCCGGATTGTTTGACAGCGGGGTCGAAGTTCAGTTGCGGTAGCTGTTACGCCGCTCAGAATTAAGTGGCAGCCAGCGGGTGGAGTTTTCTTTGTCTGACATGCACTCAAGAAATTAGGAAAATTATCTCTCGGTTACAGGTTTCAGATATTAAACGAGGCATTTTGCATATGGATAAGCAAATTTCGCTTGCAAATTCATATAGAAATATATACTCGTCCAAAAAATAAAGGGAACACGTCAATCACACTTGTGTGGAATCAAACGGCCCCCCAGGAAGCAACACGGATTCAACTTGACTTGTTTTAAAGACGTTACATCAACGCTGGATCAGCCTGGAGTGTCTTTTTACACTTTTCATTGTTAGTGTGACAATCTGGGCCCCCATTGATAATTTTTGTGTGATTCTGTTGTCAGCACATTCAAATATGTAAAGAACAATGTATTTAATAACAATATTTCATTCATTCAGATCTAGGATGTGTTATTTTAGTGTTCCCTTTATTCTTATGATCAGTATATATATATATAAAATCAACTGCATTATATTTATCCCAGGTGCACTCGTAAACATTTCTCATCATGTTTTGATTTGCTTCTATTCTTTCATTAAATGCCTCATTATTCTTATTATTGTTATGAGTATTATTATTAGGAGGAGTATTAGAATGATTATCATTATAATTGTTCATCATTATAATTGTTCATCATTATTGTTCAATCCTATGGTTTACGTCTTTGGAAAACACAACTTCTCCCTCGCATAATGGCAAGATTGCACTCCTTTTTCAAGTGAATGTTGCTGCTCATTTGCTCTTCAGGTTTTTACCAGAACAATCTAACTCTGTGATATTCATATATTATATCACGCTACTGCTTTCATGCACACGAGTCATTTCTGTGAGCCGTTTTCCCTGTGCAAATATCGGCGGCATGCTCCGCGAAAAAATCCCTATGCGACTTTTCTTTTATTAACATGCTTAACTGTCTTTACTAACATTTTAATAAAATCTCCAATATTCACTAGATGAAAATAAATGCCGCTGTTGAGCCAAGATCTATATGACTCCCCAACTTTTAAGCTTCTACAGTTTAATTTCAGCTACTTTTATAGTGCAAGTCACTCTCACTGATCTAACTGAAATATGTTGTGAGCCCGGCAGTCATATCCTTTTTTTTTTTTTTTTTGTCTCCTAATGATATGCAGCCTTTCAGTGGCTGGCCTGCGTGTTTATCCTTGGTGGAATAAAGCTGAACAAATCAATCGCGAATATCATCCACAGAAGTAAGATTCCACCACTCCATTATCCACTGAGGAGAAATAAATTGAGTAAATGATGAATTCCAGGATATCAGTTAAGAACAAGTTGATTGTGTTAACTTATTGACACCTTCCCCAACTCGGTTGAAAAGATAAATATGCATTACCAATGCATACTTCCAACAGAGGCTCACCTTTGTGTTGCCATGGTGAATCCTTGATTTTTTTTTTTTTTTTTTTTTTTTTTTAAACCACTAAGCTGGTGGTATAAAGAGTGATAGGGACATAGTCGATTTAATCTTTATGGGGAATACTCGTCTCTGTCGGTTTGAACTAGTAGGTCTGAACCCCACACACACACACAAACACACACACACACATGCAGAACTTGCAAACATGCAACTATGGAGAGGGGACAGCGTGGGAGGGAGCTGGGAGGGAGCAGTTTTGGGGTTCTGTGCTTTGCTCAAGGGCACCCATTAGTGCTCAGGATGTTCACCTACAACCAGTCCACCTGTGTCGGCATCCAAAGTGAGTTTTGAGCCGCTAACCCTCTGATCCCTCCTTTCTTCCCCAGTTAACTCATAAATAACATGCTGCCATTAACGATACAGTGGTTGCAAAGGACGAGATTCGGGATACAGTATACCCTTTTGTTTTCGCGGGGGTTACGTTCCAAAAAGAACCCGTGATAGGCAAAATCCGTGAAGTAGAAACCTATATTTTTTACAATTATTATACAATTAAATACTCTACTATACATTGCTGCTGTCGTCCTTATGGTTTTTTCTTCCTTCATTAATTCCGTAGTGCCGACCTACAGCCGCATAGCTTTTACCTTCCCTTAGCATGTCCAGAAGTTTAACTTTATCTGCGATATATAGCATCTTCAGCTGCCTTTTGGGCCCTTTTGTCGGTCCAGAGTGTTTTGTCAACATTATGGGTTTTAGAGAAACTCGAAATTGCAAGAGATTTTGCACGTACGTAATGTAAATTTGGCAAGCTGTTTTTACGTTCGTGCACATATCGAACTGCAACGTTATTGACGCACAGGTAGAGGAGAAGCGGAGTGACTTTTTAGCCAATCAGAATGCAGAACACCGCGTCAAAAGTAAACCGCGTTATAGCGAGGGATCACTGTATGTCCAAACATCTGCAAACCGCTTGCCAAACAATGAAATATTATTCATAAAAAAATCATACATTTCCCAGACAAAGAGCGTGTTTCTTTGCTATAGTGCGTCCTTTCTTGAAAGCGTCTTAAAATAGTAACACTTTTAAGTGATTCAAGTCCAGTGTCTTGTCCAGTGGGAGTGGGTATATGCTTTGTGCACGGCAGGGAATTGTAGGCGTTTGTATGAGTCATGAAAACTTTCAGAACCTCTAACCGATATCACAATACTGTCGCGATTGTCAGGTTGACGGATTTGAGATTCGCTTTACTTCGCGTTCGGGGTTAATATTGGATTTTTTTTTTTTGATTTCAGGAAGTCACCCCTGAGTTTTGAAATAAATGAGGGTTTGTTTCATACGCTGCACATGTATCTTCTCCGTGGCTGCCCGGCAATAAATCTAGAATTGTATTTTATCTAAGCCTATTGGGTCAATGTGACATTTACTCAACGCAGTGAATCTTTGTTACTGGAAAATATTTCCCACATGAGAAAGCTGAGGATACATGCAATGGAACGAATAATGTGTTTTTGGAGAAATAAGCAATGCCATGAAGATATAAAAACAAAATATCTGGGACAAGGTACAAACAAATCTGAGCCCTGCAGATTGACACTCATTACCATGAAAGGCACTGAGGCTTTTAGTTGCTCATGAAGAATGTCCTCACGTGTGTGTGTGTGTGTGTGTGTGTGCGTGCGTGCGTGCGTGCGAGAGAGCCCCAACGCAGTTCGATGAGACGACTCATCAAATGCGTTTCGAGTGGATGCCATCTTTAGATGCTGATAAGAGAAGGAGGCTCTTCAATTCCTAAATTGAGATTTTAAACAAGCAGCTGGGTGTAAAACAAATTGTGCATGCTTAATTGCGAAACTGCGCGCAGGAAAGAACAATAACATCCCTTAATGTGGATCCGCTGCCACGGTTACAGCAGTTAGACGGGTAGCCACACGGGGTAAAACAGTAGGGAGGCAAAGTGAAATGATCATCACCGGGTAATGTATAACACACTGATCTCAGATGCGACTCTGGGATTAGATACTGTGGGAGGCAAATGAGACAAGTTCAGACAGCGGCATGTTCCACCGGGTACTTATGGAATAAGGGAGGGAGGAGTGTTCAAGGATGCTAGTTAGGGTGATGGAAATGGCTCCGTGATCATCTATTATCTGTCTTCCTCTCCTCATAATGTACCTTTCCCTCTGCCCCATCGATTGCGGCCACTGGATGTTGTCATTAAATCAATTCTTCGCAGAAGAGAAATGGTTTGTGTATGAACATTCCTGGCCTCCGCTATCAATGACAGCACCGGCAGCGCTGAAATGGATAAGGACGGAACCAGAGACGACCCGAGCGCGCGGAGCAGGAAATATATTTCCTGCTTGCCGGAGCCCTTCTATCAGGCATGCATGTTTGTTTCCAAATAGGAGGGTATGCCACATGCACATGGGCCGCCGAGCACAATATTTCCTGACAGTCACTTATTATTCCCCCTTTTCGAGGATGAAAGTCATTTCAGGAACATCGTATCCGTGACATAAAATCCACTGAGGAAGGGCTTTTTTTTTTTTTTTTTTTTTTTTTTTTTTGTTTGCAAAACAACAAAGAATAACTTTGAAGTGCCTCAACAGTGCGACGCCTGGAGAAGATGTGCAATTTTGCCGGGTGACACACTTTCGATCAACCAAATAATTACCTCCTGCCTTTTCGCCGTGGCCTGAATGGACACTTTACCATGATCAAATTGCTTTTAACATATGACACGCACTACTTACAGCTCCCGGTAATGGCAGAATACTTTTAACCCCCGCCGGGCGCCGGCGTCGCAATCTTGCCTCCGCTACGCTCACGTAGCGTCGCTTTATGCATGGGCTATTAGGCTCACTTCAACGCTAGCATAGGAATCGACTGTAGCGGCTCGAGTACCTTTCGAGTGGGCTAAAGCATTAGAATCCACAACGATCCGAAGAGCGGCGAGTTCAAAATACAAATAAATAAAAAAAAAAGAATACCTCTCCATTCGCTTGTAATGAAGACGTCTTTCAAGGTAGAACTGAGGAATTGGTTAAAATATATGTTTTTTAACAGCTCGCGGCGATGAGGACAATCTCGAACTGTTTCCGTTGTATCTCAACTTATTTTGACAGTCTGGAATCACAAGGCCGAGCATGCTCGTCCGCACAAAACCAGAGTGATACTCATGATATATAGAGCTGGCTTTTTTTTATTTTTATTTCTTACACCCCTTTCCACTGCACAGGCGAGGAACATGGAGGCACATTTATATCCAGAAGAACTCTTCTGCCACCAAGTGGACAATGAAGCTCGGTTGTAAAATTGATCATTCATACACATGCATGCGTTTGATGGCCACCATGAAGAAGGAGAGAGAGAGAGAGAGAGAGCGAGAGGGAGGAGAAAAAGTAATTTGGTGGGCTCATTGTGCAAAGTCACCTTTTCAATTCTCGGTACGGAGAGCAGCGAGACGCACCTGTAGTGCTCTGCAAGGTTCATCAGTGCTACACGGGAGGCGGTGAGATTAGATAGGCTTTTGTTTAGCCGTGAAAAGTTTCACTGGCTGTGTCCAATTTGCCCACTCTGACACCCCCTTTGCTTTTAATTAGCACTTCTCAGGGGCACCCTTATCAGTAATGGACTATGCTCTTAATGAGGCTGTTATTAAGTCATTTTCCTCAGGGCCGATAGACTCTGAGCTACCTATGTCGTGTAGGCCGATAATACCGAAACTGTTAATTATAACTCATTTTCCCCGATAGAAGCGCATCCAGGAGGTTTTAAGCCCCTCGCAGGCCGACGAGGAAAAGCTCGCCGTCTTAAGAGCAGGGGACGGCGGGGGCCGACGAAGGATACGCCAGGAAGAGTAATGGCTGTCCCATCCTCGCTCAGCTCTTTTGCAGGTCTAATAACTGTCAGATGGGATGTAGAGGATGGCTCCCCAGGCATTACAGAGATGAGACTGGCTGGCTGACTCGTGGGGTGGTATGATCTTCTCTAATGAATGGGAGTGGATGTGAATGGATGCTTTCAGGGATGGAAGAGTGGGTGGGTCCTCCTTCAGGCCCGGGCATGGCGGGGAGGCCATCTGGCGCCTGTGCATCGCGCTCAGAATTTCACATTCTGAGAGCGGATCTTTGAGCCGAGACGTTCAGATTGATGATAACTCAGTTTTCCGTGTTGACATTTTGAGATATTTAAACGTTGCCTATCAGTTGTTGCTGATGTGTTGACTGATCTATATCATTCGAAGGACTACTTTAAGCCGGAACAAATAAAATAGCATTTGCTTTCTCTGATTCCGACCAACCCTAGAACATGAAATGCAGCAGTTGATGATTTTATTCATAGAAATTATTTCACACATTTTGAAGTTAGCAATTATCACCAAAGGATATGTATAATGAAACTAATTAATTAATGAATTAATAATGGCAAAAATAACCTAATAATGATTAAAGAATAATATCATATCTATCTTTATCTATATAGATAGATAGATAGATAGATAGATAGATAGATAGATAGATAGATAGATATTATTCTTTATTCGTTATATATATATATATATATATATATATATAAGATATTATTATTTTAACATAATAATACTACTATACAATAACTTTAGGTAATAATAATACAAAATACATAACATAATAATGATAAAAGAATAATATCATTGATATCATTGATAGATATATGTATATATATCAATTATATTATGTTATTTTTTTCATTATTATTAATAAAGAATGTTGTTTATGTTGGTTGTGGGTTGAACAGCATGAAGATTGTGCTGAGTCAGTTGATACCACTGAATAGTCATTGGAAAGCACTGAATAGTAATCATATCTTTTAATCTTAATTTTAATATATGTTGCCTGAAATAATGCAAAATACTTAAAAAGGAAAAAAAAATAACCTCACTGAGGTGATCCAGATATCAAACAATGCCGTTTGTGTCCTCCTGGGGATCTACACCAGCAAGGATGATGACAAACACAAACAAGGAACATTTCACATTAGGTACAAAAAAAGGTAAAATATTGCAAAATTAAAATTGCTGGTGCAAATGGAGTAAATCCACTGGATCTGTTATCTGTATGCATGGTAATAAATTATATGCTCTCATGAAGTTGTACCTAAACAAATATGCCTGGAAAAAAAAGTACATTCTTCATACTTTGCAACAAAATCTCTATATGAGTCACGTCAAACATCTACTTCCCACAGAACACTTCCAAGCAGGATACGAGTCCAACGGGTATTCACTGCATTCTCACAGCACAAAGGATGGAAGTTTCAAAAGAATGCACTATTCATCTACAGCAAGAAAACCAGGTAGAAGTTTTCAGCTGCACAAACTATACCTCTCACTCTGACATTTAGAAGTATCTTATAAAATCAGTGATGCATCGGTAGCAAAAGTGACATTTATGGTTTAGTCAAATGAATAGCTTTTAAGTATACCAACTTGTATATCACTTCTGAGATGTGATTTGTGAAGACGAGCACAGAGACTGCAGTGGACACGTTATGTTTGTGGGTGGAAACTCAACACACTCTGCTCTCGCTGACTTATCACACTCAACAATCTAATGCTATTATGGTACTTCTTTTCAAAAGGTCAGATTCCAATTCGGCCTGACCTGCAGGGGCTGACGGCCCTGCAGCCAAAAACAGAGTTAAACACAGGTGAGACATCAGCAGAGGCTCTTTAGAGAAGTCACGCCTACAAATAGATGTTTGAACCGGACTATGGGATGCATGGAGGGGTTACAACTCACTTTTCTCCTCGTCATCTGGAAGCGCAGCGAGCAAACTCGACCCGACCGACCAACGTTTGCTTCGGCTTCGTGCTCCGAGCATCTCGCGCTTTGTGTCACGGGGCTCATCTGATAGTTTTCACCAAAGTATTTATTCATATGAAATGACCATTTGCTCTTTCTATCCTAGCCAGCGTCTAAATATCAGGATTTTCTTTTTATTAGTAACTGTTGTCAGTGCACTGCATTTTCCTTTAGAGCATTCAGCGAGTTGACGGTTTACAACATTGCTTGTGACAAAGCCGTTCCCTGACAGGGATGACATTTCCGGGTCTGAATTTTTGGTCAAAAAACACTGTATTTGGGTGCGAATCAAATGCGGAAAGTTGTTCGGCATCTGAGAATGAGCTTGTAGATCTGAAGTAGCCTACAGATGAGAAAATATGCAGCACCCAAATCATAAACAACAATCCAAATATTTTAAAAAATCATTTAGATAGAATTGAATAAGATTAAATAATATTATTATATATTATGATATACATTATAATATTATTTACTAATATCAATATTATTTAATAATGTTATCTAAATATTATTTTTAAATATTTTCTTTTTTTTTTTCCATTTTCTCTCTATGGATATGGAAAGAGCAAGTAATGAAGAGCAAAATAAAGCATTAAATATATTTATTTCGGTTTAATTTACTGTATTTTATTTTGACGTGTCCATAAAAGTGGGATGCATTGTCCGAAAAATTGCCTGCATAAAGAGCAGGCACCTGTCAGGCTTTTAACATCGCAGTATCGCAATAATATGCGTACAGAGGAAATACTTCAGATGAGAAGTCGGGCAGCTGTGCGTTCAATTCAACACGATCGGACAGCAACGCACGTGTCATTTAGAAGAATGAAGAATTTAACACCGGCTTTTACTCCGGTGTAAGAAATGGGATTTTATTTATTCATCGCTATTTATTTTTTTTCTATTTTCAAGATCAGATCTTCTTGATGTGCCAGCGCCAGGCATGATGGATGTTGGTAGTCTCTTTGTTATTGAACTTCATAGTGACGCTTCCCGTGCACTAGCGAGGAAAAAACATGGAATATGCATGAATCTATTCATACTGATTACACATAATGGGAGTTTGAATAGTTGCAAACTTTGAAATGCCTCCTACACGTTCAAACCGCCGTACATCATCATAACCACAAGACATTATTTCAAGCTTTTGCTGCTCACTTGAACAAGCAGTTAATTTAGCAAACGGAGAAAAATGCGAGTTTGTTTCGTATTGTTCAACGTCTCACACTGCAGAATCTCTCGCTATGCCCGTGGGATCTGCGGTATCTTGGATCCCATGAGAAACAGATACATCGGTAAATATATATATGTATATGAATATATACTGCTCAAAAAGATAAAGGGAAGACTTGAACAACACAATGTAACTCCAAGTCGATCACACTTCTGTGAAGTCATAGTGTCCACTCAGGAACCAACACAGATTCATTTTGACTTGTTTTAAGGACATTACATCAAAGTTGGATCAGCCTGGAGTTTGTTTTTACACTTTAATTTTGAGTGTGATTCCTAATCCAGACCTCCATGGGTTGATACAATTGATCTCCATTGATCATTTTTGTGTGATTTTGTTGTCAGCACATTCAACTGTGTAAAGAGCAAAGTATTTCATAAGAATATTTCATTCATTTAGATCTAGGATGTGTTTTTTAAGTGTTCCCTTTATTTTTTTGAGCAGTGTATATTTATGGAAAAACTCCAACTCACCTATGAATGTGAGTTTCATACCAGCCGTGGAAAGCGGGCTTTAAAACCCGATACAAGACCATGTCGGTGACCAACGTGGAGTGCATTAGCCCTCCAGCGTCTTCTTAGGGATTCAAACCAATGTCATCGTCGACTCATAAGATGTGTTGGCTTGACTTTCCCGGGACATAATTCCAGTCTCCGGGGGGGGAAGAGATGGAAAAAGGCCCTCACTGGAGACCTTGATCTTATCAAATCAACACATCAAATCATGCCACAGCACGGCTGGCGGAGCCTCCATCCAGCTGCTATTTCCTTATCTACACAAACACCTGCAAACATATAATTCACAATCATGTCAGAGAGAGTAGATGAAAGGATAAAGTATTGACCGGCCATTGATTAATGGTGTATGCAAAGCAAACTGACACCATCATTTTTCTGCCTCACTCCCAGGCAGTCCTATTTCAGTCCATGTGATCAAGATGAATAACCCTGCTTTTGCCCAGCAGAGACAGAAGATGGGGCTGGCGCTCTACAGAAAGACCAAACAGCTATTAGGTCCGCAAGTCCGGCTTCCTCATACGACTATGCGGTGATGACAACGGTCTGGAATTTTCCTTCTGGAAATCAATATACAGTCCTTTGCACGTATCGGCGGGCGAACGGAATTGACGGAGCACAACTCTGTTGTATCGGAAGCAGCCCGGGGAAGAAATAGGTGCTGCAAAGCTGCAGGGGATCAGAGCGTATTATCTTATCCAAAAGCCACCATTCCTTCCTCGCGCTTTGCAAAACAGCGCCGAAATTTTCTATGGGCTTCTGATGTCAGCCGTGGAAAAGCGTTTATCAGCAAAACGTTCGCGACGGCAAATACACGGAGAAAATAAGTATAAATGAGGCTTTGCTACTTTGCAGATTTGACAGAGGAGTGAAAGAAATAAGAAACTAGGCACCAGATTCACAACCAATGCTTTTGTGCTGAAACGGGAACGGCGAGGGGAGGAAAGTTCAAATGATATCTCTACAAACCTTCAGCCGGGGCTTGAGTTCGACCTCACGGCCGTGCATAAATACCACCAAATACGCCAGTTATCAACTTCTGACGCGAACACAATGATAAGGATTACGAGAGTCGAAAATGACCGTTCATGAAGGACACAGAGGAGTCTGGAACGTTCTCCGGTCCAAAAGCAATTCACCGTCTAAATGTGGCGAATGGAAAAAAAAATCACAAAAAAACGGATAGCTGCTGCCAGTGTCGGGAGAAAGATAAAATGATGTTCGAAATTACTAAAATGTGTCTGGAATGAATTCTACTTGATTTAAAACTAAAATAAATGGTCCTCGCCGCCAATTGAGACAGGAATAATAAAAGAATACAAGAAGCTTTCATGGTTTTCTTGTCTGAAAGAGATTCTAGCCCTTGAATCAGTCTTTTCAGCACCAAGTAAAGCAATAGAGATCAACAATTTATCTCTCACCAAAACATCTTTCATAATCAGAAGGGACCTTTTTGTCGGTGGGTGGCACATTTCATGTTTTCATCCCTTATCTGCAAGCCTGTAAACACACCAGCAAAGGTTACCATGGCGATGAACCCTGTTGAGAGTTGAGCCACCTGTGTGACACTGCAAAATAAGGTTAAACTTGAAGTTACTCTCCTAGCAACCGCTGCACGTCCTGCTGCATCGCAGCTCCCTGATGATTTATTCTCCACTGTATAAGTCTGTGCTGCCAAAAGTTTCTTGCTCACTGAAGGAATTAGTTATATAGTGGGGAAAAGTATATTTTATAATAAAATGATTTAATCCCGTACAGGACAGACACAGTCCATCATATTTCATAACTACATTGTTAGTCAGAAGCACTGAGTCAGTGTTGCGCCGAGGATATACAGCCTTATCGCAGTCTTTCAAGTGCGAGTCGTGACTTTATATTATGGGGCTGAATCAGAATGCTGTTTTCCGGAGGCTTCGAATGCTGCAACCTGTCTCATGATGTGAGGAAGCAGCAGCCCAGAACAAGCAACGTGCAAAAACAAACATAATTCAACTGCGCCGAGCTCATTCTTTCAGGATTCATCTGGAACTACAATCAATTCGATGGCTGGAATGCAAAAACCTCCGATCTGAAAAAAATCCCTTTTTCAAAGAAATGAGAAAAAACGTTTCAATTGATTATAGTATGGTCTTTGTGAAAGATATTCAAGAATGACTATATTTCTATGTTATAATTTAATAATCCATAGCATGTATTTTTACCACTGGCAATGCAGATAAGTGTTTTTTTTTCCTAATTTTTTTCTGCTTCATTGTGCACATAGGTGTTTTGTCATGTGACATTTATGTCAAAAGAAAGGGCGGGATTATCTTGCAGATAGACTGAAAATGTGGAGCCGTCCCATTTCTCACCATTCAATGCAAAAACCCAAAATCGAAAAATTTGCAGGTAGGAGGTTTCGCATTCCAGCCATCGAATTCTCGGGTTTCGAACGTCAATACGCGGTATCACGATCGGCGGGCCGATGCCACTTCCCGGTTTTGTCACAGCGACTCTGGATTTACCTGGATCTAATCAAAACAATAAGGAAGTCAAAAGTTATCCAAAAATCCAAGTCATGTTGCAGGAGCCCCCCCAAAACAATCAATCCACCAATCAGTGAACCTTTGGCCGAAATTGACCAAAAGAGTCCAGATAAATAATAACCAAATTAAAATGAGTCAAATAAAATAAAATTAAACATTCAAGTAGGGAAATCATTTCAAGAAATGCCTCCTGAATGCTGCGATTGATGTGTTTTTGCATAAACACAGCAGCCATTGGGCTCAGAAGCTATAAAAATGTTAAGACGTTTCAAATACATTCATGAACTCGCATACGGCTGGCGTGCGCAGTTTTACAAGAAGTTTAACAAGAGCTTTAGCTGTCACTGTTTGCATCAAATCTAAGGTCCTATCGGAATTGTGAACTGGAAAAGACGTTCTTTGTCTCTTTTTGTAGTTTGGAAGGAAAAAGGAACGATCAATGTGAAAAGGAAGGAATGCAACACAACGCTATTATGCTTTAATAATACAAAAAAAAAAAAAAAAAAACATCTTTGTTGCTGTGTTAGAAATGTCTTTCTTGAAAGGAACTGGAACCCCACATACTGTCAGGCAAAAAGCAATCCAAGCATTCACAGCATATCCACCTCCAATCCAACTCCATCTGCTTTACTTTCGCTTCAGGGCTACTTCCTTTTTTTTTTTTTAATGGTTTTGACTTATTTGAAAGGATATAAATGATTTCGCCTCAACGGGCGTGCAACGGGAAACGTGGAGAGGGAAAAGTCTTTAAAAAGGAAAGGTGTTACTCTCGTTGCCTGCAGCAAGACGCGCTGTATCCTCTGCTATCTGTAATCACCCACATGCTGGTCACTGAGAACAGCCCTTTGGCAGCGGTTTGAGATAATATATATGTTTATACAGTGACTTCTTCTGAACTATACATGCGTTATCAATTATTCACTGAAGAAGACCTTTGCTGTTAATCTTGTATAGCGCGGTTCTTTTTGTTTCACTGTCATCAAACGCGCCCTCTGATAGAACGAAAGCGTTTTTCAATGCAGTGCAGAAGTCAAGCTGATTCAGAATACACTCTAATGCACTGTTCGTTTTTATTTTTTTGTTTTTCCCCCGTAATTGACTTATTATTCTGGCACAGCAGTTTCCCTGTGGTGGTTTTTTTTTTTTTTTTTTTTTTGCAGATTTTCAAGCACATTCTCCCATTGTATCAAAGTTTAACCTTTCACATTGCTTGCATCTAAGCAAAGCGGTTAAGATTTAGTACGTCTTGGCAAGAGTCGCGCTAAAGGATGAGAAGCTGTGCATTGGCTGAATGATTGGATTTGTGTTCTGTCAAGCAAACCCATTGAAGCTGCACGGCAGCGTTGTCAATATGTTCTTTAATTAAATTACAGGCTATTTGAGATGCAGCGACAGGATGCAAAACTATAGATTCTATTTGTTGTGAATGACCATTGCAGAAATAATAGGGTCGTAATTTCTATTAGATAACACATTGTTCACCACGTGTTCCTTTGAGTATTTCCAAGAGGCCTCAACATCAGACTTGTAATTTCCTCTTAAACGGCATGGTGAGAGCTCATCTTTTTTGTGATGAGTCCCATCCCTCACGAAAGCAGTTGCAAGTTGTCCCAAATCAACTTCAGCGAAAAAAGAGAATTTAAAAAAAGAAAACAACTTGCCAATCCCTTGAAAAAAGGTTGTGAGACTGCAGGGTAATGAGTTAAAACTTAGGAGAGCACTCAATGATGCGTTAGAGGAGTATTTCTCAGGTTGAGTTGCAGCAGCAATTGCTGCAGGAAATGAACAGAAAATGAGATTTAGGAGTGTCAGTGGTGCAAGCAAATGAAGGAAAGCATTGGAAGATATAACTAGATTTTCATGAATTCTGCATCTGAAGGAAAAAAACAGCTATGAAGAAAAACACAGAGAATAGATTTCCTATATGAGGGGAAAAAAATAAGAGATAGTTTACATTGCTAAACTAGCATTTCATTAACTTGCCAAAACCCGCACTCGGGTGAAAATGCATTGGTTATGCCTTTTTACCTTGGCAATCATTACCCAGACTCTGTACCAGCGGTGTGGAAAGACCCCACGGCTGCACAATGCACCGCTGGAATCCAGCAAACTTCAACTCTTTGTTAGCACCACCTGAAACGGCTACAATCACGTTTTCCTCCTTGTTTTTTTATTTTAATATAACCACACAAACAATGTATATAGCAGCACAATTACTACCTGATGCCTTGAAGACAAAACCTATTACAGGTAAATAAGAGTAAATTACATATAAGTAGCAGGAGCAATTATCCGATGATAAAGAACTTGAAGGTAGCGCTCGGAAAAAACTAATCTAGCAAACAAATAAGTTGTTTGTATCCGATTCTGCTTGTTCCTTCATCAGAGCTCGATCAGAGTGTAGAAAGTTTTTTACAAAAACGGAAATATAGATTTCAAACTGTTAGAAAATAACTAACTTGCAATAGCAGACCGCACAATTTAGTGGCGGGATGATGCAATGCATCCCAGGAGCTCGAAAGAACTAAAGCAAATGAAAAGTGATACTGAAAATGTCAGCTTGAACTCAAAGTTACCTCGCTAAGCTGCTATCCTTGCTTTGTGAGCAGAGCTGTTGCAGGAGAAGCACCCCCAGATAATTCCTGTTAGGGATTTGACACGATAAAACTAAAGTAGCGCGGAATCAGAAAACAGGTGGATTTAAAAAAAAAAAGGGAACCGAAGGTAGCATGGGAAAAGTTGGAATAATTAAAACGCTAGAGAAAACGAATGTAGTAAATTGAAGCCTGCGTGTATCTGGTGGAGCCAACGGTAGAGCTTAAACTGAGCCGGTATGTTTTGCACAAGATCAGGATAAAAAAAAAAAAAAAAAGATTTGCATGCCGACGGACTGATAGAATTCCTACGGAAGCATCAAGATGAAGGTCTTTCTGACGGCTCGCTCACCGCTGGAAACCCCGATAAAACGGATAAGTAAATGTTCGCCATAGGAAACGCTTGCGAGAACCAAAATTGACAGGAATATCACAAATGGCACGCGCCTCTTTTCACTTGACTGAACTACAAATGTGGGACGTATGAAAAGTACGGTATATCTTGCACATCTATGTTGAAAAACCAACCGCTCGAGAAACGTCGAGGCAGAATCGAACAACATTATTACTTTTGTATTTACCGCACTGGCAAGATGAAGCATGTGTAATTAGGATAGAAGTACACAATTACAGCTCAGGTTGGAGAGTCGACCCTCCCTCCTTCTGGAATCCTGCTCTTTCCCACTTTCTAAAAAAATTGTCAATGTTCTTTTGTAGCTTTTCGAAAACCCACCGCGTTTTACACTTGACTGCCATAACATTTTAATTCCATGCGATGTTGAGAGATTGACAGTCAAAAGCACCGGGTGATTTAAACCACTTCAACCACACAATTACGAATATGATTCTTTGACTTTTTTATTATTCTTTTCTTTGTACAGTCACACGCTTACAAAAGGCTCATGCATTAAAATGAATCTTTGGCAGGTACCAGGTATTGTTTTTGACCTCCGCCAAAAAGAATTTCAATCGAGCTCCGAGTTGAGCGCTGAACCGCCGGGACGAGAGTAGGATTATTCAGAGTAAATTACACTTAAGTCCACTTGATCTTCAGCCACCGGCACATCGGCCTCCTTAAAATACTAAAATTGTTGATTAAAGTGCCAAATTCTGACATGGTTGTTAAACTAAAGACTTGCAAAAAAACAGAAAAAAAACACGTCGGCGGTCAGGCGATGTCGTGTCAGTACTTAAACCGATATTCTGGCGTGTAGTCTGTTTCATGTGTTTTAGCAAATCAGATGCTGCTGCGTTTTCAAAAGGGTTCATTATCTATAAAGGGTTGGGTTGCCATGGAGTCAGAATAGTTTAGCAGCAGCTAAAGGCAGACTGAAGGATTCAAACACCAATCGTTAACATAAAACTATGCTGGTATTCTTTCGTATTCCGGTAAGTCGTTTGAAATGAACCGTCGCGTTCATTAGCAAACATGAATTTCGAATTTATATGACCTGTCACTTGTTGGAGGTTCAGGAGGACAACGAACAGGTGAGCATATTTAAAGATCGGTAATTGACATAATGGACAAAAATCCAATAGCTCTTTCGTGGTTGATGGATTCCTTGTATTTGTTCCACAGGTACACGGAAAAGTAATCCAATATCAAAGGTACTGCATTTGTTAGTCAGTCTGCAAATATTAGTTGGGCGTTATTTTTCATCTATACAGAAAGAGACGGTTATAATAACGCCTGACATCGAAATTCACACAGTCCTCAGATGCCAATTAATGCTGTTTATATTTTCCATTGTATTGTGCAAGTGCACCGAGAAGACGCCATCCTTTCAGTCACCTTTGGCGTTATCCGACAGACGACTCTGTTATCATCAAAATACTCAAATATAATATACCGCAGTTGCTTTTTGACTGCTGCAGTCAATAAATAAATAAATGAATAAGACTTATTACTATGCCTGGGAGAGTTCTTTTTATTCAATCCGTGTCTTTCTTATTCAGGGCGAAAACTCATTGCCGCAACAAATCTATGCCACAATCTCTATATGCAGATTCGTATTGCTGAGTCTTCACAGTGTTGTTTAGTCAATTTCAGCTTGCTGGACATGGTCACAGCTCTGCTATATCGGAGAGCGTCTCCCCTTCCCACCAGCCACATCCAAAGCTCAATGACCCACATAAAGGCATTCTGTGGATTTAAGGTAAGAAAGTCTTATGGAGATGAAAATATACTGAAGGCTCTTTTTAAAAGGCAAAAACCAAACGCTGAAATTTCCTCTCAGCGGTAACCTTGAACACCTACTAGTCATTTCGCTCAATGACAGCGCTTATTCTACAAGTAATCCTAATTAATCCTAAATCATTGAATATTGAGATTACGGGGGTCCTTTGACTGCTAAGTCGGTCAGTTAAATGGACTTTACATTGATCGTAATTAACGCCCGTCTTTGGGACGCACATTTGAATTCCCCCGTGACCAAGCGAATTGTTTCGCGGCATGGTTCACTACATGGCAAACACACTTCAACCGCCCGGCTATTTTCAAGCTGATCATTACTAATTACAGACCATAGTACGGTGGATGACAGAAAATAATAAAAGAACTGTGGACTCAGGGATAAGGAAAACAAGAGATAAGGGACGGGGGAAAAAAAAAAAAAAGAGCCCGGCGGTGCAGCAAGTGCAATAAAATGCTGACTGCTGGACTGTCAAGGAAAATAAGAAGAAGCAGCACTTGATTTGCAGTGAAATAAGAGAGGCCATACATTTTTTTTTGTTTATGCTTGCCTCCTTTTCATTCAGAATATCTGAAAAGTGTCTAGGGAAGACAAAACAGAGATTTATTTGAAGACCCGGGGTAAATGGGAAAAAAAAAAAAAAAAAATTGAACGAGGAAATTTATAAAAGTCTCGTGAAAAGCCTGGAAATGTAACAAATAGTTATGGAAAATGCCACGTTTTTGACATGTTGCAAGTGGTTTTGGTGAAACTGACATCGTTTTTTTGAAAGGCTAGAAGCACAAATTATGCCGACACTCTTGTCACTGGCAAAATTGGAGAGGGAGCGAGATGGACTGAGACAACAACAGGCTGCCTCAAATGGATTTGTGCTGGTGAAGCCTGCAGCGAGAACCCCAAGGTCAAATTACAAGAGTTCGCATTCATCCGGGAGCTTGTCATCTTAAAATTTAAGAGCATTCAATTGACAATAAACAGACAATTGGCAGAGTATGAACCAGGAACATGATACTGAACCGATCCCTTCCCTTTTCGCCCAATGGATGCCCAGATCACGCGTCGGTGTGGAACGCGTGTGTGTTCAGCAAAGAGTTAGAGAACCATGCACATCTGCTGTCCAGTTAGGGACGGGTGCTGGATCAAAATAAATGGTAGAGTTTGGAAAAAATCTGCATACCAAAAACATACTCTGAAAAGAAAAGATGATCTATTTTTACATATAACACAAAACACTTTTTCTTGCATGCGTGCCGTTTCGAGTAAAAACTAGGCTCTTCCTCAGATGCTTATCATAAAAATGTGTTGACAAATATGTCAATGTCTTTTGTAAGGTGAAACCCTTCAATCACAAAGAAACTTTTATTTGGATATATTACATAAGTAAAAATGTAAAAAAGTATCGGTCTCTCAGGTCGGTTCTCGAATCGATCACATGGTCATTCTCTTGTCTTTAAAAATGGCGCCACGAGAACATGTTTGTTAATATTTTTCCAATAGGCATCTGAGGAAGAGCTTAGTTTTTGCTCCAAATGTCACGCATGTAAGAATAAGTGTTTTGTGTTATATGTAAAATAAATCTTTTGTTTTTGGAGCATATTTTTGTTGTGCAGATTTTTTGCCCGAACTCTACTAAAGTAGCCAGTAACACAATGGGCTAGATTTATGTCAGAAATATGCTATAAAAACATAATTCATAAAGTTGTGTGTAGATGTTCTCAGTCATACAAGTCACGGTGAATTCTTGTCGAAATCTCCTTGTTCTGACGACCGGACCTGAATTTCTTCTTATTTCGAATCAGAACCCGCCAGACACAGGAATGCAGAACAGGAGGACGACAACAACAAACTAAAGAACGTCGCCATACCGTATGTTTTGGAGAAACTGGAGGATGTTCCAACAAGTACCAACAAGTACCGGTACATTTCAAAGCCCACAACACCCTGAAGCAAAAGCTGGTGCACCCCAAGGACAAAACACCCAGACAGGAGATAAAGAATGCGGTATAATCCTGTCACGTGCACTGAGGATTGTGATGACATCTACATTGGAGAGGCCAAACAACCTCTGCACAATCAGATGGCCAAACACAGGAGAGCCACCACTTCAGGACACGACTCCGAGGTCCACCTACACCTGAAGGAAAAGGGCCAAGAAGACAGATGTTCCGAAAGAGGAGTCAAAGAAGCCATCTTTGTCAAAACAGAAAAAATAAATATCTATACAAGCCACCATAACCTAGACCAGCCCAAAAGCCTGACAGTTATATTCAGAAACTCCCCATAGGTTATTAGAACTGAAGACGCTTCTAGGATGAGGGCTGAAACATCTTCAAGTGAGGAAATTCAAGTCCAGTTGCCAAGACAAGAGGATTTGGCCAAGAATTCATAGAATTAAATTGAATCAATACCATTTTCATTCAAACCAATCTGGCATCTGAAGCTTGACGAATTGCCCCAAACCCCGGCGTTCACATTGGAACAAAGCAGGTGAATTCAGATGAGATGAAGAATAAACGGTTGTCATAAATCAATATGGCAGGAGTCAAATTTCTTTTTTGAAAGGTTTGTTTTCAAAGGGGGCTTCAAAAATAAGAAAGTGTCGCCGGTGTTTGGGACAGCTAAGTCCACATCCAGACAAATATGGAAAAATCACCTTGTGTCGATCTAGATGTTTAAACCAAAGACATGAACGATTTAGTGAAGGCTTGTTTTCTTGAAACTTTTGAGGACAGAAACTAGCCTCATTTCCAAATATAAGCAGTACCGGCTAAAGATAAACAAACAAATATATGTGTACATTTCGAGGACGCACTTGTCTAAAAGCCACAGGTATTTACATATGATATTTACATAGAACCTTTTTTTTTTTTTTTTATAAATTTTAATGAAATATATTCCGGTAACATCCACAAAATGCATATTTGAAATGCCTTTTTTCAAACAGTGCCTGTAACACAGCTGATTAAAAATAATAAATAACACAATGAAAAGTCCATCCATTCGTTTTCTATCCCCGCTTTCTATCCTACTCCAGCTGATCCTCTTCCTCCTGCGCACTAAAATCATAAATGTCTGCATTGAGCAGCCTCAGAATTTCACGATAAATGCTAGTGAGGAAATAAGTGATCTATAAAGAATATTGTATAATGTGTATCTTGTTATGAGGTTTTGTAAGAATGTGTTGACTCTGTCAAGGAACCTGTTCTAATAAATGTTCAAAAAACAAAGATTAAAAAAAAAAAGAATTTCACGATAAATTCATTGGTGAACGATTTGGCGGTGTGAAGCTCGCTAGCCCCCTACATACCCTGCCAAAAATCCATAAATTAGCCGCATCGTTGTTTAAAAGGGTTTTAAAAAAAAAGCAGCGGCTTATAGTCTGGAAATTACTGGAGGTTGAAGTACAATGTTGAGATTTGACAAGGACAACCTGGATGACTGAGAACCTTTGGAGATAAAATACTGTATATATCACCTTCATGCGCTGGTCCATAATTCTAATGTCTGCATAGGTGAAAAATATTCTGAATCCGAAAAGCAACATGCTACCGGAGTGAGGTAACTAAGGCAACTGTGGTACGGTAACATTTCTTTGTCTGGCAGAAGAAATAAGGATAAGCTGCAGGTGGAAAACTGAGGGCCTGAGGTGAACGCGGAGTCTCGCTGCACATTTCCTGTGAAATCTGTCTGAACTGCGCCGTGCAGACGAGCCAAAATGTCTGAGGACCTGAAAGGACTATAGATTAAGACCTGTGGAAAAAAAAAAAAAAAAGTTTCCTCTGGAGGCGCTTGCTTCTGCAGACGCTGCAGAGATGGCGCGCTGTGATTAACTTTATTTTCCTCTAGAGGACAGTAGAGCAGCAAACAATGTGATAGCGAAGACACCTGACCTCAAGAGCGTGTTATCAGAACACAGCAAATCACTTCTCTCTTTCTTTTTTTTCTTTTTTTTTTCCTCGTAAAACCGCTTTGCATATTCACGTGCGTTATAATCTATATCGAGGCGCGGATGCAGTTCTTGCATTTGCACGGCTTTACCGTCGTCGAGGGAGCGCGAGGGATCGGCCCACCCACAACGCGGCTCATCCCGCTAGCGGACAGTCGTGCTGGGCGGGTGTAATAGAAGACCAAATGAACCAGAGAAGAAGATGGAGAAAGCTTATAGCAACAACACTGTGCCATTTCTTATTCACAGAAACAGATTGGCTTGGTTACTGATGTTGTTCTACCGCTTTTCTATTAATCTATTCCACAATAGGAGAACAAAGTTGCCAGTTTTAATTCTTCCTGAGCGGGTGCCTCTGCCCCCTACAAACACAGAGGATTAATGCGCTTCTTTGCAGAGATTCGCACGACTCCTGCACAACAGAAAGGTTACAATACAAAAGGGCATGAAAAAGTTTTCCTCTAAAGACAAGAAAATGGGAAAGCTCAAAGGATACATTTGTTCAGTGACAGAGGAGAGAGATGAGAAGACACTACGAGGCAAGGGGATCAATTTTCTCCCTCAAGGGCTTGTGTGGTGTCCCCGGCTAAATGCAGAGAGATTGTGGGAGTGAAGGGCAGAATAGCTGTGTTTTACCTTTTGAAAGAGAGCTAGATGGAGGGAACTGCCGGGGCTTAAGTTATATTCCACTACAAACGCGGAAGAGTGGAAGACATAAGAACGGGTTTAATTGATGCCGGGTGAAAACCAAAAATTCGCGTACCATCAGCCTTCTTCAGGCTCCTTCCACAACTAAAATACTGATTGGGAACACGGGGATAAACAAATATCTCCCTGCGTGACAGCTGCAGGCACGGTATGCTCTCGTTGAAATATAAGTGTCACCCGAGTGTTTCATCGAGCACGTAATATACGGGATCCTTCTTTAAATTTAAAAATCAACGAGGCATACATGACAGCATATGCCGTTGCTACTTGCAGAATGAAGAGGGCCTCTATTTCTATTTCAGTTATACATTTAAACAGTGTTTCATCATCCAGCGTGTGGTGAGCATGTGTGAATTAGCGAGCGGATTAATAAAACCTGTCGTTTAATTCGTGCAAATGGATCTGGATCCGGAGAGACTCCCGGTAAGATGTGAAGTGTGTTTGCCGTCGAGGGACCCTCGTTCCGGCGGATATCATTGGACGACCCCGGATTTGGAGACACGTTTCAGAAGCAGTCAGAGGTTCAAACAACACCTTTGATCTGACTCAGCAGTCAATAACTGCGTGTTATTTTTCAGTCAGAGAAAAACCTAGCCGAGCAAACGCCGCGCGAAATGGGTTTGAACCGAAAGTACGCTTGCGGGTCGACCCCAGCGCTCCGAATGCGAACATGTGATTCGATTCGGCCAATGACGGCGTGCCTGATGGGTTTTTCAGATGGAAGCTGCACTCAAAGGCTTGAGAAGAGGATTCGAAAAGGACTGACATGAAGTTATTCTTAATTTTTCTCCCCCAAGACCCAGTTTTTGAGGTCCCTTTAGGACCTCGAATGCTCCGGCTCAACATAATAAGCCCAGGTTTATTTATCTGCCGATCTATTTATCTACACTCACTCTTAAATTTTATATGGACTAAAATAAAACGTGCTCCATTTCAATCAAAGGTGTTGATTTTTATGAGATGAGAACAACTTTATTTATCCCGAAGGAAATTGTTGTGCCAAAGTTTCAAGCAAAAACGTAACAGTAATAGATAATAGTAGGAAGGAGGGAGAATAAGAAATACAATAAAATATATAATATAATATATTCTTTTTTTTTTTTTTTTTTTTTCCCCTAAAGAGAAGGATGCTTTATTTTAGTTCATTGTGCCACAGCCATCGACTGCCATCCAAAACCTATTCACTTAAAAGCTGCACCGCCGCACTCAGCAAACACACACGCAAAATATCTGTTATTTTGACACCCACCCACATACAACATTCCCCAGCCAGAAACTCTCACTAGAACACTAAATGTGGATTAATCTTGGAGCTTAGTCTTGGGGCTTAGTGGCACTGATGGGAAAGACCAGTCAGAGAGTTGCAAGAGACAGACGACGCCACGTTTCCTTTGACTCAACATACATGACGCCGGGTTTGACTTCCTACACAGTGCAGGGAGGTAAACCTGGGCTTACATTCAAATATTTCCACGGTCACAGACTAGAAAAAGAGTCTGAAGGAAAATTTTTAAGAGTTTCACCGTCGCGTTCCCGTCGTCTCAATTGTTAAATATAAGGTTGAATCGGAGCTGTTTTAGATCAGTCTTTTCCGAGTCTTGGGTTCACGACCGCAATCGTAAGTCTTTCGGTTTTTACGGTGACGAACACGATCAGCTTTTAACAAAACCGGGAAAAGAAGAACCCGGTAGACAAACAATCACAGGAGAGAGACGGTATTTGTTTGCAGCACGGATGAACAGGAACAATGTCAACTTTCCAACGTAGCTCGACCGAGCGGAGCGACGGACTGAAATAGCAGAGACTCTGAAAATACTTGTTGAAAACATAACAAGGTGGAAGAAAATTGCTGAAAAAATCAAGTTGTAGTCTTGTAGAGAGTGAACCTGTCTTTGTAAAATCTCAGTCTCAGACTAGGCTGCACCTGAGAATCCAAATAAACTTGTCTTTAGATGTGAGCAGATGTGAGATGATAGTTTTCCAAATCTTCTGATGTATGGCTGGCAGTAGCTAGAATCATTTCCTGCCTTTTGTGTATATGTGTGTATGAGTGTGTGTGTGTGTGCGTGTGTGAGAGAGAGAGAGACACACACACACAGAATCCAATCAAAGCGTTACTGCATTTTACTGAATTTATAAAATACAAAGAGGTTCAACTTACAAAGACATCCAGAAAATGCAACATTTGAGGTGAAGGGGACTAGATGAGGGAATAGACTGAAAATAAAAGAACGCCTGGTCGCTGAAATTTAATGATGTGCATTAAAGGGAGAAAAAAAAAAAAAAACATACATTAATTTGTTTCCCCTTAATTCCCTCTGTAATTAGTACTGATGTATGCAGGGGGGGCGGGGAGGCCGGAGGAGCCCCTCATTTACTGCTTTTCAGACAATTTATTTATTTATTGAAAAGGAGACTACCATTGGTGGGGTACGCGTGTGGGATTTAGTGAGAAAATTTTATTACTCAGTGATCACCTCAAAGGTTAATAAAATGACACAATCTCATGTTCTTTATTTTAATGGTAGTTTAATGGAAGGAAGTTAAATCGAGAGATGTGATCTTTTCAGGTCCTCGACATGTGACGACATCTTTTTATTCAAATGAATGAGACAGGAGAAGATTATATTATAAATTGCCAGTTTTTCATAGCAACTATGTTGAAATCCAAAGTGGTGAGAGAGGAAAAAAAAAAGGATTAAGGTAAATTGTCAAAATACAATTTTGACAACATCAACTATAAGCATAAGATGACTGATAAATCATCTTGTATGATGTAACTGAGGCCTGTTGAATGTGATCAAGGATTTTCACAAAGTTTGTGACAGAAGATGTGAAGTTGAAGTAATTTCTTATATTTCCTTTGAATCATTTATTCTTTCGTGGGTAAAATGAAAAGCTGATATAGAGCACATGGTTGCATGAGATTTTTGATCACTAATTTCCAACTGTGGTCCCATGGAAACACGGTGCAAAGTAGCAAAAAAATAACAATTCATCACGCATTCACTATCTAGAGGTGCAAGCGTAACAGCATCACCCAAGATGAGACCATTCATTGACTAAAACAACAAATTAATCCATAAATTCAACCGTATCATCAAACACACAGATGTCTCAAGTCCAATCCATCCAAAATCCCAATCCAAATCCAGGTATTGTCTAACGTGCTCTATACATTTTGCTCCTTGGAAAAGTTTAAAGTGCTTATTTTATCTAATCCTTTAATCACCCTTGACATTGGACTGGAAGTGATTTTAGCAGAGGGGGAACTGGCCGACAAAATATAGTGAAGACTGCTACCGTATGCAACCGCAGCTCTTGAAAGTTTTAACATTTTCTATCTTTCTCCTCTGCGGTGGAATTTAAAAACAGATGCTAGAGAGCTGAACCGCACATTTGAATAACGCATTAACCTCACAATGAATGTATAATAAAGACGGTCAGAATCCCAGACCATTCATTCGCTCTCAAAGAATAAGCGTGACCTCGGATGGAAAGAAACAACGAGGTGAAAAGTCGGTGTCAGCCGCTCGCAGGCATGTAGCATTGTTTTTTTACACTAAAAAAGAGTAAAAACAATGTGAAATGAAATACAAAACCAAAATAAATGACTGACATTGCTTTCACGTGGTCCTTTTGTGAAGAAGATGTAAGTTCTTTTCAATTCCATGACAACCGCTTTACTCCAACGTTGCACTTTTTGAGTTTACGATCCGTTCCTCCTTCGACGAGGCGTCGGACATCGCGCTCGACGTTACCATGCCGACAAAGTCTTTTAATATACAGCGGCCCGTCGGTTTCTGAATAGCGGATTATCTGTATACTGTCCGCGGTGAGAAATATGCTAGGATATCAGCTTTGCCCTTGAAAGTCTCACCCCGCCGCGCTGGAATCGCAACAATTAATGTGCGTCCGCCAGAAGCACAGCGGTATGTTTCGGCGGCGGCGCAGAAGTGACTCAACACTCTGCTCTGCCAGACAAATGCAGCGAGGCTGTTTTCCACAGATCCCACACAAACTCGCTGGAACCTAAATGAGTGCGGCCTGGAGTGAGAAGACACAAAGACAGCTGATCCACCAGCGAGAGAACTTTTACCGTAAACAACCGTCAACCGAGACGACGAGGGGGGAAAAAAAAAAAAAAAAAAAGGGACTAAACTGTGTTAACTTTCTTTCTAGAATGTTGTAGAATCCTATGTTGTATGTCTCTGGGTGACGATATTGGCATCAAAAAGGAAAAAAACATTTTATCCATGACAGAGGCATGGGGAAAGGAATCTTCCGCGTTAGCAATTCAACAACCCACATTGCGACAGGAACACAGTGCAGCTGAACCCGGTGGGAGACCTCTATCTACTGACACTGTCGAGCTCAAACGTAATAATTAAAGATGGAGTGGGTGTTGCTGGATATTTTACACAATTACTTCGAATACATTTGGCGATACCAAGTCTGCTGAGCCAACAAGGGGAGGCTGAAGTGACTGTGTGTCACTGCCAGAAGTTTAATTAAAACAATAGCTGCTATACAGCTATAACATATTTGGTTGCACGTATCCAGTGTTTTCTGTCGGTAGCCTCTGATATATGTTTTCAATTGTGGCTGTAGTGGGACTGCATCAATTCACCGTCTGGCGCACTGCATTCTTATTAGTGGAATGGATCTGAGAGGAACTACAGTTTATGCACACAATGGGGATATTAGAAAATACACAAATGGCTATTATAACAAATGAAGGCGGTGATTTTTTTTTTTTTTTTTTTTTTTTTTTTTTACCCTCGGATGAGAGAACTAAAAAGATTAAACAAAAATAAATGTATCGTTATGATTAAAGTTCACTTAATTGCCTCATTATTCAGATCACTCGGCAACAGAAATGCAGCGCCTGGTATTAACACTTATTGAATTTCGAGCACAACGGACGAGTGGCTGCAAAGCATGTTGAGGATCAAAGATTAACCATTAACCGATGAAAGAGGCTTCTCATGTCGACATGGAAAGGGGAATAACTTAAGCGAAAGCCAGTGGAAACAATTGATCTATCCATTTTGATGTGTTTTTAGTGAAAGGAAGAATGTCCGTCAATTATATTTTTTTTTTGTATAAACCAGCAGAAATTTGAGGCGCTTATAGAAACCTGTACGTCGCATCCATCGCTGTAAGGAATAGCTTCGCTGCCCGTTGGGGCTCCGCTTTCATTTATTTATGCATTTATTTTAAAGCGATATTTCATTTGGATGTCTACTCTTAAGTTATCCGTTAACCAAAAAACAGTTTAAATAAAATTGATTCTCAAATTCAAATACACAGCTGCACATTAATTCAGGAACGAGCTAGAAAAATGGGTTTTGAGAGTCGCTCGCAACCTTTCTTTTAATAAATAATTACATACGTGGGAATAAAGAAACAGTCGGTTTTACTTGCTTACTTTTGGCAGCTCCGTATTGTGCGCAGGCAGTAAAACTGAGTGCTCATGAGTAACCAATGACATTTCACGCTAACCCCAAACAAGTAAGATAAAGATATGGTGAAATAACACAGCAGTTACTGCATCATTATACATTAATATTGTAAAATATTGCTTTGCAATGTCATTTTTGTGAACATTAACAAAGGTAAGGATTTTATGAGACGTTCATGCTTGAGGCTTTTGGGTGGAGCTGCTTGACATAAGTAAGTTTCACTAAACATTGCCTCTCTCACATTTGTAATTGTTGCGGCTTCAGTTTCAGGACATAAAAAATTAAAGTCCGAGAGACAATGCAGATTGTGAGGCCGGCAGAGCTGCGTTCTTCCAAACCAGTCTGAATATTCCTGTCTGTTCCCTCCAGCATCTCGTGAACAACAACCTCATTATTACGGCTAAAATACCACAGATAATTTCAATGGGTCAACATGCAACCCCGGCCGTCCACCTCACCATCAATAAAGTGGGAGAAGCGAGACTTTTCATACCTTGGCAGTTCCATCAATAATGCAGGCGACCTCAATCATGAACTGCAGTGCTGACAAGGAAAAGCTTTGGCGGCTTTCCAAACGCTACAGAAGATCTGGAATAATAATGTTCCTCCCTGAAACTAAAGCTAACGCTCAATTATTCCAGTTTGCTGTCAACTCTCTGCTGCAACTGAAAGGCCTGGGAATTCAGAGCTGGTCAGGGAGAGCCTTTGGATACCCTCTACATCAAGCTGATGTGATTTTTTTTTTCTTTTTTTTTTTTTTTAAACTTTGGGTGAAGTGAGGGCGGAACCAAAAAAAAAAAAAATACCGTAAGATTTCGGAGTCCACAGAGTCAAGTCCAGGGTGCTTGACACCACAGGGTAACAGTCAGTGGTCAGTTTTGGGTCAGTGAGGCTTGATTTTTTTTTATTTTATTTTATTTTTTTTTTTTGCAGAGTAATGCACTCTGGTCCTTTTTCTTGTCAGATGAATGAGCATGTCAAATATATGGTGGTGGCTACCAGTGGGAGAAATCACTTGCTGACAGGCTGATCTGAGACAGGGTTGCGGAAACAAAAAAAGGAAAACCCTGCAAATGATGTCCGAAATTAAACTTTTTTTTTTTTTTCCCCCAACTCGTATCGTCCGCGGCCGTATCGGACGAGGAGCGCCGGACACGACCGCAAGTCGTTCATTTTTTTTGAAAGCCGCTCGATGGAATACGTGGCACAATGAGCGACTTCGACCCGGCTCCCCCCCGCTTGGCGAGAGAGGTAATAACAAACAATTCTCTGTCAATATTTGGGTCTGACCTTGGCAAAATTGAGCAAGAAAAAAATAAAGTAAAATCTTACTGCTACTCAAGACTTTAGTGATATTGTGCAAAAAAAAAAAGTTGACTGTCTAGTCAGGAGGATATCTGGGGAGAAAAAGCTTCTATATATCCCGACACTGATGTTTGCATTCTGAATACGTTTGCCGAATTTCCTCCAGTGTTGACATCTTCGGGAAGGTGAACATCGATCTGTAGCTTCAGTCCAAAACGGAAATGCGAATCAGTGTTTGGAACATCAACTAGGTTTCTGCTACCGCTTTTAAAATCCACAGCCGGAGTAATAAACATGCAATTAAAACAGATTTGGCAAACTTATTAAAACACCTTATCTTTGCTAAAACAGCATTTATGATAAACCCGTCGCATCGCATGGAGATACGTCATAAAAGTGAATATGATCTCTTTGTAATATTGTTTACATGTGATGAATTTCAATCGTATATGAATATTTTATTTCGCTTGCCTCTTCCCATTTAACTGTTTTCTAGTATTCCCTCTGTGCCGCTTTTTCAGTGCACAAAACAAGCCAGAATGCCAGCTGTTTTGGGCCGAAAGAGAAGACATGAAGAGCCAAGACTTCCAGGGTGACCACAGGGAGTGGAAAATCATTATTCAACTGACTCCATGGCTACCAGAGGAGTGGATATTTATTCATAATAATATATCAGCATGGATGCACCTCAAATGCACATTATTATAATCAACTTTTTCACAGTCTATCAACAAGATGATTTGAGTTCTTTCTGCTGTTCTGGCTGCTCTTCATTTCACTGTAGTAGCAGCGAGAGCGGAGGCTCTTTATGAGCCTCTATTCTTGTGGGATTAAATGTTATAAAATACCCAAGACTGCTTTGCAATCATATAACTTGTTATGCCGTATAAAATAATGAGCACTTAAAAGTTGTATTCCACCCACTCCGTACCGGGTGAATGTATTCAGGCAAGAACTGCATTTCATCAAACCAAAACTTTGGAAAGTGAGATTGTTGGTGTGGAAATGTGTCAGTGTGTGACAGGGAACGCGTTGGCCTCGACCAAACTGGCTTTGGGAAATTGGTGTGACAGTGAAAAATCGGTTTGTTTTTTTTTTTTTTTTTTTCCTCTCCCTCCCTTGAGGTGGAAAGAATCACCTCCAACGGAGCAGCTGTGACGACAGCCAGAAACGGCGGCGGCGGCGAGCCGGCCGCGCACGTCCGCTGCTCGGTTTGGTTAAATATCACTTGATTTATTCCGTTATTTATTCGTTTATTTTTAGCGGGATGTTTCTTCCATGCGTTGTACCGGAGGAGATGGAAAAACGAGCCTATTTCAAGGGGAATTCTAATATATTTATTCATTAACAGACCGAGCCGATGTCAAGTTAAAGGTTAAATTATATCAATTCTTTTGATAAAGAAGGAACATTTTAAATTCTACGGTATTCTACCCTTCTCTTATTTACATGATCTTTTCAGAGAAACGCTGCCAAATGTGGACACGGATCAGCATCGTCGCGTTTCCCAGACACGTTTCTCCGGATTTGAGTCAAAACTGTGCTTTAAGTGGACAAGCTAGCCTCGTTTTAAGATACAAGCGAGCGCGGGACGGAAGAAGCAACGCTAACGCCGTTATCTCCTCTGCAGCGGTACATTTTAATGAATTCAGTGGGCTGTCGAAGACTGGCATTTATAACAAATATATCCTGAGGATGCGGAGCGCAGATTTACACTTTCAACTCACGAAACACTTAACCGCGCTCGCCATCCTTTTCACAGTCGCAGGTGGAGATATACGACGTCCCGCCTCGCCATTGTTTTGCTCGAGGTTCGCTCTTGACTCGCCTTCTCGGTATCGTGAATCCGCACGAGGAGGAAAAGTACGAGACGACACACTGAACTTTACAAGGAGGGGGGTTGGCAGATTAGTCAAGCAGCTGTTGTTTTGAATGAGCTGTAAGCACATGCTAATTCTGATGACTTTGTCAGTCGCAGAAAGTCTGTCAAAGAAGACAAACTGGAGCAAAAAAAAAAAAAAACGACTTCTGTCGATCGTTGAGCTGAATTGGGCGAACCCCCCTGAGGTGCTGAAACACATGACTCAACAGTTTCGAAATCCTCGCTCAAGCAGAGGTCAACCGAAAAGATGACGCTCGGAACGGCGTGTTATATTTTGGGACAAGAGTTTCAACGGGAAACCGTCGAATGTACCGATTGTAACGTCGGACAAATGTGACCCGCTCATCTCTGGGCACCAGGCGGTTCATCGGACACCCGATCAGCTACAAACACGATGATTAGATAACAAGCCAAGAGCAAACAATCACAGAAATAATTTTTTTGGTTTTCGTCTTGTAATGTGGCATGCCGCAAATGGAGTTTACTCCACCCCACATATCGAAAAGAGAATCTCAGAGATTAGATTTAAAATCTTATTAAAGCAAGGATATTGAACAAAGGGTGTAAATTGTCCGCGCATTTACAAAATACATGCAGGATTGATTGTGTGAATGAGATCTGCGGCCGGGGTCGGGGACTCGGGAGTAATAAATAACTAAAAACAAAACAAACGCATTTCTGATTTGCATATGCGACTCTGAATGTGTGTGTGTGTGTGTTTGAAAAAATGATGAACTCACAAATATTAAACAGATCTCCAAACTGACAACTCAGTAAACCTAATACGATTGATTATAAGAGTATACGGTTAATCCTGCAGCAAAGGAAGAACTTAACAGATGCCGGACACGATGAAGAGAACATGACGGTTGTTGCATTAGCCTGTAATGAGCAGCGATCCAAAGCCATCAGCAGAAGACACCAAAAGACCCGCCTCAGCGGCAGATGATCTCCGGCGTCGGCGTTTTTGGGAAACCGCTGAGTCGATGACAAGTCGAGCCTTTGTATAACAATGAAAGAACTTTCCGAAATGAAAGGTTAGGATTTAACAAGTGTTCTTGTTTTTTTTAAAGGGTGGATTTGAAAAGCGGTCGATTCATCTGCTCTGTTTCTGCGAGGTAACGTGGAAGAAGAGCGACGGACGCGGTAAAGACCGCTTCTTCCTCGCCATTGAGTCCATGAGATCGACGGTAAACTTTCCATTGGCTTTAAATGGGCTGAAAAGGATGCAGGTTTCATTTCCAGACAGGCGAGGATCGTGGCTTTTTCTGATTTACATGTCAATATAATTGAATGTAAAATGTTCCTCCACCAAGGTGAATGACAAAGTATCAGTATTGTGAGGACTTCAAAACGGGGAAAAATCACAATGACAAGAGGTAATGACGGCTGTTACTGGGAACTGATCCGAAAGCAAACACAAAATTCACCGAGAAAGCCTTTACTTGAATATGTTTGCCAACACGGTGTTGAACGGGCGGCAGGACAGGATAAGGAGAAAAAGCAAAAGCAATTTCAATCCCCGGAGTTTAAATGTTTTCAGTCGAGACAAAAGTAAACTGGATTTGAGTTCGAACTGTTTCGGAGTGAAGGCAACCTTGGGAAGATAGTTTCGGATCTGGTCCCTGTCGTGACTGTATTAAATGGAAATACAACACACTCAAGTGTAAAAATTCGATGACATGATAGGAAAAAAGTGCAGATAAAGAGACACTTAGGTCAACATTCTCAGGTATTGTTGAATTTTGGTGTTGCAGGAAAATACGCAATGTTACACAAAGGTCAATTTGACTTAAAGACCACTGGGTGTGCACTTGGGCTGATCTAAAAAAGACCGAAATATCTCTGTAGTTGATCACTCACATCAACACACACACACACACACACACACACACACACACACACACACACACACACACACACACTTTCCCCTCTAAAAGTGTCTAAGGTCAATGCAGAGTTCCATTTCCTTCTTACAACTTACCTTTCAAAGACAAGGGACAAGTGAAACAAATGAAAATAGGGGGGGGGGGAAGACACAATGACCTAGAACTATCAAGTTAATCAGGGCACCCGGAGGGATGTTGCATCACGGCTATGCATCGCTAATGAGATTGTAAATGTTCCTGTCAAATTTGAAGAGCTGCACGGCGCCGTGTGAAAATGTGATTCACTGCGGTGGCTTAAAATGGCCAAACAAAGATACCACTTTGCAAAAGCGACAGGTTCACGTATGGTATCTGCAAATGTTTCCCTATAAAGAAGAACTAAAGCCCCATTGATGGTGATTACCTATCTATATTTATCGGCACTAAACCTTTGTGTCTTCGCATTCTTTGCTTGGAAGGTGCAACAAAGCCTTATAATATACTGCATAGACGCGGCGGTATGTGTTCACGTACTCAATCTTATGTATAGTAAGGACTGGGACAGGGTGATATATCGGCTGATTTTGCCTCTTTATTAAAAATCCAATAGTGTACAATCGATACCATCCATCTGGAAGTGGCAATTGGCACAAGTCTTCGTTTTTTCACCTCCCAGCTTCAGAGACTACAAACACAGGAAGCGCACTTGTATATTTGCAATGTCTCTGAAGTGATCAATTGCACAGCGGTGACACACTGATTGCAATATGAAAGCAAATAAATATACTGCTCAAAAAAATAAAGGGAACACTTGAACAACACAATGTAACTCCAAGGCAATCGCACTTCTGTGAAATCATAGTGTCCACTCAGGAAGCAACACAGATTCATTTTGACTTGTTTTAAGGACATTACATCAAAGTTGGATCAGCCTGGAGTTTGTTTTTACACTTTAATTTTGAGTGTGATTCTTATCCAGACCTCCATGGGTTGATACAATTGATTTCCATTGATCATTTTTGTGTGATTTTGTTGTCAGCGCATTCAACTGTGTAAAGAGCAAAGTATTTCATAAGAATATTTCATTCATTTAGATCTAGGATGTGTTTTTTAAGTGTTCCCTTTATTTTTTTGAGCAGTGTACATTGATATAAACATATTCAGGGGAACGCATTGACTTTTATGAAAACAAAGTGAAATATGATGTTACGCCCGACGGCAAGAAGGTCCCTGGTTCAATTCTGACTGGAGGCGATTCAGTGCTGAGCTTGCATGATCCTCAAGTGTTTTCTCGAGTTTCTTCCGGGTTCTCCAGTTTCCTTCCACAATCTAAATATAAGCAGTTTTTTCACGATTTAAAATTTACCTGTGGATGTTTTTTTGTGTCCATATGAGGTCCTGTGATCGGTACAACTCCGCCTCTTGGCATTCAGTAAAGCTAGCAATCTGATAAATGATACCACGTCCCGTGTGTGATCCAAAAAAAAGAAAAATTCACAATTACGATTAAAAGTTTAATAATCTAATCGCGTGGAAAGTTGTTGTTTCAAGGTAATTATAGAAACAACTTTTCGGGTTTTGGAGAAAACAAATGAAGTTAACTTGTCATCGCGGGGAGCTCGGTGCGCACCGCCGAACTGTGTGATCTTGGGCTTCCATAGAATAGCCTCCAGAAAAGAAAAACTACACAGACATTTTGGATTTGAAAATGATAAAGGAGACAAGGCTCTGTGTCTCCCTCTTCCTTTTTTTTTTTTTTTTTTTCTTTGCCTCGAAGGCTTTCTGCCAGAAAAGCAGCCGGAAAGCCTTTGTAATGGCTTGTTAATGTTGTGAGAAATTCTATTTTAAACGTAACCACATAGTTCTGTTGAATAAATCCCAATCAAACACCAATAGGAAACTGAAGAAAGAGAAATCGACAAAAAAAAAAAAAAGATTAGCATTATAAGAGGGGGGAAAAAGGTTTTTGTTTGGTCTTCCATATAGACTATAGGAGTACTAGCCTTCAAATAGCAGGTCATTTGTACTGGTAAAAGCGTAACACTTGTATTTATAATTTGTCTTGTGACTCCCTATGGGTTTATAGTGGAAAAACAAAAAACAAAAAACGATAATAAAGTGTTCTCAACATTGCATTTCCTGTCATGGTATTTGAGTTTGGCCATTATTTCTTCACTCTGCTGGTCCAACTTGTGTATTTCTGAATCTCACTCACAGTCTCTGAAACTCATCACTTTGCTGCCAGCAGCAAATGAGAGGATGTGAACTCAATGCCAGCGACTGCCAGGGTGTTTTCATTGACAGAGACTTGTAAACATACGGTGCATTTAGTCATCTTGTGCAATTCACCTGTCTGTGCAGTTTTCCATAAAAGCTAAAACTATAAAAGTTATACTCCAGGCGATTATAATGAGATTTTTTTTTTTTTTCTTGTAACACAATATTAAACATCTGCATAAAATAGATGTTTAATCCAAAAGCGGTACATGTCACACACGACAGAGTCCACAGCAAAGTATAGTTTATGAGCAAAGAGGTCCCCGGTCGGGCCTTTACATGTGGACTCTGCAAGTTTCCTCCAGGTTCTCCAGTTTCTAAAAACATGCATGAAGTTAACCGGACACACTAAATTGTCCAGACGTGAATGGGAAAGTGAATACTCTTCCTTAAGCTACGTGCTAATGAGAGCGATTGTTTGTATGTCTTTGCACGATGGCATCTGGTATCGTCTCCTGCCACCTCGGGTCCCTCGGTATAGATAATGAATGAATGAACGGATGGAAATTTCAACGGTGTGCTTGTCAGGCTGTTTTTGAGGCCCTGCTGACCTTGGGAAAGAACATTTTGATGCTGAATTTCTCTCATGACTCTATTGAATCTCACTGAAGTGGAGGGAGAAGCTGTTCAGAGGCCCAAGTGGGCGGCTGCTGCTGCTGAATAGCACACAAACTGTGTGCGTGGCAATAAAGACATACAGAGCAGCTTTTTCTACAACCTGTCATGAGCAGAGCGCTAACAACTACCCTCAGGTAATGGAGGTGGGCTGTAAGGAGCAAAAAGAATCACACTCAAAACCTTTTTTGACAGTTGTTTTTCAAAGTAATAGCAGAGTGACAATGACCTCTGTATCGTGTCAATTATCCCAAAATAATAACACTTGTTTTTGAAGCTGTGTAAATATATCCAACTTTTACCTCCCCCACCGCTAGATGTAGAAGCAGACACAAATCAATACTGCCTGTCCTTGTCAGGCTGATAAAATAGTGAGCATGAAATTTTATTTGCCCCTGTGAAAGTTCTTGGAGAATCTGCACAAGAAAAGGAATGCGATGCACAGCCTCACTTCGTCGGGAGGCAACGTTTTCGACTAAGAACCGGCGCTGGTACGTGAGCGGATGAGATTTTCCACAGCGCGGGATGTTTTGCAGTTTATTCACATATTATGCAGGGGTTTTGATTTGATGACACATGTAGAAGCCATCTCCATCTCACATAAAACTAATGGAATATAACCTGCTATTACCAAAGCGTTGGGCTTCACCATTAAAATTTAGCAGTCGCTGTGCAATGGAAGTTCTGACAACAGCATTTGCAGGAATCTGATGTTCATCGGACATGTTGATAATTCTCAATTTGCACGAGTCTGCACGGCATTTCGACTACCTCCACACACATACAGGACTCGAGCAGACTTCCTTAGAGTACTTGAGCAAAGGTTAATAAACTGAAAGTAGCCTTTTTAAGTTCATGATAAAAAAGGTAAAGGACAAAATGACCCAGACCTTGCCATTATCGTGTGTTCCTCATTAAAATTGGAAGTAGGAATAGATTCGACCTTTAAGTTAAAGGCTCTTTCTTCAGTTCTGTGAGTCTTAATGGCGTTACCGTGACATCCCGCGACTTTCGATCATTTATTAGACAATTTGGATCTCAACATTTTTGGACATTGTCATGCTGCGGATCCTCGCACTGACTCTGAAAAAGCCACAAATCCGTTACTAAATAAATACCTCATTGGAAGATCCTCGAGAATGGTGCAAGTTGGGATGAGAAAACATAATATCGTATAAAATGATAAACTGCAGTCCCGCCTCACGCTGCACTGGCCAATTACCCCTGTATATCGTCACAAATTGTTGAACCGGAGGTTGATCAATGCCAGATTAACTATCTTTTTAGTCCGGGAGCAGAATTTTGCGAGTCGAACCATGAACTGAGTGAAAATTGTAGTTTTGCTCTTGAGGTGGAAATGTTTATGTGTTGTTTTAACCCTAGTGAAGCGGCAAAGTGACGGGGGAATTTTAGCGAGGTCCCTGTGGAGAATTCCTTTAAGCCCCTGCAGGGGGGGGGGGGCGGGGGTTCTGCAGAAACCGCGTTTAAAAAGCCTCGGTAGATCATAGTAGAAACAAAAATAAGTAAGGCATGCCCCATACGCTTGAGCTCATTTGCGGGAGAGAGGGAAAGAAGAGAAACATAATGAGGCATGTCATTTGTTTCACTAGAAACAAAAAGTAAAACATGAGCCACTATTGACCCTGGATATGGTGTCATACACTCCATCGAACAGAACCATAAAGCATCTCGCGCTTTCCTCTGGATTTATGAAAGTCACAAGCAACCCAAAGGATGCTGTGACATTGTACATCATCCATCAGCATCATCTACCGCAGCTACCGTTCATCGCTGCGCAGAGGAAAAAAGGGATTACCGCATTTCTCCGTCATTAATTTTCCACTAAAGAATGCACTTTGGACCAAGCCAACTGGACAGAGTAATGAGTCCAATCCTATCCTGTTAAATGTGGTGTGTGGCGCTGGGGGGCGGCGGAGTCACTGCCATATGGCAGTCGGTACATGGAGGCAAACACAGCCAGTTGACACACAGCTGTTCAAATATAGAGGCAGATGGATACCTGGTTGCATTTCTGTAAGGGCCTCAGGGGTGTGTTAAATTTGGGTTGGATGGCAAGCGTTTCTTGAGGGCTACCATTTGTCTGGCTGTCTAGATACGTGAACAAACACCATTTTTACACCATTTACAATTCGATTGCATTTATAGCTCGCCAAGCTGATGCAGGTCATTACCCAGATCAGATTCTCATGAATAGGAGATGCATTTTCGGCGATGACAACTTTCAGGGAAATACAGTACAAATATCACATCTAAAATTGATATTTCATAAATAATCGATCGCGAGGAGAACGCTTAAACACGATTTACAGTGAGAAAACTTCTTCTGACGGAAAAAGCCTTGTTTTAAATTAACAGAAAAAAACAAATGTGAAAATGTTGCATTTTCTACCAGTATTTCCATGACAAGCGTGAACCGTTATTATTCATCATGTCATTCGTTCATTCCTTATCTGCACTTCTTATCCTGCAATCGGGGTCTCGGGGAGCCCGGGCGGGTCTCTTCCATCTGTCATTGATCTTAATCCATCACAAGGTCACAGATAGAGACATCACTCCCTCATTTGCACGTCATATAGAGACACTCTTATTCAAGCGTCTGGAAAATGGAGGGTCTCCTAAGAACCGCCTGCATGTTTTTGGCTGTGGGCATGCAAACTCCACACAGAAAAGCCCCCTGTCAGAAATAAAACCAGGGATTTTGTTGCCGTGATGCTAAAGCGCTAACCGTGCCGCTTCCTCAGCGATCTAAGCTATCATAGCAAATAGCTGGTCAGCTAATATGCTATTTCCTGCTGTCTGTGCTCAAACATCCCTAAGCGGGATCATGTAGCGGTCCCCTTTGCAGTGCAAAGGGGCAACAAGACGAGCATCATCTCTCTCAACCTTCAAGAAACAGGTAAAAACTGTTCTCTTTCAGGACTTTTTACTGCGCTGATGCCCCAGATCAGGTTAGGAAGCAAGTTAGGCTATGCAGTGTGTGTGTGTACATTTGTGTATGTCTTTGACAAAAAAAAAAAAACTTACTAACCCAAGCTTACTGTTTTGTATATTTCCTGTGCATCGTGTATTAGCAGTCCCTACGTCCTCTATTGTAAGTCGCTTTGGATAAAAGCGACATTGCCAAATGCAATGTAATGCAATGTGGCAACTTCACTTTGGCAAAATTTGCTTTAAAATGCTTTTGAAAAAAGTTAATCAAACAATAATCCAGAATTTTTCAGAAAGAGGGGAACATTTTTGCAGTTTAGAATTAAGGATTCAGTTGTGTTTTTGCCAATTATAGAGCAAGTTATGTCTGTTCCTCAACAATCTTCAAAATGATATTAGTTTTCTGGTGCAATATCACACATTGAGTCGAGAAATGATGGTGTGAGAATACGTTTATAAGTTTCATCGCGCGCACACACACACACACACACACGCACGCACAAAGACCTCCCCCATATTCTGATTTGCAAATCTGTCGGACAAGTGCAGAAGAATGCGGACGTGAGTGGCTGAGCGTCGCTGAGCGCATCATGCATCTCTAATCAGTAGAATGATATGCAAACATGAACTGACTTCATCTCGTTCCCCGCGCTATTTCATATATGAGGTAAACCCGCTCGCTCTCTGTAGCATGACCTTGAAAAATCTTCCACTCACCCACATGACAAGCAATTGAGATTGCGGGTATGTGTGATAATCAATTTCCTTGTATATTATGCCTGTAAGTGCACGAACGAAAGAGGAAAAGAACCCCTTCTCATAATTTGCAAGGAGTACCTGTCTGCATTGTTATCTGTGATTGGAGAGGAGCCTCCTGCGGCACCCGTTCGACGATAGATTGCGCCGATGGAGTCACGGTGGCAGCCGTGCAGGTTGTTTAAAGGGCCATTCAGATGCAATCGGAGAGATTTCAGCCTGGATTTATGTTTCCCCTATTGCCAGGGCTTCTTGCTCCACAGCTATGGTAAACGGGAATGAATTACTGTGTCAGGAAACAGACTTTTCTCTCTCTCTCTCTCTCTCTCTCCGCGACAAGAAGGCCTTGAGCTGAGCGTTGTGGTGTGTGCCGTGCATTCCATTAGCACTCTGCAGCACTTCACCAGAAAGTGTGAAGCCCATTGACCCTGTCATTAGGAGTTCAGCAGAACCTGAGGTACGACCTCAATGAGAACAAACAAAGGGAGGATTATTCAACTTTCATCTTTAAATGTTTCCCACTTGAGTTCGGTTGCTGCACATCTTAAAGTGTTGCGATGACAACATTGTTTCGGGGGTTGATGATGCAACTTCGGTAAAAAAAAAAAAAAAAAAAAAAAAAACAAGAAAATGTACATTTCGATTGGAACGAGTAGAGCGGCTCATTTTAAACTTGCAGCAAACAACCGGGATTGTTTGTCGGAAGACTTTCATATTCGGACCTGAACATGCCGCAGGCTCCTCTGCTGAATCGCCCTGTCAACGCTTCATCATGGAGCCCGCGGACCGAAGTACAAGTTGTACAGCGTGAACTTTACACTGATCCGACCACTCCGAAAGTCACGCCGCGTGAACTTCAGCGAGTGGCACGCAGTAGGACGTGCCGCGGAAGGGCCGTGAAGTGTCAGCATTCTGGTTGTTCACACTGGGAGCGCATTTGTCCTCCTCGCCCCGCGCCAGCGAGTGGGTCTACTGTCATCTGGTTTGTGCGTCTGATAAATCTGTGTGGAAAGAATCCCTGCTGGAGTGCAGTGAGAAAACAATGGCATCCATTTAACCACGGTGCTGCTCTCATGTTTGCAGGCACGGCTCAAACTCCATGCCAAATGACGGGATCGCTGTCCAGTTATTGCTTGTAATCTTGTAGTGATTTAATCCACATTTAAGGGTTATTCTCCTGATATTTACCAGGATATAGTTTGAACAAAATCAAGGCTGGGGGGAATTTCAACGGTGGGAAAAACACTTGTTCAAATCCACACCTATCAGGAGCATCCCGTTGTGCATCTGCTCTCCAGCAGGGCTCAGTGTGAAAGCACTCAGACACAAACAACACAAAGACATACTGCACTGAAATCACCTCCTCCAACACACACACACACACACACACACAAATGAACAACTAAAAACTGTTTCAACAAGACTAGAATTTTGAATTTGATCAATAAAGATCAATGTGAATATTTTCAATTGTATGGCTCTTACGGATACACTCTGAGACGATCTCAGCTACGGAGGCTTCAAATTAGGACAGATGTGATTCCCCGACAAAGCTCGGTCCACAAAGGAGCTTAGAGAGTGAAGATGCGTTTGATAGGAAAGCTACCGCGCAGTTGAAAGTCAAGCTGTTTTCTTCAGAACGTCATTGCCTCTTGACCTTTGCTCGAGAGCCATCTGTTAAAACAAAAGTACGTTTCATGATTAAAATGTCAAATCGCAGATTGTCATATTCGGGTTACTGGCGAGTCGGATTAAGTCGGGCCGCCTGTTGAGACGCCTCTCAGCGGGTTGCATCTCTGCGGCAAGAGTTGGTGACTCTGCAAACATGTCTTGCTCACATGGAGGCCATTTGGAAACCTAATCAGCTGTGCTATTTCACACCGCTATCTCAGGTTGAATAATAAATGGAGAATCTCATTTTGTGGGTGAAAACCTTTTGGATGCGTGGATACCTGTCTGAGCAATATGGGGTTGAGCATTGTGTGAACTCTTCACGGCGCCCAACCATCTCAGCGAGGTCTGAAAATTAAAAGTACAACCGGAGAAAAAGCCAAAGTGGCAAATATGTATTCAGATGATGATGTAGCTCGCGGGAGGGGCGGCTCTGAAGGTGAAGTGGTGGTAAATCTAGGAAGGAATAATGAACAAAATAAACAACTTCAAGGGGAAATGGACTGTGAGTGTCAGCGGAGTCAGCGATGAGGCACAAGATGTAGTGAGGATGTGTTGGCTGGAAAAAAAAAAACAAAGGAAAAAAAAAAAAACAAACAAAGAACCTGAACGTGTGAGGTCAAGGAGAAGGGGGGGAAAAAAGAAGCAAAGAAGAAACAAGCACACCGGGGAGCAGGTTTATATACAGCTTTATAAACCCTTTATAGACCCAAACCTTTAATCCAACTATATGATTGGCACTATCTGTCAGCAGCCTGCTGTGCTAAAGACAAAACAAAGGATATAAGACAACAGAAGAAGGAACCATTACAAATATAAATAGATAAGACAATGGAATGGGTGTAATGTTGGTTAGGCCGAGGTCATAAAAGACAGCATCCAGAGTCACTTCAGCTCCACCGATAAAGCTGCAATGTCAACACAAAGCGCCTTAAAGGACACACACACGCCGAGGACGCGGCCACCTGCCGCCGCACGGTTTCATTTTAAGGCAAATCATTTAGATGCCCTTAAAGGAGTCACTTCATTTTTATGGTCCCGATATTTGGGTACATTTATGACACAGAGATTTCGCCCCACATCTCTGGGGTTATTGACTTATTGTGGGAGAGAAGGTGTCTCATAAACTCAAATGTGCATTCCCCGCCAGGACCTGGGCAGGAAAATAGATACGCCTCTCGATATAGCCGCATCTATTTTTCATTCAGTGTTTTTTTTGGTGCCACGTGCATGCTCCTGTACCGAGCGCGTGAATTGAGAGAATTGAGAGCAGATTGAGAAAGTTGGCCGGATTCCTGAATACAACTCCGACAAATATTCCTAAATATCGAATCATTTCGTCTTCCGAAACTCGACCAGTCCAATTAAAAGGCGGCAGTTTATCACGTCGCCTCAAGTGTTTGGGAGAAATGAGCCTCTTGAAGAAAAAAACAACACAAAACAAAAAAAAAAATCAAAGTATCTGAGTCGGACCAAGAACCCTCTTCATTATTGACCGCTTGCAATAATCGGACACTCGTCCAAAGGGCATTTCCGGCAGAAATAGAAACATTAAAAAAGAAAAGTTATCTCCTACTCTCTCATTTTAGATTTCTCTTTTCCAGGGCTTATGGCGCACTTCAAGGACCGGGATGAAAAATTAATTAAGCGGCAGCTGATAAAACAATAGGTTGATATCACATCATCAAATGGCATATTGTAACGGCTTATTCCCGGACCTCATTATAAACTCTGCTACTGTAATTCTAATCAAAGTTATGCCGGAGCTCCATCAGGGCAGCTTCCCGTGGGGCCGGGTGTAATTGTAACATCAACCGGAGCAAGTCATCTTATCCACTATTTCCTGCCACCACATGGGGAGCACTTCAAGCCCCAATCCAATAACAGTAATCTTGAATGAAGCCATTTAGAAACACTGATGTAAAACTGCTGTCGAGGGCAGCAGCCGGGCTCTTCACTCTCTGCGCTTGTTTGGACTCAAACGCCGGTAAATTTCATCATCTTAAAGAATTTAATTATAATGACAAATGTTTTCCATAATAATTGTGCTGCCCTGAAGCAAGAGGAGGGGGGAGGAAAAAAAAAAAAAAAAAAAAAAGGAGGTGGGGGGGGTTGATGAGGCTGTTAGTGTGTAACAACCACAGCCGGCAGGATCCCACACATGCAGCAGACCTGGACATGCAGAATTACAAATTAACAGAAACACAAATGGCTACGGCGAAAGATCTGGTCCCAGCTTTTATAATTGCATTCTGGGAAAGATATGGCCGGCGTGCACGCTGGTAAATTCAAACTTTGCCGTGCACCATGAATTAAGTCACTTTGATGGTGAGATTAATACAATTAAAATGCCACATAGTTATTAGACTGCACCGCTAAGCCTTTTGCCTCCCCTTTCCAAAGCCCTGGGATTGCATGGAAGCACAAAGCGACAATGAACACGCCGTTGTAACGCTTTGTTTGTGTCGACAGAAGCGTGCGACGCTGGGATGATGACACCGTGTAAACACAACAGCATCTGGGTTTTTAACGGGCGGTAACAGGCAGGATGTTCTGACTGCCTCCCACTTTCCATGCATGGACATGAGGTTATTTCTTAAAACATACCATATTGATGGCTGAAATGCAAAAACCTCCTATCTGAAAAAAACACTTTTTTTCAGGAAATGAAAAAAATGTTTCATTTGATTATAGTATGGTCTTTGTTGAACATATTCAAGAATATTCTATTGTTCACAGACTATATTTCTGTGTTATAATTCAAAAATACATAGCATGCATTTTTACCACTGACAATGCAGATAAGTGTTTTTTTCCTCATTTTTTTCTGCTTCATTGTGCACATAGGAGTTTTGTCATGTGACATTTATGTCAAAAGAAAGGGCAGGGTAATCTTGCAGATGGACCGAAAATGTGGAGCCGTCCCATTTCTCACCATTCAATGAAAAAACCCCAAAATTGAAAAATTTGCAGATAGGAGGTTTTGCACTCCAGCCATCGAAATGTATGATGCATCCTTCATTGACATCAAGTCTATTGTTGCGCAGGGCTTGGAAGGTGTTAGTAAGATATATCCTTTCAAGCATTTTTCAAAAATCTACAGAATTAAAGAAAAAAAGCGAAGGAGAGAAACCTCTAAAAATGCCGTCTACCCTTTGCAGAACGATTGTATTCAATTTCACAGATGCATTTCTTGTTTTCGTCTCAAGGAAACATGAGAAGTTATGTTCAATTTCTCTACGTGTCTCAGACCGCAGTTAAAGCCACTTAAAAAAAAAATGTAACAAAATAAAATTATATAAATTCCGTGTCGCATCATCGATGTCTCGATCCCGGATGACGTGGAATACTTCAACTTAAGGTGCAGTTAAAAGTGCAGGCATTCCAAAGCTTTCGGTTATGTTTAACCCATTTATTTATTTTTTTGTAGACTGAAATTCCTTTCGGGATTCACTGGTAAATGTATCTTCTTCAGAGACACAATAAAGTAAGCGGTAATGTTTCGTTTAGTTCAGTCTACGCTCGTAAATGACACTCTTTAAGACCCGAGCTACACGCCATTCTCGAGTGCTGCATGTCCATTTGTGAGATACTAACAAAGTCACTGTCCACTTCAAGATGTTTATCAAGAAGTGCTCAGAGTGTTTGTTGAGCAAAAAACCTTGTCAGACGCAGACGGAGAGCAAATGGAATTTACAGGTACATTTTTCCATTTCTTTGAAAAAAATAAATAAAATGGATTTTTCAATGAAATTAAATTTTATGAAATATAATTCTAATAAAAAGTGAACACCAGTGCATTATACGGCTGATTAGCATGTCATGTAATGACCACAATAGCCATACTGGGAAAAAACATTTACTATGTCTACATTAGTATATAATCCCACAGAAAACTTAATCTTAAGAAAAAATAATTTTGGTATATAATTTTTTTTATTTACAAGGACATTTTAAAGTCACACTGTAACTTCCTGAGAGGCCACAAAAAAAAAAAAGATGAGAATGGTGTTAATTTAAAGTAGAGGCCTTAGAGAGAGGGATTTATTTTATAAACAGATAAGACGGAATGTTCAGATATGTATTCAGTAATCCGTTAGCATTTCTATCCTCGCAGATTGTGCCAACTACCTTACCTCCTCTTGATTTCAGTAGAGCTGAGCCAAGACGAAAAGGCGACATGAGAAAAAATAATTAATCGCCAGATATCCAAACAACATTATGGTGTACTGTTAGTTCAACATTTTGTACTTTTCCTCTTTCTTTTTTTTTTTTTTTCCCCCCTCCCTGCTGTGATAAATAGCCATATGCAGGCAACCAAATCTGATTTCACACAGAGCTGTCACACTGCTGGAGAGACGGGCTGCACACTGCTGGGCCCACTCAAATGACGTGAGGGCGAGAACCGACTCTGAGCGAAATGTTGTCAGACAAAACTGAAAAAAAAAAGGGTTTTTTAATTTTCTTTCAATGTTAGAACACAGGAGCTTCCTGAGGTCCCATATTTACTGCTCCCGAATTGTTCACAGTGCCATCTTAAGTATTGCACTGGACTGGACTGGACTGAACAAGCAGGGAACCACGACCGGGTGCAAATCCCATTAAGCCACAGCATTTGGAAATGTTACGTATGCCATTGTGAAATTGTGTAAGTGTGATTGCCAATAAATTTTTTTTTTTTTTTGGAAGATCACTGTAGAGACATTTTTGGGGAAAAAAAAAAAGCCAGGCACCACTCTCTGGATTATATTCCACTGTGGACCTCCATGAAGATAATATAAACTTTATTGATCCCCACAGGGGAAATTCATTTGTCACAGCAGTGTAACAGTTATAACGTCGAGGGAAAAAAAAAGGAGATAAATATGAATATAAATATGAGTATAAATATAAATAGAAAGGCAGAAGACAGGATATAGCAAGACGACGACGACAACAACGACATCAGGGATGACAATGGGCAACATCAAGGAAAAGTGAGGGTGAAAAATACACAACTAGGACTAAATAGAGTGACAGCTAGAACTAAACAATATAAATAGAGTGACAAAAATAAATAGTAATGAATAAATAAAAATAGGCAGGATAAGGGTGTGTCCATAGACGATAAGTTGGAAGACCATATTGGACTCTGACAATCCTCTTCTGTGAGAATTAAACGACTCTCATTCATGAATCATTCATTCTTACATTATCTATTCTGCTTGTTCTGCACTTGCAGAGGTGCTGGAACCCATCCCAGCTGTTATTGGCCGAGGGGCGGGGTTCACCATGGACCGGCACAATCGCAGGGCAACTCCATCATTCACGCGTCTGGGCAATTTAGGGTCTCCAGTGGGAGTTTTTGGACGGCGGGAGGAAATCGGAAAACCGGGACGACGCCCAGGCAGACACGGAGAGGTCGCGCAAACTCCCCACAGGAAGGCCCGAGAACAGGGAGCCTCTTGCTGCGAGGCGGACGCTCTAACGACCGCCACGCCCATTCGTGAATCGACGCTATCGAATCGTAAAGTTCGGCTATTAAAAAATAAAGTTTATTTCCCGCGCTCGTCAAACTCCGGATCCAGCTCAATCCATCAGCGTTTTGTAAGGTACAACAATACCTGGCTGAAAACTTGAAAACAATTAAAAAGTCTCCCGACGTCGCCTGCAACCCTGGCGGGATGCTTGCAAATCTTTACGAGCAGCCATCAACCTAGATGGCAAAAATATGTGTGGGCTGCCACTAAAAGGTGTTTCAATATGCTGTTGAGCCCATCTCCTCTTTTAATTAACTGTCATTGATTTGTGTTGACTAGATTCGCTTTATGTACCTTTTCTACTCTTGTAATTTCACCATGTTTTCACACTGAGTGATTGGTACTCCAAAAGATGCTCACCCAAATTAATCTTGCATTTAAGAGGCATTCTGTACCCCGACGGAATGCAATTGCTGAGATTTATTTTGTTTTCAACTAGGCTCAGTCTGCGCCAGTGCAAACCACCAATCATTTTCATTAGCGGCGCTCAGGATGCATGTGCGCACCCTCACACCCTGTTGATTGGATATCTTAATATAATTAAGTTAATGGATTGCTTGTGATTTATCAATGACTTCCACTTTCCAGATCTCTGAATAGAAATTCGGAAGGGGGGGGGGGGTGATCTTAACTTCAATTTAAGCTAGCTGACAAATGCCGGAAATTTGTGATTGGGAGAAAATTAACAATGTTGGACCATAATTTACTCCCACAAAAAACCCAAAGAGAGTCAGAAAGTGCAATATATTTAAGGTTGGAAAAGCAAGCCCATCGCCACGCCACCGTGACTGGACCCATACAAGCTGCTCTCTCAGTCTTTAATTACAGATATGCAACTTAATCAGAAAACCCTGATATTTATCTGGGAGCGCTCGCTCTTGCTACATAATATGCAAAGCAGAGCTGTGAAAGGTAATTTTAAAATAAGAATTTTATTTATACCAGTTTTGTTTATGCCGTGATGCCTATACACGGACAAGATATATCCCCAGCTCAGGTCGAACTCGGTAAGACAGTGATAACATTTCATTTTCCTCCAACTCTATCACCATGAGTTGACGGGGAGCAGGGACAAATACAAATTAGATTTAAAGGTTGCTCACCTGAGGAGAATTTAAAGAACACCCAGACAACAACCGTTTTGTGTTTTGGGATATGATAGGATTATTTCGTATCTAATGATGCAAGGGTTTCGATTTTGATCTGCTCAAACTAATTGCGCATTGACTACAGAACTGAATATCACGGTGCAATAGACGGTCTTGCTAACACAATGTCATTTTTTTTGTCTCTTTCTAAACTCTTTCCAAATAAATCCGAGTAGAGATAAAATTGCAAAATTGAACCTCACCACTATGCTTTTGGCCGGAGCTCCTTTTGGCTCGTACCGTATCTACCGTCGATTTTATTTATGTACTTTCAGTTTCATGAAGCAGATGTTCTTGACATTGTTCAGAGGACAAAAGTGTTTGGTTACATTTAATAGAAATGGAATGTGAGGAAGTGATTTGCACATGAGGGCATTTCTGATTTTTTTTTTTGCATGAAAATTTGTATTCTGAAAACATTTTTTCTTCTTTTTCTCCTTTGCATATATACTTTAGACCAGGGGTGTCAAACTCATTTTGGTCCGGGGGCCAAATGTACGGCCTAATTTGATGTCAAGGGGGCCGGACCAGTAAAATCATTACCTAGAAGTGACACTAAGTCCAAATCTTTCATTTGTTTTAGTGTAAGAATAAGAATGAGAACAACTTTATTTATCCCGAAGTAAATTGTTGTGCCAGAGTTTCAAGTAAAACATAACAATAATAGATAATAGTAGGAAGGGGGAGAATAAGAAATACAAATAAAATACAAAGTAATAAAGTAATAAAGTAAAATATAAAATAAAAAATATAAAGGAGGTAAACAGGTAAATTATATAAATCTTTATATGTAATGAACTGTTCCTCTAAAAATGACGGATTAATATTAAAAAAGAATTGATGAAATTACATCCTAAAAATATTTTTGAGTTAAAAAAAGAAAATCTTGTCACTGGGAAAATTTGGGACTAGAATTCAAAAGAAAATTGATTGGTAGCATGTATAGGAGGAGATATGTTTACAAGGCTATACTGGTTATGAAATCAATCTTTTTAATTTTGCTTTTTTTTTTGCTATGTTTTTGTGTTTTTTATAGATATAAGAAAAGAAAAGATTGTTTTAACATTGTCACTAGACGTTTTTTCATCAATAAATCATTTTGTTTTCGAATTTTGAAGCGAAAAATTCATTGCAAAGTTACTTTTTTTTTATTTTTTCCTTGCCTGTTTTTTTTTTTTTTTGTTTTGTTTTTCAACCCACTGTATAAAACTCCCAGATGCATATTAGAAAAAAACACGCGGGCTGCACTAACAGAAAGATTTGATTTCAGGCAGGAGGCTACAAAATATTGTTCCGAGGGGCCACGAGTCAGAGACCCCTGCTGCAGACCATTCATGTTGAATTTAGAATATTTATCTGTAAAGCAAAAAAAAAAAAAAAAAATATATATATATATATATATATATATATATACTTCAATGATCCAGTTGGATCTGTAAAGACAGACTTCGAACAAAAGTAATGTACTGTGCTGCAAAATCATTAGCTTTTTCACAAGAAACTTTCACGGTGCAAGCACTTTCTGAAAATCAAGGAGCTACTACCAGAGATCTGTAATGGAGCACGGACAATCAATGTTTCTTTAAAGTCTATCCAAAAAGCTTTTTGGGGCTTGCAGTTCTATCATTGAGCTAATGTACCGTGTAATACCACTGCTCAGCACCATGCTGAGACGTGTGCACATAATCTTATAAGTCAAACAAATGTTCCATCTGTAAGTTAGTTAGTTATTTATTTCTTTTTCCCCCGAACATGTTATCGTAGTTGCCCATGAGGCTGGTAGTCGAGCGAATTCCCCCGGACATCATGACGGATCCGGTTCTTTACCGATCGAGGAATCTCGAAATGGGGGGGATCAGACCTTACAAGCGGTCCCGGGAGAATCTCGCGTCGAGCTCTAGCGTGTCTACGAAGACTCATCCGGGTCGTGGTTCCCCCCCCGCGTCGGATCTTGTCGTAGCCACGGGACTTATTCGGTTATTTGAAGACGTTTCACCTCTCGTGGAAGAAGCTTCTTGAGTTCTGAGAGAAGATGGGGGGGGGGGGGGGGGGAGAGTTCTCACAAGTTCGTGCAAAAGATGGGGCCGATGGAAGCTGAATGGGGTTTGTTACTTGAATATGAGTCTTTGGGAAACAAATGAGTTGGACGTGTCACCTACTTTGGAGTTTGAAAAGCAAACTCAGATGAGCCAGCCAAAGTCTTCCTTTTAAACGAACTGTTCAAACAGTGACACACACACACACACACACACACACACACACACACATACATACAGCCCCTTAGAACTGGTGAAGACTCGCTCTGCTTTGCTCAAACATCAAGATTTTTGAGTCACTAGAAGATTTCTGTAGGCTTTAGCGAAAATCAGGATTCATATCATGGCTGTCAAGAATGCTCATTATTTTTAACATCAGTCTGAAGTTCTGCATATGATTCTTACGCCTGTAAAATAAATAACATCACATTTACAGGCGCTGGGAGTGTAATGAGGTTTGGAGTGAAAGAAAATATGAATATTTAAATCGGGACTGGATTTAATGACTATTATAGTGCTACAAAAAAAAAAAAAAAAAAAAAAACATTCATTGAATTATCCATCAACATCCACAAAATACTTATCCATCAACATCCACAAAATACTGTTCAACTAAGAATTTGTGATAAGTAACAATTATGTTTATTATTCATTAAATTTTGAATATTGTCATAAAATAGCAAATATCAGGCGGAAGAGGCGTGGGAGAAATTGGAGTGCGCTATTAGTGTCAAGTGTTGGATTTGGGGCGCTTTTGGCAAAGTTTTTAAAAGGACCAACAGATTAGTGATGGCTAGCGAGAGATAAGTCTAATTTCCGGTTACACTTAAATTAAGAACTGCTCGGGGCTAAGTCTGATGACCTTCCTCTTTAATTGTAGAGCTAAGGCAGGATATTTTCAATACAATTAGGGAAGCGTGGAAATGAAAAGAACACCGTTTTGATTGGAACGCTTAATTCACAGTACATTGAAAATTTTGACGATGTAACCATTTAATGCAGTCATTTATTACGTGTTACCTGGGCTCAAATGGAAGAATCTATCCAAAAATAATCCTTAGCGAGCTCTTTAAAATCCCTGTAGTCGAGTCGGTCATGCACGGTGATGATGCACGCACAAGGAGACATGATGTGCAAACAAATGATCCATTGCTGATCCCCGATTATCTCACATCCCAGGACATGCCCGCCCATTTTGGAAGTACTTTTTAATAGAAAATTTACAAGGATTAAGTGAGTTATCGTAACTTCGCGTGACCTTTCGGTACTCGCAAAGGAAACCCGGAACTTGCGCGTAACGGACGTCGACCCAGGAAAGGTCTGGTTGAGTTACAAAACTTAAGAATAAGCTGTTGATACAAACACAGGTTGTGTTTTTCCTATCTGACACCTTCATGCTGGAACCCCTATTCCCTCTAGCACCCCATGATTTCTGTTGAGGCTTTACGCGTACGGTGGATACGCTTTAACTCAGTCATGCACTCCTTCGGTTTCACAAGTCTTTCTTATGCATTGTGCGCTGCTTCATGTACAACTGACCGGGAACTCTCTGCAGACCCCATACATTTATAAAACAGACAGCTCTTCTGTTGGAAGTCTCACCAGAAGAAAAACAACATTTCTGCCAAACAATCACCCGTGATATTTCACGCGCGGATCTGCTCGGCACTTAAAAGAGCCCGCGTTCGTGCCCGTACGCTGACCTCCAATGGGTGATCAATTAGGCGTATCAGTCCCATCCTTTACATTTACATTCAACGGTTAGGTAAGTGTTAGATGTTTGAACTCGAGGGCTAGAAAAGTCATCACTGTGTGATACTAAAATAAGCCCGATCAGGGACTAGCGTTAGATGTTGCACATCATGGGTGGAGTGTGAACATGCTGGTAATCACTACATTAGGGCTGATATTTCCCCAGGACATTTTTCAAGGTAATTGGTTGGGTTTGTGTAGCGAGAGCGGACATTCAGCCCCCCCATATGGGCCGAACGCTGCTAACCGCATGCTAAATAATGACACCGGGAAGCAAGGATCGGGAGGGCTGAAAGACATGCCCACTTAACAACATCACAAGGGAAGAAATAGGGTATTGACATTTTCGCTTGCTGATTTTCATGTTTCAACAAATCAGAGTGATGGTAGTACATGGTGGGTTTTTTTAACCTGTGAACGTTTTTTTTTTTTGTATGTAACGCTGAGATTAAACGGAATACGTCTCAATTGCGTCCGTCGGCGGGAGGGTAAGACGAAAAAAGAAATTGACGGCTGACGAACGCGGTGTTCACAAACCAGTTAAATTGAGGATGTATCTGGACAGCAGGGTACCTGAAGAAATGAAAGAAAATAAATACTTTGTCGACACGAGAAGGTTTCACTCATCGTCAAACTTTCAAAAGCACTTAAATACTCGTCCACCCCTTTCTCACCCTGTTTGCCCCCACTGGCGTTAATTGCTTTTCCCCCTCTTAACGTACAACTGTACTTCCCAGCAGAATCTAAAACTAAAATACAAACAGTGAGTAAAATATATGGGCCTTGGAATGCTTCCGCTAATGTCAGTGGGTGACATAAATTAATGGCCTTCCAACAGTGAAGAGTGTTTTGTTACTGAGCACAATCATCTGATTCAGAGGCTGACATAGGATGGCGCGCCAAGGGCTTCCTCCCAGCCGCGTTTACTCCCACCAAGCATTGACAACAAAAAAATGTCACGCATGCCAGTGGAGGGGAATTAATGAGCGCCGCCATGACAATGATGAAAGAGAGTTTGGTATGACGGTGGGCAAGCAAACCACATGACATTCCATAATTCGATGAATATGGATGAAATGATCTGCTCGCAATTGCTGTGTGTGTGTGTGTGTGTGTGTGTGTATATGGATGTATATTATTGATATAAAGTACTGCTCCACCCGCTTTACACCACTTTCAAAATTAATGAAATAGTGGAGGCCAACAAATGCAAATAACAGGGTTACGGGGCTTTAGTTGTAAAATTATAGCATTACTCATGCGTTTGACGGAGGAAAAGTAACCCTAAAGTTTGTACTTTTAATGGAAGGTAATACTTGAATTAAATGTCACATTGAATGAAGAAAATGGCATGCATGCAAAAAAAATAAAATATATATATATCACTTCTGTTTAGGGTTGAAGAGGTACGTGAAGAGAAATATGAATTTCTGTTTTCCGGGGGGAAATGTGGATTTTAAAATTCACTGTTTATGTAAGGGCTGTGTTTCCGCCATCACTTCACGGAAGCATTTAGATAGACTTGTTTCCTGATTTGTGAGTCGCACTGTGAGCTCGGGAGGTAAACCAGCCCGCTGTTAAATTAATGATTGCCACTTGGCGAAATGCACATCTTGGACGCCATCGAAATGTCCCCCAAGCAACAAACCAATATCCCTGGTAGCAAATAGAGGAAACACGGTAAAATGCTATGACTAGTCCAAAAGCCTCAAAATGAATGAAGTCCCTTGCACTCCGAACCCAAAACGTTACTTCCGAGGGTAAACAAGAGATGTTCTCTAATTCAAACCCTGACGTCAAAAATGGGAAGAAAAACAACAAGGAAAAAGAAGAAAGAAGTCAATTGCAAACACATTTAGGAGAGAGCTCAAAAATGTGACAAATTGTTATTTGCTGTGTTTAGTGAAGGGTCCGGTCCGATCGACGTCATCGGAGGTCCCGCACACTGCAGTGGCGCTCCAACACGGTCAAATAATTGTTTGCAATTACATTTTTCCCCAAATGTTGTCCTATTTAGCATTGGTTTAAGTTCCCGAAACTCAGTTTTAAGTCTGCGCTGCTGACGCCGACATGAATCCCAGCATGCCTCTTCAGCCCACTGCGATCAGCCCGGTCTCAACGGGCTATTTCTGTTCAAAACTCCACTTGATCCCATCTCCATGATATGAAAGTACCACTCAGCTGTGTCCAGGTCTGAGGCTTATTTAGCAGGTTTGCATAATGAAGGGGTGTGTAAGGATGATGTGCTGGCAGGGAGCTTCCAAATGATAGAGGTCTGCTCACCTGGACCAAAACCGCATTTTGGGACCAGCGCATCTGTGCTTGAATTTGCATTTATATATACACGACTCAATGATTAAATAGGGAGACAGAAAGAGCGACAGATCTAACATTAGAACAGTGAAATTACCCATTTTCGTGATGGATTTTTTCATTAACTTATTTTAAGCAGTAGGGACCTTGACAGTGTGTTCTACAAATTTTAAATGAACAGACAGCTTCTTTTTTTTTTTTTTTTTTCCTCTGAAATGTTCATGTAGTTTCAAGGCGCATGCATTTGACTGTCTGTATCGACCGTCTGGATGCAGCTGAGCTGTCAGACAGATTTTTTTTTTTTTTTCCAAAGTTATGCACGATGTTGTACATTCACAAATCTAAATATATAATTTCAGGGGACAGGATGGAGTAAGTCATGCGTACTTCAAACTTTACACACACAAGCTGTATAAATCAATAAATAAATACAATGCAATTGACCAACCTCAAGATTCCAAAGAAAATACGTATGACTGCATCCTCATTCAACTTGAGCCTCCATTATTTCTTTTTTTAATCGATTTTTACATGATTACCTTTGTATATAAAGGACTATGATTGGTTTTGACATATGTTTTGGGTGTCTAAGTTTGGGAAAGAATTATGACTACATACGTGCAGTTTATGATGGTACTGAGGCACATGAAATGAGCAGCTGGACTGGGTCCGATCCCCGAGCCTCGGATTTGGCACATTTGCAAATTCGTGTAAAACCCTGCTGCCCCGGTGAGCGGCTGCAGCTTCAGCAGGATTGTGGACACAAAACACAGAAGTCTTTTAAGAGTTGCTCCACTCTGTAATCACTGATTACCATTTCTTTTTTTTGTCTTTCCCTTCTTTTTCTTCTTCTTCTACTTTTTCTGTGTTCATTTTTCAACTCTAAACTATTTTCTACTGCGGTTTTGTTTTGTTTCATTTTGTCAGGGGACAAAGAAAAATCAAGGCTATTTTTTTTTATGTGAAGGTTGGCACAAAAAGATTCGGCACTGATAAGGTATCTATTCATTCATCTATTTTTTAATTGGAAAATAATTAAAGTGAAAAATTGAGATCGGAGGCAATGATGCAAAATGTTAAGCCGCATGAAAAAAAATTAATTGGTAAAAAAAAAAAAAAGAATTAAAAATCAATGTTAATTGGCCTACTCATTGTCCAAACCTATTCATAAAATGTGTTTGGTCAATTACGTTTCAAGGAAAAAAACAGGCTCTAAGTGGTGGAACGTGTTCTTCAGATGTCTCAGCAAAAGAAAATCCCCAAGTTAAGGTTCAGTTTTGTTTTGTTTTTTTTCCCCCAGTATGCAACTCTTGAGAAAAATATATCAGTAATGTTATTTATTAAGTGTTATCTAATACAACATGGAGGAGGAGGAGTGGAAATTTAACAACTCTAAAGAAGGGATTTGTTACAGAGGCAAAAACGGTGACGCCTCATTTAAGAGGACATCAATCCAGAGCAGTGACAATACAATTATTTCTGTAAATAATATATAAGGAAAGATATACGGAGCGGCACAGTGGTGCAGGGGTTAGCGCTTGGGCCTCACAGCATGAAGGACCGTGGTGTGATTCTCCTGTTTCCTCCCACAGTCCAAAAACATGCAGCAGGATTATTGGCAAAATAGAGAAAAATGTCACATAATTATTTGCAAATGACAGTGAATAGTTGTCTGTGTACTAATGACCGGCGACCAGGTCAGGGTGAACCTCGCCTCTCGCCTGGCAGCTGGAATAGGCTCCAGCGACCCTGGAAAGAATTTGCAGAGACAACGATAAGCAGAAGATGGATGGAAGGAAGGATGGACGGATATAAATGATTGTATTTACTTTATATCCAGTATTTATATATGGCCCCCTTGGAGTTGAGGACTATTGGATTACAGGGGTATTGCTAGGACGCCCCTCCCTTGCTGATGTTGAGTAATTCTTGAAATTAATTGAGAGGATTCACAGAAGGTGATTAGACAGTGCCTTGGTGTCTTTTTCGAAATTTGCTTTTTTTTTTTTTTTTTCTACAATGAGGTTTACTATCCAAGGTCAAACTACGTGCAAAGGTGAATTTCAATAGCACCCGTCATAAAAAAAGAGGGGGATATCTGATAAAAACTCAACAAGAACTGTTAAAATAAAAATAACTCAAGCAAACCGAACCGTAAAGTGTAACCTAAAACCATGATATGAACTGAGCGATGAGATTTTTGAACCTTCACACCCCAAGTGAATGTAATACATAAAATAAATGCTTTTTTTTTCTTCCTTAGGCATCGGAGATTAGCTGATTGTTTGAGGCTGTAAAAGCCTTGAGCTCACCGTTTATGCTTTATTGTCGGAAAATGAAAACACTGCTCTATTTGCACTATTTAGGTCCAATTTACGATACACTCCTGAGGCAAACTTGTTTTTGTTTCCTTTGCTAAACATATATTAGTCCATTCATACATTATCTATACTGCTTATCCTGCACTCGGGGCTGCAGGGGCCTGCAGCTTATTCCAGCCACATACAGAGACATACAACCATTTACTCCCTCATTCATTCAAATAATATTCATTTATTCCCAAATCTGAGCAATTGAGGGTCTCGAAAGAACGTCCTGCATGTTTTCGCGGGCGAACGGGAGAACGCTGGAGAAACCCATGCAAACACAGGAGGATAACAAAAACTCTCTCCAGGATCAAATCAGCGACCTTCTTGCTGCACGGCGGAAGAGATAACCACTTTGGCACCGCGTAGCCCCGGCTTAACGCGCAGGTAAAGTTAAACATGTTTCCCCAACTTTACCATGGTGTGGATGAGTGCACTTTATGCAGGCTGTACATGTTTTTAAAGCATTTACATATGTTTACATAACAAGCGTTGAGGGAGCTGTAGGGTGTGACAAGATGGAAAAAAAACCCTAATTCTAATTCACAGCAGGAGGTTGCTATTTGATTTCCATTTGGGGCTGTGAATGAAGGCTGATTCCGAATAACTCACTGGAAGATCACGGGAGACCTTGTGCTGTTTTTGTTTCCCTGCTGTGAAAATGTGCGTTTCATATCGACATTGGGTCGTCCTCATCACCTGCTCTTTGTGTTGTGTGGTTTTTCAACAACACACAAAGACGGGTAACCTTTGCAACCATGAATTCAGAAGTTACTTCCAATAGTTGATGGTGGAAATTATTCATTCATTCATTCAGCATACCACACTGACTGCAGGATGCAGATGGGGACGGGGGGGCTGAAGTCTATCCCAGAGGTGTGGTTCATCCTGGCCCGTTTACCAGTCAATCACTGGGCCACATGTGGACACGTACAACCATTTTCTCACAAGTCTTGGCAATTTCGATCTAATTAACATCATGCATATTTTAGATGGTGGTAGGAAACCAAAGAACCTGGAGGAAGAGAGTTTTAAGCTCACGCTTTAAACTCAGTCATACTCATATCACCCTTCTTAGCCATGCTATGTACCATAATTTCCGGACGATAAGCCACGACTTTTTTCACGTAAACAACCATGCGGCTAATAAATGGACTTTTGGGCGGGGGGGATAACGAGCTTCACGCCGCTAAAACATTTATCTTCGTCGTATCGGAAATTCTGAGTCCGTTCAACTCCGACATCGAAGAAGACGACTTTGACGATTTTAGTGCGCAAGAGGTAGCCCGAGATAGCGACCGGCTAGCCGGTGCGGCTTATATTGAGGTGCGCTCAATAGTCCGGAAATTACGGTTAATAAATAAACTCTATGCTAATAGAAAAGTACAGAGAAGGCCAGAGGGAGTTACATTGCGTTTTTGTAGACCTAGAAAAAGCATATGACAGGGTGCCAAGAGAGGAGCTCTGGTATTGTATGAGGAAGTCTGGAGTGGCAGAGAAGTATGTTAGACTGGTGCAGGACATGTATGCTAGCTGTGAGACACTGGTACGGTGTGCTGTAGGGGTAACAGAGAAGTTCAAGGTGGAGGTTGGACTCCATCAGGGATCAGCTCTGAGCCCCTTCTTGTTCGCAATGGTGATGGATAGGCTGACAGATGAGGTTAGACAGGAATCCCCATGGACCATGATGTTTGCAGATGACATTGTGATCTGTAGTGAGAGCAGTCAACAGGTAGAGGAAAATCTAGAGAGGTGGAGGTATGCTCTGGAAAGGAGAGGAATGAAAGTTAGTCGCAGCAAGACAGAATATATGTGTGTGAACGAGAGGAACTCGGGTGGAGCGGTGAGGCTACAGGGTGTGGAGATCAAGAAGCTGGAGGATTTCAGGTACTTAGGGTCAACAGTCCAGAGCAACGGAGAGTGTGGAAAAGAGGTGAAGAGACGGGTCCAAGCAGGTTGGAATGGGTGGAGAAAAGTGTCAGGCGTACTATGCGATAGAAGACTATCGGCCAGAATAAAAGGAAAGGTGTACAAGACAGTGGTGAGACCAGCGATGATGTTTGGACTAGAAACTGTTACAATGACCAAAAGACAGCAGGCAGAACTAGAGGTTGCAGAGATGAAGATGTTGAGGTTCTCTTTGGGAGTGACCAGGATGGATAGGATCAGGAATGAGTCTATCAGAGGGACGGCACATGTCCGATGTTTTGGAGAGAAGGTCAGAGAAGCCAGACGGAGATGGTTCGGTCATGTACAGAGAAGAGATAGTGAATATATTGGTAGACGGACGCTGGAATTAGAGCTGCCAGGCAAGAGGTCTCGAGGAAGACCAAAGAGAAGATTTATGGATGCAGTGAGAGAGGATATGAAGGTAGTTGGTGTGAGAGAGGAAGATACAGAGAATAGGGTTAGATGGAGAAAGTTGACTCGCTGTGGCGACCCCTGACGGGAAAAGCCGAAAGAAGAAGAAGAAGAAATAAACTCTATGTATGTGTAACAATGTAGATTATGTGTTTGTTTTTGATGGTTGGTTGTATGTTGGTGCTCTTGGAATTTGGTTTGTTGTTGTCGGCAGCTGCATTAAAAGGTGCATTTGGGAGAAAGTAAGAGGGGGTGATTGGTTCCGCCTGATCCTGTTTTTGTGAGGACTTGTTTTCCTGACGCACGAGTGAGTAAACAGTTCGGATCCTGGTGGCGACCGTTGAAACTGACTGACCTGTAAGCGAGAAGGTCTCTCGTGTCCTGCCGTCACGTTGCCCTTTTCATTTGAAGATTATTTAGTTCTTTATTTTGTAAACCGCGACACCCACGTTCCTAGCACCCTACCCCTTCCAAAGATAGGGTTACACATGTAACTCGTCTGTCCATTTATTCGTATTTTTTTTTATCCTGTACTTACGCAGAGCTGGGAGCTCTCATTGGAAAATGTCAGCATGCCTGCACAATGACAATTAAAACTCTTGACACAGAGAAAACCTGCAAAGTCTGCACAGAACGGCCTCTGTTTGAATCCAAGCAAGAGGCTTCTGGAGGTGCAAAGCGTTGCACCACCCGAAAGGAATTTAACCGGGCGCAAAAATCAGATGGATTTGTCATTAATATTGAGTTGAGTCTATTGATCACTGCAAAATCCTCAATACAGTTTAAAGTTTGAGCGAATGAAACAGTACGTGGAATAATTAACAATATCTTTGCTCCCTTTTTATGAGGACAGACTTCACTGTGTAATCAGTGAAATATTATCAGATAAGATAGGGGAAATTCTTTTGTCACAGCGGCGTAGCAGTTATAGTGTTAATAGATATGAATAGAAATATCAATTGAGAGACAATTAGAAGATAGCAAAAGACATCGACAAATAACTAGACAGCAGAAAGAACAACATCAAGGATAAGAATGGATGACAGAGTATAAAAAAAAAAAAAAAAAAAAGACGGTAAGGTTGAAGATAGTCAACCAAAAGGACAACAACAGGGATAGTGACAAGAGCAATGACAAAAATAAACAAAAATAAGCAGGATGTGAATGGGCTGAGACCAACAAGGATTAAATAGACAACAGGTATGATACGTGTATATCATCATCATGATGATATATTTGAATAGTGTTGCTGCATCAAGCAAACAAAACGCTATTCAAGCATTTACTGCAGGGGTGTCAAACTCATTTTTCATTGCGGGCCGCATACGGCCAAGGTGGATGTCAAGTGGGCCGGACCATTAAAATGATAGCATACTCAGCAATAAATAACCAAAATATCATGTTTCCTCTGTTTTGGTATTAAGAAGTACAAAGAAACTAGGAAAATCTTGGGATTTAATGAACAATCCTTTTATAAAACATTTCATGAAACCCCTTATATTTCCGTAGACAAACGTGTAATTCACTTTTTTCACATGTATGCATCGCAACTGATCCCACTGATCGTACAAAGGCACAAAACTTTAACATTAGTAATTGGTATTGAAAATTATAGTAATGTACTTTACTTATAAAGAACTTATAAAGAAAGGGATTTCTAAACCATTTACACATGTGCATATAAAATCTAAATTGAATCCCTACCTACACCTTACAAATTAAAGAGTGCTATTAAATGTGTGAGAAAGAAAGTATTCACCTGTCCTGTAAATGTGTAAACTTCATCCATGAAACATGCATACACATACAATACATACTGAAAATGTATGGAGTTCCATGAACAGTAGAAGCTGGTGACTAACATTAAATTGCACATTTAGCAATTAGGTAGCCGGCTTTTACTGCTGCTTCACTGATTTCTCAGCTACGGGTGGAAGTGAACCGCTGTTTCCTCAGACCCGCCAGCAATTCGTCGATCTTATCTCTTCTCAGTTGTCCTTGCAAGCTGTCATATTTTTCACTGTGATGAGTCTCGCAGCGGCGTCGAATATTATATTCTTAAATAGCGAAACTTGTTGCAAACACACCAAGCACAAAGGCTCCCCCGTGCATCTCCTTAAATAAATAGGACATCGTCCATTTTTCTGTGAAAATTCTACACTATTTATCTGCTTTTCTCTGTTTTGATAACGACATTTTGGCTAATGAGGGAGTAGCGGGGAGGTGGAGAACAGGGTAGAAAAACGTGGTAACAAGCAGCAGATGGTAGCAGATCATCTGCCGATTGGTGATGCGGCTTGTCTTCTACTCTGATCAAAATAGTGCGCCCCCTAGAGGAAAACTCTTGAATTGCATTCAATTAAAAAAATACATATCCTTGTCTTTTATGCATTTTTTCACTTTCAAATTATCCCGCGGGCCTCATTGAAACCTCTGTATGTTTGACACCCCTGGTTTACTGTGTCACATAAGCACAAAACGCAACAAAAGTTTAAACCTCCCCACCCTCCATGTTTATTTTGAGAACCTCTATTTGCTGTAGCGGGAATATTGGAAGCTTTGTTCGGGGCTCAACCAGGCACACATAATGGAACGGAATCTGGAGAAGCAAAACAAGTAAACTGCCGAAGGCTCTATGAAGTGACTTCATATATGCTGCGCAACAAACAATTGGCCTGAAATCCCAAATCACAGGGGATCCTGCTGTGTAGAGAGGACTCTATTCTAGTCCCGGTTGACTTTTGCCTAACAGTCAACAAAAGTCCCCCACAACCATTCAAGAATTTCAGAAAAGTTCTAGTGTGCTGGCATTGAGAGGCACTCAATGCCAGCAGGAAAAGGCCTCAGGAAAAGGCAAAGTGTGACGCTGATATGTTTTCTCTTCATCCAGATAAACAGTTACTTCGCTCACACACACACACACACGCAAGCAAGGAGAAGCAGCTTGTACCAAAGTCATTAAAGACAAGTGAGTTACAGAAAAGCTCGTTCTTTTGCAAAAGCCTTACAAATCGTCGGCAATTTTGCGGTATACGGCCATATCAGCCACAGCTTGCCTTTCACTTTTCCTGTGAGCTAAATTGATCCATTAGTCTAACCAATTGTTCAGAAAGTGTGCTTGTTCGTTTCTTTCGTCTGCAGCGTTTGATAGAAGGAAGGGAAAGGGCGGCAAAATAAAAATCACCTCGCGCTCTTCAGGATACGCTCACTCCTTCTGCCGTTTGGTATTTTCTCTTGCATATGAACATTGAAATATTATTCCGAGTCTATTCAGTCAATTTCAAACGCAGACCACCTTGAAATGGGTTCTTGTCAGGTTAAAAAAAAAAAGAATATTCTTTGATCCCGTCACGCATGAATGTACCTTCCTGTCGGAGTTTCACAAATAGCTGAGATGGGGTAGGAGTATCTCACGCCTTGGTGACTTAACATGCCAAACATGATGAACAGGACTTTCAGTTAAAGCTCGGTAATTCATCTCGCAATCGAAGATGCGATGTTCGTTTCTGGGGAAGAATGAAGATTTACGATACAAAACTTAGCACGGGTTACAATTGCTCTGGCAGAGGAGTCACACAGTTTAAATAAGTGACTTGGTCTTTACGAGCATGAATGAATAATAATTGTGGTTTAGAAATGCCTAAAAAAAATAATAATAAAAGAAAAACAATAATAGATATAAACTATAAATCCACCATTCTTCCTTTTTTTTCTTTTGCATATTTTTTTCAACTGAAATTGAATTTTTAGAATGGAACTACTTCTGTCAAGTAACGAGAAAAACACTTGGAAAATCGTATAGCGTGTCTTCTTTAGTGATAGCAGTGGGATGGATGACAGTTTATTTTATTTTATCGTATTCATTGTTTTAAGCTATGGCGAGAAAGCTGAAATAATGGCGCGGGACGTATTAGGATACCGAGCAGATGTGACAGCTCGCCCCGGCATTAAAATACTGGGTAAATAAAGGGGGGGGAAAAAACAGTCTCAGGATGTTTTCCACAGTGACATGCCACTGTGAAAGGATAAACCGCTAATGAATTAATACAATACAAGATGCAAGAAATTGTGATTGTTTTATTTTTTATTTTTATTATTATGAGGGAAGGTGTGAAAGGGACAATCACAGGGATAATAACACCAGCTCGAGTTGGTGAAGGATATTTAACAAGCGTGCAAAATTAAAATTCCTTGAAAATAGTTTTCAGGAATATGTCAAAGCAGATAAATGTAGAAAAATATATTTATGTGGGCCTAATTTGCTGAAGATCATTTTGAAAGTGAATAAACAGAGGTGCTATATTTTCTAGCAATATGGACAAAAAATATTTCATTTCATTTTCTATAGCCCCTGTGTATATATTGGGCTGTTAGCTTGTTGGGATCATTTTTGACAATGAAAACAAAAACGTTGACAATCACAGAGACAAGGAGTTGGCCGGTAGCAGTGCCCCAGTTGCTGATGAAGCTCATAATACAAACGCCGATAGAAGTGTTCTCCTTTCTTTGCTGTGAATCAGCTTCAGTCGGTGCCGCCCACGCCCCCATTGTCCCTTGGGAAGCGGAAGGTTTAAGGTCGAAAACACGCCTGACAACACATCAGCTGGGCTGGCCCGTGAGAATCACGGCTACTGTCTCTGTTGGCCTCCGTCCGAGTCAGTGCTTGTTACCTCCATGACAACGGATCATTGTGTTGTGACTGCAGCTGTGGACACGTTATTGCTGTTCAATGTTCTTCAAGTGTCAATATATATATACATAGTACAACCCCCCCTTAACTCCAAGTGTGTGGGGTGTATCTATATCTAAAGCAGAAAAAAAAATGAAAATATAATGAGAAAGATAAACTAAAAAAGGGCAAATTTAGATCCTTTTTCTGGTCAACAATCAGCTGGAAAATATCTGTTCAAATACTTTTCTGGTTCTCTGAAAATCATAATACAGCTCTTCTGTTATTTCAACATATCTATACTACCAATATATACATATATATGTCTACACACATATATACATACATACATACATACATACACACAAACACACACATATATATATGTATGTATATGTACATATACACACACATACATATATATGTACAAACACACGTACACACACATAAATGTGTACACATGCATATATATGTACACAAATACACATGTACATATACACACATATATATACACAGAAATATATGTAAACCTACATACATATACGTATATATATATATATACACACACATATGCCTTTCTGACTAATTTTAACGAAGATGAACAGTGTAAGTGTGTAACAGATACAGTTTTAGAAACGGACTCATTAGGAGTGAGACTGAGTGTACGCAGCGGTGAAACCAGCTTTAATTAAACCAAACTAAACAAAGCTGTAATGCAGATTCTCAACTAAAAGTGAAAGAGCCATAAATAATTGTTATGAACATGGTCAAACAATTATCCAAAGTGGGATTTCATAAATGAAGCCATCCAACTCAAAATTGGAGCGTTCACACTTGGCCGATCTTAGCGAACAAAAAAGGATTTTTGCTATTATTCAAGTAATAAGAGCTCCTGGAAAACTGTATTCACTCCTTTGTCTGGATTGGTAATAAACTAAATGCATCTTTTTAATGTGATGAGCGCTACCTCTCCTGGATCCAATAAAACTGTGGTATCTGAAAACAAGGTCAGCCCTTGGATGGAACCAACATCTTTCCAATTGCAGAGAAGCAGCTCAAACACACACACACACACACACACACACACACACGTGTATCATTTATTTGCAATTATAATAGTAAAGACTGTATTAAGTAAGTTATTCCTTCCATGAGTGTACCGATCTGAGCCACAAAGGCTGTTTTAAACTGCTTGGAAGCCTCTGGGTGTGAGCGCTTTATTCCAAACCAGCTCCGGAGTTTTGATTCACATTTGCAGACAAGACAGTGGATGGAGGCGGTGGATCGGGGAGTTTTGACTCGCCCGCTGCCTCCCGTCACCAGACTGAGCGATTGGCGAGAAATTGATGGACTTTCTACTCACCAGAGAGGAGAGGGGATGGAGAGAGTCTCGGGTCTGATTCCAAGTGTCCGATAGTATCTCTTTAGTGGGCTTTCAATCGCAAACAACACATTTTGAAAACACCGACTGAAGCAAATGCATGTTTGCATTTCACAGATTGTCAGTTTTAAAAATTCGGTGAAATTTAAGGCTAAAATGCCAGGACAAACCTACATTTATATTTATGGGACGGAGAATTAGAATATTGTGATAAAGTTCTTTATCTTCAGTGATGAATTAAAAAAACAAAAAATACTTTTTCATGATATCCTAATATTTTGAAATAGGATTCTTGAGTTTTCTTAAGATGTAAGCCATAATCAGCAATATTAAGATAATAAAAGGCTTGCAATATTTCAGTTGATTTGTAATGAATCCAGAATGTATGACATTTTTGTTTTTGTAATTACATTACAGAAGATAAAGAACTTTATCACAATATTCTTATTAATTATATTTATATTTGTATATATGTATTGATTATATTTATATTTATTATATTCTATTCAAATGATCTACTAGATCAATGTGTCACTCAAAAGCTGTGGTATCTTTTGAAAATGTGCATGCTATGAAGAAAATAAAACTGACACTGTCACCAAAGCTGTGCAACCACAGGTGAAAACCATGGAACATCAACTCGCAGCTCCCGCTGTGCATTTGTCTGGTTTCCAAAGTGGGAAAACACACCGAAGTTTCATGAAACATTCCTCCCTCGATGGGTTTGGAGCGCATCAAACCAAAACTTCTAGTGTTGTGACACCTATAAATAGAATCTTATGAACGACATGTGGCTGCTGCATTACACTTCCGATGCAGGCTTCGGATGTAACCGAAAATCATTTGTACTTTAGGTTTCTTTTTAGTTCATAAAGCAACTCCTCTGTTTAAAAAGTGGTTGGACATATTTGATTTTTTTTTGCTTTTTTTGTGTGTGTGTGTGTGTGGGGGGGGGGGGGGGGGGGGATTTTTTCCTTTTTTGCTCTGCCTGCCTTTACTCTATGGGGCGTTTCGAAAGAACAGATGCTGTTTGCAGACTGCCAGCTTGCCTTCAGAGGGAACTAAGCATGATTTGATCTGATATGTAATTATGCTTGATCTTATTTTGGAAGAATAGTTGGGAGTATAAATCCGTTTGGTATGTGCTGAAAAGTGCTGCCAGCCAAGGCAACAGACTGCTGCGCTGTAGCTCTACCTTTCTTGCTCCAGTGTATAGCTGAAGTGACAAAGTTCTTTTTCGTGCACATCGAGCATTCGCTAAACAGCAAAATACATGTGGCTGAAATGAACCCCTTTTTTTTTTTTATTTCCCCTCACGCTGAAATGCAGCAATGTGCTTTATTATAGACAGTGATATACATGATACGAGGTTCACGCTCAGCTCTGCATGACTGATGTGCATCCTTTACAGTAATGTAACAGATACCTCATGCAAATTGTTTTTGTTCCCTTCTCCCTGTGTTGAATTGATGTGTCTGCTCTGCCCTCCAGGCTGCACAAGGGAATAAAGGATTGAGCAGACAGTGATTGAAAAGAAGATTCGACAGCGGGCTCTTTAACACGGGAATCCTCGCGCACAAATGCGCGTATCTCTCATTTCACAAAACAAGCAGTCTGTCCTGATCCACATGCTCTGCTGTCAGGCGACACAGCTCTCCCACACACACACACACACACACACAAACAAACACTGGTATTTACTTGTGGAAAAACACCTGACTTGTTTGGTCTTTTATCGGTTGACCTCTAAACTCGAGTTTTTCCACCGCCGAATGGTATCTTTTGAAAGCACGCTCGCATCAAACAAGCGCGATTACTCGGCAATGAGACTCGTGGGTCGATGAAAGGCGTCATTTTAAGGGACAGGCAAAATGAGCTTCCCAGAAGAGCAAACTAACTTCGGGATTAAGCTATAGATGTGGCTGTTGGACCCCAGAGGAAGAGGAGCAGATCATATAAATAGAACTAATTAATGTTTAGTGTGTAGCTGTGATTCAATGTGGACCCGATTGTGTGTCTTAGTATATTTCCCTGGCAGCAAATATGCAGTATTTGACTCCAAAATGAATTTCTCCGGGGAAACGATCAAATACTGTGTTGCCTTGCAATTCTCTGCCTGGTTTCAGTTTCTATCCACGTGAGCGGTGACTCATTGAGGGAATTTAACGGAAGGCTGTGTCTTTCACGGCAAAAAAATGAAACTTATCGGAATTTCTGCAAGTTATAGTCCTAGCTTGTTCCGGAGATGACGATGCGATACGGTCAGCGGTACGATGGGGTTGTTAATCGGTCTAATGACTGAAGCTGATCTATATATTTTTTTTTTTTTCTGAAGGCCTTAATATGTTTTTGCAGTCAAAATGACTGTGTCTGGTCAAAGTCACATTAGCCGAACCTACGGTAGATGTTAAAAGGTGTGACCTTGATCTCCGAATACAAAAATATGATGTTTTAGCCACTGTTTGCGTGAGTATTTGTGCCAAACGTGAATGAAATTCCCAAGTGTTTTTCTCCCGTAGCGACGCATAAACTTCAGAAAAAGGACAAACCGTTAAGAATATGTTTTCCTCATACTTAAAAACAAATAGAATTTCATCTAGTGAGACCACATTTCTATTCAATGAGATAAATTAATAAACATCACCACGTATATTGGCATGAAACAGTAGGATGAGGAGTTGTGTGAAAAACACAAGCCGCAGAGGGGCTTCCGAGCCACTGACAGAACATTAGAAACCTGATGACGTGTGGACCATTAAGCAACAGCTCTGCCAGAAATAACCAGCCACACTCGTGCCTGGTGTGAATCACGCAGGAGGTCTGGGGCCAGTGCTTTTTCTTTCTTTCACGCACGCAAGAAGGTCACAGCATCTCACAACTTCCGACACAATATATGTCACAGCTAATGACTCTGTAATGTGGTGACATTGGTGGCAATGTGGTGGCAAGAAAATGCAAGGAAAGTTTTTTTTTTTTTTTTTTTTTTGCAGAATAAGGCCCCCTGTTATTTGCCTTGAGAAAAACCTCGAGGAAAACCAAGAGGTATTTTGAAGGAAAAGGAAGGATCATTTATCTTTTCAGATCATCAGGAGCAAAGAAGTACCGCGTGGCTTCCTGCGGACAAAACATGAACCCAGATGATCATGCGCATCCTCCTGCTTTGTTTTATTGACAGATAATGCACTTTTCTTACCATTACCATTAATGTCTTCTGTGAAATTGGTGAATTTCAATGTCAAGTGGGGAAAAAATTACATTTGAGCACAGACCGGGAGGTGAAATGTCCCAAGGTGAATTTTTTTTGAATGAGGACATTATGGGAACTGTTGTACAGAAATGAGAACCTTAAGGGAAGGAATAAAAAGAGAAGAAAAAAAAAAGAAAACTAGACTATAGAAAAAAAAAAAAAAAAAAAAAAAAGTGAAGAAAGGTCATTCAGCAGACAGGGAGGGAAAATCAAGTACTTAAACGAAATGTTAAATTCAGCAAGCGAACACGCTCAAAGTGACAATTCTGATATGACAATGTTATAATGTGTCCAGAACTTAAATCCACCACAAGAACACTTCACCCTAGCAAGAGCTATTTCGTAAGATTCCCCGTCTGAGTGCAAATATTCACTAATTGCTCCTAACTACAAATGATGAGAGTGAGGCCACCGGGACTGACATTCATTTTCCAAGAGTTAGATATGTAACAATCTCAACTGATTATGGTGCTTAAGAAAGAGGGGGATCACAACAATTAGAGGCGTGAGGACGGAAATGCTGCAGGCTATTTTTGGGCTAATCTTTGATGAAGACGTCGAGAGGGTGAAAGGGAAATAATTAGCTTGTGTTTCTGTCTGGATTTAAGTGGACCCAGACATCTCTTCTATCGGGAGAGAGACTCCAATATACGGCGCTGCTCTGAGGAGGAAATCAGCCGTGCATGGAAGCATCGGAGCCCCCTCCCCGCCACGTGATGGATCCAAATTGCCATCTTTGAAAAGCTGTGGTCAAAAAAGAAACTTGCCTCACATGAAATATGTAACTCGAGGACTGATGAGGTCTGACAGATCGGCCTCAGCGTCATCCATTATTCCTGACAAAGGACATCTTGAAGGGCCATATTCCATTGATGCAACAGTCGCCATTCATTTGCATTGTCATGTGTCTTATCAGCTCAATTTAATCATCCAAATCAATTTTTTTTTTTTTTTTTTTTCCCACCGTTTTCGGGGGTTTGACAAGCACCTGCCAGTCAGTGCATTACAGACCTTCAAATTCTAATACGTATCTGTGTACACAGATGCATATTTCTTTTTATTTTTCCTTTTTCCCCCCTCCCAGAGGTTCCTTTAAGGGGTTGTTAATATGTGAAATATTTGGTGTTAGGTTAAGTGTCACTTTATAGAGATATGAAACCTGCATTCAAAGGCTTTCATTAGCCCCCTGATGCAAGGTTGTAAAGTTCAACCGGTGGCTTCACTTTCACAGTAATGGATTATCGCTCGCTTGAATTTTAAGTCTGAGGGCTGTGAATGTGGAGGATGTGTTCACCACTCCGGAAAGTCTGTGGGATTTGAGAGGAAAAAAAGAAAAAAAAAAAAAAAAAAAGAAGACCGGTGTGCTCGGATACCTGGTAGGTCTTTATTTTCTTAGACAGCTCATCTGGTTTCAGGGAGTGTGAATGGAATTAAGAACCCCTCACTTTGCGAGGGATAAAAATGCCAGCGGGCTGCCAAAATGTTGAGAGCTTGCGAGGTTTATTTAAAAAAAAATTCACAGAAAGTAGTCACTACGACCCTCTAATCTTGGAAAAGATCATATATATCATTTAAAATTATCATTTTGTAACTTTATTTCTGGATTAACAGAATCATCAACAGCCATAAGGGCAATAATAAAAAAGTATATATATGTATATATATATATATATATATATATATATATATATATATGCACACACACACACACATATGTATATATATATACACACACACACAAATTTTTTTTTTTTTAATTTAAATGTCAAATTTCCTTATATCAGAAGCTGTATTGTCATAAACTCTGATGCTGTCAGAGCAGAATATGCTTTTATTCCTTCCGCGTTGAGGACATTTTCAATGGTTTTGTTTTTTACAATAGAATGCCTGAATGCATTTCACTGAATATATTTTTTTAATTAATTTTTGTACCTTATTTGCAAAGAGGATCGAGAACTGCGGGATGGTGCGCAACTCCAAAATAGAAGGTCGTCGGTGCTTTACAAAATTAAACCAGACGCTGGAAAACCACGACGACCGGCAAAACTCAAGGTCACACACGACTTGTCCTGCACCTTTGTCAACCAGCCAACAAGTTCCAGAGCAGGAAACTGAACGCTCCATGGACGCCTACGAAATGCAATGCCGATGTTTGAGCTGTCATTCAAATATCCACACGTTCACACCTCTAATGTCTGGCGGTGCGCAAGCTCTGGGCAGAAAATGTGAACTTTTGCTACAGAGCGTTATACTTTGCTGAACCATACCGATTGCTTGCACCCTGTTGAGTTACGGGGGCCTGTTGTGTCAGCTACAATGGCGAAACACATGACTGACTCCTGATTACATTAGAGGCATATTTGTGGAGCCAGTAAAGGGCTGACTTTATGCCTTTTGTTTTACACAGAGCGACAGCTCTGGGAGAGAAGTATGCTAATGTGACATTATCCGAGGTGCACTCTCAACTCACACACACACACACCTAAAGAAGGCAGGTAACTGTTTCTGATAAATCATCTCCGTCGCAATGAGCACAAAGGCTGAGGGGCAAATGAGTTATTATTTCAGTGAAGTGCGAGACATTTGCCTGACAGGAGGCTCTTGCAGCCCTCAAAAAAAAAAAAAAAAAAAAGTAAAAAATCCCCCCCAAAAAATCTGCGCCATTTGTCGTCACTCCAGCCTCCCATCGGTCCTCCAGGATTCTTTAAGGAGCCACTACGCTCAGTGTGTGAGTGACTCTCTTAAAGATCTGCCGACGCTCTATTGCTGCTGCTCAGTATTCATGTCTATTTTCTGTCACTTCCACTTTAAGATCTTGTCATTCCCCAAACAGTGAGCACCTGTGCAGCGCTCCTACTTTAAACGGAGTGCCTGTCAAGGTTGAAGTGCTGTCACACTTATTCTTGTCGACACTTTTGTGTGCATTTGTGTAATAGAGGAAATCTGTACCTGGCTATGTACGTTCACAATTGACCCAGGCTTAAAGTGGACAATTACCTCTGTTTGCTAATTTGGCAGGAATTCACTCAATTAGCTCCTTCCCATTTCACTAACGAATCATTTCGACGGCATCGCCCTGCGCATTAGCATAATGGCAGCGCCAATGGGCCATACTATAAGAGTGTGTCTCAATTTACTCAGCTACCTACTTTTCTTTTTTTTTTTTTTTTGCTTCGTGTTTCATATTTGGATGCCTGCCATCTTTCTCATAATCACATCATGTTAAAATCCACGCAAACATACAGAGGAAGGATTTCAGGAAAAGACCATCGGGATGCAACATTTACTGCTTCGCTAAGAACAACAGAGCATGTAGTTGTTACGTGTCCTTTGTGTTGTGCTGCGTCTGATTCATGGCTCAGTCATATTTCTACTCTGATACAGAGCAAACAAAGTGCACTTAATATTTGCCCGGAAACAGAGCCGGTGTAGCCTTTTTGACAGTGGAGGTCAAGTTGCCGGAGAGAAAGATAAAAAAAAATAAAAAAAATATCCAAGAACCGATAGCGGACGGGAAGATGAAGGAAAAAAAGAAAGCCGGCGTGTTTTCCAATACTAATATGTATCCCAACACTCCGGCTGATGTTTTAATGGTGTAATATCCTTGTTAGTGTTTTATATCTGAAACAGTTCTATCAGGGTCTGACAGAACTGCCAAGTCCATTGCACTGTGGTTCCTCACTGAAAAATTGCCAAGGAACCAGCAGGTTAGTGATTTTCCAAATTTTCTTCCGTTTAGAACAGCCAGTGGTAAAACTGCCTGCCGAACAGCACTGATTTAAAGGAAAACTAGCTCTTTTAAATTCAGACTTTTATTTTTAGTTTGAATCGAATAAGTTGAGGAGGAATAAATACACGCAAAACAATCTAAATTTGACCTCTGCATGAAACCCATAATGGACAGAAACACGAGTGGTGAGCAGCCAGTTGTTGCCCGAAAAACACAACGAAAGGGAAACAAACGAGGACCACTCGGTTCAAAGACGACCGTTCTTACCACCTTAACCACGCCACCCCTAATCTGACGAACCATGACCCATTGAAATTGATGGTTATATAAAGTTATACCCGAAAATGCAGTCTAAAATACTATTATTATTGATGACACCCCTTTAAGTCAAGGGCTATGTATTTTGTTCCAGTCAGGCACGGAGTAAAATCCCTACAAGGCTACCACCACGCGTCATGTGTTGTCGTGTTTTTGAGCCTCAGCGCCTCAATGGGCCGTACCAATATGCTCAACTGCATTAACCATCACGGACGTCTTAAAAAACAAAAACACGAGAACCTTTCTGGAGCAACCCCTCTATCTTAATCAGGCTTAGAAGGCTGTAAAAAAATTGAAAAAAAAAAAAAAAAAAGGACGACGCAAGATCTATTGGTATGACGGTTGGGTACTGTACCAGATTGCGTGGTTAGTTATCCCGAAGCAGCCCAACTTCAATCAGTCTTATCGTTTCACTTACCTAAATGGAGAGAGAGAGAGAGAAACCAGAATTACATCATGCATTCAGAGCACGTGACGGATGGGTGTGAGGCGTGCACTCCTTCCTCAAACTGCTTTGGTTACCGCCGGCCAGTGGACACAAACAATTCTAATTAATTGTATTATTATCATGGATCTGGTACCGCATGACACATGGGTGTTGAATCAAATAAACCCGATGAGGAAGAACGGTGTTTGAAATGCAACGCATCAAGCAGAGACCTAGGATACGTCTAATCCGAGCCCCCGAGCACAAGAGCAAAATCTCCACAACAATTTTAAATGTGAATTTCCTTCTATATAGCAGTTTTATTAAAAGGATCAGAGTAAACACCCTAATCAGCGTAACACCAGTCCTGCCCTGTCTAACTCTGTGTTTTGATATATTCAGAAAGCTGAGTATATAACATGGGTCTCGGAAATATGCTAAATTTAAATTTTCTAAAGTCATCCATGGTTAAATTCGGAGATTAAGATTTATTCCAAAGTCGATGTACACCTGATCGATGAATTCTCCCCATGTGAAAGATAAGTGATCTCTATATAAAATGTTTTTGGGGATACTTAAACACCTCAGGGTGCATCGGGTTTCTGGACACTGAATCAGAGGTTGATCAATTTTTTATTTTTTAAATGCAGATAATATCAGTCTTGCAGGATCCCTAAACTCACAAATCACATTCTACTCTCATCTGCAAATCCATATCAAAATTTACCTCTGGCAAAATACAAGTTAGTGTTTATTCAATGATGTGAAATGTTATTATAATAATAATAATAATTATTATTATTATTATTATTATTATTATTGCAAGGTTGTTTTACAAATAAAAAGTCATTATAAATAAATAGTCAACTAAAAGGGAAAGTCAGTCCTTTTTCTAGAAGACACTATATTATGTTGCATTTGTCTGCTGAAAATTCTAAGCAAAACAAAAAACCCGTGGCTATATATTATTTACCTCCCGTAAGTGACTTGTGCTATTTGATGGAAGCCCCAGTGTGTGTATGGATGTTTTGTTCGATTTCCGAACGTGGATTCTGTCGTTATGCTTGAGTCTGTATAGAGATATTGATAGGACACATGTTCCCAAATGACCCTCAATGTGAACACAATTAAAATGTTTGCTCAGACAGTGGTATTAAATGTGGACCATCAAGCAGTAGCTCGGGCCTTCTGCCCGAAAATGTATCGGTGCTTTATGTGCACATTAAATAGCGTTGATTCTGTGACAAACACACATCAGCAACACCTGAAGATGAAGATCAGAGAGGCCAAGACCGTGAACTTAAGCTGTTGCACAGAGTCCTGTCATCTCCGGAAATTTTCTGATGACTCTGCAATGGTTGGACGTATCAGCAAAGGTGAACTATTGTTGAAATCTTCTGGCAACTGGACTTGAATTTCTTCATCTCTTTCGTCTCCCCTCTCATCCGAGAAGCTTCTTTAGGTTAATGACCTATGGGGACTTTCTGAATATAACTGCCAGAGTTTTGGGTTGTGGTGGCTTCTTGTGATCTGCAGAAACTAGATGTAAGCTTCAGCTCATGCGATCAAAAAGGTTTCACTCCTTAGTTTAGCTTAACTATTCCAATCTAGGTAACCCCACTAAGTTGCTCTTTTGTTCCAACAAAAGACACCCCTCTTAGCATAACAACCCCCTTACACCAAGTTTCTGCAGATCAACTCTTCCATTTACACAACAAATCACCATAACCTAGACCCGCCCAACTTATATTCGGAAACTCCCGAATGGTTCATTAGAGCTGAAGAAGTGTCTCGGATGACAGGTGAAACAAATTCAAGTAAAGCAATTCCAAGATAAGAAGATTTCAACAAGAATTCACCATGACCTCGATGACTGAGAACCTACACAGACATCGGCCGAGGTGATGAGGTTGAGTAAAGGGCTGCTGTAGACGACTTTGTCACATGATGCGAGATGAACCATCCACAGCTCAGTGTGGCAAAGACCAAGAAACGTTTGGTGGACCTCAGAAGGACCGAGGGGGTGGTGACCCCTGTGTGGACATTGGGGTTGACGACAAGTATCTGGAGGTAGTCACTGATAACAAACTGGACTGACGCCCCGTACAAGAAGGGCGAGAGCTGCCTTTAACATCTGCAGGACCGTGCTTAAAATGTTTGTGGTAGCCCGTGCTATCTTCTCTGCTGTGCTGGGGCAGCAAACTGAGGACAACGGATGACAATAGACTGAACGGGCTGATCCGCAAGGCCAGTGACGCTGTGGGAGTGAAGCTGGACCCTCTGACAGCTGTTTCAGATCGGAGAACGCTTCACAAGGTGAAGGTCATCTTGGACACTGTGACCAACCCACTTCACATCGTGCTGGTCAGGTACAAGAGTTCTTTCAGCACCAGACTGATCTCAGCACGATGCACCACTGAGCGCCGTAGGAAATCACTCCTGCTGGCAGCCATCAGACCGTATGATTCCTCACTCTGAGTGTCAGACACTCGGTGTCAGTTGGCTGTCGGTGCAATAATTCTCCGTATGTGTAATAATTTCATTGTCTTCTGCGCAATAACCCTGATTTATACACATAAATACTACATGTAGTCATGTACATGTACTTGTGAATACACATCGATATATGTTACATTTATTTCTACATACCTTTGACTTTATTGTTATCTATTTATTTTGACCTTCATCATTTTTGTTAGATTTTTATTATCCACTTTTTTTTTAGTCTTTATATTTATATAGAGTTCTATTTTGATTCTTCTCCATTTATTCCGTGAGCAGGAGCCGCTTCCAACAAAAAGCAATTTCCTTCTTGGGGATCAATAAAGTATTCTGATTCTGATCATTCTATCTGGCCACGCGGCTCAGTGGCACAGCAAATGTTTTGCCATTTAGAAAAAGGTGTGCTTTTGCACATTTCGGATGGACCTTAACAAAAATAAGTTTGTGCCTCGCCTTTTAATGTCATATTACCTGAGGAAATAGAAAAAGGCACCTGGCACCATTGCAGTGTTTGATTAGGATTATTATTGTCGTTATTATTAATTGAAACTTTATTAAACCTTTGTTGGAAATTCTTCTGTGCATTGAAGCCTTCGGGGATAAACATGAGCGGTGGGCAGCCACTTGAGTGGCGCCCAGGTAGCATTTAGGGGTTCAGTATCTTGCTCGGTATAAACGCCAGGCTATGTTGTTGTAAACAGTCCCAGCGGCGGAGCCTCTGAATGCTGGAATAAGCAATGCTCCTCAACCAATTTCCATAAGTGACTTTGGAAACAAACGGATCTGGGATTAACGAAACAGATTGTGACTTGACTCCAGAAAAGGCTGTGGCCAATCAATATGATAGATTCGGAATCCCAGTGAAAACAACACGTCTAATAGTGTTCGAAGCGAAATAATGATCTGGTTGCCGTTGATTGGGCTGCTCTGTTGAATAAATCGCCAAGTCTGAGGTCGATCGCTAATCCCTTGATTTGCTGTCCGAGACCAAGCTAAAAAAAAAAAAAAAGGAAAAACACTATTTTTAGCAAGGTATAAATTCTTCCCAGTTGAACTGCACTGATGGAAATTGGACATCCCCGTTAAGTAAGGACTTAAGGATCGGCTGAGTCCTGGACAATGTAGGATTACAGAAAGATGTTTCAGCTACTTGTTTTTCTCAGATGTGTGCAGTATATAGAGCAGCGCTATTTTAGTTTTTTATTTTCTACTATTTGACAGAGAGGAAATGTAAGTGGAGGTAAGTTCAAGAGAAAGCACGAACTGCAATTTTTCCACCGTAAATACCGCAGCTTGCGAAAATTAGGTAAAATGATTGTTTCCGTCGCATCTTTTTTTTTTGAACCATATTGCAAGAAGAGCTTCCTCCTTTGATCACGATCAGCCTAATTGGCCAAACATGTTTGCACATACAAGGAATTTGGCTCAGCTTTTCAATTACACCTTTTAATACGGTTAAGGACAACAACAATTGTACCATAGGACGCGATACAGAATGTGAAAATACAAAGCGCAGTAAATGGGCTGCGACCTTAATGGCTATATTCTCGAGCCATTACGTCGTCTGTGTCGGGATTAAAAAAAGGGATCTAGCGGAATACATTTTAGCTCATGGTTACTTAACAGAGATGCTCATCAGTAGAAGTTATATGCACTGAACTTGAATGTTCCTCCATCTGTTCTGTGTCGAAATTAACCCCCTTGAGTAAGCACTGTCATTGCTGGATATCCATATTCACACAAAGCCAACAAGCGGTGTGTAATTTTGCAGGCAATCTGCAAAAAGACCAGGTGGTGGATATATCATCCTAAACACTTTAAGTAACTCAGGTGAGTTAAATTAGGGGTAAATCAGAGTGATATTTCAGCGGCCCCGCATTTCAGCTCACATTCTGCTGAGCTGCGGATGTAAAGCAATAACAAGGAGAGGTCTGGATGAAGCTGAGAGCATAAGTAGATCCCAGGAGAGGGCGGCGGGTTGTGTGAGAATGAAGGGATTTCTTTAACGAAGCTCGGCAACCGGTCACAAGCAACACTGATGATGCTTTGTGGAGCGGAGGTTGTGATGTCCGTGTCAGGAAATCTATATTTATTTTCACAAACATTTCTGAGAGACTCTGTTGGTTGAAAAAAAAAAAAAAAAAAATTCTAATACCCAGTATTGGGTGCAGAGGCGGGAATCAGATGCAGGGTAGATGAAGGCACTTTACAAAGACACATGAGGTATTAATAGAGATTAAAAAATAAAAAAAAATCAGGTCTTAAGTGAAAAAAAGAAGAGAATAGAGACCTCGCCGAAACCCACGGCAACAAACAGAATGCAAGTTGAACTCGCGGTAATAAGAGGCAGATGATCAAATGAGGGCAGGTAGGAAGGTGACGGGAGGAGGGCGACCGCAAGAAGAGGAGAGGAAACACACAACAAGACAACGGGACGAAAGCCGAAAAGTGGTTTCATGCAAATCACACCAAACTACTGAACTCATGAGAAAACCGAATGACAGGAACAAGGAAGAAATAACCCGAAGCTGAAAACTGACAAATAAGGAACGTCCCGAGAGAGAAAATGACAGAGACCTTAAAAAAGCACAGATGACATGCTGGGAAAACGGTTACAAAACTAAACAGGGAGACGAATGAAAAGCGTCGACAGCCTGGAGTAAAAGAGAAGCAGATTGCAAAATGACAGAATAAAGAGGCAACTGGCGACTGAGGTGCTTGCAATTCAAAAGTCCATAAATAAGATAAGAAAACATATGAGTTCTAGATCCACGTCACACAAACTAATTTATTTCGATGTCGACGTTTTCAGTCCGGAACAGCAGTTTAATTACGAGCAGATGTTTTGATGACAAGTCAAATATCAAATGTGTCAAACTTCCAGACGCCTCCTGCACTGGATATAATTCACTGCCGAGTATTGGCGACCTCTCACTATTGTTATCTATTTCCCCATGAGAGCTGCAGGCGTGCGGATAAGCTATATGTCGCAGATGTCCGCTCCGTCAGTGTGATGTGTGCACTGCAAGGCAGATCCATGTGACACAGCTATGCTGGAAATCATCACCTGTTAAGAACTAGTGTTCGACGTAGTCCGCTTCCCAGAACGCACAAAAGAAGACCAACAAACAAAAAGATCTGCAGTGCTAGCACGGCAATGATTGTTTTGTGTGTTTTCTTTTTTCGTTCATCCGGCGTACACAATCTGTGTTGTGTTACTGGTTGCCTGAAAACACCTACTACTTTTTTTTTTTTTCTTCTTTCAAAACAATTCAAAATGCTGTAATCCAAGTGAGACAACGCACTATATGGACACGGGGTTATCAAATGGAATGCATTTATGTAGGAGTTATTAAATATAGATGTAAAAATGTCAAAAGTTGACAGTCTCATTGGAAACACAAAAGAATAAATCAGTGGAGAATCAGTGATCATGTGCTGTTTAAAAAAAAAAAAAAAATGACAGTGGACCGCAAAGGCTGAAAAACTGCTCCTGGCCCTGGTAAAATACATCGGCATTTAAGAGAAAAACGCCCGTGGGATTCAAATGTGAAATAGTTGGATTTGGAGGTACGCCAAATTGGATTTTGACAAGGAGAAATAAGTTTTTAGAAACCTTGAGATACAATTTAGATTAGAAATGTGGGTAGTCTATTATCCTATTTTCAGTTGAAATACTCCCAAGCAACAGGACCTTCAGCTAGAATGAATAAATCAATAAAAATAGATAAATAAGTAAAGTGAACTTTGAGAGACTGTTTTCTCAAGAAGGAAAGAGCACGTTGTCAGAATATACCGTATCAACCTTATTATTATTATTATTATCATTATTAAAATCAGAAGAGCAGTGATGATGACCATTTCTGCCGCCTCCATTGATTATGTTGGAAGCAACAAACTAACTTGATAATAACTTTCTTTCAAAAGTGGCTCATGTTCAAGCCATTTGAGATGAAAACTTTTGGTTTCCATCATCAGTGCATCCAGAAGTATTTTTCTGCAGGTTTTACCAGACAATGATTTTGATATATACGGGGATGTATTTTGTATCGATTTGTAATTGCTGCCTCTCGCCAACTGAATTGGCCTTTTGCTATATTACGTGAATGAGATGCTGACTGAGATGTAACTGTCAACAAAGCCCGTGAGAAAGATTTCAAGCGAAAGAATGAATAAAAAAAAAAAAGCAGGACAAATTGTGAAACATCATCTTTTGTGATTTTTGGATTGATTGTGAACGTACGAATAGAGATCATGTGGAAGAAAAGGAACAGCGAGTTTCGCTGTCATTATTTCACAGAGGTTGCAGGAACAGATCTGATACATCAGAGATACAAACACGTCAACAAGGAAAACAGGGACGGCTCCACAGTTGTTTATTTCTTTTTTTTTTTTTTTTTGTCCTTTTTGTTTTGACTTGTAAGCATGTTTCGGTTTCACAGTGCTTCATTTAATATAACATTTAATAAAAAGGATAGGGCCTTTTAAAAATAAACTCCCGGCAGTATGTCTCATCAATGGAAAAGGAAAGAGGACAATTACAACGTCTTATTTCTTCAGGGCTGAATTATAGAGAAGTGGGGGGAAAAAAAAACGATGCCTTGGAAAAATACGCTTGATGTTGGAAACCTTTGCTTATGAGGAATTAAAGCATGTAAGTTTGCAGCATCCCAAAATGTCCGCTGTCATAATAAACTCATTTACGACATAAAGCTTGAAAGATTATATTTTCCTAGCGCTATAACTAAGGACTTAACTGTGGCAGTCTTTTTTGCACAGGAGTACTTTTATTAAAGCAAATATATTAAGAAAAAAATATAAAAACTCAAGGCTCATTCTGTCTGTGCTTGATATTAATATATATATATTATATATTACATATATTTTTTTAGCTTGAACACATAAAACCTTTAATATAGAAGTGTGTCTATGATGAATTAGGGCATTTTTTGCAGGCTGCGAGGTGTGTACCCATTAATAAATTCTACTTTGGTTGCCTAAAAGGCCAGAAAGAGCAGAAATAAGGACTAATTGCTCACGCTTTCCATGCTCAGTTTAAACAGGACCGGGCAGCGGTGAATTATTGAGCTCCGAGACAGAGAGAAGGCCTGTTGCGTAGATTGAGAATCCAATGAAACCAGGGGGAGCAGCATAAATAGCAGGTAGAGGAAGGCAATGAGAAATGAAAGCTGTGAAAATCGTGAGCATACCAAATTCAAAAGGTTCAGTGAGCCAGAGAAAAATCTTATCTCGATAATGACGGACCTGTGTTAACAACCACATAGTTATTTCATCACAAAGGACAAAAAAAATAATTAGCTGGAACCCGCAAATCATGAAACACTTAGAAACAACTAAAGTCCAGCTCCGCAGTCGCACCTAAACGCTACAGGGAGGCGAAACTAATGCTGGCAAACAAAATAGCTTTTGTATTAGAATCTAATGACTATAAATAAAACAGTGGACAAGATTCAAGTGCAATTAAAACTGGCTGAAAACACTGAATTAATTAATAAATCAGTAATAACATCATTAAAAGTACCATATCATGGTGCCATAAATGAAAATATATAGGAAGGGTATTAATTAGGAATGATTACGAAATACACGTTTTCACGATAAGCATTATTACCGTTCTCTCCTTGAGACATGTGCAGTAAAATTTTGACGAGTTTCTGCTCCTGACGGAAGTTGGCGCGTGACCGAGGCATTCGCGTCTTTTTGCATGATTGAATGGCAGACAAGGGCTGGGATGTGTTTCCGCATGGAAAACCACATTCTGAGTTGGCCATTTCGAGAAAAAAAAAAAAAAAAAAGAAGCGATTCATTTCAATTCCGTTGGGAAATTCTACAGGGAGACGGTAAATCCTGCACGGAAGACAAAATAACCGTGTTTGAGCGTTAGAGCGGCGCAACCCAGGCAACTAATAATTAATCATTTGTGGAAATTTGCAATGTATCACCCTCTACCTCTCTGTTGTCACCGTGTGGTCGATAGGTATGTAAATAATATCAGTTTTGAGGTCCTTTTAGGGCGGCACACTGGTTAGCATTTCTGCTTTACAGTAAGAAGGTCGCTGGTTGGATTCCTGCAGGAGGCCTTTCTGAGTCTTGGTTTTCTCCCTGTGGATTTCCCCCGTCTCCCCCCGCGGTCCAAAAGCATGCAGGAGGTTCATCGGAAACCCTCAATTTCCCTGTAAATTACTGCACCAGACATGCATAAAAAAATAACTCCTCATAACCTAACATATTTCCATAACCCAGTGTGTGTTCATGAGTGTATACACACTCCTCATCATGTTTCCTTCATTAAAACGGTTTTATTTTTACCAACCCCTTACATTTGCCGTATTGAGAGTCTAAATAAAACTGCCTATTGCGGATTTCGCTATTTCTATCATATCTTCATTCACGTTTCGGAGTTTGCGTTGAGTTTTGTCTTCCTCATCCACCTGCCGGTGTTTGTCGATGGTCTTGAGTTGCCTCTGCTGCAGCACCTGGGCTTCACCCAGACTTAAATCACACCAGACTTCCCTTTAGCATTCATTAGATCGCCTCATTGGCTTCAGAGGGAGCTCATAGACATTCAAAAAGGTGTTGTTTGGTCCTTCTGACTTTTCTCCTGGGCTGAAGACGCTCCGCTACTCCCGCTGTCTCCCACCCGTTTACTCACTGCTGTCTCACCTGGTTGCTTGTACATCTCACAGCAGCCTTTGGATCACTTCTACACCAGAAAAGGCATCTTTTTAAATCCACCATTCCTCTCTGGCTTTCTTGACTTGATTCTTTACGGTCTTAAATAACACTTATGTTAACAACATTTTTTTTTTTTCCTCATTCACACACTAGGAAATGGAGAAAAGCCTCCACAGATTTGTTGCAATCGAACCAGGGACCTTCTTGTTATGAGACAGAAGCATTGAATCACCATGAGCCATTTTTTTTACTTAATCGAAAAATCAATTAGGAAAACGAGTTATCCAACGCTTTAGATCACACAAATTGCATGAAATATTTATATTCTGTTCTATTCTGTTATTTATTTATTATTTATTATTATTATCTATTATTCATTTATTATTATTATTATTATTATTATTATTATTATTATCATTTATATTCTGTTATATTCTAGTTGATTATGAATTATAAGAGAGTATGATTAGGTGATAAGCAGGGTTTTTTTTTGATAAATAGGACAGCATAATCCGACACACAAGCATGAACAAACATTTGGGACGGACACACACACAGCGAAAGATTGCATCCCGCTTGCTTTTAGCCAAATATTACCTCCTGATTGTGAAACTCAAATGAAAGACAGAATGTGACAACAATGGGAACGCCCATTGTATGGCACGGCCACATGGTAAGAGATAGTGTGGAAATTGCTTTTCTGGCTGATTAAGTCTGCGTTGGCACTTTAACGTACCTGTCGCAGATGTTATCAACTTTCGAGCCACTTCATCTCGCTCTGAGTCTCATGATGAGTGAGATGAAATAAGAGTTTTATTCTCCGCTGGAGGGAAGTCAAATACATGGCAGGGTGGCACGTTCAGCCTCAGAGCCTTTTCCTGGAAATGTAATTTGTCATAAAGCGACATGACATCTCTTTGTGTCACAACCATGTGAGTGTGCGTGCGTGTTCATAAGTACGTGCGAGAAGTGCACGGATATAAAGATCGTAAGTATATGAACCGGAAAATGTTAATTTTTAAGGCTGGTAAACAAAATCAGCTGCAAACATAAAGTAAGTAGTTTTGGTCTTAACTTCTGCAGAGCCTTCATAGCTCGCAGTTTGACCGCCACTCACACCCAACACGCACACACACACACACACACACAACCGGAAGTGCAATGCCTTGCTCAAGAACACGTTTGTGTACGTGCACGAGGAGCCGGGAACACTCTATTGATCTTTATTACATAGAAAACAAATGAGCTGATGGCCAAAAGAATGTTGTCTAAGTTGATAAGACTAGACAAGATGGGAAGTGGAGATCACCGTCTCATGACACGGTTCAGCTTCTTTCACTGAGATGGTAGGTGTAAAAACAAAACTAAAAATAGAACGGGTTAAGGTTTAACTTTCCAGGGAATTTACAAAAATACCCAATTAAGGAGGGTAATATTTTTAACTTGATTGTAATTTCAGATCCGAGGCGTAACTATTTCTGACGTGGTTTTCTTTTTCTTATTTGTGTCAATAAAAAGACGCTGCTCACTTGCCCTCTAAAACTCCACATAAAAAGAAAGTGTAAGTATTGCAGCAACATTTATAAGCGTCTCTGCAGCGATATTCATATCACATCATGTTTGAAGTTTCCAGACCTGCTCCATGTCACTATCTTTCAGAGAGTTAACACACTGAAATTCCAATGCGAGTGTATCATTCCCTGAATTAGGTATCGCTTCTGTAAATAAAAATAGCTCGGCCTTACGGGAATTCAAATCAAGCAAGAACACACACAAGGTGAGTTCACACATCATTTGCAGTCAGTCAAGCAAATCTCTAGATGCAAAGGTTAAATCATGACAGGTAGAATGTCTACCACTTTGATTCCTTATAGCTCCAGTTGGCAGAAGCGTGACGGCATTCTGTGCGAACCCAGATTGGAAATTGTACCTGCAGCTTATCAGTTTCTGTTACATCAGGTAGATCCAGCGGAGACATTATTTCTATATGCACGCTGGTATCACAATTACAAAGAAAAAGCGTGTATGCCATTTATTGTATGTATGTTCAACCAACTGTATAATAGCTGTAGAGCAGGAGCGAGTTGTACTTGTAATTAAATAATATTGCTTGGAAAGTTGTGCAGAGGATCACGGAAATGGAAAAGTATTTGTCCCTTCACTTGGTTCTAAAGATGAGATTTTTTTTGTGTGAGTTTTACAGAAACAGCGGTGTCACTGGACTATGATTGAATGAGACAGTTTTCGTAAATGACGGGAGTGTGGAACACTGGGTGATTTATGGAAACAGATACAGAAGCTGCAGGAGCAGCGATAAGTTGTACCCCCGCATAAAGTACAAGCCAAGGTTTCCATCTCAATCTGAATATAGTTTATAAAACAAATAGATGGGAGTCCATAGAAGAAAAGTGCAACCTTGTTCCAAAAAAACCTTCTGTTGCCACGAACCTGATCGAAACTCCCATTTGGCCTGTGAGGGCATACAAACATTTTCTGATGGGGATTGAAAAGAAAAAAAAAAAAAAAAAAAGAAATTCTCTCTGAAAGTCACCAGGAAGTAAATAAAGAGAATATTTAAAAAAATTAAAATGAAAAAATCCCTTTCATTTACAAAATCTTGAACTCGTGTTCGTTTTTATTTTCATTGCAGAAGAGTACCTCTAATCCTGCATCGATTCAACCGCGCAAAGCGTCGTAAACTTTAGGCAGCCTTTCACCCATCTTTTTTTTTTACTTTCACTCTGGTAAGCAAATGTAATACACACAAGTTTCCTCACGGCCAAGGTTAAACTGAATAGAACAGCCCTGCAGGTGATTAAATAGACGGAATAAATGTCGAGCCAACTTATTATCCAGTCATTAAATAATATAACCATTTAACATGAGGGATGAGTCCATTCAACCAACGCTATTAATGACTGGTGTATGAGAGAAAGATTCATGGGCACTTTTATTATTTCATTCTTTATGTATGAGCAAGAGATGTTTTCATCACAAAAATGATTTTGTAATTTATTGTGCCAAGGTGCCTGATGGTTTTCATATTTTACCTTGCTATTAAGCTTTGGTTATCGCAAACTGCTTTCTGAAACCACATGATGGCAAATCACATCTAATTTGTATATATATAGATATATCTACATCTATAGATATATCTATAGCTATATATATACATATAGATATAGATAGAGAGAGGGATAGATAGATATATATCTATGTATATATATCAGTTTACAGTAGTTTATATATGAACTACCGTAAACTGATATGATTTGCCATTGTGTGGTTGCAGACATTTATTTTATATATATATATATATATATATATATATATATATATATATATATATATATATATATGTGTATATATAAAAATACCGTAAACCGATTAGATGTGATTTGCCATTGTGTGGTTGCAGATATATTTTTTTATATAATTTTATACATATAAAAACTACTGTAAACGGATTAGATGTGATGTATAAACCACCGTAAACGGATGTGATTTGCCATTGTGTGGTTGCAGATATATAATTTATATAATTTTTTATACATACATATATATATATATATATATATATATATATATATATATATATATATATATAATACTATAAACTGATTAGATGTGATTTGCCATGGTGTGGTTGCAGATATATTTTGCAGATATATATTTTGTATAATTTTGTATATAAAAACTACCGTAAACTGATTCTATGTGATTCGCCATCGTGTGGTTGCAAATATATTTTGCCAACACATATATATATATATATATATACAACATATACATGGAAATGTTTTAACATCCATGTCCAAATTTTCATTTTTGTGCTAATAGATATAAGAACAATGATAAGGGAAAGAAAAATCAGGCTTGAGGGCTGTCGAGAAATAAAAACAGGACATGACATCATTGTCCACATGTAATGTGCACGAGCAAAGCACTCCGCTTCCTGTGGCTGATGCATTAGTACCCACTTCCTTCTGACTTTATTTGCTTCATACTACATCCGTACTTTAATCAAGCGGTGATTCTAAGTAGTTTCAGCAGTCTGTGCGAGACCCCAAGCAGCCTTTTTAATTCAGAGTGCACAGTCTTGTTGGAAGAGTGGCACTGCTGCCACTTACAGATTGCTTTTAATTTAAGGATCCCTCAACCACAGTGGCGACGTATATAAAACAATTACAACTTTCAAAGAATCTTCTGATCTTATACTTTCACTCATGTGCTATCATTGCATTTGATGCCGCTTAATAACGCGTGCCCAGGGGAACAGAATGAACTTCCATTAGAGGCGATTAGTGCTTTAATATCCAATTGCTTATTACAGATTAAAAGTCAATTTCAGAAAGAGGGTGGCAACACTACGGCAATTTGTGCCTTCACATATTAAAAGCTGGCATTCTTCAACGGGGTCCGGTAGATAGGCAATTGTGAGCTTGTCAAATCACATCGAGAAGCCGAATCAATCTTTTAAATTTAAGTGGGATAAAATGATCACTGCAGGGTCAAGTCAAGACAGAATTATACACTTGATTTCCTGCTCTCTCTTTGTGGCATGAGTTGAAAGCACCCAAGCTGGCTCTATATGGGCAAACCGCATGACTTCCTGCTGTCCTAGTGCACTACGCACTTTTTGTAACAGACATTCTGTTCTGTTACTACGTGGGATTGACCGAAGAATTTTTCATGAATTTAAATGTTCAATCAGAATCAATGTATGTCTTTCTCACTTGTTGGACCGACCGTATCTCAGGCATGTCCATCTGAGCCCACGTTTCATACCGCGAAAAAAAAAAAAAGACAGAGAAATATTTGTCATTTCTCCAAGATACATGGGCGCATTGTACAGATGCACATATTTGATGCATATAAGTTACATAAGTACATAAATACATACATTGATTGATACATAGATAGATTGACAGAAAAAGAAAATTTCTTTCTCCTCGTAGAGCTGCAATGCATTGATGTCCGACATTTTTAGGCTCCAATTAAAAAGAAAAAAAAAATCAATTCAAAGAAAAATATTCAAATTAAATAGATATGAATTTTTCGGTTGTTGTGCCAAAATGTCTTTCATCGAATTTAAATTCATTATTTTATTTTCTTATTATTTCTGTTCTCTAATTTAATAATAGTTCACATCATTGCATGTGCTTTTCTGTCAGATAATGCTCCCTCACACACTCTAATCTGTTTTGGCATGGATTAAAAGAAAGTCTCGATTAATTAGCAATTACTGCTGGATTTGCTTGAATTCGCCCAGCGTCGAGAGCAAAGCTGCGTCAGACATAAATTAAGACTGGGTTCGATTTAATATGTTTTGGTTCGGTATCTGCATTTGGAACTGGCTTCCCTGCTTGTTACTTTTGATATTTCCTTGATTGGCAGTAAAAAGACTTGCGGTACACACTTGAAGATATTTCTATCCCCTGTACGCGGCACCGAACTGAATTACAGAAATGGAGCAGAAATAGTAACACTAACTGCCAAAGAGTAATCAGACGAGTTGGTTGGAATATATCTTGTGGATGCCGGAACAAGAAGCCTTGGACTCACAGCGCGGGAACGCCCTAACAAACTGCATGTCAAAGACTTTAGAGAGCAAGTAAAACACCGGTCCATTGTTTTGACATCTGTAACAGGTCTCAAATTGGCTTTTTGATGTATGAATTTCTAACCTGTCATTATGATTCCTGGGCTATAAAAACAGGAAACGCCAGCGCGGGCGTGTTAAGCACACCGATACAAAGCCAGAAATTAAATATTGTCCGGAGAATATCAAAACGGGCCATTCTACTTGGGTTTGACGTGGTTTGAGACGCGGCGATTCGGCGGTTGTGCGTCGGATCATGTTGCTCAAACAATGAAGTTATGAATTCTGTGAGCGGCATTAAAATATATTCGTTGCTGGCACCAAACAAATACACTCCTGCTTGGGCCACTAACTTACACTGAGTTCATAACACCCCTTTACTCATTTCTATCTTTATTTTTTTATTTTAAAGCTGCGAGAGTGCATGTGTTTATAACAGCTGCTCTATAAGGCTCCTTCACGATATCATATGGTAATTCTTATAAGTAGCAACAGTTGGCAGCACAAAGGAAATGAATGGGTCTGTTCTCACACAATTCAGCTTTGAAATAACAGTCTTCCCCGGTACAAAATAAAGTAAAATAAATATTGCAGGCTTACATAATCAAATAGTCAGAATAGAGTGGTAGAAACACAAACAAAAAAAAAAAATCTCAACCTCCTTTTTCAACAAGCCATCATCAATAATCGCTCTTGAATTGGATTACACCCATTTTTAATAACGATACTGTGGACATGAACAACTTCTCCTCAAAGCAAAAATGCCAGTTTTCTCTATCTTAGGCAGCTCATGAACTGTGTTTTCTTTATTATATTTAAACTAACCTTTACAAAATTATAGGTCATCTTTTTAAAGGGTGCTTCTGGACTGTTCACGGTTCAACCAGGCATAAGAGAGATCTCAGGTGCATTTAATGAGACAGGGAACTGGGGTGGGTTTAAATGAAGGCTCTTTTGATGTTGCAATTAAATGAAATAAAGGGTCTTGAGAGCTCTGTCGTATGTGCACCTACTTAATATTAAAATTGACCAGACGGAATTGCGCCCTGTTTCAAGGGAAAAAAAATTACCCTCGCCAATACCCTTCCGTCTCAATGGCAACAGGAAAGCACCGTTCGGTTTCCCCGTGCAAAATCTGGCAATTTGGACCGGAAATTACGCAGAAAGTCAAACGAGTCCTAATCCGGCGACTTGTATTATCCGAATAATCGAAAGTATCTTTGGCACGTCCAATTTGCCATCGTCTTTCTGTTACACATAAACCCCTTTTTGACCCAAGAAATTCAACATCTAATTCTTAAATGAGCCGCGTCATGAGTTTCCCTCCCACCTCGGAAAGCCTCGCGTTAAAATACCGCCGTGCGTGTAGCTCTATCGCCATTGAATGAAATTTTAACTAAAACACCTCGAGGCAATCTTAGCCCTTTTGGCTCAGGGCTGGCTCCATTATATTCAGACCACCTTAACAACAAACCCCCGAGGAGTCTCAACCCCTTACCTCACAATAAATAAGCCTGACTGTTTGGTCACTGCGAGCTAAAAGCAAAACAGAAAGGTTACAACACCCCTGAGCGGGGGGAAAAAAAAAAAAGTGCGCTTTTTCACAACCCTCCTTGATAATCTGTCTTCTCAGCTTTACGAATCACCCCGGGGGGGTGGGGATGGAGGTGGGGGGGGGGGGGGTGCTGTCACTATATCTCCACACCTGGAGGACTAATACGATCAACCTATAAATGGTGGAGCAGTGGTTGTACATGTCCACCTTATTGAGGCTTTGTTACATCCTGCACATACTGTATCGCAGGTATAATGTCTGGACGTTTCCAAGGCTTCGTGCAATAAGTGAATTCCTCGCGAGAGTCTGTTCTCTATCTTCCACATCTCTAATAAAGCGCAGACCCTGAGTGTAAAATGAATGAACTTCCCTTTCCATTTAAGCCATATAATAGCTCCTAATCCTTTATGTTCATAGTTATCATTACAGGGAAAGTCCTGGAGAGAAAGAGCTGCGCGCAGCAGCCAGTTCAGTGAAGGGATTCGAGAAATGTAAAATGCATGACACACGGTGTTTTTGTGGCCGATAACCCTAAAAGATTATTTGTAAAGTCTGCCCTAATTGAGCGGTAAATAGACGTTAGGGTGAGAATTGTTATTTGCCATGATGGGTTGGAAAGCCAACTTGACATTTATGTATCCAATTTAGCCGTGCTCTTAGCTGTCACATTAGTATTCAGGTGATTTGTAAACAGCTAAATGTCCACAAATTTAAATTTCCGAAGCACAACGATTCAACTCGAACTAATACACACTAATAGACAAATAAAAGTTCCAAAACAGGGTGTGCTGCCTATCTGCTGTTCAAGAAAATTAGCCACTCATTTCCTCAAATTAAACTGCCTGAAATAAAGTTATTTGTAAACAATTTTTACAATTGCAGTACAAATTGTTTTTGTTTTTTTTTCAATGTAACACTACTAGAAATCAAGAGCATATTCTCTGTGAAAATCTGTGCTAAATAAAGGTGTGTCGACAAACAGGACATCACGAATATGACATTAAATCCTTTTATATTTATCCAATCGTATCCTTCATCACAACCGCAGAGACGCGGGGAAAATAAAACTATCGAGGATAAATATGAAAAGAAAAAATTGTACATTCAGCTGTTTATGTAGAGTTAAGGCACTTTATCTAATAATCAAGACAGCTGGCTTGATGCAAACAGAACTTCCTGGAAAATGTTTATCACAGAATAACAACATTAGCAAAGTGTACAGACGGCCGAACTCAACGCACTCATTTTGGGGAACGGGAGGACAAATACAGTCAAGAACAAGGTGCACCGTTCCTATCAATCTTGAAAAGCAATATGGATTTTGATTTCAAAATTACTAGTAATTATCAAGACGGAAACCCAGCCGAAGGGTTCGGGAGGTTGATGACAGTTGATGAAACGTAGCAATCAAATTAAAATGTCACGTACTCGGCTCTATGAAACAATCCATCGCAAATGAAACCCCTTTTTGAATCCATTGCTTTTTAAGACCAAAAATCGTAATCGATAATCAACTCGAACAAAACCCCAATACCAATTACTTTTCATTAAGTGAATTCTAAAACTATATTGATGAAACTATAAATTATAAAACAAGCAATGTGCTTTCACGAGATAATTCCCGAAAGGGATTTCAGTGATCTTGCTTGAATGATCAGCATCAATTGATAAATAATATCCAAGCCCCCGAGACAAACTTGCAACGCATTCAAACCGGCATGTGAAAACCTCGCTTCATGGGGAAAAAAAAAACAAAAAAAAAAACATGTATGAGATCTAAATGAAGGTACGGGAGAATTCATGGATAACGATAAAATAACACTTGTCGGTTTGGACCCTCTGACGTTTTACATATTTTGTTCTTCGATTATCAAAGAGGCAGAAGCTGACAGTAGGGTTAATCTAAACTGCTTTACGCAGTTTCAAACCCAGGAGATGAGATATTTCCAATTAAAAGGACAAGCAGAATACAGCATATCCTCTGATATACTTATGTTGTCTGATTTAGAGTGATTATCATCAACAAGTAGGGAGGTAAAATGTCAATGGAAATCATTATTTGGCAGAGCAGCAAAAAAAAAAGAAAATCTGACATCAGCGACGTGACCTTGACTCTGCTCTCTATTTTGTCTGAAATTGAAGAGTGCTATAAACTCTGATTTTCTCAGCTTGCCATAATCGGTCCTGCGATATCTTTATCCTTGTGTTTGATGAGTGATAAAAAATTTTAAAAAACGGTTAATGTTTGTTGGGACGAACACAACCTCAATCAAAAGCAGAGTGTAAGAGACAAAAAAGAACACCTTTGCTTTGTATTTGAGCACAAATGCACGAGTGGGTGCACTCCTTTACGGCCGACCTCTCGTAGCCGAAAACAGAAATTGATGAATACTTGTATGGACCATTTTCATTCATTCCTTTTTCACATTTACACCGCTGCTTCATTTTGAGAAGATGTAGAAATGCCGTTGTCGTCGTGCGCTTCGGTCTGCTGGTTACACCTTCCATCTTTGTCCGGACACAAAATATAATGGAGTAAGTACAGACGGTTGTCTGAAGCGTTTGCGTTTTGGTGAAATTGAGTTCATTGTAACATTGAAAGAAATTTCAGTGAAAAGGACCAGGTCTTCTTTCATGACGCTATTATTACAGAGGAGATCCTGAGGTCTGCAGCTTGGCACAACAACAATCGCTAGAAGCTCAATATCGTAACCGGGAGCTTGCAGTGGAGGAGCCCAGACACAAAGGGCCCTTCTTTAGTGATTATTTATCAGGGGGTTAAGAAAAGCAGCCGAACTTCTGCAAATTCAATTCCTCGATCAACTTCACCTGGGACCACATCAGATTATCAGATTGTTCCTGAAGACAATGCATCTGAATCTGTTTTTCCTTATTATCATCTCATTATTGAATCATCGACTGAAACATCTCAAACATCATACAGTCCATCTGAAGTATCTCAGCTCTTTATCAGCGTAAAAAGCATTCTCAAATCATGCAGAGAAAGCAGCTCCTGACAGCTGCACTGTATGTCACTGCCGTCTAATAGTTCCGGTTCTGGGAGCAATATTTTGACCAAAACCGAAGAAAATTCTCTGAGGCGTGAAATAGATCTGGTGGATCACATGCCGGCAAAGAGTATCAGAACAAAAAAACAGCATCAGAACTGGTTGTGGTTGGTCTCCCTGGAGCAAACGTGTAGCTTTTTCACATTTGAACCTTCACATTTTTTATTTGCATTAATGATCTGATAAATATGTGCATTCATTCATTCATTCATTCAGTATATATGAAAGGTGTCCTGCACTGAGAGTCCATGAGCCAACCAGGCGTGATGCGCCACTAGTTGATCACAAGGCCAAATAAAGAGACATCAGACCTTTCACTCTTTCATTAAAGCGTTACATAGAGACAAAACCATTCACTCCGTCATTCAGAGGATGGACAATTTGGGGTGAGGGTTTTGTGACCCCCCGACTGAAATCACATTTTCTCAAATGCATCTGGGTTTTTTTTTTTACAGTGGGTTTCAAAAAAAGAAAAAAGAAAAAAATGAAAAAGTAACTTTGCAATGTATTATTTGCTTCAAATTTTGAATAGAAAAAAGATTTTTGGATGAAAAACATCTAGTTAAACAATTTTTTCTTTTCCAATTTCTTCTATAAAAACCACAATAATGATAGCAGAAAAAAGGGGGGGAAAATTAAAAAGATTGATTTAATAACCAGTTGCCACCATTAGCCTTGTAAGCATTATACCTCCTCTCTTACATGCTATTAATCCATTTTCTAATGAATTCTAGTGGCAAATTTTCCCACAGTGACAAGATTTTCTCTTTTAACTCGACAATATTTTTAGGGTGAAATTACATCAATTCATTTTTAATATTAATTTTTATTATTAATTCATCATGTATTTTTTTTAGAGGAACAGTTCATTACGTATACAGGTTTTTATAATTTACCTGTTTACCTCCTTTACATTAAAACAAAGGAAAATTTGGGACTTGGTGTCACTTCTAGGTAATTATTTTACTGGTCCGGCCCCCTTGACATCAAATTAGGCCTTATGTGGCCCCCGGACCAAAATGTATTTGACATCCCTGATTTAGGGGCTCCAAAGAACCTACTGCTTTTTTTTCAACTTTGAGAGGAAACCCACGCAGACACGGGGGGAACGTGGAGACTCCACACGGAAAGGTACGCTGTCGGAAATCGAACCAGGGACAGAAACGCTAACCACTGCCTGGAAAGGTAATGCCTGATTTACAGATGATGTTACAGATCATGTTTCGACACACGAAAAAAATAAAAAAATAAATAAATAAAAAAATCAATTATATCACCGGCCTTCGTCGTGACTGTTCGCTACGCGTTGAGTGATACCCCCTTTTCCCCCCAAATTCCAATTTCCTCTTTACAGGGGTGCAAACAAAACAACGGAAATGCGACCTTCAAGCCAGGGAGCCAAGGATGATTTTTTCAAAAAACCCTCATCAATTATTCATGGCACTTTACTCTCAAACATTCCCTTCGCCACCTTTCTTTTTTTCTGCTCTGTTAGTACTAAGTTCATTGCATGGCCCTTTTATGAACTCGTTGTATTATTCATCGGAGGACGTCCCCATCCACATTCTAATGCAGCTGAACACAGCCCCCGTCCAATTACATGACAAATATCTTAATATATATTTGGCACCTCAGATAGCGAGCTCAGATGTGCCACAGACAGACACATAATCATATGCATACCTAAATACCACATGCATGTAGAACACACGTGCTTTATGCAATCCGTCTGGGAACTCAAAACCTATTATGTTTTGACAACCTTTCTGAAACTGCCAGAGTATGCCTATTCAAAGGAACCCATGTAGACGCATATTTATTCATCTTGAATACCCCAGTGTTACACTGTCTTACAGTCACATTGCTGATGCCACCTCTTCAGTTCACCCTGCTGCTTTTCATTTCCAGCTTACCTTGAGCTTTGGGAAATTCATTGTCATTCTCTAGCAGATAGAAAGCCATCGCGGACTAGCAATATCCTCGTTTCTTTTAAGCTGTCATTGAATTTGACTGTAAGCTGCAGCTGCTGTTGTAATTTGACATTTTATTTCGGAGAGCGGCATGTCAATAAATCCACTGATGGGATGTTGAAATTTCCTGTTTATCTCTTCTTTACGAATCGGTATATTTGATCTTAAATTCTATACAGAGCGTTGGATTGTTTATTTTATGTCCATTTTATATACCGAGGTCTTATGTTGAAGTTTGTTTCGAGAAACGCCTCCGGTATAAAGCACGGAGTGGTACAATATAGATCAAATTAAAGTTTTGATTTACTCAAAATTATCGAAACAAGAATCAACTAAAAGTTTAATTTGACTTGTTAAAAAATGTTACGAGGGGGGTTTATAGATACGTGTATCCATATACACATTAATCCCGTCCCCTGCCATCATTCGCCCAATGAAACGTGATTTTTGTCCACCATAAAAAAATAAAATTAAAAAAAATAATAAATCGCCTGGGTCGTAACAACCCTTTGCGCATACATTAAACTTCATCTCCCTATCCACAAGTAAAATAAACAACGAAATTTAAACGCAGAGCCTCGGCCATCTCCATTAGCGAGCCCGCGTATGCAGAGAGGCCATCGCTGTAGCACATCTGCTCCAAGCTCTCCATTATCGCAAAGTGCGGAGGATTTCCCACACGTACATTTCCACTTCACTCATCGAGCGGGAAGATACTCAGCGTCTGTTTGCCCAAACCACTGATTGCAAACTGAGGATATCCTTGTTTCAATGCTCCCTATTGACTAGATCAAACGGGTAAATATTCTCATTTCAAGCCTCTCTCTCCCCCTCCCGCAAGGAGCGCTCCGCCATCAGTCAGCCCAGGGTCCTTCAGAGTCTAATGTTTGACATAATAAGCTTCATCGCTGGTATGGTTCCTGTGATCATGGCAATGATAATACCGGTGGTAATATGGTTTTATGAGGCCTCTCATCCTCCCATCTGCTCTGCTCTTCTCAACAGCACTATCTGCCCGGGACTCCATCTGAACTCCCGCCCCCCCGCCATCTGGCCTCCTCTGCTAATCCCTTCTTCATTCCTTCTCCCTGTTGCTGCCCATTAACCCTCCATTTGTTGGAAGAAAAAAAAAAAAAAAGTGGCTAAAGCCTTAATTGAGCTACCTTACCTTATTGACGCGATTAGTCTTGCAAGAATAGATATCGATCATGCTCGGCGTTATAGATGTATACACAAGTGATATCAAGGAAAGGAGACCTAAATAAATGTAGATGCTGACTTGAGTCTACACATTGGATTGAAAAGCCAAACGAAAGTACGACAAAACTTTCTGCATTAAGAAAAAAAAAAAAAAAGATTCGAGGTCAGGTATAGCGAGCGCTTACCATACGTTGGAATCCAAAGTAGGAATCCAGTTGAAGGCTAGATATGCAAATATCAACTCTGAGCAGAGAACATTTTGTACTGTGTGTCATTAAAACCAAAGGCCAAAAGCTTTTTTACAGACTTGTAAGTATAAAAATGTTAAGTTGTATTCATCAAATTATCTCAGTTATGTCATTCCCTACAAGACCTTGATTCATTTGCTCTGATGTGAATGAATGAAGAAATGCATGCATGATGTTTTACAAGGAGAAGACAAAAGGTCACCGCTCGTGACTGCAGATCAAATCCTGACATTCGCATCGCGACATAATGTAATGCTATTTCATTTATATTTGCAGGAAGGAATCTGATCAATGACAATCGGGAATTAGTTGACTGAGGCGGGGGCACGGCGGTGCAAGGTTAAGCACTACCGCCTCTGAGCAAACAGCCTTGTGGCTTCCCTCCCTCCCCCGTCCAAAAACATTTAGTTGATGAACTGACGACTCCAAATTCTCCCCTGGCTGTGAATGACAGAGTAGCTGGTTGTACGTCTCCGCACGCCGCCCTGCAGGGTGATCCCTGCTTTTCGCCAATGTCAGCTCGGAGCGGGTCCACTACCCACACGATAATGTGTGCGGAATCACGTGTACAGAGGGACTAAAGGTATGAACGGCGAGGCGACAACTTTACTAAGGCGACAAATTCTCAAGATTGACCTTGCTGTTAGCCAGCACTCTTGCGCATTTTCAAAAACCCATATATAATTCATTTTTTTTACAGTAACTAGAGCAGGGGAGCTGCAAATACGCTGTTCTCACCTTACAACAACTGTATCATTCCTGCCTGTTTGTTTGTGAGCATGTTTTACATAGCCTGCGTTTGCTTGGAAATAGATTTGCCAAAGAAAAAACAATTCGGCCGGGCTATTGGACGCTTTAATGAGCAACTTTGTGAGGGGGTTGCGCTACGGCGAGAACACGGCCCTGTTATGGATGGCAAGTCATGTATGGAATGACTTCATTAGGAGCCGAGCAACCCGATGACCTACAGTGCACAAAAGTTTGCTAATGTCTTTAATGAGAGTAAAAAATACACAAACAGCAATGAGGAGTGATTGATGCTCCCCTGTGAGAGTGAGCGGAGCGTCTCGCAGTGACAATAGAAGCAATTTCCCTCAGGCCAAAGTGACCTAGACCTCCGGGAAGAGGGGGGTTTAAAAGCCATGGAGGAAAAAAGAAAAAAAAAAAAAAAAAAAAACAGCACCTGAATGCTATTTGGAGTATTTGGTGATGTTGCGATATTAACTTAAGTGTCAGAAATCTAAATATTAATCTTCTTGTCTTATTACGCAAGCGCCCCCTTTTTTTTTTTTTCTTTTAATATGTTTCCTAATCTGAGCAACGACTTATAAGAAATCAAAGAGCACTTACATCATGACATGACATCCAATCCTCAAAATACATTGAGCGGGGAAAAGAGCCATATTCCTCCGCCGTGTTGCTTCCTGTTTTAGTCTTGTCTCTTAATTTTAGAATATCCTTGGGTGATCTCGCAGCATTTTCTTTTTGCGAAATGTCAGCATTAATTGCATGCTTAACAAAATGCTGTCACACGCTGTTTCGGCGAAGAAGCAATACAAACAAATCCCATCTCAAGATTTCAAAGGAAATGGAAAATAGTTTGCCAAACACTGGTCTTTTTTTCCTCCATATTCAATGCCTGACAAACTAAGTGTATTTCAGCTATATGTTGTAAATATAAAAGCGAGCGTAGATAGGATTCGGGGAGGCCGAGGAAGAAGTCAAATTGTTTTTCCAAGGTACACCAACAAATCGAGGTTTGTTTGATGAAGAGTCCGTGACCATGGAATATATACAGTTCTACAGATGGAATGGACCAGTTGGGATTCTGGCATGCAATGACTGAAGGGCCCATTAAAAAAGGCAAAAGCAGTTAATCATCTCTATATCTACGTTTTCGGTCTCCGGGTCGAAATATATATCAGCCCTTTGACTCAAAGGGTTCAATTCTGGAGATTTAAGGACCGGGTCCGACGCGTTGAGTAGTTTTCATTAAGCCAACGGCAAACACATTCTGCTATTTTGACGGCAGAATATATGACCGCTGCACCTGGTCGGGACGTTTTAAGTCCCTTTATAAATTCATGAGTATGTTTCGGGCAACACGCGATAAACCAGTCCTGGGGTACAGCCTTGTTCCCTTTGAGAAGCAGGTGCACCGCCAGCACAGGTGTCTGGGAACGCTGGTATTAAGACAGAGAAAGATAGGAATAATTTTGTTCCCGCCGAGATCGATATTCTCCGAAGGAAATGTACATTTTAAGAGACAAACACATCTGGCTGTGCGAAGATTAGCACAGGTGGGAATAATATCGTAATTGTCACTGAGACAATTACTGTGATTACCGTGAACAACCATGACATGTTCAAGAAGCACAGCCGCATCGATTTAAATAGTGCTAATTGTCAGACACAAAAAGCACGGATTACGATGCATTCTCAAATTGAGATTAGCAATCACGCTGCAAATATCAACGCGATAAACGCCAGGACAAAGAGTCCCAAAGGGCAAAGGAGATTGACCGTTAACCCACAGCCAGCGAGCTGCGGGTTAAAACAGACTGAAAAACAAAGTATTGTTTATAGAATGAGCCTTATTCATGGTGGAAATACAAACAGTCAGAGGAAATGATCCAATTTTCTAGTCAGGGTAGGCAATTCGCTCCTTTCCTGAAGTTCTTTTGGAAATGAAGCCACGGGGAAGGGGGGTGGAAAAGCACCGCAGTCAGAATCGCACGCTGGGACCCTGGAGTGTGGAACTAAACAAATGCCTGCAACGGCAGTGAAGTCACAAACAAATTGAGCGCAACCTAAATATACAGTGCCTTGTGGATGTTACTATAAAAGAAAACTGAATTTACAAAATGAATGATGAAGAATTAACGAGGAAGACTTTCCCCGGCCGTTAATAAACTCATCGGGAACTGGAAGACGGGTGACCGGGGTCATGAAGAAAGGCAGGAGAGAAGGGAATTTCTCACGGACGTCCACGGACCACTTCTTATTCATCCTCCTTGTCACCGCCAAAGATGACCCAGCTGATCTTCATTTGCAAGACTGCATGTTTAAGGCATGAATTGGAGCGGGAGCCCCTTCCACTCCATACAGCCTATATAAACAATAGCAGATAAAAGTGAAAAGAAGAATATTTGGGGCAAATGCCAGATAACCACCTGAGATTAATCTATGGAGGATTTAATTAACTGAATTTATGATTCTCCTCTCATGGATTTCAGCTGAGGCGAAGCAACTATTAAAGCCTGTGGGGAAAAAAGACGGCGGATCTTTACATTTTTAGATTTAACGTAACGCAATCAGCTAGGGAGGTCTGCCGCTTTTTCTTTCTCTCATTTCCTTCAATTTTGTTTCTAGGTGGCAGGGTGAAACCGGGGCGACGTGCCCTCTCCCACACTCAATTTAACGGCGAAGACCGTCCTCATTCGACGTGCTGCAGCCGTCCGAAGCGCGACATGTGTCGAGCCTCAGAGACTTGCACCGTGCCGGAGCAATGTTGGACCACGAGGAAAGAGATGGCCTCGGTTAACGAGTATTTTACGGGCTTCAAAGACTAGGGGTATAAATGCAAATGAACAACCCCACGGCGCTAAAATTGAACATTTTCTTGCTTATCTCACTGAATTAAAAAAAAAAAAAAAAAAACACATTAAGAGAACATGCACATTCATTCATTCATTCATTATTAGCTACAAAGCTTATTCTGCATTCAGGGCGGCGGTGTTGCGGGAAACTATCCCAGCTGTCATTGGCCGAGGTTCACCCTGGACCCGTTGACCGTTGCTCGCCGGTCGGCCACATAAAGAGGCGCAAAACAATTTACGCTCATTCACACATCTGGGAAATTTAGGGTCTCCGTGTGTTTTGGGACTGGGATAAGAAATCCACGCAGACACGGAAAGGCTTCCCGTCGGAACCGAACAAGGAACTCCTTGGCGTGAGAGGCTGAACATGGAGAAAGAAAAACAAAAAACGAAAAAAACAAGAATAACTACAGGTGAGAAAAAGCCTGGGGGCAAATAAAGCAGTGTTTGATCGATGCTTCTGGGTCACTTAAGTTTGTTGTGGAAAACGTGACTGAATCAGGAAATCTTAAAAAAACTAGTAATCGTTCCACGAGTAAAAATAACTCATTAACACAAATAAAATAAAATCTCAGAGGAAGCAACCTCTGAGCAAGTCTGACGGATAAATACAACCCAAACGCCAGATGATGATGATGATGACGTGCGGAAGGTGGGGAAAATGGCGAGAACGCGGCTGCAAACGCTTCTCTTAAATCCTTACGGACGATTCTGAACGTTCTGAAAATAGAATCAAAAATACGAGCGAGATAATGAAACAAATAGCGCGGCGTTAGTTGGACTTGATCAAAGGGACGAGTTGACACGCTGGACCACATTTCCATAAAAGTCTAATAATAGAGTCGCTGAAATGTCTGTCTGCCTTCCACCATTAAAAGGCTTTCTCACTCTCCCACCCGGGAGTGCTAACCGTCCTTCTCATCCGAGACTCGCCAGGCAGGCTTCGATTGGTTACTTCAGCGGACATCCTCCTCTCCGCTAATTGATCCCCCTTCTATTGCGACATTTTGCAGAATAGCATCATCCTCGCTGCTGCCGCCGTGCAGTTTCTTAGGAAATGAGACTAATTAGGCCTATTATGTGTAACATTTGGATAATCTTATTAATTCACTGGGATATGCATTTGGGGTTCATCGGCTTAATATGAAGGCATCAATGGGAAATCACCAGAAATTGGCAAAACCGGGAATGGTGGTGATTTTATTTGATTCGTAGACAAGGCGCAGATTATAATCGAAGAACTTATCCTTTATTTTAGAAAAAGAAAACAATGCAAAGGGTGACGGAGCTCCAACAACATCGGAGTACACGACGAAAGTCAAGAGCGAAGCAAAATGCAGTACGGAAACTATCCGATGGACACAAGGGGTGAATTAAAAGGATCATAATGATGAGGTTGTAAAATTGGAATAGTGTAAATAGGGCTCCCTGGTTGTAGATACATTTAAATTACAACTATTCCACCTGGTGTGGCTGCCATTACAGTATTGACCATCACCCCACACATTTATTCAGTATAAGAATTAAGAACCCCCTCACAGCAGGGAATTACAGTCTCTAAAATATCAATTAAAATTAAAAAAAAAAAATGCCTCCCAGAAATTCTATATAATTCTAATTAACATGAGGTTTTAATGGCACAGTGCTTATATATGTGATACAACAAAAATCTGTATCAAACAAATTATGTCTGTTTATATTCGAGAAAACATACAGGGCTGTCTCAGAAAATTAGATTATTGTGATAAAGTTCTTTATCTTCTGTAATGCAATTAAAAAACATTACTTTTTCATGATATTCTAATATTTTGAGATAGGATTTTTAAGTTTTCTTAAGATGTAAGCCATAATCAGCAATATTAAAATAGCAAAAGGCTTGCAGTATTTCAGTTGATTTGTAATGAATCCAGAATGTATGACATTTTTGTTTTTGTAATTGCATTACAGAAGATAAAGAACTTTATCACAATATTCCAATTTTCTGAGACAGTACTGTATGAAACAAATTATCTGCACATTAAGACAGTAATATTTAAAATTGACATTTTATTAAAATTATAATTTTAATAAAATGTATAATGAAATTATTTTTCATTATTTCACTTATTTTATTTTTACTCGTGGCCAGGTACAGCTGTCCGCAACACCCAAATTATTACACATAAATAAAGTTGAAGTTTGTTCATACAGCTGGTAGACACGCAAAGACACGCAAAGACTTTTACAAAGTACTACATTTCAACGTCTAAATATATGATTTCTGAGCTGCGTTGTGTGTTTTCAGGAATGTTCCATCATGCAACTCATTCAGACAACATAGTAGCCTTGTCAGGGGCGCGGGGGCAAAAGGTCAACACCTTTTGTTGTCCGTGGTCCTTCTAGGTCCACCCTGAGCGTCACTTCCAGTAAATCATCCCGATGATATCAGCGTACAGACCGACATTCATGATACATCACTGTCAGCGCTTCTCTGCATTTCCATATTTCTGCATTACTGTATTTTCAGGATCTGCGGGAATCGACTCACTCCCCGTTCTCTTATGGTTTCGGTATTCTGACGCAGGGTGATTTGGCCTACGGGTCCACAGGACAACGTTCACTGTGGGTAAATAAATGTTTTATAATTTGTGAAACAATCAGTATCCCAGCACGGCTTCTCTCAACAGCAGAAGCCAAGAGGGATTTATTGATTTGTTTTTTTTTTTTCATTTTCGAAAATGTGTGCTTTGCTGGTGACAGTGCTTATTATTTCAAACAATCACATCAATATATAATAAAAACAGGAATTTGGATGGCGCTATCCTGTCATGGATAAAATATCCCGACTTGGTTTTTGTGCAGACTATAAGCTCAGACGGGTGTTACGGGCAACGCCAATAAAAAAAATTGATCGTCTAAGGTTTTAAGGCCATATTCCCCACCTGACCTTTATGAGAGTCATCTCCTTAATGTCACCGGCCTGAATGTAATGCGATGCTATTTACAGCTTCATATCATGACATCAATTAAGATTTTTATTTTACCTTGTATATTTATGCATTTATGTATTTGTCTGTGTGAGGGATTGATGCACCCGCCCTGCTGCAATCTTGGCCTGGGTAGATTTAAAGGAAAAGCGATAAATTTGCAATTGAAGCAAAATGCATTTGAATCCTAACGTGAATGATAGAAGCAAACGGCTCCGTGCGAGGCTTGAAGGCATGGCTGTACTGCGGTCGTTCCGATTATACCTTCATCTATGCAGCGTTGTATTTGAAAACGTCCCCTGATGAGGGTTAATGGGCCAAAGGCACGATTCACCGAGAATCAAAACAGACCAAAGGATGCTACATTTGCAGGGGTCACTTGATTCAACACCCATCATTACTCTTACCAGACAAATGAGAGGAGGATCCAAAGTCCAGAATAAAAATATACACACATCTAACTGAATGTGTTTTTTTAGATCAATAATTCATTGTCTTTTGCCTCACTGGCAGATGAAAAAAAAGATAATGATGTTAAGTTTGTTACATGTTTTATTAATTGCAAGCGTTCTGCCCAAATTGGATGCTTTTTCTGGTAAGGAAAATGACTTGACTCTGCACGGACGATGCATTCCCTGGTTTCCAGAAACGGGCTGTTCATTGATTTTTGGATCTGTGGATAACAAGCACAGAAAAAGTCACCGCAGAAACTGGAGGACGACTCTGGAACGTTAAGAACCATTAAGAAGTTTGGATTTAATGGGTGACATAAATATACGAACTATGGCCTATTGTCTATTGTCTAGATTGTCAATCTAACCCGTGGCACCGATGTAGAGGAAAAACAGGACAACAGCGATCCGTTATATAGCTGCCTTCTTTGTCGGTGTTGAAGGATCAAGCCAGACGACGGGTCAAGTGGTTTATATCTTTTATGAAGTCGGCACAGAGGAACTCATGGTGGCCTTCCTTCCGAAGGCTTACAGAGGAAACAACGAAAAAGAGAAGTTTAAGCCTCGGTGCAACGCTCAGACATTGTAGCACTGTTGCATATCAATTTGGGGTTTAATGTGATGTTTTGCATCGCCTTGACAAGAATCGTAATCTATCAAAACACAGACGGATTCTATCTGTCAACCCAAAGACACAAAGAAAGGAAGTCAAAGATTCCAGTCCCAAACACACAAGTATTTTACCTAAATTTGACTGAGACGATGAATGCCAAAAATCAGACCTTAACTATTGCATCATACATCATTCAAATTCATGATTCATCTCTATCTTTCCGGCCAATCTGAGATCAAGCACCAGTATCATGCACATGGGGGTCTGGTGGACTTGATTTTACTCTTACATTAAAGAGTAATGCTCTTCAAGACTGTCGTTAACTTACTTCATTATTCATGTATCATTTTCCTCTACCGTTTTATCAAGTGCACTGCCGGCTGAATACAGATTACATTTAAAGTCACCTGTTACAAGACGTTTTAACACTAGGAGTATGTGTGTGTGTGTGTGTGTGTGTGTGTGTGTGTGTGTGTATAGACATACATTTATATACACATATATATACAGTATATGTATATATGTTATGCAGATTGCAGAAAGTAGTCTTTGTCCAGAGTTAGCGTCAATAAATCTGTATAAATTAAACAGATGAGTGCATAAATAAAACCAATGCTATATTTTTGAAGCACAACTTTTGGAAGTTAAGACTGTGAAACAATAAACAAAGAAGTTTAATTGGGCTATGTTTAGAAACATAAAATACATGTCAGATGAATGAGGATTTGCTCAGCCTACCTAAACATAAACCGAGCCTCCAAATGTGACAGCTAGTATTTATTTACTTTTACAACATTATGTTCAGCTTGGATAGTCATCAGCACTGAAGAAAAGACTCCATAATCAAATGCTCCATAAAGTTGGGACAATCCTGACACGCCTCTTTAGACATCAGACTTTCAGTGGGAGGTTCTCAAAGTTTTGAGGGCAAAAATGTCATGCAGGTCTTCTTACACTTATTCGGCTATAAACGGAACTGGTTTAATGTCCTCAGAAGGAAAATATCAGCTCATATGAAACCTGTAATGAAAGGCAGGAGCACTTGTTGCTTTACTTGTTGAACTTTACAAACTGTCCTTTCATACCTTCCCTTTTCATCTCGGTCCATTCCGTTTCAAACTCATACCCTGCGCGCCATTTTCTCTTTAATAGAAGCATATGGTTGCACATTCCCTCTGACCCAGTTTCCTCACAATTTCTAAAGAAGGCTTCACACCATGAGCTCTTTTTCCCTTGATTTTTTTTTTTTTTTTTTTTTGCTAAAATGAAATTTCAATCATGTATAGCCAGGCTGGCATGGACAGTTACTTTTGAAAACCAGCCCGCAGCCACTGAACCCCTTTGACAAAGATCCCTTTAAGAACTGCTGCAACCCAAATGTGGAGGTCTGTGTACCCAAGAGGAAATGGATGAGACAGATGCATTGTTCACCGCTGAATGGCTTTGAATGTGCTGTCAACCCGACATGCAGAGCGGACGAGGGTGTACAGGGTAAAACACACAGACTCTGATGGAGACCTTTGGCCCACTTGGATGTTTTTTTTTTTTTTTGTTGTCCAGCTTACTAGTCTTTCTATTATGCGGTGAGTGCAATGAAACATCTTGGTCACGGAGCTGACTTAGCATGAAGGGAAGAAATTAAGTTGTTTTTTTTTTTCTTTTTTAAATTCAGCATCACCGACATTCACCGTGACTTGACACCTTGACAGATGTGAGTTTACGCGCATACTTTCAACTCTATCATAATCAAGGTTTCCAATCACGATCGCCTTTCAATATGTACACAAGGTAAATGAGCTGTAATTTCTTTAAAAGGGGATGAATATTCAATGTTTGTTATCTACAAAACGAGAGTCACTGTTGAGTCCCAGTATCTTCCCCTCTACAGGACGGTTGTGACGGGAGTGTGAAAAGAATGTATTGTTGAGATTTATTTGGATCCAGCGCCTGCGGGTTTAGTGAGTGTTATGCCAGAGCAGAAAGCTTACTGCCGATAAGCACCTGTTCACTTCCTCCAGTATATCACCTGCAGCTATGCATTTACTGCAGCTGTAAGCTTTAAAGGCAAAACAATGGCACCCAATGGCTTCGGAATGATGGAAATATTTTAATTTGTGAAGACTGATCTGATTCACACCAGTTTGGAGCCTTGATGTAAATTCAACAGCATGATTTAAACCCTCAGGGGATGTGCGATTGTGTGCAAAATAACACAATCTAGACACACGGTACAACATTTGTCATGTCTGTTCATGTGAGTGCACGCGTGTCAGAATGTGACCGAGCCACACTTTAACCTCGATCTGGACGGAAAGTGCAAGAAGGAACGATATGACGTATGAAGCTGCTCTAAATACTTGGTTTCAAATGCTTTATTTACTATCGTTTTCAAGATACAATCAGCTCATCACAAATGTGTTTACCAAGTCATCTACCCCAGCCGCAGCACATCAGTGAGGTGGAGGTAAAACGGAAATGGGCTTTTCGACCAAGTAATTTGTGCGGACAAAATGGAGGTCATGTTATTACCTATATATTTACTGTGTTGTCCTGGTATAAATCTGCCTGCAGGCACAGCTCAAAATGTATCTATAAAGTCCTTGTGGCGAGATCTGAGTCCGCTGTCGGCACATATATGTTTAGTCATGAACAATTTTCCGCTGTAGTTTGTGTTGCTCACTCAGACTACGACATCCCTGATGATGATTTAGATTAAAATCAAGGGGAAAACAGGGCCCAGCTGTAGACACATACCAGAAATACACTAGAAACATGAGTTAAAGTTAAGTGCTTACTGCAGACATCCATACCTGTATACAATGTAAATGACTGTGTCCTAGACAACGCAAATCCCTTTGTGTGAGATGCAGTGAAATGTCATTGGCTTAGCCTTTGCGTGCTATTTAGCATTTTATATTTCCTCCGTGCGATGTTGTCTTGATTCGTATGTACCGTTTCTACTTTGCGCATTGTTTATTCCCCCTTTTGATTTTCCCTCCTGGACTCATCGTGTGCCTGAGCTGAGGCTCACAGACACTTTTTCACATATTTGAACCGGAGAAGAATCGTCACTCGACTTGTGTAAGAGGAAACTGAACTGAGAAATGATGAATTCACAGCATACTGAAAGCAGTTTCCCTGGAGATATCCTTATCCATAAATTTATATTACCGGTTTTCATCCTTTCGTTGCAACAGAAAAGGACTCTATGTAACGTTCATTGCGCGATTACAAAGACAAATCACACTGCTGAACCGAGTGACATAATTTTCATACGGCGTTCACACAGGGGCTGATTTACATGCACCGACTTAAGTCGAAGAAATATCAGGCCACATTAGGTCAGTGATGAAGGGTGTTTTTGCTTCGCCATGTCAGAACATTCATGCCGAGCGTAATGACCCTTCTCACTACCGTCTCAGTCTGAACGGATGAAATGGCTTAAAACCAAATCGTCTGGAGCTCAGATCAAACAAAGCGCTCATCTCTGCCTTTCGCGCCCACTGACGTTTATTGGAGAGATTTGCGACTAAAAACTTGGCTACACAAAAAGCACCGAAATGGTTTATTAGCAAGCTTGGAAACTGACGGATGGGTGGGAAAAGAGGCAAGAGACAATCCGAGCAAACAAACAAGCCACACAGGGCTCGCAGCTCTGCTGAGGCTCTGCAGGAAACATGCAGTAACAGTAACTGACAAGCCGGCGAGGAAATTTGTATCCGCTGCAAAACAATCATCGGACGGTACCGAGTATAAATCCCTAACTGAAGAGATTTGATGGTTGGAAGTCAGAGACAGGGTTAGATATCAGTGCTGGAAGGATAGATGGACAGATGGGATGAGGAAAAGGAGGGGTGAAGGTAACCCATTTCTGGAGGGCTGCAGAGCTTTTTAATTCCGGCTTTTCTGACTTTACTGTGAGAGCGCCTTCTGCTTCTTGCTCATCTCTTAAAGCCATCTTTCAGTGGGGATTTGGACACCAATGCATCTTTACTGGCAGGCCCAGTAAACCCTGGCTAAACTGTGACTGACGTTGAGCTGGGAGTGTGTTTCACTTGACCCTGAATACATAAGTTGGGCTTTGATATCCATCTTTATGACACTTTGGAAAAACACACGCCAAGCATAGGAGATATGAGAGGCAATGCATTTTTTTATCCCCTTAAAACACAAATAGAGCAACGTTTTTTTTTTTGGTTTTTTTTTTGCAGCTCCGATGGTGATTTCTTTTGTTTAATCTGTTTAATAAAATTAAATCTACTCCACAACCAGGGAAAAAAAAAAAAACGTCTTATCAAAGGGGATTATAATTGTTTTTAACTCAACTTGTGCAAAGTAGAACTTGCATGAAGGTGAGACTAGCAGTAGCTCAAGCAATGACGTCACACCAATTTTGTACTATTTCATGCTGTCCCAAAAAGCCTTTTTTTTTTTGTCTTTGAATGACAATGTTCAGTCCGGTTGAGACCAGCTCATTGCGTTCCAGCCACGTCTGAAACACAAGGCACGACTACGCCTGAATGCGCCTCTTAGACTCCAGATACTGTAATTTCGACTCCCAACTCGAAAATATGCTTTCTTTATCCATAACAGATGCGGTCATTAATGCTGGAAGTTAAAGGTTTAGTGTGAGCAATCAACTCTCCTTGTGAAAGTGCCACAAGGATTCTCTGAACATGTTGTAAGTGGAAGCCTCCAAGTACAGTAACTGTGTTTCTGCATTCAACTTCCCCTGTATTCCCATGAGCTACCGGTGAGCATCTCCTCGGGAGACTCAGGAGAAAGACTCTTTTGTGAAATCAGAAATAATTTGTGATGAGTACACGCTGGTTTTGAGGAAGTGAAACGGTGACAGATTTCGAGACGGGAAAAAGGAAAATGATTGATCATAATAAGCAATTTGTTTGAGTGTGAATTTCAATTTGTCTCATTTGAACATGGATTCTATTTTTAAAGCTAGGTTAACTATACTTTGAATTATTTGCTTGCAGTTTCCCTATACTTCAGAGAGAATAATGTTATCAACTGTCCACTGTGGCTGTCTTTATCATTTTGGATTCTCTTTGTTGTCTATCACGGAGAGGCTAACTATTACTGACGAAAATGCCGTTGCAAGATGATGTGAGTGAGGAGCATCTTTGGAAATTCAAGGGAATACACCATTATCATCTGTAAGATTCTTCATCCAAACACTGCCATATCTATTTTGATGATCTAAAGCTAAAGAAATAGGAGTTCAGTCGAGTGAGAGTGAACAAGGCCGGTGTGAAAACGGTTTAAGAGGCTTTATCTAATGCGTCTAATGCGTACCGCTTCTCAAATAAACTTCTCAGCTGAGAGGAAATACGTTACCATTGGGACCAAGTTGAAAAGTCAAAGTGGAAAACCTATTACTGTGCTTTTATGAGTCGCGAGAGTAATATGTTGCCGTGCCAGCTTATATCCACAAAACTCACAAGAACGTTTTATTCAATATTCGGAGTGATGAGACATTATGCAGATACGCAGGTAAACCGCGTAAATGTAGAAATAGTCTGAAAATTTAGACAAAGGGGTTTGAATATTTTCAAGCGTCTGAGGATTCATTTTCACCGATGTAATAGCATCCATGTGCCATGACGGCTGGGGACTGATTTCTAAACGTGCAATCAAATCGATGGGAATAGTGTTCATTTAGTTATGCTGGTTCAAACACTTGGACGAATACAGCCGACCAAAACATATGGAATAGCTGAGCAGAGTAACTTTTAGAAAAATGCATTCGATTGCAAACCCTTGACATTTCGAAGTGACACCTACATTAAAATATTATCAGTGCCAGAAAAAACTGAGAAAGGAGGTGGTGTGAATGAGAAAGCGAAAAGTTTTTATTTTTTTATTTTATTTGCTTTTTCGAGAAAATAACCATCCGGCCACATTGAGCTGTCATGATGGAGGATTATTGTTGTCTGTTTGCAAACGTGGAAAATAATTACCTTGGAACACAACAATGTGTTCAGATTGTGTATCTACATTTTAATTTGAGCAAATTGGAAGACTTGGGTTTGCTAAGGTTTCGCCCAGCTACACATGAGGGCACAGTGATGTGTCACACCATCTGCCGAGATCTCAGCAGATGCCAATGCAGGGGATGAAAGCATCCGGTGTTTATTTTTTGTTTGTTTGTTTGTTTGATTAATTTTCTTCTCTTACAATTAATTCCGCAGACATCTTCTGATCACTCAAAGCGCGTGTCTTCAAACACGCCGATGGGACTCGATTGAGTCAACAAGTGTTGGATGTCGTTCCGTGGGTATTTAAGATCTGATATCAAACACAATGCTCAGAAACATGAAGTTTTTCTGAAGATCTGCAGATAGTTTCATTCTGGCGGAAGGACGATCTGCCAAAGGTATTAAGACTTAAGGCACAAGAGAGTTTATGCTTGTGAAACTAGTTCATTGAAGACTAACATTCACTGGAGCTTAATGGAGATTTTTAGGGAAAAATGGCAATACTATTAAGGGTTTCAACTTACTGCTCGGATGCATTTTTAATCAGAACTATGACAAGAGCGTTTTGTTGTTGTCCGACGGCATGCTCGACAGCAGAGGGCAAACGGGATGCCTCTGGATACGTAAAAGTCGAGGATCCTGTCCCGTGATCGGTTTGCATGCAGATGCTGCGGCGCGTACTCGCTTCCTCAGAAACTGCATGAAGCAAATGAATCAAAACAGACTCCATGAGCGTCAAAACATAGCACTTGATACACAAGTTGTAAACAAGAGAGCAGCGTTTGCGCTTTGATTTGCCTTCACCTGCACAACATAATTCAAGAACGAGACAGCCTTACCTAAAGGTCTTTTTCTGAGGGAAGTAAAAAAAAAAAAAAAATGATACAAAAACTAGTGTTCAGACAGTTTGAAACCCTGATTCACTGAACCTGATTTAGCGGCTCCAAAAACCTTTGTTGTTATACTGTTCCTCTTAAATTGTCGGAGCCACTATAGTACAAATAAATAACCTCAGGTATCACCAAACTAAAGTCTTGGCAGGATGGTCAATTGTATTTTTCTTTATCTTTTTCATCTTTATATAGCAAGGCACACACCTCATGTCCGTTCCGACTTGAAAAAAATATTACGTTTTCATCGACTGTGTGTTTGTGTGACTTTTTACAAAGATGAAGGTAGGAACAAGAAGCATTACAAGGTTACAAAAATCAAATCATTTTTGCGTTAATGGTAGAACAAAAACAATGACAAAGCACATCTTTAAATCATTGTAGTGGGGAAAAGAAAATGTTTTTGCACACACTGGCGCACACACACGATACGGCACACAAAGGAAGCATCGCTACAGCTTTGGCTCGACAGGCCGAGGTGACCCAACCAGAAAATCAGCTCAGAAACTTGGCCGGATCTGATCAAGCATATCGGGTTCTGTACCCTGGTGTGCATAAAAGGTAGGTCAAGATTTGACAAAAACAGGACAATGCCATCATAAATGCCATCTGTAATATTACTTTTTAATATAGACCCTCATATAAAATGAATGAAGGTCACATACAAAACTCGCTCCGTCAGACAACAACCATAATATGTTTGGAGGGCAGATGCAACAACAGAGGGAGCAACCAGTTGCAGATAAAGTGTACATATATATATGTGTGTATGTTTGCATATGTCTATATACATATGTATCTATATATATATCTATTATATCTATATATTCACACACACATACATATACACTCACACACATATATATTCATACAAACACACATACATGTATGAATATATAAACGTGTATATACATACATACACACACACACACACACACATATATATATATATATATATATATATATATATATATATACGTATATAACTTGGTAAGTAAGCTTTTTAAATGTCAAGTCTAATTTTAAATTCCTTTCATGCACCACACAGCCAATGGTTAGTCCCCCCCAAAAAATTGGAAGGGTGGTTATTTGTACAACCAGTTTAGCAAAAAGTCCTTCACAAATGGCAGGGGTTCTGTGTTTAAAAGATGTTTGAGGAAAATAGATTTTTTAGTTGATAGACTGCCGACCTACTAGAACTCCTCTCTGCAACGGTATTGCTTGGGAAAAATGAAGGTTCCCCTCGACAATTAACAGAGGCTGCAGGAAACATTCAGAGATATGGTTAGAAATAAAATTAGAAAATAATTATAATAATTATAAATGCAGGTGAAGACAAGTGATCAGCCGACCTTATTGCCAATGAAGTTATCTCGCACAAATATGCTTAAGAGGTCAGAAATACGGCTCAGAGGTAGATTAATACAAATTGAGCACGGCAGACCTTAAGTCAGCCTGCACCCCGCAAGCTGATTTTGCGCATGATTACAAATGTTATTTGATGAGCCACTCAGAGAAATGGAGTCATTTTGAATAGAAAACATATTTTAGGGTTTGTTTGTTTTTTTTTTCTCATTTTATGTGATAAACTTTTCATTATTTGAAACTGTACTTGGAAGGAGTGACCTACAGTTAGTTTAGTAAGTAATATAGATCAATACTTCTTATTTTGGCTCTTTTCTATTAAAAAGTGCTATTATTATGTTTGCTACAAGCCTGTTGGAATGACAGACAGACACAGACAGATAGATAGACTGGATTGAAGCTACTGGTGGCATGCTCTTGAGACTGTTTAAATCTGTTAAATAGAATTTCCTTGAAATTAAACTACAAACTATTTCCTTTCTGACCACCAGGCTGGAAGGTGGCATAAACCCCAAACTAATGCACAACTAAAATGTAAATGAAGGATAGACTGCGGAAAGCCCTTGAGCCATATAATAATGAAAAAAAAATGAATAAAAATATTTTCAAAAAGTCCTCTCCTTAACACATGATATTGAAGTGCTGGTGAGAAGTACTTCAGTTTGGTTCCAGAGCATTACATTCTGCAAATGTGCATGTTGGAGCATTCAGCCCTTTTACTTATGGCACAATAAATTATGAATCTCCAAACTTTCTCAGAATTTTAGATAAGATATAGAATATGCAGTGAATAAAGCTGCATTCTCTTGTGCTGCTTCAGACAGGATACTTGAAAGTGGACATATATATATATATATAAAAAAAAGTTTGAGGCATCCCACTCTCAATTAATGATACTTAATTATGGAAAAATAATATTTGTGAAACTGAGGGGAAAAAATTATATATATATATATAGATATATATATATATCAACGCTGAATCCATTCTACATTGAGCATCTTTCCCAAAACAAAGGTAGTGTGTGAGAATAAACCGAGGGACACACCGAAGTTCAACAGTCGGAAAACAAATTAAATGAACAGACCTGCAGTGGAATCAAGATGAAAGTGGGCTGGCGAGGTGTAAAATGAGACTTTATGTACTATGCTCTTTTGCTTATATAGTCAGTGACATGCAGTCAGTAGAGGCAGGGGAGGCTGGGCCTCACCTGTCATCATGGCACGAAAAAATGCAAAATGAAAAAAATAAATTAAATGGTTATATTTATTCGCTGATTTGTACCATAAAGTTATTTTCCACTTTTTTTTTTTTTTTTTTTCACAAAAGAATATACATTTACTGTTCAAATATGAAGAAGAGACAAAGGGTGACGCGGCAACCAGTTGAGCCCACTTTGGATTGAGCAATGATTCTGCTAACTGTGCTAGCATGCTATGCACTGAGACTATAGTGCTGTCTCTGTGGATGTTACTGTTAAAAAAACACTTTTAATATATGAACTTAATTTCCATAGTTTAGCTGATTTGTCTCATGTTTTTCGTTAACAACTGTAACGTGTTTCTTGTAATCATAAAACGACTGCGAAGAGACAATGAGTGAGGCACGCAGTGACGGTGCCTCATGGTAGGGGGCGCCGCTGATCCAAGGGATCCTTCTTAGTTCTCGGCCACAAAATAATAGAATTAGCAATAGCAAGCTACAGTGAACGGTTAGCAAGTCAAGTGCAGCCATCCAGCAATTTTTTTGCCAATATCATGGGGCCGTATAGCTCACAAACGGTGAGGGATGAATGGAAATCTCCTGGGCAGCTTCACAACTTTTTGGCCCAGAAGGATCTCATTCAAACTGTTCCTGAGGCGACAAAGTTGCTCCGGCCGGCGGTCACCGTTCTGGCTGCGACAGCACCGGCGGAGCGCTCATTCTCAGCACCGAAAAGACTTCAAAACATAAAGTCGGAACAGGACCGATCGGGGACGGCTGTCTTCAGTGGCAGTGATTTCCATTGAGACGGAGAGATTTTTAAAACTGAAGAAAGAAACGGAAGACTTCTTCAAAGCAAGTTATCGATGCTTCAGAAGGAGCGGCGCATGGACTTTATTTATAAGGTAAGAGATAACAAGGTTTTTTTTACATGTGTTTTTTTTCTATCCTACAGTTTGTATATGTAAAGAATGCTGATACGATATTTTAAATAAAACACGTCAACAGCTGCCAATAAAATGGTGAATAAGCTACTCTGCGGGGTTCATATTTTTGTAAATCTGACTGATGACGTCAGTGCCTCACCAGCCATGAACCTCACCGCACGTCACTGCTTGTAGTTATGCTGAAAATCCATAATTTGCACATGTGGAATCTTCAAAAACTGGGCATTAAAATCCTGCAGGAGTGGAAGATATACTTTAATGGAGAATGTTACCTGTAACAAACATGGGCAACTTCAATCAGTGCATTGCAGGGTCTTTGCCAACGGGAAATAAAGGGGTATGGAGTCCTACATCGAGGAGCTCACAAGCCAAAGTGAAGCTAAACACATTAAAGATAGAAGGTGACTGTGGAGCAGAAGAGCACGAAAGATAAGCTCTCAGCACGGCACAAGGTGGTCGGCGGCAGAGTTACAAATAAATTTCATTAAGCATGGTGAAGAATCCAGAAGAAGCAATTTCGGATGTGGTTTACCCCTCTGAGCAAAATGTAAAGGCACGGTATCTCGCTTTGAACGCCCCACGACGTCGCTGCTAAACTGCTTTTGCAGACTGTACATAGAGCATTTTAGAGCCTGGCAAAATCCTTGAGAGACTCCGAAAAAACACACCAGATTTATGCCTGTCAGTCACCCAAGACACCTCAGTTAATCATTTGAAGATGAAGGTGATGATATCAGGTTCCCAGTTTAGCAAACACAGAGCAAATTGGTTGTGAAAGAAATTCGAGCAAAGCATGTCACTCTATGAATCGCTGAGGAAAACTAATATCCAACTTCAAAATTGCACGCAAGAGCCATCTGGCTGAGAAGTTGATAAGGGGAAAGTTTTGACAGCTGTGCGTTGTGATTTCCTCTGACAATTTCAAACATGAGAAACTATGAGCTTTTTGGACACATGAGACCAGAGATGGCTTAATTTCAAAGAATTGAAAACAGATTATGTAGGAGAGAGCGTGGCTCTCTGGAAATGAAAAAAAGAAATGCAACATTTACTTGTCATCTGTGAGTCTGTGCTTCATTTTCATCCTATTATGCTTGTTCTCCCCGCAGTTCAGTGCAGAAATAATATTGTTCAAAAGCAAACTAAACAACAGTCAATATGTTCGACGGAATGGTTTTATGCTCACCATATGGCCAATAATTTACATGTATTAATGCCCTGGCATAACCGACAGTAAAGGTTTTATTACATCCTTGTTGACTCCCCTGCTTGTGTAACCAATTAAATTATATCCCCACTGTGGGCCAATAATAAAGGAAGATTTAATAGTGAATTGGTACAATATAATTTTTTTTTTTTTTTACTATTGCTTTTGTGAGCATTGGGTTTCAGTTTCAGATGTTCTCTCCCATCGACCGTCTCATTTAAAATCAATTAATAATCTATCACACGAGTTTAAGCTTAGCAAATCATTTTGTATTGTGTAGCAGGCTTTGTAGAGGGTGTTTTTGTACGATATGGGTAATTTGGAAATATAAAACATATTTAACATATCAGTTATTTTAAAAAATATTTTATTTTAATATTTTTTTTCTAATTATCTAGCTCTCTAGCTCACTTTTGCCTTTTGAAAATGTTTTCAGTACGATAATATAAAAACCCTGCTCACATTTTTCACCACAGTAGGTAAAATCCGAAACAAAACTGTTGGATCACTGCAGATGTTCAATGCATCAGTATTATATTCAAATCAATTAAATATTTCAATAATGACTCCAATAAGTCTTTTCCCAAGATGCCCCATTTATTTATTCATTTTTTTTGGTAATATAAACCTGTCCAGATCAATCTACCCCCTTCCAAACAACATGAACAGAAAAATCGAACTGTAATTGCACGATGTGGTAATTATACTTGTTGAAACCACAATTTCCCTAAATGCTGAAAATGTATCTGTGGAAATGACTGTTGATTATTGCACAAACAATCTAACAGAAGCTTTTGGATTTCTGTAAAATCAATAAGCTGGCGAACGATGCAAGGATGAAATGAAACGCCACAGAATGAGCAAACAATGGCCACCTAATGACACTTGTGTTCCACTCTAGTAAGTCAGGCCATCTGTAACCTATAACTGCAGTGAAAGCAGGAATTTGCTTGTTGGTGCCTCAGTTCGTTTGTTTAAACAAACCTTTGTTTTGATCATCTTAAAAGTGTCACTGATTTAGCTACCATAAATTCAATAATGGGAAAATATGCAGTTAAAATCAATAATTTAGTAGCAGAGTAAGAGTAGCAGGAGGTAAACATATTTCACCTTAAAGAATCAAACTTCTGTCAAATGTTGAGCAAAAGCTTCCCTTAATACAGGGGTGTATTAACACTCATTTTCACATTTCACATGTATCGGTGATAGTATCAAAGTAACTAAATGTAACCGAATATAATGTATAATAATGCAACTACTCCTTAAGGGGAAAGAACTCTAAATTTATTATTCATTCAAATCCGAAATGTTACATATGCATTCCCATCTTTCATGAAGCACCCTTCCATCTGCATCAACTTTTCTCCTCCTGAACATTAAGGGATAATTTGTATTTCTCAATTCAACTAGTTGAAAATCTCCCTGATGCAATGTAATGGCAGGATGCCGTCACTTCACAGGTAACATGATCGGTATTAATTGTGGAAAATGTAGCTTACGGCCAATGCAGGTGTTTGACTTATTCATTTTAAAGACAATCTGACTTTTTAAGAAGTTCAGGCGGACCGCATAAAATGATGTGGCGGGCCATATTTGGCCCGCGGGCCTAAAGTTTGACAAATGTACATTCACAAATCACAGGAAAAGTCTAAATAGAAAACATTTTCTCCAGAGCTCACTTTAGGGCCGTGTTTGAAGTACAACTACAACTGAATTGCCAAATTCATATTAAAACAATTCTGTGCTACATCGCCCGACTGCTTCCAAGATGAGATTTTGCTGTGTAATCAACACCACCATGGACTTCCATGGTAGACGTCCAACAATCTTGCTTTTTAAACTGTTATTGACCACAAAGCAGGGTTGTGTCTTACAAGGTCAACGCTATGAGACAATCAGCCAGTAACTTGTTCCATTGGTCTTCAATTTAATCAATTTCCCAGTGAGGTCTGTGCACTGACCTTATTTACGAGGAGAATCCACCAAATGGCAAATCCAGTAGGGGAACGAAAGAGCATAATAAGTGACCCTGGGATAAAAATGTCAAAAGGAATAAGGGCCTTTAGCTGCCGATGCACAAAAAAATTGGCAATTACTTTGAAATTGTCTTTTACCGGAAAACACTTTCAGAAGATCAAAACAAAACTTAATGTTTGATATATGCCATATATTTAGCATTTATTATCAGAATAACTCAGACAGTATGACGTTTGGCTCACTGAGAAACAAATCCCTCAAAAATGACCGAAACTTACTATGGTCTATAATCCAGTACATGACTGTCTGGGTGGCCTAATCACCCAAATTACTTAATATCCCCTTTATGACAAGCTGTATTCCGGTCTCAGCAAAGTTATAGGAAAGGCTGGTAGACATCTCTCTGAGAATAAGATACTTTTGCTAATTTCCAAGTCCCTTTTATCGAAATCAAGCAGATCAACAAGATCATCAAAAAATGTCAAGCAGTGGACTCTACATGGTCGGACAACAGGATTCAGAGGAAGACCAATACCATATAGCATTAAGTCGTATAATCCAACATCGAGGGTCACTGTTTGAAGCTAAAGCTTCATAATTGACTTTTCCCAAATTAATTGGCCAAAATTTGACCAGAACATGTCAGATTCTATGCAAGAAGTAATTACTTGCTTCCTTTAGCAAAAAGCTACAAGTCAGGGGAAGAAACTGCATGCAAATAAGGGTCAGAAGTCTCTTAGTGACAAAGAAAGATTAGGTTTTTCCACAGACCAGCTTGTCTGAACACTGTCCCCTTGCTCTGACAAATCATGGAGCAAACTGCAACCATGCAAAGTATATTTTTTTCTTTTCATTCAATTTATAAATGTATTTCTTCCTCCAAGTTGACCTTTTTAACACTGACTCAAAATAAAAGTGCAGGCACCTGGTACAGTCACGGGAGCTTGATGCTGCAGATACAGTTTCAAAGTGATAAATGAAAAGGAGCCCTATTGGAGATCAGTGTAGACAGTTTGGCCAGAGGTGGTGCCGCCTATCAAGGAACAAACAACATAGACCTTAATTTATTTATATATATTTTTTTTTTCAATTTAAATCTAATCCGTGTAGCTCGAATTGTTAAGATGGTTTATTGTATTTCCTGCTGTCAAGAGAAAACATGAAGGTCATGTGGTTATTTCTGCATTGACCAGTAAACAGAACAAACCAACTGTCTGCTGTGCTTTTCAAAGTAACTGCTCTCTTCACTCATTAAAAAAAAAAAAAAAAATCTAATAGCGTATATCTTCCGTAATTTTACAAAGACGGTAGAAGGTTAAAAAATCGTTTATGGTCTTGATTAAAAAATCCAAGTTGACGGCTTTTTCACATCATGTTAACTATGTTTGACGATCGTCTTGAGCTGGCTACGCATCAATAATTTGTTTTCATACGTTCACTCAAAAATTTTACACAATCCGTAAATGCCTGTCAGCCATCTAAGCTGTTAGTTTGACAACATTTGACAGCAGGGCAATTAAGAGAAAGTATAAATAATGTTGCTAGTATTTGTCACCAAATACCCCTCCGCACAACACACACCACTTTTCATGTGGTTTTGTTGTTTTATTTTCTCCATAATCAGTAAAATGAAGCAAAAACAAGTGAAATGTTTTGGTGTTACTTGTTTAATTGATGTGCTAACCTAATTCACTCTCACAGGTCAATTCTCACTTAGACCATTAAGATGGAAAGGGAAAGTAATTTGCACAACACTAATGGTACTTCAATCATTAGGATGGAGGGAGAGGGAATGATCTATATGCTTTAATGTTTCCCATTGCTATGGGAGAAAGGTTTAATGACACAGAGAAAAAAAGAAAACCTTTGAGAAATGGGGCTGGCCTGACCCCAAATGTAGATCGTAATGAAAAAAGAAACGCAACCTTCATTACAATGTGTGCAAAAAAAAAAAAAAAAAAGCGGATCTCCTTGCACTATCCATGACGGCTTGTCATCGGAGATGTTTACGTGATTTTGTTTCTTGTTTGCGCATGCGTCTATGGAAAAAATCTTGTTTTGGGGAAAAAAAAAAAAAAAAAAAAGCGATTCACACCGATCAGGCTTCGACCGTTCCTTCTCCTGACTCCACATACAAACAACAGAAAATGAGAAAGATAGTGGTTGTCATTGCATTCTTGGTCAATGTGTTTATCTGCCTCTCCCTTCAGGAGCAGCGCCACCGGCACAAACACACAAGGTAACCTGTGATTCAGGATTACTTGCATTTTTTGACAGAACTGGCTCAGTGGGTTTATTTGGACTGAAACCTACAGGCATTTCCAGACTGTAGACACCCAAAGTGTTAAGCAGCAGCTTTGTCATTGTGATTTCAACTGTGCACATTATCGAAGTACCTTATTTTGGACCAGTGGAAAAAAAATTTTCAATCTCTTACGGGTGTAGAGCTCCAATCACCCATCAGCTGTGGTACTTATCTGAAGGGCGCTGGGATGCTGAGCCAATCCAGACTCATATTGGATTGGAGGATCACCAATGAGAGGCCGCGAGTCGATCGCAAGGCTGTGATAGAAACAGGCAGCCATCGAGATACATTTACACGAATGCATAAGAGAGACTTTTTATTAACGATTGATTGGTTGATTCAGCTATTTATTTATTGCCTTTGTGGAAGCATCAGGAAGCAAGTTCTTCATAGAAAAAGACAGCCGAAGCCCTCTTACGTTCATGCATTATTCAGTCAGGAGAGTCTGGTAGTTGGGATTTGGCTTCAGTGAGCGAAGGTGACCAGATATTAAGTAGAATATCAAAACTGCATATGCACGAAAATGTTTTCAACCATGGTGGAGCTCAAATTACAATACCGCTGTGCTTTCAAACGTCGCCTTGATTCGGGAAACAGATAAACCTCTTCCATCAACTCGAGGGGTCATGCGAGGAATCATATTAAAAATAAGGCATATACCAACACAATGCTCACCGTAACATTAATAACATGATTTTGTATTCAGACTCGATGTCAACACTGACCACCTCGATGTTGTTTTTAATTATTGAATTATTCATGCTTACAGTCCAATTCAAAGTCATTTCAGAGGCCATTGATTCCCCGAGCATATTACTGTCTATTATTTGCTTTCAGACACTCACGGCAACGTAGCAGGTCTATCTATACATGGACTCCTACACCAGGATCTACCCTGTTCTGTTTCCTGATCATAACTTGTTAGTCTTTTCCTTCCACAATGAAAATTATGGCTCTAATAGCGACTCAAACGGACCAGCGTGTAGCTACACGTATTGACGGCGCTTTTAGTTACAAAAGCTTGAAAATGAGCAAACCAAGTTCCGCGCTCGAGGTTAATACATACGGCATATGTTGTGTCTGACCTCAGGTTCTTCCACAAAATTATCCTGGATAACTCAAACCACCAGTAAAAAAATTATCGAGGCAAACAATGTCAAATCTTGCCCGTGATTCCCTCGAGCCTGAAACAGTGATCCGAGAAAGACGAAAGGGAAAGTAGGTTAATGTGAATCGCAACTGCAGTGCCTGTCCTTTAGCTGTCTGAGCACTGAAAGCAAATCTGTATAAACAAAACAATTAGTGATGGTCTGACACACGGCACTGCTTATGAGCCAGGAGCCTGAGGAGAAGGTCAAGGAATTAATGAAAATGAAAAATGAAATCATTTTTCAGGCTGAACTTAGTGGAGTAAAATTGCGCATCACACTGAAAACATGTTCCAGAGCACGGGGGGAACTACGAGGAATTTTGGTCAATCTTAAGGTACGAAAATCAAGGAATTCTTTTTATTGCTAACTCGGTAGCTCATCTCAAAATACTGCCATTTTATCCCAATTCTTCATATCTGCTTTGGAAAAAAGATCAAACCTCTTATCGCTATTTTAACAATCCATATAAGCATTATTATGACAGCCAGGTAGTCAAAGTACAAAAGCCTTGGGAGATGAATGAATTGAAGACATACACTTTTCACAAATACCTCCAAGAACTCCTATATCAACATTGTCTGTTAAACCTGAAATCCCCTCACGGAAATATCTTTGAAATTTGTCGTGAGAGAACATGAAGCCCGGAGCATACAGTCATGTTTTAGCAGATTTAAGTAAAGCACGTTTGGCAATAAGGACATTTTTATCTCCAAGTTTCACTTGTTACGTCCACAAGAACAGGATCTCATTTTGCAATTTCCCTCCTTCTGTTTGCACATCTTGGGTATCAGAAAATAATGGAATCTTCTCAAAAACAGTTCGCAATTTAACAGGAACAACAGGTTACTAATCCAAATTAAAAGATACTGAGAAGGAACCAGATTAACAGCTGTGCTTTGCTCTATACTGCAGAGCTTTGGGTTGATTTATCAAGGTGTGTATGGTTTTCTCTTTGGGCTTTATCAGATCTCCTGGGTGTGATCACATTAATTCCTTTTTCCATTTCTTGTGCATGTGCAACTTCTACAACAAACGATTTACCATTTAGAGTTAGATGAATAAGCCAGCACTCGCTCATTTCTTAAAAGCTTTTGTCTGGACTTGTGGATTATTTACTTTTCTTAAGAAATCATCAGCTGGATAAGTTTTGTGCTGTAGAAAATCCCCAGGCGTAGAAACAGGTTTCTGATAAAAGTTCAACTCTCACTTTCTTCTTGCATGCAAATGGTTTCGCTCATCAGGGATCCCATCGAGACACTGTTTACTTATAAAAGGAGCGTGCCACGGTGTGCGTGCATTGGCTTCTTGAAGCCCCCTCTCACAGCGAAACCTCATTGATTGAGACTCAGGTTTGAAAAATTCTTTGAGACGGGACAAGGCACCCCAGAGATGCGGTGGGGTTAAGAATGAATAATGAGCAGGTGGCTTGCAGATCAGCTTGCTCAACACCAGTCAAATAATTAGTGTTGCCGGAGAGGACGAAGCAGCAGAAGCCAGAAGAGAGCGTAATAGGAACAGTGGTTATTGGAATCCCCCAATGAGCCCCGTTCCAATCAGATGAAAAAATCCTGGGGGGACGTCACAATGTTTGTTTGCCCTGCATTACCCCAGTAGGCCCCACACAATGCATATTAACATAACTTTCAAACAGAATGGCTGAGGAGAAAATAGCAAGCATCTTTCATCTACTGGAAGCTCAGCCGGGCTGTGTAAATAACCTATGAGTTACATTATCTGTGCCACTGTCCCGGTGCGTGATGCTAAGGGGCAAAGATTTTTTTTATTTTTTTCCCCCTTTTTTTGTACTCTTTGAGCTCTGAAGTGAAGAGAATGGTAATTAAATGTCGATGAGCGAGATAATTACAGGGTATGAAGTTTGTGTAAGATTAAAAAATGTTTCATGACACTATTTTGAGTTCACTGTCAGTATAATGTCAGACTGTGTGCAAGCATGAAGCAATGCTTCTGTCATCTGTCTGGAATAGGAATGACATGGGACCGTAAAGTCAACAGACTGACCTTGACTCTCCTGTCCTAAGTGACATTCTTAAACTTACGCACCCAATTAGGAATCATAAAGTCTTCTGGGAGACTTTCTGATGAGCTGGAAAAGTAGTAAGGAGCACAGAGATGTGATGTTAAGTTTGTAAATGATGTCGCTGTGTCTATCACGTTTTAAGTACTCCATTGCAAGTGTCCTGCAAAAATGCATAAACGCATCCAGCCCTCCATCTGAGTTGTCACAGACCCACAGCTTCCGCTTCAATCGCAGTCTTGTGGTCCTTTTCCTGCAGCGATGATTATTTTCTTTGTTTTGTTTTTTTGTCTGGTGCATAACTGGTCTCTTATGTCAAAAAACTGAAAAATATACAGGGCCATCATAAAATATAGAACCAAAGTTAACTGCAAAGAACTGAAATGGCGGGTAATATAATTATTACCACCATTTCATGTACTCTTAATATCCCTCAGACTTTGTGTTCTGATCAGTTAACTCTCCTTTTGTTTTTTCATTGGGCTGTTTGAACCAAAAATAACGTGTGAAGGTACAATTTAGAGGGAAAGGTAAGAATGGGTGCCAGTCTGTGCCGTCCACTTCGAAACTGGCGATGATCAAAGCGGTTGGCGAGTATAGCTGCAGGATAGAATTTCTTCACAGGGGTAAAAAGATGGAGCAAAATGTTGGTTAGAAGTGAGGAATTTCATGTATTTACTTGTATAGTTTTTTTTTTTTTTCATCTCCTTTATAAAATACCCAAGCAAGGCATTACCATTTCAGGTCAAGTTTAGATTTGCAGTAATGAAAAAAAAAAAAAATTACAAGAAACTGCCTTGGAGCAAATGTGGGTTTGCACGGTCAGAGGGCTGCTTTGCTGGAGGTTTACTGTGACCGGCAAAAACACTGTTTTATATAAACAGATAAATGTTAACATTTAATATAAGTTCTTTCTAAATGTTAATATCCAATACATTGGAAGTTTCCATGTACAATCCATACGCAGAGTGCGTCTCAAAGACTTGTCGCACCTTTTCTTTTCCTTTTTTTTGTCCCGATCCTTTGCCCACAAGATTGTGTCATTTGCATGAAAAGATTGGAACTCTTTCAGAGACTGACAATTGCGACCACGGCCATTTGTTCATTTTCATTATTTCACTCTGATGATTATAAACCTTGAAGAACTCGACTGGAGAAGCACACTAGAATAACTTTATGGAATCCCAGTACCTGTTTAACATTGAATCTGAGGGTGAAAACTGTCTGCCCGGTGAAAACATTGTTGCTGCCTTCCTTTACAACACAGTTTACTTAAGTAAATAAATGTCTGCCAAACATTAAATAATTATGTTGATTTTCATTAAAATACCAATTAAGCGTCCTGGTCATCTCTGTTTATTTCTCAAGAGATGGCACTTGGCCCATTGCCCGACTTCCACTTGCTTAATGCCAGTAATGATGCAGAGCATTACCAGTGCATCTAAATTAAGTATTTGTTTACTTGTTTGTCTTCTGTGTCCATTACCTTCATTTGCACTAAGCATGAGATTTGCAGACGTTTTAACTATTTATGACACTCCGCTTGTCTGTACCAGTGTTGAAAGAGAAATCTAATTATGTATGGATTCCCAACTCTGCTTTGAAAGCGTATTAACTGAAAAATTAAATGCACTGTGATAAGTTAACAGTGGTTCTGATCTTACTCTGTTGTCATCTCTGTGCAGAATTATTTTTTTGAGCCACTGCAAACAAGGAGCACACATCTGTTGCTTGTTGAACATCTGGATCGATTTGCATATTAATGAATAATTATGTTAATGTGCATGCCATTGGCCCCTGCGAAAGGCTGAAGACCTACTCAAAACATTCATCTATAATGAGGACTGATTTTGTCTCTTTTATTAGGCTATTTGAGAGGGAGAGAAAAACTCAGATTTCCTATTTCGGGTTCCTAGTAAATGAAAATAAAAACAAGTATCGAGTGAGAAAATAACTCTCCAACTCATCAGGAGGAGCTATCAGTTGCTCCACATTCTCAAAACAGCAGCACATTCTGCATAAACAACTTAATAATTCCCACCTTTAACATACAGAAAGAAATGTCATAATAGGCTGATCAAAGATGGTTTACTCTTTAACCTGAAATCGTGATTTGACAATCATTCTGATTTGAACATGAAACAGCAACAAAAGAATGCGGAATGAGACAATGCCCCGAAGTTTATCTGAAGAGATTACTGAAGATACATCAAACTCTGACGCGAACAACACGTGAAGCCCCACGAGAAACCCGGTATCGATTCCGAGAAAAGTACATTACCGCCAAACAGCTTTATAATCTATAGAGTCGTCTTCAGCAGATGCAAAGATAAACTGCTGGGCTTCTTAATTGACCAAATACGACGTCAAACACGCAACTCGTCTTAGGACAGCAATATTGAAAATCATATGCAGCCGGTCTGACACTGCCTACTGATATCTAATTCAACCAATAACATCATTCTCTGTCACAAGGGAAGCTCTGACCAGAACAAATCCTTTTATGAGCAAAACACCAGTCCCCAATCAAATCTTTGCTTTTTCTCCTGACTCCCTTTATATAATCTCCATCAATTTTTGTTCAAGGATGTTTTGCGTTTTGTTTTTCTAAGTAAGAAGTAATTATCTGTACACCACAGAGGTCATGAAACTAATGTTGAGTGTACCGACACAAGGATGAGATATTAAACTCGATTTACTGAGAAAAAAGAATTTCATCCAAATCTTTAGTGAATGATAAAATAGTCTCCCTGTTAATTAATAATGTCACACAACCTTATTTTTGCCTTCATATTAACCAAAACCATATATATATTGAGCCCACTGCGTATTTGAAGCCAACAAAGGGCAACATTGAAAAACTATCTTAGCGGTATTTGCTTTGAACATTGACTATTGGTCTTCTTGGTAAATGTGTCGAGTTTGAAACTTCAAGTAATGGCTTGATTATGTCATTCCCGGCCATTCCTAGTTGAGAATTGATTGAAATCCACATTATCAATCCATTTTTGTTTGATTTTACTGTCATTTCCAGACTATAAGCCACTACTTTTTGAACACACTTTGAATACTTAAACAACGACGCGGCTAATTTATGGATTTTTTTGGGATAAGGAGTTTCGTGCCGGCAAAATATTTACACAGAAAACTTCAATGGTTTTAATGCGCAGGGAGGAAGATCAAGATTGGATCAGCTAGAGTTGGACAAAGCGACGATAGAAAATTAATTAATTACCACAAATTAATTAATTAATTTCTGCATAACATCGTTCAGTGTAAATATCTCATGTTACAACGTGGACACCTGTGACTTATAGACTATGTGTGGCCTATATATGTACGCATTTATTTAGTTATTTTTAGCGGGCGCGGCTTATATTCAGGTGCGCTCAATAGTCCAAAAATGACAGTAGTTAATATATAATACATAACATGACACGAGGGTTTCCCACAGGGAGGCGTTTCCGTGTGGGTTTCCTCTGGATTTCCTCCCACAATCCAAACACATGCAGAAGGTCAACTGGAAAATGTGCACAGATGTAGGAATGAGAGCGTGAGTTGTTGTCGGTCTCTGTGCAGTATGTGGCCCTGCGATCGATTGACGACCGGTTAAGGGTGAACCTGAACCAGGGTGACATCTGGGATGGGCCCCGGCATCCCCGCGACCCTGAGGATGAGCAGTGGATAATGGATGGATGAATGCATGGACAAAAATTTATAAACCACCTTACAAGATAATCAAAGGCTGAAATGCCTGGAGGCCCACCGCCTCATTTTGCCGAGCTAGTTTCCTGACTGTTAAAGTGGGCGAAGCTTACATCATCATTTTAAGATTCAGTCCATGCATTCTTTAATATGACTGCCTTCAGTGGAATTCCACTTGACCTTGCCTCATGAACCAACTCTCAGATGACTTTTAGTTACCAAGGTAATTTGAGTCGGAAATAGGGAAACAAGGTAATTGAATAATTTGAAGCCTCGATTAAACATGGGATATAGAAATGAGTGAGGTAAATTATGAGTGAGGTAAATTATATTAACAGCCCAAGTGTATACAACCTGCGGCCACAAACTTCCAAACACATCTCAATTCTAAAAATGCCAGCTTTGCAAATTCATTGAAATATATCAACAGCTCCTTTTTCACCACAGGAACTTTTAAAGATTTGGAAAAGAACCGGTCTGATTCTACTGACACTAACCAGGTCCCTCAACCCCAAAATTTCCCTGGAAAAAAAACACCATTTTTTGACAGGTACAGGGAAAAACGACAAATGTGTACCGCCTCTCATCTTGAACAAATGAATGAGTGATGAACACGTTCTTAAAATGAAAGCTCAGAAACAAACTGAATGGGAAAGGTGAGTTCAAGATAGTTCGGACTGATGCAACTCACGTCAGCCTCAGTATGTCTCACACTCTCGAAACAGGAATGGTTGTAATGACGCAAAAGAATACAGCACAAATGAAAATTCAAGCAACCTCACGTCGCTATGGTTCTGTCCAGGGAAAGCATAAAAACCCCTTTCCCTCAAGGTGTTGTGGTATGGCAATGCAATCTGAACTCTGTCATGGTGAAAGAATCAAAAGGACATCCAGCCTTTTCCCTCAAGCAATATTCTGGGGCAGGGAGCTCCTGTTGATGCAGAGATTGAAGTGTCTATTTCCAAATGGTATAACATTTTCTACATAGAAAGAAGAAGAAAAAATAAATAAATAAGGGGAAAAAAAAGGAACCTACCATTTACGGCTCTCTTCTACCCATCTCTATAATTTCAGCTTTTAGTGTTCAACAATCAAAGCTGTTAGTTGAGTACATTTTTCTTTTTCTATTATTCACATCCTAAAAACTCAGAGACGGCATGCCTGTGAGGGTGCTTATTTATTTGTGAGTGTGTGTGTGTGTGTGTGTGTGTGTGTTTCTCTGAGTTGCTTGCCGTCATTGAACTCTGCAAATTCTCTTTGATCACAGATACGAAGAACATCCATTGTTTGCAGTTAGCGAATCAAAGCAGTTTGAGTCAGATACAAGGCTTTTCTTTTAAAGCAGACATTGTGGAGTGCAGGAAAAAATAAGGAGAGGCCCTTTAAATCATAATTAAAGCTGTAAACAGTGATGACCAGGCCGTCACCTCACGGAGTCTTCATAGTTCAGGAGAATAAGACGATCGTCACTTCTCTAACTTAATTTTAGATGAAATAATGGCATGACTATTTACTTTGAAATCGGTCATTTTTGCATTCATATAACATGTCTAAGGAAAAATGGAAAAAAAATACATTTTGCATCCTTGTGGAAAACAACACCCAAGAGGTAGATAGCAAAAGGTTGCAATATTGGCAACCAGAAACTGTACGAAACAAATGATCACGATAGAAGGAATACATCCAGACTGAGGTGGTTTGGTCATGTACAGAGGAGAGATAGTGAATAAATTGGTAGACGGATGCTGGAATTGTAGGTCCTCCAGGAGGTCTGGAGGAAGACCAAAGAGAAGATTTATGGACACAGTAAGAAAGAATATGAAGTTAGTTGGTGAGAGAGAGGAGGATGCAGAGAATAGGGTTACATGGAGAAGGTGAATTCGTTGTGGCGACGGCTGAAGCGAAAAGCCGAAAGGTAAAGAAGACGAAGAAGGAATACTGACCATCAGTTTTGTATCTAACATTTTCCCTTTTTTGGCAAAGTAAAATCAAATCATTTACTTTAAGATAAGATCATTTTATTCATGCCTGAAAAGCTGCAGTTTTGTCTGCATGGAAGGTAAAAATCATTTCCAATGTGTGTCTTTGTTAGTCATTCATCAAATTCATCCACCATGACGTCTGTGTATACCAAAGGTTTCATTTTTAAAGTTAACAGTATTTCACCTGCAAATGCTCATGACTCTTATTTTTCTTATGTTCCAGATTGTCTCATTTGATAACTGTGATAGCAGTATTGCCAAAAATAATTTAGATTATGATATTTTAAGCAGTTGAGTCATCACAGGAGTGAATGCTGCATTTTAAACTGAGACATGCTCTCTCTTCATTTGTTGGAAAAAGGTGTAAACATACAGTAACCTTTTTTCTTTTTCTTTTCTTTTTTCTTTTTTGATGGTCAAACCGTCATCACATTTTACCATGAACGTCCCGAGATATGTTTGCACGATACACTCGGACTTATATTCCGCAATTTTTGTAAAATCACCACCTTCCGCAAAGGAAATGGCCAAAACAGAGCACAGCAGCTCGGTCCTCCAAGAGAAACAACGGGGCTAAAAATTGTTTGGACAGATAATGGCAAATATTGATATGCAGCATTGCATAATTTGGATGCAAAAGGGAGGAATGTGTTATTAGTTCTGTTATCAGTTATTTCATTTTTCTTTTTCCTTCCTCTTCCACTTCCACTGATGCTATTGCACGCTGACGCTTGCATGAATTCGAGCTGGTGAATATAAGAGCAAAAAAAAAAAAAAAATGCATCATGCCATTTGGTTTCTTAGATTTCCTTCAGTTTCTGTGGGATTCTGAATAACGTAAAAGCAGCTGAATGTAATCCTCATGTTGAAGGATTTTTGCTGCCCAGAGAGGCTGGTGCAGTGTGATATTAAGGGGTTATGTTTTTGAAAAAACTGAATAAAACTGTTAAAAACCTCAACTGCATAGATATCCAATTGGTCTTGGAGATCTCATGCCACACTTGGTATCCATGAATGAGCAAGGCTTCTTGTATTATGTGGATCATTCAATGACAGTGAGAGACCTGGGGCTCATTCAACCATGGAGAGCATAGAAATTGCCCAGATGTTCACAAAAGTACAATTAGGGTGTTTTGACATGAACATCATTCACCAAAGTGGAAAACCTTCTCTCTGTTTGGTTTATTTACTTTTATCCGTCCTTCTGCCCTCTATTTGACATTGGACACGGTTCTTTTGAAATCCAGCGAAGACGAATACGTCCTTCGGTCACCAGTCATTTCTTCCTCCGACCACATATTTTTCATTTCTTCAACTGTGCTCGGTCGAAACCAAGGAGGAGCGAATTCACATGACATCGCACGTGCGTCAGCCAAAAGCCAATCTCATAAGGCGCGATGTGCAGCGGCCTAATCTTATTAACACCATTTCAGTGCGATGGCAACCTCTCCCGCCACTTATGCCACGATAAGTGTATCAGCGTAGCCAGGAGGATGTATCCCCAGCCTGCCAAGAACACAAGCTTGCCTTTCTCATCAGTCAATTTGACAAGGCCAGCGACAGAGCAAAGCCTTCCAGCAACCTGCCCCTCCCTTAATTCTCCATCTCACCGGTCCCCCGCAGCCCCGACCCTCCACCCGCATCATCCCTCCAATCAGTCTCTAAGAACGCCGCACCAAACTCTCACAGGGCAAAGTTGGTGAAGGAGAAAGAAAACAGGAAGAGCAGGTGGAAGAGGACACGCGGAGAGGTTCATAAAGTGGATGTCAGTGACCTGACGGAGAGAGAACCGACCGGAAGGTTAAAAACTTGAGAAGCCGTGACAAATGGCCTGTGAACGGAGTCTGAGTTGACACTGCTGCATGCTGCGGTCAGATGAGCATGCCTTTCAGCTGCGAGGGCGAGCTGCTGAAGGATGCTGTGATGCCGTTCCCAAGCTGGATGGAGAGGGATGGGATTGCGGGGAGGGAGAGGGGAGCGTTAGGCAGACAGCCAAAACCCAGAGTGATAACAAGACATGCTGGCTTGAATGACACAACAATGTGTATCTGATCCACTGTTTCACGTCTTTTCTGGAGGAAAGAGGATTTTATTTTCTGGAAGGGTGCTGGCATTCTAGCGGCAATTGTCTCATATTTGCGCAAGTCAAGACACCACACGTGTGTGTTCCAATGGATAAACGTGAACTTGGAATGAAACCAGTGTTGTGTTGTTTTGGATCCAGTGTGTGTGTGTGTGTGTGTGTGTGCGTGCGTGTTTCCCGCTGTTGCAGAAGTAGAAGTACATAGAATCTTGAGGTGGATGTGGTGACAGAACAATTCTGTGGCAAATGTGTCTCACATGGGAGACTGCTTGGCAAGGCTGCAAGCCCTGATGTCTTGGGCTGCTCCCATGGGCGGTTCGGTAACAACTGCACTGCAATAACAGCGGACGGTTCCAACACACAAATAGAGAGTCGGAACTGTTCTGCGGTGCGTCGGGTACATGAAAACGCCAGCATGTAGCACATTAAGTCTACACAAGAAGAACAGGCAGGAGAGACAGAATCTCTGCCCACTCACAACAGTGTGCAAACTCAGACAAAAGACATAAGTCAAAACTGAAATTCCTACGCAGACCATATTGAAGAGCCAAATGTAAACATTGAGATCCACATGCCAAGCGCAACATTCAGCGCCTGGCAGCCGAGCTAATATTATAATCCCTACACAAGCAAATGGAGACTAATCTGCCAATCACAGTTGCAGCCAAATGACAGCAGAATGCACAGCTAATAATTCTGTGCTAATGTGTTTGTGTTATTAATAATTTACATTTAATTCCAGGCAGCTGGAAAATAATCTGTAATGCTTTCACTGTCGCATGTCCAAACTTTCATTGATCTGAAATGGCCAAGTTTGAAATACTAACTCACAGGAGGCAGTCACTACACACACACACACACATACAGGACTGTCTCAGAAAATTAGAATATTGTGATAAAGTTCTGTATCTTTTGTAATGCAATTACAAAAACAAAAAAAGTTGTTTTTTTTTTGTCGTCTAATGTGGTCTAAGAAACCACATTCTGGATTCTTTACAAATCAGCTGAAATATTGCAAGCCTATTATTATTTTAATATTGCTGATTATGGCTTACATCTTAAGAAAACTCAAAAATCCTATCTCAAAATATTAGAATATCATGAAAAAGTAATTTTTGTTTTTTTTTATTTTATTACAGAAGATAAAGAACTTTATCACAATATATTAATTTTCTGAGACAGTCCTGTATGTGTGTGTGTATACATATTTAATAAAGCTGAATTCATTATTCACCTACATTATTTTGGATATTAAAATACACTTGTATGACAGTGAATGAAATATATGTAGAGCAAGGGATAATCTATTTTTGGCAGCGAGTGGGCAGAGTTTGAGGCTAACGCCATAGACAGGGCATTTTACAAGGATAATATCTTACTGACACGGAAAGGATAAGAAATATTGACCCTTCTTGACTTACAATTATAGTGTCAACAGAGAGGCAAAAGTGAAAGTGTTTATTTGATCGGAAAGTGTCTACATATGCAGTTAGCGCGATGTTGACGTCCGACACACTTCTGTTGACAAATACTTTCCAAATTTTTAGAAACGGCTCTCACCACCACCCCCACAAACACACACACACACTAACACACACACACACACACACACACACACACACACACACACACACACACACACACACACTAACACAAACATGCTTGCAAAGATAGTTTAGATGAGAGAACAAGCATATTTGAAAGTCATAGATTCCGGGTCAAAGGTTATCAGAAACACTAGCTGCTTGGTAAACCCTCCAGTAGAGTTGAGAATGCACATGGAGGTCTCAGAGCTCTTTGCAACTTTGCAAACGTGGGCCGAAAGTATTGTCACTTTTGACTTATAATGAGTTTGAGGAACATCCAATTATAATTGATTGGGTGGCCCAAGAGCCCTCTTAAGGGGGGAAGAGGTCAGCAAAATAAAGTGTCTTTTGACCCCGCAAACTTCACAATAAGCACCATTATATTCAACTGGGTCAAAACTCTGAAGAGAAGCCAGTGATGAATCCTGGATAAATATAGTGATGTGTAAATATATAGACAGACAGAGAAATGAAGAATAGAAGCATTGTCCCAAAGTTTTTCTCTCACATTTCTACGGTGAGTTCACCTTAAGTTAAGCACGAGTGAACACCAAGTATGGCAAACATTTTGCTGCTTCTTTTCTTCAAGGGCACAGACACCGCATTTGCTTTGTTCACCGTAATCCTTAAGCTACTTAAATTTGAGTAGAGTATTTACATAATAAAAAGACGAAACAATACGCTAGAACAAGAAAGTTATGTGCATTATCGATTGTAAATTCTGATGTAATAATATATATATATATATATATATATATATATATATATATATATATATACATATATATATATATATATATGCACACATATACATATATATATACATACATATATATATATATACACACACACACACACACATATGTGTGTGTATATATATATGAAAGGTGTACTTTCATGATTCCATCCTTGGGAAATTGTTTCACAGCAGCAGCTAGACATACAAAAAAAAGACAAAATACAGATTAAAAAAAAACAAGAAGTATAACGTATAATCTTAAAGAAAGGTCTCTCATATTTACTCATACATAGAAACACACACACACACACACACACATATATATACATATATACACGCACACACACATACATAGTATATATACACTATATGTTATATCATTTTTATTATACATAAATGCATATTCATAAGAAAAATCCTGTAATTAAATAAATATTCAAATTGTCCTTTGAAAGCAACCATTACTCTTATTTTTTTTTCCCCTAACATTTGCATTATAGTTGCAGCAAAACAGTAAAAGCAATATCTCACGATGTCTATCAATACAACCCACAGTCAAATAAGCTACATCTGTGAGATGCTTGAAAATACGGTGATAATCAATTGCAGCCCGAGGGATGAAGCAAACACACTGTGAGACCAGAGATATTTGTTAAACATAGTGGGAAAATATAAAATGTGCTTCTGAGTCCCAGCTGAGCAAATAACAGCGTATTGTGTTAAACCAGAACCCCAGGGGGACCGAAACCCCCCAGCAGATATGTTGACATAGATTTTTTTCTGATGCTCTCAAGAAGTATTCTTAACCAGATATTTGTGACAATTCAGCAGATACAGCAACACACACACACACACCAAAACCGGTTATCAACTAAATCAGATTACATTTCGAACCTTTGTTTTTTAACTCAACCTTTTTTATACGGACAAAAACGCTGAGCACGCTCATACATATACAGAGCGATTGTCAACCAAGAGGGTATTTACGGGTGGTGAAACTTGTAGTTCATGTGAGAGAAGGGGATGCAGAAGATGGGGTTCGATGGCGGCAGATGATTCGGTGAAGGGAGCAGCCGAAAGGAAAAGAAAAGGCTACGGAGCGATCGTCAACCATCGGTTTATTGTGCCCTTGGGGAAATCCATTTTATCTGGTAGCTCATTAAGTGGACATCTTTGCATTTGTGACGGATGTAACACAAAGTTGCTGCTATCAGTGCACTCTAGCAAATCATAGGCTTAAAATAAAAAAAAAAAAAAAATCTAGTCACCAATCTTATTTATGAATTATTTGAATAGTTCTTTTGGTTGCATTGTTTAATAAATCTGTCATTTATAAATAAATATTATCATATAGCACAAGTCATTCATTTTCTATGAATGCCAGAGAAAATTCCAGAAACAACTGGTTAAGCCCGGCTATGGTCTGCATACAGTACAGTTATTCAGTCAAAGTCCAGCTAAGGATGCACCCGTAGTATCTGGTCACCATACAGAAGATAGGCTGATCATATACACTCAACTGAAAGAGAACAACATATGCAGTAATCTCTATATAATATCTTTCATCCATCCATCTTCTACTGCTTATCCTGCACTGCCTGAGAATATTGTCAAAAACAGGAGGAATGTTTTTTTTGCAGGATTTCGATTCTGTAAATCAAGACCGTAGTTGAACTTGAAGTTTTCAACAGTGAGCCATAATGCTAAAATCATGTATAGATATACTCAACTTGTCCCTCTACCTAATCTTGCAATTAGACTCGGACGCAGTTTACATTAGAGAATTGTGTGTGGCACAGCCAAACACATGCAATGTCTATTTGAAGGGAAATGCTTCTCATTTTCATTCTGGCTTTGTTATGTGAGGCCAGTTAATGATCCTGGCAGTGCAAGAACACATGACAATATTGCTGTGTTGGCAGCCAACAAAACAAGCAGCCAATCAAGAGCCTTTTGGATTCAGAGCCACGTTTTTATTTCGTTTTTATTGGCTCTCTATCAGAGGCAGTAGCAGCAGTCATCAGGGACCAAGTTTAAGCTCAAATCTAACAGCCCCGAGGCCAAGCACCTAACCGCCGAGGCATTCAAATGGTGGAGAAAAAAAAAAAAAAAAAAACTGTTTTACTAAACCGGAAATGTTACCGGCCATCGCGGCAGGTGACAGGATTGATTTATCTGACAAGAAAAGATTTTGTCTACATTTGGCGAGAGCTCATTTTTGTCACTGGCTTTAAGTCTGGCAGGACGATTTGAGGGGGGATACAGCCGCAATGCAGACGCTGTGACAAGACTTTGCGAAGGAGGAAAGTAGAGAGATATCGCCAACGATTTTCCCCATGCCTCTGGGGGCCCTGTATCCGAAACCAAATCCCAGCAGTGTACAGAAATGTTTCTGTCATTTCGGCTTATTCATACACACTTAACGGTACGTGCTTTGTCTATTTTCGCCCGGATGAGTGTAAATTGATCCATCTTAGAGTCCCAAAAAAAACAACATAATGTCTGAATTAACAGCAATTTGACTCGAGTTGCAGTAATACGGAAGCATAAACACATTCAAATAGATGAAATGATTTTTTGCTTTCAAATAACAAAATGTGTTATTCTTATCAATGGGATTTTGTTGACACGGATCTGAACAAACAAGGGTGTGTTTTTTTTTTTCTTTTATCTAACATTCCTGCAAAGACTCGCAGTTCATCTCTAGTTTAAGATTGCCCCCTCTGCATCCCTGGCATTTTGGCTATTCTGTTTTCATAACAAGGTAGGAGGTAGAGGCAAACTCACCAAATATAATATGCAGGCTGTATGCGCAACCTTTCCACCCGTACTGTCCAGGGCTCTTAATACTTTGTGTTGATGCACCAGCAAGACTCCTGGGAATATCGGTGGCCTGACACAGAGTTCACACACACACACACACACATACATATATATATATATATATATATATATATATATATATATAGACTACATGCTCCTGGGGCGAAAATAAAGCTGTTCAAGAGGGTCTCGCTGAATAACAAAGTACAGTGCAAGTTAAGCATGATGTAGTATGTAATATTGCTCCTTTTGTCACCAAACTCTGCAAATGGGACGAGAAGCAGGAAGAGGAAGAGAAGGTTTGTAGAGTGAATTATATTTGAAGGCATTGCATGCAGAGAAAATAGGATGATATTGGTGGTAAGTTTCATTTCTTCTCGAATTGGCAGCTGTAGCAGAAATTCAGATTGCTTTCAAAAAAAATCGTCAATTTAAACAGCTTCAGGTTATTGTGGTTTAACTGTTTCATGAGCCACTAGGTTTGTAAATGTGGGTGTAACATTGATTGTAAACAAAACTTTAGATCATTCATACTTTCCTGCAATCCCAGAATGGAGGCGGCAGGTCAAAGATACATCGGCTCCAGCATATACATTGGTTAAAATGTACACAGTTTCAAATACACTGAATTTTTTCTTTTTTTTTTGCTGGCTCAAAAACTTGGCAGATTTATCATTCCTGCCATATTAAAGCTTTTTGTTTTCTAAACATTGCAAACCACCGTCTATTACAACCATGTGATGTATTTGGTAGACGTCTTACAATGTCACACAGCTGGAAGCGGTCGCTTGCCTGATTTATTTATTGCTAAACTTTCAAAGTCGCTATAAAGGAGGGTTTTACAGCTGATTGTTATGAAAGGCAAAAGACAAAGGCATCAAGGTGGGCCGATATTCAGCCCACTGGAGTCTCACCATTAGTTTTCTTAACCCAGAAGAGTGGAAATGTTTTGTGACTTTGCCTTGATGAGAAATAGGACCAAGAAATATAAAAGCTATGGCAAAAGTATGTGGATTGATCAACTTTCCCTCAACAGGACATACTGATATTTGCACAGTACCAGCAAATATCCTGTCAAACTAAACATTTGATTTTTTTTTTTTTTTTTTTCCTGGACAACTACTTTGCATCACTAGCAAAATCAAATGTGTATAATACCAATTCTGAATGTTACCAACAGAAACGTTACTTGCAGGGCTTGTATTTTCCAGGCTACTCTAAGATAGGTGTCCCTGTAACATTAACAGTTAAACTTCATCTGAGGTTACCTGAAGTCTCTTCTTCCTTCCCTTTGCATTTTTGTTGCCCGACATCTGGTTATAAATATTCTACAATATGCAAAGAATCTATTTTGGTGGTAAAAGGGGACAGTGGAGGCAGACGCATTCAGGCTCACCATGTAAAGTCGCCTTAGCAAGTCAAACGTGTGTAACCTTTTTTTAACAGAGGTCAATATGTTAAAACTAAATAAACACTTTAGCATACCATCTGTGATATGAAAACAATCCCTGAGCTTTGGAGATGAAGATGATACTCGTGCACCGTTTGCATGGGACCACCTGCAGCCTTGATGACGTGGGGCACTAAATAACAAAAGATTTTGACTGAGCCTCACCTCCTGGTGACCCGCAGCGAATCCTCATCGTGATTACGATCATATCCTGCCATTTTTCACTTCATCTGAGCGACGAGTTGAAGCAACCGCTTTCTTTGATGTGGAGCCCCGCAGACCTGACGAGCCATTCCCCCCAAAAAATGTCAGAGTTCTTTCCCCCCAGGCTAGTCAGGCCGACCAGCCGAAACTGGTTTTGAATGTTTTGCGCCGGTAAACTCTCGAAAAACGATGTTATTTTCAAACGGCTGAGAAGAGAAGGTGATCGGCCGGCAAAAATTGTTGAAATAAATTATTCTACATTAATGTCTGACAGAGGACTTTTTTTCTGACAAGTTGTGCTGGTCATGTTTTTTAAATTTTTTTTAAGAATATGCTTTCTTATTTAGAACTATATTTCTACAACTTGATTGAGACAAGACAGAAAGAGCTGCTTGCCAGAGTGACATTTGACAAATATTAATTTAAGATCAAACTTGGTTCCCCTCTATCAAAGTCTGCACCAGTGCTTGATTTAAAAGGGAAAAAAAAGAAAAGAAAAAAAAGCCATTTCAGTCCTAATCAATTACCGGCACACGTGAAATCAGTCCTGATTTATTTGACCATACTCAGATCCGGAGCAATGCTTGATGTACTCCCACTGGTGTGCAAAGGATCAAAAAGAATTGTGGCTGGGATTAGACTTCTGGGCCTTGCCAAGACTTCTGAGGGATGAAAAGAGGGAATTTAGGTTGGATGTACATTATTCAAGATTATGATTGAAATTAGGAACGTTTAAAGTGGCAGTGTATTAGCGGGTATGTCCTCTGCAATTTTCGGTCCTCCTCTCCAGCAAAGGTTCTCGATGTTTGCGCGATGAAAGTATCAGAAAAGAAACCGCTTTTTGCCGCCATCTTTACGCAAACACCGGGGACACGGATCAGATCCCGTTTGGATTTGAAGGCCTAGAGTACATGAACTGGCTCGATTATGAAGATACCATTTCTAGGCCACATGTGGCATTTGTTCAAAATAATGGCCTTTGTCCCAAACACTATAAACGGCGGATAAATAATCTCTCAAAACAAATACGAGGCGGATCATCCTTTAGAGTCCTTTTTTGTAGGCCATTTATCTTCTCAGGCTATCAGGGGTCTTTATAGCCTGCATTGATATTGCTCTAATCGGAGGCTTAGACTTCAGTCATCCTAAACAATACCATAAAAGTACATAGCTATGTTTTATTTGAGGCAGAAAATCACCTAGCTCATCCCTAGGGTGTCTGGGCTGTTGGAACACACTAGTTGATTATTCAGATAATGAATAGCCTTGCACACGTCGGAGTTGAAAAATTGTCTTTAAAAAAATACAGAGCAAATAACCAGACAATCCCACTGAGATGTGCAACAATGAACAAGAGACAAGGGGCTTTACACAGAAAGCTTTTTCGGTTTAATTTTCAAAAGAAATTGAAACATGCTCGAAAAAGAAACTGTTGAATATCAGTACTATTGCTTGATTTATAATTTAAGCTTATTTTATGTCTGCTGAAAGGTACGCAATCATGAAGAATGAGAAATTTCTCATTTCTCTTTGGACCACAAATGTGCAAATGCAGATGTCTTTTGGTGTATATACACACACACACACACACACACACACACACGCACGATATAAAGACATCGGTGGAGCCCGCTGTTTTTCCCCCTCATTCAAAGTCCTGCAGTATAAAACAGAGAATGTTTGGTATTAAACATTTTATCTAAAAAAAAAAAAAAAACTTAACAGGAGTTGGACTTCACAAGAAAATGAATCATAAAATATAATGTACACATTTGTGGCTTGAAATAACAGCAGTACCAACTGGTCATCCCACGGTCCTCTAGATAATAACCACTCTCTGATGTTTGTACCTCCAAGTCATTGTTTCTGGATAAAAGCCTGGGGCCCATTTGATAAATATAGCAAAATTCAGCTGACTTGAAATGATCCCTGAAGGAATGCAGAGTGAAATAGTTTGGTCGGGAAACATCGTACCGCAAACATTACGTTGATATCTTTTCAATCCTTTGCATAATTAGATGGATGGATTTGAATATAAAATTAATAAAGCAGCCCGTTCCGGACTATTTTTTTTTTTGTTCTTATTTATTCTTTGCCAATGTTTGCACTCCAATTTCACAAACAGCAGAAGCAGTGAGTCGTATTAAGTGAAAAACCGAGTGGCGAGTGTACTTTTGGCTCTCATCCCATTCCATTTAAAAAACAGCTACTTTAACCTCCTGTGTATCGGCCTACGTACTGGTGTGCAACAAAGTACACATCTATTTTATCAATATTAGAATGTTTCATTTCTTTTTTTCTCATCGCTAAAGATGAAAAACATGAATTAGTGTTTGAAAATGCGAAAATTATTGGTCAACATATCTTTATAAATTTGTTTAGAGTAAAACCTGCTCAGTGCCGCACTGTAAAATGTCTTCAGTGACCATGAATAGTGGCACCTTCGGCCTTTTTTTCCTCCCATTCATTATTGATTTTTGCAGAAAAGTGGCAAATGTGCACAGGTTTAAAGATCCACCGTGGGAATATCGGTTCAACCGTCCACTTAACATAAATATCACCTTCAGTCAAAACAATGCGACAGCTTAAGATATGTCATCTTATCTTCCAGAAGGAGTGAAACATGTTTCTGGCTGGCGCTCAGGAGACATCAATCACTCATTACACCACTATTTTCAGCAGCTACGCTCCACCGGCACTCATGCTGCATAACTGTGTGTGATTCAGGCCGTCTGAGGATACAGAGTGCATCTTTGACATCTTTCAAAGAGAACATGGGAGAAGTTCTCCAATGGGTGTTGATGTTTCATACTCAGTATGTATGCAACAGGACTAACATGTTCTCTAATCAAGCTTGTTTCCAAATATGGCATACTTTTTGATATTACTAAATTGGTTCATTTTTACCCAAATGCAAACCACCGCATGAAAGGCCACGTTGATTGGACTATTAGTGTGAAACCATGAATAAAATCTTGAAATCTCATGAGAATTCAAACATGTAAGAACATTTTAGGGCATGATATTTAAAGCTTTTTCACGAGATCATTTTGAACTACCTCAATTTCTGATTCTGGTTATTGTTCTTATAATGAGACAAGTGAGATAAGAACTTTTCACAAATCTCACCTGACCCGTGATTGTGATGATAGGTTGTGAGACTCTTATAGGTTGTTGCTCAACCCTAAGTGTCACTGCTGTTGGAGCGCCTGTGTGTTTGGAACGCAGGTCCACCTTTAACTCATATATATTGTGGGAGATTTAACAGAGATTCTACACTTCACCAAAGCGTATGTCTATTGTGAATAATAAGAGCGATAGTTCTGTCCACCTGCTGAATCTGAGCTTGACATTTTTTGCTCTGAAACTATTTTCTTTCATCCCATTCTTTGGGGATAGAATCAGTCTTCAGGTGCTAAATGCTACACTTTCCTTAGCCGCAATACATTATCAAATTGGTGCACAGCGGAGAGAGTGTTGTGAAGTTTTCAAACTACTCTGAAAAGTTTCCCGCTGCGGGTGGAACAATAGCCTACTATGAGAGCTGGGATAGTCAAGACTGAGTTTAACGATGACCTGAAAGTTGCTAAGCAGCTTAGGTGAGACAGCGATTGGTCTGTGTAGATCTGTGAATTCCGAGTCTATATTTCTCCCCCTCACATCCACAAAAACTGCGAAAAATACCGACCAAAAATGGATGCAAGAATAAACCAGTAAAAAGATAAAAAAGGGCAAGAAATACCACAAGACTCAGTAAGAGGACTTATTCATTACCGTATGAGACTTGAGTTGGAATTTGATGATGGATTGCTCAATCTCTGTAATGCAGTTTGTTAAGAAAGACTGATGGCCTTTGCTCCCTTCTTCCCCAACTCCAATAAATTATGCGAATACCTGGAGGGCTGTTCTTGATAATGACACATTACCTGGGCAAATACAGGCACCACATGGATGCATTTCAATTTCTCCATGCAATCACGCAACTAAGTGTTTTGAGGGTTTTCTGTTGCCCCTCTGGTCAGGTTGCTTCGAATGTGATACGAGCATTTCATTAGCCTCGAGAAATTCCGAGCTTATTAATTCAAAGAGAGTATTATTCTCCCTGCTCAGAGGAGTTACCACTCGCAGTCACACAACCGTGAGGTCTGATAAGTTAGAATATCAGATTGATAGGATTAGTACTATCTGAAATTCTAAGAATAAAGACAGAGACGAAGAAGCCAAATCAGATTCCTTAGAAATACTTTACGATATCGCCAGACATGCCTAATTGATAATTTAACGACTACTTTGCCTCTTTCTTGGAATTTTTGCTACAAATGTGAAGACTTGAATTCATTAAGGCCCTGGATGAAGTTAGAATTTTAATTTAGACTATTAAGTTTCAGCTAGAAATGTAATCACAAAATTCAGACATGCGTCAAACCCGGTGATCCAGCCTTCTGTAACATGCAAATCTGTACACAAAACTAAAATTTTTCCAGGAGTATTAGAGTTGTACCACAACATTCCATGAAATTCCACTCCAGATCAGAACGATTATGAGAAATAAAGATTGAAGAAAATGAATGTCTTTTGACAATGGAATAAACACAATTTCATAATATAAAAAAAGGATGCCCCCGGTGTCACTGCAATGCTGCGTTCCTGGACTGCTCAAAGCAGTAAGAATGGGGATATAATGGATTTAAAATGATCTCTCAAAGAATGTACAAACTGTGCTACACCCCAGTAACAATCTAACCATCGTGGACACATTGCCAATTGGCAACTTTATTGTGCAAAGTCACAAAGCCTTTTCCGAAATGCTGACAGACTTTGAAAAATCACACTGAGTCACCAGAGGTGCATCGAAAGCATTTTCAGTAAGATCCTACAGAAAGGCCGGGCAGAGCCCCGAGGCAACGAACTTCCTCATTGAGAAAACTATACTGGCAATAGAACTGTTTGCATGTTCTCCCAATTCTCAAATGGAACATAATGACTCAAAATGCTACGATGGACATGAAGAAAAATGATGGATTCTTGTTGTACGGAATCAATTCAGGAAAATAAAAAGTAAACATTTCAATCAGTATTTGCAAATTACTGCTTCAGTTGGGTGAGGATGCCGGTCGGACCTGCAGACCCAAACTTAACGTTCGGGTTACTGCTGGGAACGCCTGGCAGAGTCCCCTGTAAAAAGGAGTTTCATCCGAACTGGCAGACCGGGTTGGTGATCCCCCTTTTTAAAAACGGAGATTGAAGGGTCTGTTCCTACTACAGGGGGCTCACACTCCTCAGCCTCCCTGGTAAGGCCTATTCAGTGGTGCCGGAGAGGAAGGTCCACCGGGTCGTTGAACCTCAGATCCAGGAGGAGCAGTGCTGTTTTTGTTCCGGCTGTGGAACAGTGGACCAGCTTTTACCCTCGGCAGGGTCCTCAAAAGGGCATGACTGGTTTGCCCAACCAGTCTACATGTGTATTGTGGATCTGGAGAAGGCATTCGACTGTGTCCCGTTGGCGATCCTTTGTAGGCTGCTCCGGGGGTATGGGGTTCCGAACCCTGTTATACGGGTTGTTCGGTCCCTGTATTACCGATGTTGTAGCTTGATCCGCATCGCCGGTTGGAAGTCGGACTAATTTCCGGTAAGAGTTGGACTCCGCCTGGGCTACCCTTTGTCACCGATTCTGTTCATATCTTTTATGGACAGACTTTCTTGGAGCAGCAAGGTCCAAGGGGGTGTGAAGTGACCTGGATGAGGTTCAGCTCCTCCAAATCCAAGACCACCGTGTTCAACCCGAAACGAGTGGAAAGCCCACTCCGGATCGGGGAAGAGGTCCTGCCCCAAGTGGAAAATTCTCGGGCGTGAGATCGACAGGGGGATCGGTGCAGCATCTACATCGATCGCGGACTCTGTACCGGTCTGTTGTGGTGAAGAGAGAGCTGAGCCAGAAGGCGAAGCTCTCAATTTACCTGTCGATCTACGTCCCCACTCTCACCTACGGTCACGAGCTGTGGGTAGTGACCTAAACTCCCTTAGAGATAGGGGGAGAAGTTCAGCCATCCGGGAGGAGCTCGGAGTAGAGCCACTGCTCCTCTGCATAGAGAGGAGTCAGATAAGGTGGCTCAAGCAGCTGGTCATGTCCATCAGGGAGGAGATCACTGGGAAGACCCAGAATACGCTGTAGAGACAATATCTCCCGGCTGGCCTGGGGATACCTTTGGGTCCCCCCAGAGGAGCTGGACCATGTGGCCGGGGAGAGGGAGGCCTGTGCCTCACTGATCCAGCTGCTGCGCCAACTACCCAACTCTGGATAAGCGGGGCAAGATGGATGGATGTTTATTTAGGTACATATAGAAACACAAATTAAGGTTGGCCATGAAAAACAGATTCCCGGAATATCCCTGAAATACATTAGAATTATAAACTCCAAAGCGTATCATTACAACCACAACAGTGAGTCCTAATAATAATAAACAACTTCCCATCAGAGTGTTGTCCAGACAAGTAGAATTGAGAGTTGGAGACAGTGAAACAAAGAATCAGTCATAAATTCATTGTCTTTTCCATCCATTCTGCAGTCAGGAACACGGCGGCACAAGAGGCCTTCATTTTAACCGACTGCATGTTTTCGGACTGTGAGAGGAAACTGAAGAACCCAGAAGAAACTCCACACAGAAAGGCATCCTGACGGAACTTAAACTGGAGCCATATCACTGTGAGAATTAAGTAATAACTACAGCACTAACCACTGATGCTCATAGAAAATCAAAAAAAATAAGAATGAAATAATAATAATAATTAACCAATAAAGTTAACTATAGCAAAAAAAAAAAAAAAAACTCAACTACACAGCAAAGACAGACTTTGCTCATTTCTATAATTGATCATTTCTGGTGACAGTGAAAATACCAGTGACATATTAAATGCCAAACAGCCCAAGAGGCTTCAAATTTTTTTTAAAATTAAAATAGATAGCCCAGCCAGCCATGAAGGGGTATCCAAACACCAGAACAGAGTAGCCTACGGTCTGCTTCCTAATGTCTTCAGTAGTTTCATTACTGCTGAAAACATATAAAAAAAACTACTTTTCACCTTCAGAGAAAATTGATGCAGAGCCAATAAATATGATAATCAATAACAAATCTGACTGATAAGTAAAACAGCCCTGACATCAATAAACTCTTATCAGGCTCCATCCCTGGATACCCGTGGTGTTTACTTAAAATGGTTTGTCCTTTAACTGCAATAGATGACAGATAAAATGATTTTAATTTATTGGAGGAAAACGAGTCAAGAGAGAGCAAGAAAATGATTTTGGTCGATGTACGGCAGGGCAGGAAAACCTCCAACATTCCCTCAAAGCATAGCAAAGACACTGAAATCCAGTTTAGCTTTAGAAACTACTAAAAATAACGCTTGGGATGGTAAGAAATAATAGAGGTGAGAAAGAGGCAAGTTTCGGGGTCAAGAACATGGAAGTACTAATTTCTCAACAAATTGAGAAAACAATAAAAAGATAATGAAAAATACAGAGTAAATTAATAAATGTAACACTATGTATATTCAAGCTTTTAAAATCCCAGATTCTTGGGCTTTTAAAAAAAATATTGGTAACATAAGAACATCCAAAAAAACAAAAATCCTCAGTCACTTGTAAAATGGCAATTACCAATCCCATTTAAGGCAGGAATGAATTATAGGAGCCTTGGAACACATCCTTGGATCCAATAATATATGTGAAAAACCGCCTCTTATCAAGCTGCTCTGAATGGCCACTATTATTAGTGCTCTGATTGTCATTTGCAAGCATGTATTTTGCATCAAGGCAGCAGCAACACAGAGGTAACTCAAGCATCTGGTTGAGTCAGACTTGGAGACCAAAGGATTCTTTATATGGTCCAGGGACACTTTTCCACACAGCATTAGAAATTATACAATTGGACAATGCTTTTTACCTTGTCGAAAATTCACGAGCCATTCAATTGAGGTGAAAGTTCGGAGGGTTGTTGGTAAAGGATAAGTTGGTTAAGCAAATCATCTAATGTGTCACACTTGGACAAATTAATTAACAAGTCTCGATTGAATTGAAGAGAAAGGCGAAGCTTATGGTGCTGAAACACGGGCAGCACCTTGGATTTTGCTTTTCTTGTACTGTCTATGCATCGGCAGCAGCAATGATTGAAAAGCTGATTTTTCCAAAATGGAATGAATAATGTGAATTAGTCGTTTAACCCATTCAATCAACTGGAAAAAAAGAAAATTGAAAAAACTATTCACACTTCCAACAGCATTAAGTTGCAAGATATATTTTGAAAATGATTGTGTGTCTTAGAATAAATAGAAAAATATAGATCTTCTTGGTCATTTGTGTAGAAAACAGAAAAGAGACGTCAAAGGGCCGAGGAGGAGTTCACCTTGGATCGGTTCAGTTGATCAAAGGCCACATACAGAGATGTTAAACCACTTCCAACTCACATCCTCAGAGACAAACAACCATTCACCTTCTCACACGTCCAGGGTCTCTAATAAAACCCACGCAGACACGTGGAAAGAACCTTCTCGCATTGAGATCGGAGCGGCAACCGCTGCGCCACCATCAACCTGATATGTTTATTTATTGTGTCTGTAAATTTTAAAACTAAAGCGAAACAGTATAAGTCCCCCTTTTTTTTTTTTTTTGGTTTCCGATAAAATGGTATTTTTCAAATCACTCCCTCCGATAAGGCTTGTAACGCCACTGATTAATTGAAATGATGTTTTGATACATTGTCTTGAGTTTTGTTTTCGAACCAGATTTTTTACTGGTTTTACAAACCATATTTTAAGGCTGGGCAAAATCATACAAAGTGAGGGCGTTCGTCCAAAATCTCATGGTGGTCTGGAAGCTAAGCTAAAGGAAAAGATTATGCATTTTTCTTTTTGAAAGTCAAATTATGCCTTTTCATCTGCTTTTCTTTTCATCACTGAAGGGGACTTTTTCTGCAAGTTTTTGCAGCCTATGCAATCTGATCACACCTTTGCCAGTAATACCTTCAGTCTCCATGGCCACAGTGAAACATAGCACCTGCTGATAACTTAATGGTAATGCTCACAATTTCACATCGTGTCATGCTCTTGTTTGCCTGCACATTCGATATTTCCATTCTTTTATTTATCTTGGTTTAAAAATAGTGATGGGGTTTCATTTCCTATTTTCAATTTGAATCTACTGGTCTAAATGTTATTTTCCTGTTACGTGTACTATGGGTGTTTCTTATGAATCTATTCAGAACTCTTTTTCTCGAAGAGCGTATGGCTTCAGTCGTGTTTGTAACATGTGTTTGGTCAGTGACTGAGAACAGAGATTATGTTTAACATTCTCCTGAACCACTTGTAAATACCGAGCTCGACGCCTTGCTTCACTGCAAACCCATTCAAATTGTGTTTTGGAGGGGTTCCTGTACAGTGACACAGTCTGCATGTAAGATGATAATGGGTGTTTTGACACGCGTCGCTGTCTGGCAGAGTAGGAGGTGCTCTCCATTAGCCGAGGAGCACAGCCCCTGGCAGAGCTGACAGCCCTGCTGCTGGGTTCTCTGACAGGGTTATCGCTAGGAAGCCCTGCAGCAGCTCCAGGAGGCTCATACAGATACACTGGTAATTACCGATGAGAGGCAGCAGAAGGCGATCACGAGTGAGTGAGCACTATTCATGAAGGCACCAGAAGTATACGTTGTTCTTAATGTCGAAAGGCTATGGGGGTTTGTCAGGATTAACAGGTGCGGGAAAAAATTTAACTCACCTCATGCAATCGCAACGTTCTCATGAATGCAATACTGCTAAAGCTGCCCTGCGTATCCAAGTACACAAAGTTAAGCCTGTGAACGTTTAACGCCGCAGAAGGTTCATTGGAAAATATCCGGGACAGATGTAGTTATATGACAATAATGGGTTGTGATCATTTTTTGGAGGAAAATGTTCTCACAAAAACAAGTACTGAGGCGTTTTCACTGCACTGACTGTGGCGTGACACCTTTTCACGGGGTTTGCATCAGGAAATTTGACAGAGCAGCGGGTTTTATTTGACTTTTTGGGGTTGGAGGAATGACCTGCACCGTTGTCACTCATTTGGGAGTAGCATTGAGTGACTCGTGTAGCATTGATTTTTGGCAGGAATGAAATACGATACCAAAACTCTGTTTGCATTCACACATAACCTGGAACTAAGGATTGGTCATTTTGGAATTAGACATTTTGGACATTGCAGGTGCCTTAACATAGTTTACACAAACACCAATAATTATGCAATTATATGGATGTACATATCTACCTGAAGATGATAAATACAAGTTTCCAAGGCTGTGACAACATAATGCTAATATGTCTTGAACGTCACATGGCTGGGAATGAACTTCTGCAGGATTAGCTGTGGTCATAAGATAAGATACCATCATGCTACCCTATCGCCTTGAGTACTGAAGGCATCTTAATTGCGTTTCTCAAACATGGGAAATGCTAACCAAGGATTCGAGCATAGGTGCCTTGCTGAAATCTGCAAAAACGCCATGGACATACAGTATTCACATTCCACTGTCTCTTACAAAAGCAGAACCATAAAACCAACACTTAATTATATTCCGTGATGATCGTATTATTTAATTTAATCCATTAATCCACTTAATCATCTAGATCCTATGCTCTGGTCCATCAGATCAGCCATGACTACAGTTATGACTGGCTCAGTGTCTAAAAGCATTACACCTGGAATGAGACTGTAATGCTTTGAGACGTTTCATGTTGTTCAACATGAAATACCCAGTACCTGCTTCAAAAAATATGGAGCATGCATTGTACATTTCAATTAGAAATAGATAAATGTCACGGTGCTATATAAGTGTCTTGTAATACAACTGGAGGAAAACATTCCTTAAGGCAAATGAAATTTGTGACTCTTTTTTTTTTTTTCTCCCATGCTTCAGATAACAGACCACACGTATGCTGGCAGCTACTTTGTCCATTCAGCCCAATGGACACCCGACCCATGCGGTAACGCACTGGGAAACATATAAGGTTCAAACCTAAAATGTGGAGAAAGAACAACAGGGGAGAATACTCACTTCCAAGTTTTGGCCCAACTTTAGATGGTTTCCGACACAAATGTAGCCTATTTTACAAGAACGTATAAACAGGGCTGGTGGACACATTAACGAGTATTTATGTTTTAAGCTAAGTCGAGAGGTTTTGATTGTCACGCCACTATTTTCCACCTGCCTGCCCAGTGCGGGGGGGTCATCTTTCATCTTTCCCATGCCGATTATGATGCAATCAATCTTGACAGTGGCAGGCCGGGCACACCTATACGCAGCGCAGAGTGGCAGTGCTACCCACTGCCAGAGACACACATATGCACGCACCTGTCAATTCAAATTTAGCTCCTTTTCAGTTGAGCATTTACCACTCATGACCCGGTATTGATTGATAAAGCAGCCTCCCGGTCCTTGCCTCTGCGTCCAACTCTTCTCATTTATGTGATGCTAGTTTTGGCAAAGGGGAGGTTGTTAAAAACATAGTGCCAACCAATGCCAGGCTAATCGCCAGACACCCTGCCAGCCTTCACTACTTATCATCCTTGCTCTGCTCATCCACACTTGAACTGCCGCTGACAGATCCGCTTGCTGACTGAAGCGAGTCGGGATCCAAATGTGTTTCTGTGGGTGATGCATCAGCCTCCCGGCCCCACCCAACCCCCAAAAGGTAAGTTGCTGGTCCAAAAAAAAAATTCACTGTTGCAAAAAAGTGTATTTATTGTCTTTTCTAGCGTTACCGGTAACACGGTGAATGCAAGAAATACTGTGTTTTCTGGGTGTCTCCCATTCAGCTTTGATTTATGATGCTTTCATTGTGCTTGGGGAAACATTCCTTATTCTTTCCACCTAAGTCTTTTTGTTTGTTTGCTTGCCTGCCTGTCTGTCACCAGCATTGTACAAAAACCACCACCATATGTTTTATGGAAGTCATATTATATTTGCGGACAGATCCTCTTAACATATGGAAAAACTGCATTTATCGCACCATGGTGCTTTATGCTTCAAATTGCTTTTGTCTTGAGAATATTTGTTTTCCTCTATTTGTAAGAGTGAATCTGGCTCAAAATGGAGCGTCTAGTCTGTAAAATGCACTTTTGTTTTTCACAAATCAAAATGGAACATACAATCTCCTCATCTCTGCAGTCGTTTCCAAAAACCTTTGACAGATGAACAGATGGAGGTCGTCTAAGTGACCTCAATGAATAGATGACTATTCGACAACAGGAATAAAAGTAAACCCAGGACATTCAGCATGTCCCGACTGTGTATTCAGGACTTTGAAATCGACAGACTATCTATGACCGCAGACACATTAACTTCACCACACTCCACTTCTCCGGGATCAGAGAAAGAGTTCATCTTACGGAGCTATTTGCAAAAGTTAAAAAAAGAAGGCTGACATCACTGACAAAATGCAGAAAGGTTAAAACAGTCACACTTGGAAAAAGTGCTATATTGAGTGACGGCACTTAATGAAATGTGCCGTCTTTTGCAAAAAGCTGCAGCTTGAGTTCTTTTTTTTTTTTTTCCTTTTTATATTGATAAAAAATTAACAGGATGCATTTGCTAATTACCAAACTAAATGTTGGCTTCCATTTAAAATGAGGTTTGAATATAACCATTATGCTAATGAAAGAAAAATATTATTCAGCACATTCAATTGATTTTCATACTCTAGTTAAATAACAAAAGTGCTCCTGGAGCAGCTATAAAAGAGTCGGAAATACTTATTGTTAATGATAAATAAAAGATAGATGATTTCAAATTTTGGCAGCTATGTTTTAAAGGACCATATCTATTTTAACTTTATAAAATTGCACAGCACAATGGAATAACTTCACGATGTGTTTGTGCACGGGGTTAAAGTAATCCCAATTTTCGAATAGCTTTTTTTCGCACGGAGCCCTGGAGTTGCTTAAGCACGTCACATTAGGTTGCATTCTGACAGCCATTACACCATTCTGGCTGACACAAAGCGTTGAGTTTGGTGACTATATCTGATGGCTCAGAGGCAGAACATTCAGTCTCCATGAGTTTCCATACAGTTCGTGAATACAGTCGAATATTTCTGCCTGCATGAGGCAGAGTAAGGAAAAAAAAAAAAAAAAGTGTCTTCAAAAACAACTTCCAGGCATCCCATGAATCTTGGGGCATGGCCTCCAGAATTATTTTAATTACAAGATCAAAAGTATGAATTCACTGCCAGTTTTAGCATAAAAACATAAGAAGAATGTTTCAGCGCCTCATTTTTTACCGAAGCAACCGTGTCATATGGTTTATTTAAGTGTATCAAGCCGATGCATGTCTTCCACAAAACCACAATAGAAGCTCTCTTTACTGTGCTTGTAGCTCACAAAAACAGCGATTGCATGGACGCCGGCAGTGGGCGGAGGTACATTCTATTGCATATTCACGCTGCTAATAGACGGAGCACATTTTATGCGGCATATAGCTGGAAAAGGATGTCGTGAACCATGATTTTTAACATTACACCACGGTACTTCTGCGTTTGTTCGAATGTGGTTGGAAAGATAATGACAATCTAAATATGATAAACCAACAACAAATCTGCAAAAGTATACATTGAAACTCTAAACTCTGCGGTAATATATTTTCATAGAGCATTTTACTGCAACAGCAGCAATGAGCACTTTGGAAAAAAAAAAAAATGAAAGATGTTTGTATGCATGAGTTTAATGTGCACTATTTATCATATATATCCATCTAATGACTTCAGGTAAAGTGCTATAAATGTATAACATTATAGCCACTCAACAATGGGTGGAAACATCAGGCTTACTCTCTCAGAGCCTAATTTACAATCATTGCATGGATGCTCTCACCAGCAGTGTATTGTGAAAAATCTCCCCCGATCCCCTGTCCAGTGTGGAAAAGCACAGGCAAGGGGAGCATCAGTTTACTGATGCAGAGAAATAGCTGAGGCAACTTGAATGCCAATGTCCAAAGTCTAATGCCCCGGGAGGACCGGGGATGGAGCTGAAGCATTTATGAAGAACGCTGTCTGTTTTCAGCGAACCTCAGGGCGTGAGACACCTCAGCAACATATTGCGGTTGAGACACACACACCCTTGCTCACGAGCCGGATTATTGAAGCAAGCAGTCCGCTCGAGAGACTCACTGGTTTAACCGAAACTCCAGCGACAAGGTCGATTCACAAAGGGCCCGCGTCGAAATGTACTGCTAGCAGTTGTAACTTTAAAATTCACTTTGAATGTCGAGATGATGCTGACCAATTCAAGACTCAGCTAAAATTTAAATATAAAGAAGAAGCAGGACTGCAGCGCTCGGGGCGATGCATTTCTTCCTTTTTGGAGAGTGCAGTGTTTGTGTGACTTTGAGGATCATGTTTTTGGAAGACGAGGATAAGCAAAGGCCTTCCATAAAAAATGTAATTATAACATAAAAATGTTTTATCAGCACTCAAAGCAGGAACGTATTTTTAGAGGTACCTTCAACTCAACCTGAAAATGACCTAAGCTGCAATTGATAATGTCTCTGAGCTGTTTCCCCACAAGTACCTGACAGTCAGTTTTGTGTTCTGAGAACATCTTGAATGTGCTGTGACTGGTTACTGTCAGTCTCCTGTCATCCTCGGGGAGGAATCAAAGAAAAATACCAGGAAAAAAAATTCTCTCTACCTTTATTGTCATATTCCCGCTTTTTCCTTGGAGCCCCACGGTTACCCTGTTGTTTAAAGATAGCAATGGAAATACTTGTGAAAAAATTAAATTAAATAAAAACCAGTGAACCACAAATTAAACTTCACAACATGCTATGATTAGCAAACATTCAAAAATAGTCACCTCTAAGAGAGAATGATCTGCTGAGTGACATTGCTGTCACTCTTAAGGTTGTTCCATTTATTGGACATGAAAACTGATGGGCAAACAAAACCTAATTGATGTTCCACCTGCCAATCAAAATGGAGGTATCTAATGTTTGACAGGGTACGTGTGTGTGTGTGCGTGTGTGTGTGTGATTTCAATTCAACACCAAGCAGGAGGCTTTTGAAGATTTTGTTGATTTCTATTTTCTCCTAGTCAATCTCCTGGGCAATTCAGGTACAGGAATAGATGTTAATATCCCTCCTGTTAATATCTATTGGACATCGTAGGGAAATGTAGCTGTAATTACCAGAAGCGTCAAGACATTTGTGCCAGTGAAATAAAACCTAGACACAAACACAATCTTGGCAATAATCTAAACACAGAGAACGAGTAGTTCTCCGTGATTAAGCTCACTCGTCACTAAAAACGGCTCCATAGTATAACCATTATGGAGCAACAAGCTTATTTTTCTCCTTTTGGGATGTAGCTGACATGACACAAATACCTTTGCAAGACTATCTAGTGACAAGGTTTGTGTGGAAAGTTTACAGCCCCGAGGTGTTTCTCTGCCCATCAAATTGGTGTCTCCTTTTCATCGTGCCATCCAACACACTACAAGAGGATTCAGGGCGATGCACGGCGGGAGGAAAGAAAATAAGGACTTACGAAAATAGTGGTTTAGACAACTTGTCCTGCTGTTATGTCTGGTCCTAGATAATGTACGAGTAAACTCAAAGTGGTCAGAGTTGCTTAACTGTGAGGGGGGAAAAGGATGGAAAAGAAAAAAAAACAACGTACTTTACATTTAACATCATCTTACCCAAACCAAGTGCCATCTTTTTACTTTTCATTATGAAAGAAAGGTCTAAAAGCCATAAAAGTTCCTCTAGGCAAGTCTCAAAGCTCAACAAGCTTCCAAAGAATGCTGTTGGGCTGTTATTATGGACTATTTAAAAAAAAAAAAAAAAAAAAAAAAAAAACAGTTTCCAATAAAAGTAACTGGGAGAGACACAAACTGCTTTTAATTGCAATCTGCACAGGAATACTTCATCTATAGATTCTGTCAGATTAAGTGGTCAAATTTTTAATTTCCGGTGCTGATTTACTGCTCCTCTCCTTCTTCCTTTACTTTTGGCTTTTCCCTCCATCTAACCAAATTATCTGTATCCATTTCTCTCACACCAACATGTCCTCTCTCATTACATCCATAAATCTTCTCTTTGGTCTTTCTCTAGACCTCCTGCCTGGCAGATCCAACCTCAGCGTCGCCATCCCTCCTCTGCACATGAACAAACCATCCCAGTCTGGCGTCTCCAACCTTCTCTCCAAAACATCTGAAATGTGCTGTCCCTCTGATGGACGCATCCCTGAGCCTACTTATCCAAGTCACTTCCAAAGAGAGCTTCAACATCTTCATCTTTGCTACCTCCAACTCTGTTTCCGGTCTTATCTTCAATGCCACCATCTCCAAGCCACACAGCATCGCTGGTCTCACAACTTTCTGGTATGCATTTCCTTTCATTCTGGCTGATAGTCTTCTCTAATATTACCCCTGACTCTTTTCTCCAGATGTAAAACTTGCTTGAACTTGTTTTATCACCTCTTTTCCACACACCCCAATTGCTCTGGACTGTTGACCCTAAAAACTGTGGAGCATCCTCCATAATCTTTTTTTCCACTCACTGTAGCCTCAGCGTACTCTCATTCACACACATATATTCTGTCTTTCTGCGACTAACCTTCATTTCAACAATTTCCTTCGGGATTAATAAAGTTGTTCTCATCTCATCTCTCATTCCTCTCCAGAGCATACCTCCACCTCTCTTGTTTCCTCCAGCCGTTCTCTGCTCTCTTTACAGATCACAATGTCATCTGCAAACATCACGGCCCATGAAGATTCCTGTCTTACCTCATCTGTCAGCCTGTCTATCACTTCAAATACCAAAGGGCTCGGAGCTGATCCCTGATGCCGGCCCACCTCCATCTTGAGCTTCTGTCACACCTACAGCACACCTCAGCACTGTCTCACATTATATTACATTACAGTCATTTGGCAGACGCTTTTATCCAAAGCGACTTACAAAAAGTGCAATTCGGACAAAAAATGCAATTTAGATCTTGCATACATGCATATATACATACATACTTGCATACATGTCCTGCACCAGTCCAACATACTTCTCTGCCACTCCATAATTCCTCATACAATACCACAGTTCAACTCTCAGCCCCCTGTCGTATGTTTTTTTTAGGTCTACAAAGGCACAACACAGCTCTCTCTGACCTTTTCTGTACTTCTTTATCAACATTCTTAAGGCAAGTACCGCATCTGTAGTACTCCTTCTTGGTAAGAAACCATTCTACTTTTCAAAAATGCTGATTTCTGCTCTCAGCCTAATTTCCACTACTCTTTCCAATAATTTCATTGTATGGCTCATCAGCTTTATCCCTCAGTAGTGACAGCAATACTGCACATTTCCCTTATTTGTAAAAATGGGCACAATCACACTTTTTCTCCATTCCTCAGACATCTTCTCACTCTCTAAGGTCCTGTTGAATAATCTAACCAGGAACTCTTCTGTCGCCTGTCTTAGACACTTCCATACCTCCGCAAGTATATCATTAGATCAAACTGCCTTTCCACTCCTCATCCTCATCCAATGCCCACCTCATGCCAATTTTACTGATCTCTGCTACTTTGTGGTCCACAATAGCCATCTCTTCTACCTTTCTCTCTCTTTTCTTTTCCTCATTCTTCAGCTCTTCTAAGTATTCTTTCCATCTTCCCATCGCTCTTCTAGTATTTATCAATAGTTCCCTCTCTATTCTAAATCACCTGGACCTGCTTTACATCACCTGTCCTTTCCATCTATATCTCTCGGTTTTGCCAACCTGTAAAAATCACTCTCCTCCCCCTTGCTCTCCAACCGAGCATGCAAGTCAGTATATGTCCTTTTTTGGTCTTTGCCACCTCTCCCTTTACCTTACGCTGTATCACTCTGTACTCCTGTCTGTTCTCTTCAGTCCCCTCAGTGTCCCACTTCATCTTTGCTCACCGCTTTCCTTCCAGACGACACACCAAGTACTCTCCTACTATCTCCCATCACATTTGCTGGAGTTGTCCAGTCATCTGGAAGCTCTCCCTGACCACCCAGAGCCTCTCATCTCCTCCATGGAAACCATACAAAACTCCTTCCTTTTCAGCTTCCACTACTTCGTCCTCTGCTCTGCCTTTGTCCTCTTGATCATCCTTGTCACCAGAATCATCCTCCAAACCACCAACCTATGTTGTCTCTCTACATTCTCACCTACAACTACTTTGCAGTCACTGATCTCCTTCAGATTACATTGTCTACACGAGATCTGGTCTACCTGTGTGCTCCGACCTCCACTCTTAAAAGTTACGCCATGTTCCTGCCGTTTCTGGAAAAAGTATTCACTGCAGCCATTTCCATCCTTTTTGCAAAGTCAACCACCATCTACCCCTTTGTACTCCTATCCTGGATACCGAACCTGCCCATCACCTCTTCATCACCTCTACGCCCTGCAGCAACATGTCCATTGCAGTCTGCACCACTTACCGCTCTCTCCCCTCTGGGGATGTTCTCCATCGTTTCATCTGACTCACTTCAGAAGTTCTCCTCCTCCTCTAATTCACATCCCACCTGTGGGGCCGAGCTATTAACAGCATTGAGCATCACATCCTCAATTTTCACTTTCAGACTCATAAGTCTATCTGACACTCTTTTCACATTCAGAACATTCCTAACAAACTCCTCTCTAAAGATAACCCTTCATTTCTCTTCCTGTCAATGCCATGGTAGTGCAACTTAAAACCTGTTCCTAAGCATCTAGCCGTACTACCTGGTCACCTGGATACAGAGTATATCCACCCTCCTTCTCTGCATCATATCTACCAACTCCCTAGCTTTTCCTGCCATCGTCCAAACATTCAAAGTCCTAAATCTCAGTTCCAGACTCTTGCCTTTCCTCGTCTCTCTCTCTGCTTCCGAACAGCCCTTCCTTCTCTGACCCACGGTAGCTCAACCGCTACCGTAGGTTATCTGCACCAGAGGCGGTCGTCGTTAACCCTGGACTCGACCGACTTGTTATGAGATACATTGGCTGGATTCACATATTACACCAATGCCCTTCCTGATGCAACGCTCTGCTCTGATACGGCTTGGGACCAGTATTTTTCAAGGACCTAATCAAGCATTACAGATTTTAGCAACAAATATCTTCTACAATGTTATTCTGTATCACACACTTAATCTATTAGAAGCTTAAACGAGCCAACAGAGAATTCAATGGGTGTTTTCTTTTGTTGTTTTTACTGCAAACAAAGAAGAAAATCACATGAAAAACAGTTCCCTATCTTAGAAGAATAAACGAATAGAATAGCCACTCCACTGTCATGCAAAGACATCCAACTAGAAGGGGAGAGGGGGGTCGACTGTGTCTGTGTGTGTTCTGCAGCATGAAAAGCAACCCGCTGAAGACAAATATGGGTCACAATACACACACAAACCATTTAATGGTTTAGCGTATAGTGTGTGTGTGTGTGTGTATATATATATATATATATATATATGCATATCCACACATACATAAATACACACCAGACAACCGTTGTAAAAAATAATTGAAGTTCCAATTCTATTCAATAAAACTGCTTTGTTTTGTTCGGAAGTGAAGAGGACTCCTATTTTGATGAAATCATTAAAATGTTGTAGCTCCTGCGCCTTATTAGCCCGCTTCCTTATGACAGGCTAAAATGATAATAACTGTGGTTGATCAGTGGCTGTGAGATCTGCTACACTGGAAGGGAATGGCCTTAAAGATATCTGATGAGCTTATAGGAGTTTAACACCAAACTTCTTGCTTGTGTGTGTTGAAGTAAACAAACGCCCTACACTAAGGACTAATTCTGAAAATTATCAGGTAGAATATGATGGAAAATGTCACGGCTATCACAACAGGATGAACTGCTATCAAGTATTCAAAAAAAAAAAAAAAAAATAGTGAAACTAGGCTGCACTTTGTTTTGCTCTGCATGGTGATTATTGAATGGATTGGATAAGAAAAGCATCATTTTGGTCAAAGTGACAAAATAATGTTTAGTTCAACTCATTTATTTAGTAGATCGAAATTAATTGGTATACAAAAATATGAAGCAAAATAAAATTATCTTGTCTTCCCCATTCAAAAGGTGTGAATAATTAATTTATTTTAATGGAATTCAAGAGAAAAATCGGATATTCAACCACAAAACTACTTTTCAGAGGGCCATTAATGTTAAAAGGATAGAAAAAGCCCCTCCGGAAATGGATGGTCTAATGCGGTGTTTCAAAAATGAGAACCTTCCAAATTGTTATGGGAACCATCTTTAGTCTGAATGACGGGTAAAACAGCTGATGGTACAGGAGCATAATTAGGAATACAGTTGAATATAAATAAAATACTTTCATTTTATATGAACTTAAAATCATTATTATTTGACACATTCATGGAATTGATCTCTCCCAAATAGAATGTTTAACCTTGCAAAAAATGATAAACCATTCTTCACTCACAACCACTGCTTTATTGATAATAACCAATTGAATAGTATGATATTTAAACGTTTTTGCAAATCCCTCTGGGAAACCTCTGCTTTGCAAACACTTAATACACCATGTCTTCTTTTGTGAAATGTCTGGCAGAGCTCTTCATAAGCCTTTGCTTCCAAACTTGTAAAATAAATCTTCTGATATTTTTACAGTAATAATCCCATTGAAATGAGGTGAGCACTTAATTACTGCATATTTTTAGATGCCTCCTGGGACATCAGGCAAAGACGGCCAAGAGACTGCAATACTGCTGCTGATAACTCAGTTGAAACCTTGGACTGTCTTTTAATCTCCTCATTAAGCATAAAACAAACTACTCTCAGTCCAGCCACAGAGTTTAGACTTAAACGTCAATACGGCTGGAATTACAACTCTCTGAATCCCAGCAGCGTCCTGACATTTTTACTGACTGGAGGCTCCTATTTCTCTTCATTACAAAGTCTCAAATCTCTATCGAAAGAGCTCTATCAAAAATTGCGTTTTGTTTTTCGCCTTTAAAACGGTCAATAAATTGACGGTGCATTTAAATTAATGAATGTATTTTCAAGTTAACACACCAGTCAAGTCGGGGAGCATACCACCGAAATCCTTTTTTCTCGAAGATCGTTATGAGAACGTTAAAGGGGAATATATTTGCCACTGCGAACAGATGTGATTCACTGCTTCTAAATTGTAGATTTTGAATGTCTAATGTGACTCGAGCATCAGCGCCTCTCTAGTCGAGGCTCAGTGAACTTGATTTTTTTTCTCCCTGTTGACAAGAGGGAGGGTGTGACAGAGTAAGGGGGGGGGAACAAGAACAAAACAAAGCAGCAGCACACAAGGGTTTCATTTTGTTGCAGAGCAAACAGCAGCTACACACACGCTGATGGCAGGAACCATGATTAAGCTCACTCATCACTAAAAACGGCTGAAAGCACTGACTCAGAAAATAAAATTACAGAGGATCTCGGTGTTGGGGGGATAGGAGGTGGGGCTAGTCACAGCACAGGGGTTTTCGAACTAGAGGTCAATTAGGTATGCTAAATAGTCTGGGCATTAGTTCTCCCCGCGGCTGATCTATATTCTGCACCTGACTCCTTTGCTGATCTCGAAATCTTCCCACATTCCCTGTTCTGCGGATATCATGGGGCGAGAGGGAGAGGTGGGGATGAAATGGAGGAGAGTGTTCTTTTATCTTCTGTGGCTTAATGGGGGAAAAGAGACAATATTCCCCTCCCATGTTGGCTCTTCTCAATGAACCGCACATTAAGTCCACGGTAAAAGGTGTGGGGGAAATAAATGTCTGGCAGCTGGAATGGGATGAAGAAAGGTCAACAATGTGTCATGGAGTCAATCTATCAGGCAAACCCGGACAGCCTATTCAATCCCACGTTTCAATAACCGCACAGAAAGGAGGAGTATGACTGTAAACATTTACAATGATTATCCCTTACCCTGCTAAAGTCATTTGATTTGCTGCTGTCTAAAGAAAATTCATGTTAAGAAAACAACCTGTAAAAGCGTCTCGTTGTCAAAGTCGCTCACACATAAACACTGGAAAGGAAAGCTGTCGTCCCGGCAAAGGAGAACTATTTATTGCTCCTTCCAATGTAACAACAGCAAAGACAATAAAATGCAGGTAAACATGCAAAATAATAAGTCTTTAAAAAAAAAATAAGAGGGAAGAGTCAGCAATGGTAATCCATCCACAGCTTCAATAAATGTCTCAGCACGAGTCACTGGCTGAGTGTTGGGTGTTTGCAGCAAGAACTCCCGTGTTCGTATACAGCCCTGCCCATGTAGATGGTAAACAAAGCAGATTGGACTCTGGCACACAACAGGATTTCTGGCAAACAACACCAGGAGTCGGAAGTGCAGTTATCCCCAAAATACAACTTATATTATAGATATTACAATGCCTATTTGTCTTGGAAATATATTTCCTGCATAAAACAAGAGAAGCATTCTCATTGTCCTTGCAATTACCTGCTTTCGCATGAATAGAAAAGTAATTATAGGTGGCGCTGACTTTTCCTCTCATCGAAACTGAGCAATATAATTTAATAATAATCATTGTCAATTTATCTATTTATTTGAAAATGATAAAAATAAGATTTGAAAAACGCTTGTTTTGATTGTTGATGTTTGTTGTTGATTTTTTAATTATTGCGTGTTTGAACAGTTGACGTGGATTGTTCTCGATCTTGAAGTTATGTGCGTTAAGAGGAACGAGCACATTGTGTTAGTACCTCTTTATGATGTCGCTTAAAGCACGTTTAATTCATGTGTAGGATGTATAGATTCAAGGTAAGCTTTAGTGCAATGAAAGTAAGGTGTTATTTTTGCGTATGTACATCCATTGTCTCAAAATACCACACCACAGAGATTATGGTTTGTTGCCAATAGCAATGAAAGATGCCACATACATACGTAATAAGACTTGCTAGGCAACCCAGTCTCTTCTTTTAATTTGTTAAACATAAAACCACCAAAACTCAAAGGATGTTATTGCTTTTGTCCTCTTTTTCATTATTAAGTGCTTTCTCTTAAACCCCCAGCAGCAAACACATCTATCACAGGTATGCGAAAAAAAATATTCCCTCCCGCGCATCTGGCTGCACCTTAAGTACTCGTGATTTTTATATTCAACCGATCGTAATAGGCCTACAATTTATTTTTCTCATATCCGTAAAATAACCTATATCCTCGTCCTGTTCTTCCCATATTTGTTCCAATTAATGCTACTGGATATCATTTTGCCCCCTTGGTCAGCAGCAATGAAGAGAGAGCAGCATTCATCAATTGGGTTTCAATATCAGTAAGATTTCTCGAGGATCACCGAATCTACCCTTAATTTCCCAAGGCTGTGGTAAGTGGAGGCGGTAAAATTAGCCATTACCTTGTTTTCCATATTCTACTTTTTGATAAACCAGTGGTGCAATGTGTTCAAGTTTTGGGTCTCATCTTTGATTTAGAGCAATTTAGCAACATGATGGCTGTAATTTGTTTCCCCTGTCAAGGTGCCATTTGCATTTAAATTCATCATTACCAGCTATGTTTTGGGGAGATTTCCCCAGATTGTGTATGTCAGGACACTCCACTGCCAGGATGCAAACATTCCATTATTACCGCTGTAGAGCAATTTTCATTCTTTTCCCAAAAGAACACATGGTCATTGGATAAATTCAAATGTTGTTAAGAAGCTTTGAGATTTCGGGAAAAAAAAAAAAAAAAATCCTGTGAGAGTCTTAAAATACCGCAAAAAAAATGAAATATTGAGAGCTCAAATACAATTTCAGTCGTTTGACATTGTGTAGGTAACAAATAGGCGGTATATGCTTAAGCGTTCAGTATGCAGGGGTGAAGTCATCACCTCAAGGACAGTGTTGCTTTAATGCTGATTGTGAAATTGCATTAGGACCATGTGAATGGCAGAAGCTCATGAATAGGTAAAAGGATCATAACGTCTGATGTATTGCTATTCAGTGCAGGTTTCTTGGAGATGGATGTGTTTCTCTCATTCGGCTCTTGGAATCTGAACAATAACCAACTTTGATGCTTAAGCAGTTTTTGTTATATACTGCTAAGTATGCCCTTAATGTTTCCCCTTGATTCCAACTTGATGGACCATTTCAGTCGGAAACAAAGGAGCCTCTATACTGCAGGGTCACCAGCCTAAAACAGACAAAGATCCTTGATGAGGAGATTTAGCTCTTATTTTTTTGGAGAAATCCAACATTTCAGATCCTGTCAATATTTACCTCGCCTGCAAAGCTGACACTATGCACACAAAAACGCAACCAGAATGCATCTCCATTAGTCTGGAAATGATTTAATCAATGCTACCGCACAAACCAGTAACCCTGCAGCTGCAGAAGAGCTACTTCAACCAATACAAGAACTAAAAGTTTGGATCATAAATCAAAGTCGAATGATTCAGGGACTGAGTCCAATCTCAAAAGTATTTGTAAATAAGCTTGAAGAATGGAAAATTATGAGTTGAACAGATGGTAAAAAGCCCAATAAGGATTTCCGCTTGGAAAATGAGTATGGTATTGCCAAGGCAGCAGGAACTGACTTGTAAAAAGAAAGAAAAAATGAAAGGAGTGAACCACCGTGGTCCCAAAGTGGTCAACTAAAGTGTCAAACTTCCCAAGTTGACATCAGGGCAAACCCAACCAAGTGCGGCTGTCAGCCCTGCAAAGTTAGACAGTGTGTCAATACAAGAAGAATGAGCAATCCATCAATAAATTCATCAACAGACAATTAATCATCTGGTAATTTCTTTCTCAAAATTTCTTTAATGTCTTGTAAAAATATAAATCACTGGCAAATCTTAATAGGTGATCTTTATTCTATTTTAATGTTGTAATAGGGTTTCTTTTTTTTTTTTTTTTTTACCAGATTAATCGTTGTTGAGTATACTATTCACACACCTCCAGTAGGATTTCTATTGTAAAATATCCCATTCAACGGCTGTATTGAGCTTTCAAACCCCTGTTATTTATAGATGCGCAGTACACATGACGGTTTTCAGCTCAATTTTAGGAATAAATTAATACAAACTTCCATTTGAGGGGCTCAGGCAAAATCCAAATTTTCCGCTTTGTGCTTTTAATCCTTGTGTACTTGCTTCTTTATAGTGCCCCCCACCTAGGAGCTTGTTTCTTGCACTCACACACACAATTTTTGATGATGCCGACCGAAAGGGAGTTATTCATTTTGGCAAGGTTAGATTACGAACCTTTATTAAATTTTCTGATTAAAAAATGTTTTATTTTATATTATTTCAAGGAACGGATGGATTAATTGAGCCTGCACTTACATCTTGGACTTAAAACCCACCCCTGGCCAGTGAGCAACAAATGCCCAACATGTGACTTTATACAAGCTAGATATACATTACAACTGACAGACAAAGGAATGGAAAGAGATTGTATTGAAAAGGCTTTTTACACAAGCTGGCCCCATAAACTCAAACCATATATTTATCGATCAGCAATTAAATCTAAAAGACTACTTCGGTAATTAAGGGATGCACCTTGACAACGTTAAGTTGGTTAGAAATGTACTCCTAAGCCAAGACGAAAAAAATCAGAAGGGAGTTATTCATATATTGCAAGGATAGAGTATGTACCGGTTTTAAATTTTCTAATTGAAAATTTATTTGAGAAATTTACAATATATCATGAATCAGATGGATTAATTCACTGGACTTAAATCTTGGACCTAAAGCCCACCCTTGGAATTAAAATTAAAAAAAAAAACAAGAAACAGGATATAGATTGAGATATGCTGATTTTTTCAGCCGACCTGAAGGACCTTCATTATTTACAGTAAGGCCTCAATAACAAGTATAATCCATCCATTATCTACTGCTTATCCTTCACTCAGGGTTGCGGGGCTGCTGGAGCATTTCCCAGTCAGACCAGTCCGCCAAGTTAATCCCAGGGCCACATATAGAGACAAAAAACAATCCACTCTCTCAATCTCACATCTGGGCAATTTTTCCATTTTTTTTTTTTTCCCCAAATGACGGGAGAAACCTGGAGGAAACCCAAGCAGACACAGGGAGGATATGCAAACTGCACACAGACAAGCCCTTCGTGAGAATCAAATCGGAGTCCGTCATGCGGTGAGGTGGAAGCGCTAACATCTGCGCCACACCTCACAGATATAATCTGAACTATAAACAACAAAAAAGCCAAGGGTATAAAGACGGACTGTACTTTTCAATCAGGTAAGCCAGCTGAACAAACCTGGTAGATCAAAACGGTTCGTTTTGGTTTACCAAGTTGAGGACCCTGTATGCAAAACCTATGAAACTATGAAAGAATTTCCATGACAACATGGGAACATGGAAACTGGATGGTCTGTGTGAAGCTCCCAGAGCTCAAATCACATTGTCTCAGTGAGAGACGGCAACAAACAGAAGAAGGAGGCCTCTCGGTATGGCTGGCACTGGGGTCTCTTGAAGGGCTGAACAGGTATCTGAGGGCCAGAAGGGCTGTAGCCTCTGCTGTCAAAGAAGCAAAAAACCCTTTTATAACAGGGGTTTCTGAAAGATCATGGAGAAGGACTTTTGATTGGTCTCGAGGACTTTCTGGATAACAATTTGCATTCTTGGCACAATCTGTGAAAAAATTCAAGTGGGTGCCGGACTCTGCCAAGGCTACCCTTTGTCACAGATTCTGTTTATGATCTTCATGGAAAGGATTTGTTGGCACAGTCACGGGGAGGAGTGTGTCCGGTATGAATCCCCAGGATTCCTTCTCTGCTTTTTTGCAGATACTGTGGTCTTGTTGGCAACATCAGCGCTGACCTCCAACAGACACCGGAGGGGTTTGCAGCCAAGGTCAAAATGGTCAAAACGAGCATAAGCGCCTCAAAAACCAGAGGCCGCGATAATATCTTGGAAACTAGTGGATTGTAACTGATCCATTGGCCGGGAAGTACTGCCCCAAGGAGTTCAAGTACCTTTGAGTCTTGTTAACATGTGAGGGTAGAATGGAGCAAGAACTGGACAGGCGGTAATGCAAGCACTGCATCGGTTGATCAATGGGAAGAGGGAGTCAAGACAGGAAGCAAAGTAGCATCTATGTCCCAAGCCTAACCCACTTTCATGAACTCTGGGTCACGACTGAAAAGGAAGAGGTCGCAGATGCAATCTGCCGAAATGCCTGTCCTCCGCAAGTTGGCCGCATACGTGGTCGGACAAACAATGTAGGAATCAATGAGGGAAATGTAATAGTTCTGCTGCCGGTAGCATCAAATCAAGACATATCTGAATTATACAAAATGAGTTGTATAAGACAAAAAAAAAAGAGAGAAAAAAGATTTTTTGATTTGAGTATTTGGTTTACTTGAGAATTCACAGAGAGCGTAGTAGCTAAGCATTATCACTTTCAACATTTTCACTGCAAAGGCAGCCAATTTTATAAGTCTATGCAATTTTTATATTTGGTGTTTTTCAACAAATCATACTCGAGCAGCTGAGAGGAGAACCTTTTTCGGGGGGGGCAGGAGAGGACTGAGGTGATTGTCTGCTGTTTTTGTTCCTCTATTTTTCTTTTTCTTTTTTGAAGAAAAGCTGATAATCTGAGCTAATGATGTCAAGATGCTAAATCTAACATGAGAACACCATGGTTAAGATTATGTTGAAGCTTTTTGGTTTGTTTGTTTTTTTTGTGACCTGGAAGGAGAGCAACTAGTTTATATGTGACAGGTCATACAGTGGTGACTGTTGAGGCCACAGAAATCCAGCAGTAACTGCAGGAAAGCACAGGGAGGAAATCCTGATGGAGCATGTGGGTTTTGTTTTTCTTTTTTCTGTTTGTTTAGGGACAAATGCTGATTAAACACATTGAGATGAAACATGATTTTACAACTCTGAACAAAAATTGATTTCTTTTTCCCAAATTATTCTTAATAAATTTGTTAGCCGACTAAAATGGACACAAACCTTGCACACGTAGTTGGATGCAATTCTCATTCTTGTGACACCATGCAGTGCAGCATAAAATGGATTCCTCAGAGTGGTTATGATAGCATCCTCTCAATTCTTGAAAGTGGAAATAGAAAAGGGGAATATTGATCCAATTGATCCACAGAAAGGGTTATCAGTAATTCCGAGACACACACACACACACCCACTATAGAAGTTCAATGAGCAATCTGAAATGTGTGTTGCACAACACAACCCGTGCATCAGAAGACCTTGAAAAGGCTCGGAAAAGCTACTATCTCACATCTAAAGACAACTTTTCTGTCAGAGACTAGTCTTAGACGGAGATTTTACAAAGATTGTGAATCTACTGGTTCACTATCTACAAGACGACAACTGGATTCTTTTGACACTTTTTTTTTCCCACCATGCAATGTTTCCAGCAGGTTTGCTCAGAATCTTTGCTATTTCAGTCCATCGTTTTTCCTTCTCAAATCCGCGGTGATACGATGGACAGTTGACATCGTACAAGCCAGGTTGTTTTGCCCGCAGCTCTACCGTCCGCTCCTGTTTCTGGACGGTCCAAACCGATCGGGTTGCCTTCGCCGTTCCTGCCAACAAATAACAGCTCTGCCACAAATACCGCTCTGATGGTGATTTGTCGACCAGGTTTTCGTGTTTTTTGGTTTGTTGGAGCTCATCTATTGGTGGTTGATTGCATTCTGCACCGTAAAGACTGAAAGACTTGTGATAATATCAAAGATGTTTGATAGTACGTTAAGCCCAAGACTTGGGGAAAAAAAAAATATCTAAAGCAGCTCTGAATACCACCTCATACTTGAAGATCGAGATGACGGGAGCACACCGCGACTCCAGTAAAACTCCTGGCATTTCCTTCTGACTCACTTTTTAGTTTGTGACCGTGAAAATCTCTGGGTATTAGCCTTTCAACTGAGTCCTCATGCACTAAAAGCATTGCCACAAACACAGTAATACAAACAAGCTCATGGCCTGTGATTGAAATGTTTGCAACACTTCTCAAAGGCTGGTCTGTACTTCCTGTTGCTCTCTTCGAGGTCCCACTAGACTTGGTCAGCCATTACGGTGAGCTCACTCATTGTTCATGCACAGTATTATGACTTCAAGATTTCTCTGAAAATGAAGAAAGTATTCACTCATGCATCCATGTCTCATTTGTCTAGTTGGTTGTTCAAGCTGAAGTCAAACTGGACTGAAATCTTTTCCGAACAGGCCCAAATTTGCTTCCAATCTATGTGTCTTTTTTTTTTTTTTTTCTGATTCAATAAGGTAGAATAGCTGTACTGGTTCACAGATATGGATTTCTATTGGAATTAGAACAAACGCTTGAGGACCCATTTTTTGGTCAAACAGAGCTTCATAATCATTATTTAGAACAAGGGAAGCGTGGGAGGGTGAATCGTCAAAATGGCAGAATAAGGAAGCAAAACAAAATGAGGACAGAACATGGGGAGAAACGCTGGCATGGTTAATGCAGTTGACATATGTTTGAATGTCGTCCAAATTAAAAATCCATGATGATGGACAAATGTTATTAGTGATGTCAAGGCTGGAGTATTGAAATGACTAAATCCTACACGCCATTTCTGTCTAAGGAAAGGCCAGACCAGTCACTGGAGTTTGATTTGACAATAACAGGCTCTTGAACAGATCGCCGCCTGATACGGCCAAATAAGTGGTAACACCGGAATGTACGAGTAGGAAATATGAATGGGTGTTAGAGACACCAGGCAATAAAAATCAGTGATGACTGGCAAAAATGGCATGCTTTCTTTTCGACAAAAACTGAACCGAACCTCTGTGAACAATGGACATTTCTGTTATTTTATGTTATCGCATTACAATACTGTCCCTCAGTGTAGCGCTTAATGTCCTCATTTATTAGCGTAGTCTCTCGGTGACAATTAAATTAGCATTTATATGATACTAGAGACATTTGCGCATGAGCTGAGCCCTTGAACTGTGATGTCATCAATTAAAAGCCAACGGACAAGTCAAAAAATGACTCTGCATAAGTTTGATTCTGATTACATCTTTCAGAACTTTCAAATCCAGGGAACACATTATTTCTCTTTCAGATACTGTTGAACTCTCTACAATCATTTTGGCATTTTTTTTAATCCCTTTTGCATTGCTGAACACGTTTGATTTTCAATATCAAATGGTAGGGTGATAATTCCCAATGTTATTTAAATATGTTATGCTACCGACCTGGCTGGGGCCGTGAAGATATTCCCACAAAGATTCATCTTAGCCTTCAAATGAAAACATTTGGGAAGAAATTAAACGCAGCTGAATGTTTGCAAACAATAGTGGATGATGACGACAATACATGAATGTGGGCATGGGGGTCGACTGACGGGTCATCTCAGTTCACTGAAGTGAGATAATCTTCTGCAGAGAAATCTCAGCTCTTAAAAAACGCCAGAGGTGATTGGATTTGGAATCATAACAGTGTATGAATGTATAAAGAGAGGTTTGCGTGGTATGTATGCATGAGCCGTCTATGAACACATAAGGCTTCTGACAGTTCTTCATCTATTTATCTTGTTTGTAGTTCCCAGAGACTCATTTTTCATTTTACCTTTCACATTTTTCCCAACCATAACCTGACAAGTTGCTAGAAACTCATCAAAACACCTGACTCCTGTCGAGCCACATCCATCACAAATCCCTCTCGGAGGCTCAGCAAAGAGTGTTGAATGTGAAGGTGGAGAGGAGGTTCAAAGGGTCACAAGATTTAACAAGAAGACCCGAGAAAGAGAGCTGCAGAAGGCAGAGGCAAAGAAAGACAGGAATTATCTTTTTATTTGTCTTCATGTGCATCCGCATGGCCCTCCACTGAGCGATGTTGAGTCATCAGTCGTAGCTAATCCCTGCTCTTCGAACTGTGTTTCTGAAACCGTTAAAATACAAGACAATGTTTGAAAAGATCAGTCACTCTAAATTCTGTGCTGGTTCTTTGCAAGCACTTTATGATTTTATGATTTATGATACAATACCACTTGTTACTGTTTTATAACGACAGTGAGGAAGACATTTGTCACATTTATTATGAATAATTGAATCACGAATACGGCAGTTTGCTGTGGCTCATCATTTCACAAATATATTCTGAACATAGGATGCTTGATTATGTCAAACTTTAAATTCATTGAATATCTTCCGTGATGATCACAAATATTTCAAAATTATGTATTTTAAAAATGAGGTCTAGTTTTGGGGGATTTTTTATGCCAGTTATTTTTTTAAAACAATACTAATCGTCTACATGGTTTGACACATTGTTGCAATAAATAGCATTGCAGTGACTGAAAATGTCAATGTTTTGTTTTCATCAAGTTTTACAATTTAACAACTTGCAATTTGTAAATGAATAGTACAAAGATGAGATAAAATCAATACGGTTGATCATTTAATCAGTCTACAATATACTTTCACATACAATCTGGATTGATTAATTGGGTGTTATATCATAATCAAGAAACATGATATGAATTAATATGAGATGAGATGAGAACAATTTTATTAATCCCGAAGGAAATTGTTGTGCCACAGTTTCAGGTAAAAAACATAACAGTAATAGATAATAGTAGAAAGGAGGAAGAATAAGAAATATAATGAAATATGAATTGTCTTAACTTAACTGTAAGCAGTAACTACAAAGATTGAAGATTCCCTGCGGCTGAGGGAAGAGGAATTAAAAAGTCTATATAAGTCGATATAAAAATATAACGTGAAAAGAATAGAACCTCAGTTTTTGGAGTAAGTTGAGCGTGTTCTTATATAAACCCATTACATAAATAAGTATCAGCATCATTTTGGGACCATCATTATTTCTGTCATGTTACAACTATTTCTGTAACGAAACTGTGCTCTCAAAAACGCACAGCCAATGGTTTGTGTGGGGCCTTGTGTTTAACACAAGATAAAAATGGCTCAGAGGCAAACTCCCGTTTTCTCTCCAGGAAGTAGATCCAAACTCACCACTGACATCAAACAATGGACCAGTTGTCGCTGAGTCAGAAGGACAACATTTGAATTGACAATTTCCTCCAATCATTGTATTTAAAGAGCAAAGCTGCCATTCACACTGCCACCCCGCTCTCGGATCCACACCACTCTGCTCCGGAGACTTGCCAATGTGCTGTAAGATCCCTTGGCTGTTGCAAATGAACCATGATTTTACTGCAAATGGCAAGAAAAGCCTACAGCGAGAGAAATGACTCACTCCCTCAATCCAGCATTCATTTCTTCTTGTTTCTATTTCTTTTATTATTTTTTTTTTAAGGCATGCTGTGCTTTGTCCTCTATTTTTGGATCCTAATTAGACACAAAACGTACCAGGAAGTAGGGGAACAATTACACGTTTTGTTTCGTTTTTTTCTTGCATTTTATTTTTTTTTGTAATAGTGACCATGAAAGTAGAAAACGAGCGAAGAAAAGTTATGCGTCAAAATGATGTCTCAAAAAAATGGGATTTTTCGGAATTCCCCAGAGAGGAAGCTCCTATTATCTTGGCAAGGGGAAGGTCCAACTGAATTTTAACATGTGCAACTTACAAGTTCTCTCTTTCAAACTTTAGTTCAAAAAATAAAAAAGTCAAAATTTAAGTTAGATATCACAAGCCTGGAGACTTTGACTGCTATTTACACTTGTTTAAATTATGCAGGGAGATCATTTCATCTAATTTGTGATCAGGCAGTCATACTTAGCACAGTATGTCAGAGGAATCCCACACCATCCAGCGGCTAGATGTTCATGTTGTTGCTTTGAAATCAGACGAAAGCTTCAGCTTGATGTTTCTGCATCACTTCAAACCGCCCTCTATGTCCCTGTACAGTTTGAGATGTGACACACTTAAATCCCAAGTGCTGCTCATATCATTCACTCCCCTTATGGTTTGCTTTGTGGCCGTGGCCCCTATTCAGTCATTCTCTTTGCTTCGAATTAAAGATATACAGGCGTTACAGGCCTGTATGCAACTTGCCAACATCTAAACCAGTCAACAGGTGTTACAGTGCTCGCTGCTGCTTCAAATTCAAGTGAATAATGGGGTTATTTTATTCCCATGTTCAGAGTAGAGTGAAAGGCACACGCTGAGTAAGAAGGAAAAGTTATTGGGAAACAGCTGAATATTGTACAGTACAGCTGAATGAATAAATTGCCTTGGGTATCCTCAAAAGCATCATTTAGCTAAAAATTCCCCAAATCTATATGTGAATAATTGTTGTATCAAATCAATATTTTATAGGGCTGTGAAAGGTAATGCATTAATCACAGTGTGATTGAATTCAGAGAACCTTACTAATTGCACTCTTTAATTTCTTAGCAGGTAGTTCTGCTGGTAGTGTTTCCTGTGCAAGTCACATTTCAGTGATGGAAAACACCAGTGAGACTTTAAATGTCTCATTTCTCTTTAAGAGCCTCTCAGATAGATCACCTGACAAATCAAGAGTCGTACGCCTCTTCTATGGAGGGATCTGCGATGTCGCAGAGAAACCAGCCGTCTTAGAGCAACTACATGTTTGACTTTAAGATGGAAGCTCTGTCAAGGGAGTGAGCAGAAACTTCAGAAAAGCTCTATTTATAGTGCTGGATGTTACACATAGGTAGATGTATCGACAACAATCACCTTACGACGGCGTAACAATGCATCTAGGTGATGTACTTTGGGTAATTGGTTCATTTGAACTCTTGTTTTGATAATAGACATAAAAATTGTCTGGAAATGCAAAATAACAGCATTATAAACCCATTATTTGAAATGTGATAAACTGGAATTAGCGATTGAAATGTAGAGATCAATCATGATGAACATTATGAATAATGTTACATCTCAAAAATGAACCATGCACGTTTTATCTGAAGTTACAGCGAGGACAGCGGGTGAAGATTGGGGAAACTTTAATTTCTTATTATGCCTAAAATACTTTTCTGTACAATCACTAAGCTCTGCATTAAGATTATTAGCATCGTACTGCTAAAAGGAATGAATGCGCGAGTGCAGTAGAAAGTGCAGTGGCAAAAGTGATTCTTTGTGTTGCTAGAAATAGTTGGATAAGTATCGCCAACACCATCTTGAAGGCTTCCGAATTTTTTTAATTTACAGTGTTGATAAGAAGAGCGCAGGGCAACCATTGCAGTCAATCAGCTCAGACTACAGGAATGACAAGTAATGTTTTCCTCACCACTTGTGTGATCAATGGCAATTAGGAGTATTATCTTGCTTTCTTTGCGCCATTGTATTCAAGTGGATTCTTGAACAATTACTTATGTGAGGACTCCTATGCTTTTCCGATAACAGTTGCATTATTTTATGAATCGGTATCAATGTCTATCGGCTGTTAGCACCGACCACTGCCCTTTATTTAAATAAAAATTGTTCAAATGAATAAAAATCTAAATTTCTATCTTAAAAGGGACTCAACAACCGCACTGCCTCATTTTGTCTTAATCATAAACTTTAAATTTACTTCTCAGAGCATATGTTTTTGGTCAAAAGTCAGATGTTACTTAACAGGAGCGATGACAAAATGCAAAGCGTGTTTCCCAAATGATTCGACTTGAGCAGATAGCGACGGGATAATAACTAATATTTACTACTGGGATACATTTAAAATTCATGCACATCTGGAGCTATGACCCGCACTGACATGCAGCCATATGCTTAGGGCACACTGACCCAGATATAGAACCAAGGAGAATAAAATGGAGGAAGGGGAATTATTAGGCTGACTGACTGTTGAGTAACACTTTATGTAGGTCTAGATATTATCCCATATGTCTGGTTACATGGGATGAATGCGGCTCTGAAATCCCAAACTTAACCTACCTCACAAAGAATAGTGCGAGAGCGATAGTCACTTTCTGCAAGTTAAAAAAAAAAGAAAAAACTGATTTTTTTATTATTTTTTTTCAATGCCTGGTATTTGAGTTTCTCAGCCCATGACTGCAGCACCATGAAGAATGTGCATGCATTAAGTTCAGCACACGATCAACACTTCTTCTCACCCTGGAGGAGATCTACATCCGGTGTGTGAAGCACAGAGCGCCAAAAATCCTAACAGGCAGCCTTGAACCCTGAAAAAGGAGTTTAAAACTGCGAGATCTTGGTAAGCCTCACACAAAATATAAATAAAGAAAAGCGGTTTCTTTTCATCTTCCAGTCATCACTTTAGCCACAAAAGACAAACATATACATCCACGAATACCTGCACCTGCTTTTTTTATATACGTATATAACAACGGATTCTATTTGCATGTGACTGTTTCACCTTGTCTTCATTGTTTCAGTTCATTTGCATGATTCATCCCTTTTTACCGACCGACTCTTTGAATGCTTCATTTGTTCCAGTTTCTGATAATCCTACCATTTTATCATTTATTTTTGAAACTCCACATGAGACTGGGAAAAAACGACAATGAAAACACAACTCACTATGCATCAGAAATGCATTCTTGACATTGTTCAGGATTAATACCGAAGAACTGGAAATAATCCAGAAACATACACTGTTTGAAAAAATAATTCCTGTAATGACTCGCCATTTTCAAAACTCCAAAAAACAAGCAATCTTTTCTTTTTTTTTTCCATATCTCGATTCTGTCTGAATGTTTTTATCAAACTGTGAATAATCACATATGACATCTTGTCAGCTTCATGTCTACCAGATGGCTTATGAAGGATTCATGTCCTCATTAGATTGTGCACATATAGTTGTCCCTGGCATATACTCCAGTAAAAATGGAAGAAAAAGGATGCAATATAATATATCTGGCAAAGGAAACCTTTCATGTTACACACACACACATATATATATATCTATATATATATAGATATATATCTATATATATATAGATCTGCGCATGCTGATGCATTTACTGGATGTTTTTATATCCTTCACGTTCTTCTGTTCATTATTGGTATAATTGTGTTTTGGAGGCAAGTTTGGCAGTTGAAGTCGTGTAAAGACAGCGAATAAATAAAACATAAAAAACATAATTTTTTTTCTTTTTTCTTGAAAGCTTCTCGCCTTTTCGTAATGCTGAGTGGAAATCTGTGGACTCCTGAGTGCTTGTCTCTATGGCCTCAGACACACTTACCAAACTTTCCTGTTAATACCAGGAAACATTGAGGATGTCTGGATGACTCACAGAGCACGTCCACATCACCTCCTTCCGTCGAGCACAAACTCCTGTATGCCTCTGGTTTCATTTTCCTTAATAATTTATTACTGACCAGGAAACAGCAGCAGTAGCCATTTCATTTAATATATTTGAAATGTGTCCTGTTTTTCCAAAGCCTTGCACAATGAGAATGCAGATTAATAAAAAAACATTAAGACCCCCAGGCTTCTAGGAGGACTTCCTGTGGAGCCGTGCCATCTTTATGTGTCTCTGTTGGCTTCTGGTAATTGGCCTCAGGTTTAGCAAGAGATTGGAGCGACCTCAACACAAGTTACCATCCCAGCACCTTCTGGAATATTTTGGGCTTGTATGTGTGTGTGTGTCTGTGTGTGTGTGTATGTGTGTGTGTGTAGGGGGTTGATCAGTTAATCCTTTGTCTTGGCTTGCACGTTTATCGTGATGTCAGTCCATAAGCCAAACAGGAGGCTTTGCAAAGGGTTTGAGGTTACAAGCCAAACATATGCTATAGCTTTAATCAGGTTTACAATTTCAGATGTATAATTTGCTTTTTGTTGCCTTTTTCAAAATGAGGCCCTTTGTTGGTCCTAATCCTGTGGTTCTGGGCTCTATAACAACCGCAAAAACAAACCACAGATTAAAAACATCTGAAGACATGATGGATTTTTGCATGCGCACCAAACATCATTTCATGACAAAAAATGATTTGGCATAAAATTATGCAAGAAAATATTCAATTAAATCATGACACGTGCTAGAATGCTGCGCTCCCTTGCTAGCCTTGACTTTGGCTACTTTGCATGGGTTGGCTCATTCAAACCTAGGCTTATTCGAACTGAAGATATCTTAATCAGACAGGCTTTCTTGGCAGTAAGTGTTAGAACAATTATGGATTTTCCTCCACGGTTCATTTTGACTTTTCAAAGCTTACTTGCAATTTGTGAAACGTGTGTCCTCTTCAGACTCAGTCAATTGAATATTCATCCTGCTAGCAGTGCTACTGTACGTGTAGAAAACCAATACTATCCCAGCTTAGAAAGCACACCAGCAGGAAATCAGATTTATGTGAGACTGGTTGCTGTCCTTTCACACACTGTTAAGCCAAATGAAAAAAGCGTTGATCAGTTCATCGCCTTACCAACTGATAATATATTCCAATCCTGTCATGTCTTTTAGCAGAAGAAATAAGTCTGATAAATTGCTCTGTCTTGCATTCAAATAGAAGGAAGCAGCCGCAGCTCTGTTCTAACAAAGATACACAACAAAATAGGGAAGTCATGAAAGCATATTCAAACTCGTGTTGTGTGATGATTTTCTTAATAATTGATATTTACAACGGCTTGATTCTTATCGTCGAGTACATCAACGATGCGTTGTCAGACAACTGTTTTATATCTTTGAAAACTTTCTCGGAGAGGATTTCACAGGCTGGCAACTTTCAACGAGAGCATGCCCCTGTGGCTTTCATTAAACTGTGCATGTCACGACTGCGCCATGTGCCACACGGAGACCAGAGAAGGTTGTTATGATGCACACCCAGCAGAGAAAAGCTTCATGTGTGAAGCTTCACCGCACCGCATCTCGACCTAGATCTTAGATTTGATGTCTGCATTTAATATCTGCTATTGATAATAATCTCAGAAGGGGGCGGGGCGGAGGGGGAGTCAACATGTGAATGATTGATTATATAGATGACCCAATTCCCTATAAATCTTGATGTGAGATTCTGCAATGTTTTTTTTTTTTTTTTTATTATTTTATTGTTTTTTGTGAGCAGGAAATCTAAATGCAAACCAAACTAGAAGGCTGAGCTGCATGGCCACACTAGGACAACAATAATGGGCCATTTGGGTTCTTTAATGGGAACAGGCTGACCTCCCTTCCACAGCAGGAACTGTGTTGTTTCTTTTGTTAAATCGGTTACCTTGGCTAAAAATGCATATTTTGACATTTCCTTTTTCAGATTTTACTTTAGTTGGGCTTTCGATTTGCAAATGCTCCTTAATTATGTCTGTACTTGGTCTTGTGTTTATATCAAGAGTCCATTTATTTAGCAATGCACTGTTTACATTCAAAGCAGTTTTCCGGATGAATCCTGGAGTGTTCTGCAACATTGGAAACTAGTTAATTTAATTCACATTGGAAGGTCATACCTTTGTGGTCATTATTCTCCATAATTGCAAAATATCAAGCAATATGAACCGTATAAGAACTTTAGTGTCTATATTTTTAAGGTAGTAAGGGTGTGTTCAATATAAGGTTGCTGACACGTGACACAACAATCACTGAAAAGCCATGCAGGACCCCATTTTTAGTGGGCAGTAAGTCAGTCTACGTATTGGTTGTGTAACCAGGGAAATACAGACAGACAAAAAAAAAAAATGGGAACAGCAGCGGCGGATGCCAAAATGCAAATGATTATATTTTGGTGGGTTGTTTCTTTTGATTACAAAACAAAACGTATGATAGATGTATCAGTATTTTGGTGGTAGCCTACCATTAGCTTTAAATTGAGACTCACATATTGATCTTCAATGTTTCTTGTGAAAACAGGTAAAATATTGATATAATGTTTAGCTGTAGGCTGCACTTTAGGGCTTATTAATGTACCAGGTACACATAAAAATATATCCGTGTGTTTTGAATTTTCTGAGCATCACCGCCTTCATACTTCATTTTGTATTCTGAGCGTTCATGCCAATGCAAAGGACACATGAACGCAGGATAAGACTGAAGAGCTCTGTCACCATCTGTATGCATATCCTGCATGGGGCATTAATGAGCCCTAATTCTGTGCCACCCAATACTTTCGGAACATGCCCGTCACTTTCCTTTCTGTCATGGAATGACGGGATGTGAGTATTACTACAGAACACAGATCAGGACAGGACTGTTACCATGGGAGCGAGATGAGCATTTGAAATCAGACAGGAACATTTTTTGGGACTCAGTTTGGAATGGAATATTTATGTTAGAGGGGATGTGTGACAAGAATGAAAGTCTTCTTACAAGTCACCACTTGCAAGATGGTGCTTGGAAGGCAAAATTTCTGTGCGCCCATGTGTATAACCAGTAATGTGTGACATCAGCATACTGTTTATATCAATGTCAAATGTAATTATCAAATATATTAGTCTCTAATTTGGCTCACAGTATCGACTCTGCGCATGATCCAAGTGAGAAGAACAGCAGCCGCTGGCTTTCATTATTAGTGGGAGAGTGCATCCATGTTCTGCATCCTCAAACGTGGCCCCACAGGCGCAGACTGAGATTAGTGTGACTGAGATTCCGTCCGTGACTGGCTTCTAATGCGTAGCCTGAACAAAACTGTTCTCCACTACAGTTTAGTGAACTATTAAGAAACAGCCCTTCTCTACATGGGTGTGGTGGGAAAAGTGTGCGTGTCTCTTAAAACAGTCATCACGTTCGTGATCGTCATACCGGGCATTGCTTTTTTCTGATTCTTAGGGGTGAGAGTGATGGGGTCACTTGAGATATTCACTCATTCATTATCTATACTGCTTATTCTGCACTTATACTGCCAATCGATAACAGGCTAATATATCAAGACAGTCAACCATTCACTCTCATTCACACAACTGAGCATTTAGGTCTTGGTTTGACCTCCGTATTCTTGGACTGTGTCAGGAACCTGGATAGCCTGGGGGAAACCCTTGCAGACACGTGGCGGACGTGCCAACTCCACATAGCTTTTTAGCCAAACAACAGATATTCCAATGCGCTTCTACAATGCATCAGCAACAGTTGTTCGGTATCCGTCTAGGTATCGAAAAACCGTTGCAATCTCAATGTCGAGTATATGAGGCTGTTTCCGATCAATGATTGGTTTCAACATGCCAACATTGAAATAAATCCCAGATTGACGATGGCAGATAACCGATTTCGATCTACTGGAATCCTCAAAATGACGATTGAGGTGTTCGGATCCATTGGAGTGTCGGCACTTTGTATTCAAAGGGCATGATTACAAGTGTGTTGATCAAACGTGGCGAAGCAACACATAAAGCATTTCAAAAGCCAATGAGAAACTATGGAGACAACCCTTTTTTGTTAATCCTTAAAGAGATGTGTTCTTTGTGAAAGAGAATTAGAATAACAGCAGAGAGCAATGGGCATGTAAAGCTGCCACTTGACTTAATCCTAAATCTCATAACAAAATACCACAGATGATGAGTAGAAGAGCACAAACACATTGAGAGATGGGAGCTTGAAGCTTGTAGAGGGTATTTTCTTTCCCTTTGAAAGATTAATGGGGGGGAAGGAAAAGCCACAAAGTGTGATGAAAGTGAAATCCTCCACCCTTCCCAAATTTAAGAGCCTTCAGATTCACAGCCAAGGGTTGAGCTCACATCTATGTTAATGGCATTTCAAAGTAAATCAGAAGTGTCATGGAACGCCTGGGGATTAAGAAGAGGAAGAGACATTTTTGACACGGAATGAATCCAAGTCAGCCGTAATCTTCAGAAGAATAGGTGAAGATGCACTTAATGGGAATCGAAGGTGACATTCGACATATCCATTCCAAAGGATAACCACATGTGTCTGAGTCCCGGTCCATAGGAGCGCTCTGAGGACGCGTTGGCCTGGGTTTATCAAGGTTACAATTTCCAGAATGTTTCCTTACTGTTTGTCCGTCATTTTTTTCTTCCGCAACGATAAATCGATATCATTGCCTTTGTTCAATACGTATAACTTGATTGCATTCGTTTTACAGGACCATAAGTTTACTGAGCAGATTCAGGTTGGATTTTTGCATTTTCTGGTGTCTGTACAGTAATCATGAATTGTAGATGGAGTCCCTGACACTGTCTCGTTAAGTTCTCGGCAGTTTGCAAAGTACTTTTAAACATTGAGAATATCCATGATGAGTCCTTGGGAAAAAAAAAAGAAAAAAAAAGAAGTCTAGGCAAGTCTAGTCCTCCGCTCTTTCAGTTTTTTCCTTTACCTTTTGATTTGTTATCTGCTCTCATTCAACTCTCTCTTTAAAACAAACTGAATGTCAACGAATATCGGAAAAGTCCTCAGTTATGATTAAAATGTGTGAACGTGTGTATTCTATTCCGATATTTTATTTGAACCTGTCCATGACCTACAATGGGGAAGAAAAAAAAAATGACTGTCATTAATCCACAGCTTGAAAAAGCCAACAATCAACACATGTGAGAGGATGATGGTTTGGTGTCATCATGAACGTTCAGGGATAATAAAACTCCAGGTACCGGTTCACAGTGGGATACTGGGTTTAGCTATAAAAGTCCCTGTTTTCTCCTAATGACAGTTTGAGGGCATCATTATTAACACTAAAGCTCCACAAAGAAACACTAAAAGGAATCTATAATTTCAAACAAGCTGCATGTCTTTCATTCCCGGCCATAGTCTGTTTGAAAGGAACATTTCACGCAATTCTTTTTTATCTGAGTCTATTTCATTCTCTTTGACTGGGTGCTTTCGCCCCTAGTCTTAACACAGACTTACTACCTTATATAATGTCTGAGATGCCATTACTAGCTCTGTCCAAAAAGTCATTTCCGTCAAATAAATCAAAATCTAGACATCCGCAAAAAACGGTAACTTAAAGAAGTTTAAAAGGTAGGATTTCACAAGAAAAATGCACCCCAATTTTTATGCTGGAAGCTTTCTGTCACAGGACATGCCAGTTATGTGATTTATTGATTTTATATCATGGATGATCTTAATTTGGCTTTTCACAGATTGCACAGATAATGCAACAAAGTTAGGGGGATGACAGACCTTTTCTCTGAGCTTGTCTGGGTCCCCAGATCTTTTAACTTGTTTTTTTTTCTCGTTTCTCATGTTAAAGAAATGGGTTAAAGTTACACAAAGGGTGACAAGTATTGTGATTCGGATCATGAATTGCAACTCTGCGCCTGGACCACAAATCAATCTTTTGGACAGGGCTCCTTCCCTTCTCTTGCCGTAATTACGTAGTTTCTGGTAAAAAGATTTTTACTGCCACAGGGCATAGTAACTATCCATCTCACACAGAGAAACTGCAGAACTGTACAGGAAATGTTACAAACTCCAATATGAAAGGAATCGGTCCAACTGGGATTTTAATCTAGTCAAAGTGACGTTCTAGATCAAAACATGGCAGGACTTGGATAATTTACATTATTGCAATTACACAGATCACAGAACAACAGCTCCCACGATGTAACTGCAATTCAGCGAGGCGCTTTCTTCCAAAGACAAAAGCTAATATTATTTCAGAGTCAACCAACAAAGCCTTGCTTAAAACCTCCAGCAGCAGTCACTTTTCAACCTGCAAGAGAGACTGTGATAATAGAGAAAGAATAAGAGAATAGCATACAGATCTCTCAAATCTGAATATTAATGCTACTTTGAAGCTAGCAACTATGATCTATGGACTCAAGTGCTCAGATAACCCCTTCAGCAAAGCCCAATATTGAAAGTAGACAGTCTATGCAGTTCCATGAATGTATTCAACAGAGTGCCACCCACAAACAGCACCACAGTAAGGAAAACATTTGCTAAGCCATTTGCAAATCCACCGAAGGCCACCTGTGGAACTGGTCCATTTCTATTATTCATATCATTGTTTTTCAGTGACCCCCTTTAGAGAAAACTTCTGAGCAGGCTTTGCTCCAGCCTTTATCGACAGATGTTCTTCGTGGCGGACTGGATTTATTTAATCTTATTAAACAGTTCACGAGTCCGCCCTGCGGGCAAATGTATGCTTTATTTTATTAACCAACCCACCTGATGCATTCCTGAAACCTATATCATCTCACTGTCAGCAATGCTGAGGGCGGAAATAATGTGCAAACCCATTACAAAAAGGCAAGAAATTTACAACTTTATTTTAAAATGCCAAAGAAGTCGCAAGGACATTCAACACGGAATTGCAGTATTACATTAATTGTTTCTTTGCCATGACAAAATACAGAAGAGGAAAGAGTGGACAACTGAGCCTTTGGGGGGAAATAAAAACAACTGAGTAGCAAATATCAGGTACAATCAGATTCCTGCTTTTGGAACAGCACAGCAGAAGAAGCCTTAACCTGACTTCACCTTACAAACATATAAAGATATAATCAACACACACATACATAATATATAACATATATACACACACATCTATATATATATATATATATATATATATATATATATATATACACACACACACACACACATACATATATATACACACACAAAAACACGCATACAGTATATATAAGTTGGGGGAAGATGAATGGATGGATGGTGCACACACACACACACACATACCTATATGATATTCAATGTGCAAAAAACACCTTGAAAGGGCTGAAGGGCTGGTTTTTAAAATCAATGGTGTTTTCCGCTGTGCTGAGGCCTGTTCCTGTTTTGAGAAATGACCACAAAAGTGCCATTTCACATGAGGTCGAAAGTGAAACCGAGCAAAATAACAGCTGACAGGTTTGTCCCCCAAACCTGAAAGGAAAGCCCTGAATTATAATGGCTTAATTTTCTTAAAAAAAAGCAAAGTCAGTTAGTGAAAAAAAAAATCATGCATTAATACATTGAAATATATGGGGAAGGAAAAGCAAAATGTGTATAAATTTACATTTCCCCCCATTCAAGGTAATCACATTCATTCAGTCATTCACTCATTTCCCTGAAATGCCTACAATGGACTCAGTTCATCTTGCAAAAAAAAATTCTTTATCGGTCCAGCCACAGGTTATTTTCTTAGTCACTGAACAAAAATTTTTGCTTGAATAATTATAAAATCTATAAATTAGTCTTCATTGCCCGTGATAACCTGCGATTATAATCAGAGTGTGCAGCCTACTGAATTCTCCCCAGATGTTTTGGGCTTGATCCAAATTCCCCTTTCACAACAACAGAATTGTTTACCTCATGATGCGCAATAAAGATCATCAGCGAGTTACCAGGCTTCCTCAACCATTAGTTACTGACCATTCTGACGCAAAAAGTACAACAGCTATTACTTGTTGCTGAAGATTCTCAGTCACCCAGGCCTTGTATGTCGGCCAATGATAGTAATATCTCTATTGATTACCCATTTCTTTCTCACCCTTGGAAATTAAGTTATGAACTGTTGCGCTACACTGCACAAAAGGCATTTTTGAGATTAATGTTCAGCTAGAAATTATTGTAATGCTTCAGTGGAGGTTGGAGATTTTTTTGGCTCAATTTTGGAAAATTGGCTCGCAGTTAGTTAAAATATGACAGAAAAAGGGGAAAATATATGAAAGTTTGACATACAGCCAGTAAAATAATCAGATATCACAACAGGTTTTTCTTTTCTTTCCCTCACTTTACAGAGAACCAGTAGTGGTCAAAAAAAAAAAAAAAAATCACCTTTGGTAAGAGACTAACAATCATTCAGTTATTACTATTATTATTATTATGAATTACAATTAAGACTGCAAAAAAACAGTGCATACATCGAGGTGCTATCATCAAATTGCAACATGTTTTTAATCTACATGCTGATCAGGTGGTGGGACTTTAAATTTCCATCCACAAGGGGCATGGAGATTTTCATTTGCTTGAGATTGTGATTTAAAGGAAGTGTTCAGAACATCTCTTGAATATCAACAACGTATTAAACAGGCATCGTTTCTCAAACGTTGCTCGTTTTTAACACCCATGCTTGTATTAATGCCGCTCTAATCCTCAACTACGTCTTGATGTCCAATGCCCTTTGCTGCTGGAACTCAGTGAAAAAGCACATTATGTTCCTCTATGTTCACTAATGCTCTGCTTAAAATAAAATTGATCACCTCTTTTCAGCGGGTGAAAAAAAAAAAAAACTGGTGTATCTTATCTTTTTTTTTTTTCGGAAATTCTCGGATCTCAGCTCCTTCAAAGGGATTCCGTACACTTTACTTTGAAGGCACTGATGAACGAATGCGTGTGCGGAGGTAGCAGGGTGGAAAGTGACAAGTGACATTAAATCAGGAAAGTCATCGCCCACAGGGGCCAGATGCTTACAGGCCTTTGAAAGCCTTGATTGAATCCAGAAGGCATGATAGCCTGCCAACTCCAAAGAAATTAAATACGATTACATATAGTCAATTTTTTTTTTTTTTTGTTGAGGGATTTACTTTCTAATAAAGTATATTGACCAGAAACACCAACAGTTCCCGGCCTCTCAACGCAAGACATTTGCTTTCACACTTCAATCCATTGATGCTTTAATGACGAAGCAGAGATATGAAAAGGCCGATTAAGTTACACACCAAGTCGTTTTGAAGGCGCCCCTTTTCGTTTTGGCTTTCGCCGCGGAAAATGTGTTGCTTAATAATTGATCCGTATTCCTTTAAGCGGTTAAAGATGGTGATTTGCCTTCTCAGTGAACAGCAGTAGACCTCGAGATGTTCATCATCTAACCTCCCCACCCTTCAATAATCATGCTGAAAAGGATAAACTTCAGTGGATTCGATGTGTTACGGCATTGGCGCGCTCGTGTGTTGTCAGGTTTGCCAAGATACCCCGGATATCTTTTAACGAGCACGATTCAAGAACTTCACTTTGTAGCTGACACTGAATCCACAAGTCGGTCGCCACTGGCCTCCAGTCATTGTCCAATGCAATGTTGCGTATTACTCTCTTATTTTTAATCGGACTGCAGCTGGTTGAATCACCACTGTTTTTTGATTTGAGAAATAATGAGCAAAGGTTTGCTCGATAAGTGTTTTGTATAACCAGCGCATACTAAATCATGATTGTGTGTCTTGTGTCACACCTGCCTCAGATTACAAGCGCCTGATGTTCCCTCTGCCCGTTTTCAAAGGTAGAGGTAGGTTTCATGGGACGTCCACTGACTTTGTGAAATAGCTTTTTTCCCCCCTAAGTAGGACCCTCCACCCACTAAAATAATTACAATCTTTCTAGGGCACTGATTCTTTTTGGGGTTCTTTTTTTCGAGAAAACTTTGAGTAGCAAAGGCTGATGCATTCCCCATTTAAAAAAAAAAAGGAGCAAAGAGGAAAACGTAGAGTCAAGGGATCAAAGTGTCATAATGTACCTTGCAGTAAGTGAGGCCCTTTGTTGATGAGACTACAGTTTCTCACATTACCTACGATGCAGTCCTGTCAAACAGAGTTACGCAGGGACTTTATGTTTAAAAAAAAAAAAAAGAAAAAGGAATAGATGATCACCTGAATCACATTGTGTGGCTGCAAAACACTGTGAGATAAACTACATTAGCATATTTGCAATTTTCCAAGTCGAGGAAAAAAATAGCTTTGAAATCCACTGTCCCATCTCTTCATAGCATCTCTTGAAACTCCATAGGTTACGCGGTGATACAATCACGGTTCATTTTTGTATTTTCATTTATTTTCTTTGCGGGTTGGAAATGATGTGCAGTTACTTGTTAATTACAAAATGGAAGGGCTGTTTGTTATGGCGATAGTACGAATCTCAAAGGAATTTACTAAATTATGCATCAAAGGTCATTTCATAAGCCACCCGTGGTGCACCGAAGATCAATACATCATTTTCTTTTGAGATTAATGTCTAATATGCCACAATGCTCCTAACCTTATGATCTGGTGATTCTGTAAAGAATTCTGATGAGGACAAAGGCACATATTGTCTTGAAAAGAAAATATATATGATGTCAATGTGAAAGTGTACCATGTTTTATGAATATAAAACAATGATAGTAACCTCAATGTACATTTTGGTAATTCTGTAAAGCTCACTCTTAAAACAGATGTATGCATTTTTCAACTAAGAATTGTCCCCATTATTGTCAGTTGAGTGTGTTTTATAAGTAGAGGGGTCTTTTATAGAAAGAAAGATGTTATTGTCGAGTTATTTTTATTAAAACATACCTTCTTATTGCATTTGTAAATGCATACATGCGTTAACGAATAAGGTGTTGGGATCATACACAGGTTATATATTCATGTTATTATTTTAAACATGTCCAAGGTACACTAACAGCACGGTTGACCTGCCACTGCCATTTATAAATATATTTATCCAATTGCTACAAAATATTGAATTCATCTTCATGTGAACACAAAACATTTAAATTAGTGGACATATATAGAAACATAAAAAAAAATAAAAAATACGAGCATAGGCAGTTTAGTTGTCTTGACAAAATCGGAATTGACTAAGGGGTGTTGAATTTTTTTCAATCTGTTAACATGCACTTAGCAGGCACAGCTATGACATACAAAATTCATATCAGCACTGGACTATTTCTCCAAAGCTGCAGAAACAAGCAATAAAAGCATGGAGATGCAATTACTCTCTCAGTGACACTATAGGTGCAAATAGGAATGCCATTTACGTTCCCTACAGACAGAAACACAACTAACACAGGCTCTGTGCTCTTCATGCCATTACATCCATCCTCCACTACCTTCCACAGATGGAGGCGGCCAAAGGATTTAGCAATTACGTGTTCAAGATAACCTGGCATCGAGAAATTCATTTGATCAAGCCATTTGTATTCTCCGCTGCTCGAGCCTGTTCTACCCCAGCCTAGGATTAGATTGAGAAATTGACTGCTGTTGGAACTTTTCAAAGCCTCTGTTTTGGCTAAGTTTTGAGGCAATGTGCTTCTCGCATAGAATCCCAGAAAAAAAAACATTTAATCCATTAAAAAAGCCACCACCGTATTAGACCACAAATAAGTTGGACTGCTCTTGTTTTTTTAAATTTGAAATGTCATAAGAGTATTTTGTGTCATTTAACTGAAGGAGGATTCTGACAAATACAAATGTGAAATGGGGATGGAAACTATAATCAGCATTTGAATTCCCACAAACGCATAAACACATTTGTAGTGATGTGAGTATTGTCAGTTCAAGCCGCCTGCGTATGATAATTGTTCTTCCTTAATTATAAAAAAGTTGCTAAAGGGATGAAAAGGGGTAAAAGAAAAATGTATAGGTTAATTACAATGAATAATCGATTGTTTAGCGTGTTTGCATATTTTCAGCATAACCTTGGTTAATTTAGAATTCTGCATAATAGTGGATGGGTAGCAGGTGGTGGGATGATCCAAAATGAATGAAGAACATAATTGCATTCACAAACACATGAAAACACAGCTGAGCTTATTCGCAGGTGCAGGGTGTGGTGCAGAGCCGCAGTCTGTTGATAGCTTCGTCACGCAAACAGGATGGACACCTGGGTTGCATACTGCTATACCTGTACTTACTCAGTGGTTCTTCATTCAAATGCATCGCACAGTGAGATGCACGGCCTTTCCTCATGGCCTCCACATAGATAGACTGTTTTTTTTTTTTTTAACAGAGTATTTCATAAGCCATAAATGTCTCTTCATTTCACTCGAAATACCTTTTCTTACGGTCACCCAAAGAAAGGGGAGGAGGGAGACAAGAGACAGTGAAAACGAAGGTCCGAGAAAATGGTGCACTTCCCCTGCGTTTTCTCCACGTATGGTATATTAACATAGAACAGTTATCGTCATGGCGATATCAGTTTCGATGTCAATTGGCCTTAAAGCTTTTTAACTTTCTGTTTTTGATTCGGGACGCTGTCTCGTCAGATGTGGCTCCGCTGAGCTGGTTGTCTTAATTCAAAGGGTCATGTAGACATCAAGTGGGTGCATAAATGAGTTGCGAGTTTTCTGTAAGAGAACCAATTACTATATACATCAGAGAAAATATCCAGCCTCACTTGGTTGTTGGGTGGAAGTATCATTTTAAATATTCATCACACTTTTCTTGTACACGTCTGTATGTGGCCCTGCGATTGACTAGCAACCAGTCCGGGGTAAGCGTCAGAAGATGGATGGATGGCTCTTGTACATGCTGAATTACGGCACACTAATTCATATTAAAGTTCAACTATTACACCCGAAGCCAAATCCATTATCAGTATGATAAACACTGTCATTTGGAGGTTTCTTTGTTGAGATGTTATAGCAATGTGTGAGCTTCACATATAGTCAAAGCATTCTAGGAGAAGAGGTTTGTCAGATGCAATAGAACAGAAGTACATCAAACAAGTATGTGAGGGAAAAAAAAAAAAGACTACAGGAATAAGAGGCTACAAGTGCAAAGTAGAGTCTGCAAATATGTCAGGCAGCCTCCAAATTTAGAAATACCTTTACTTCATTTCAACACAATGCACTGATGTAAATGTCACTCTTCCCACTGCAAGGAAGATTCTTCGGTCCCGCTGTGACTGATTGGCCATAAATTTAATGTTGATTTTACTCAGAGTTACCTCAGAGTTTGCGGAAAAAGTTTGAGGCAGATGATCAGTCATGCAGGATTAACAATTTTTCTAATAGTGAATAAAATTATGAAAAAAAAAAAATCTCAGACATATTCTACCGTTTAGAATTAATGATAAAAACAATTTTAGTATTCTCATGTTTTTTCCCTCCATCCAAGGAAAACAGGTCCTTGTTGAAGGACCAGACAAAGTGGAGTTCATAAGATCCCCCTCCATGGATTAAAAAAGAACAATTGATTGCGTTCTCCTTGCACCCGTGAACCCGACCAGCTACATCTCAAAAAGGACAGCGCGAATCCACCTTCCCATGGAATTAAAATCCGTAGGAGGGGCGGAGGGGGTCGGGAGCAGAGTGAGCTGGGTGGTGCCAAGGGTGAGGACCTTGGCAGTCCGATCCTTGGCTGCAGAAGCCGGCTCCAGCTGGATGAAGTGGCCGGGGAGAGGAGAGTCTGGGTCTCTCTGCTTAGGCTGCCGCCCTTGCGAACCCAACCCAGATAAGAGTCAGAAGACGGATGGATCCACTGATTTGAAAGAATGGATGGATGGCTTAACATTAGCTGGGTAATTTATTATTGAGCCGCAAATCTTCTCTTTTCAGTGTTTTCCGTTTAAGAGTTGCTGCACTCTGCTTGGTTTAGGGTTTAAAAAACATGAATGAGATGGCAGCCATATGCAGTGGCAAAAGACCTGGCAAGCATCATTCGCAGCTTGTTTTCAACATTATATGATGAAGGTCCTTCTGATGTCTTTTTTGCCCTTTCCACAATATTAAAATGGAAAATAAGTGGGGGAGGAAACTTTTGCTGACAGGTCTGCAACATTACAACTTGCAAAAGTGATCTGTAAAAACATTTGTCCAGTGCAAATGGTTCTTTTCCCTCAGGAGGCATTGTGCCTTTGTGGCTTTCACCCCGCCTTTAGAGAACCCACAGTTCGTTTAACATGAAAATATGAGTCTCATTCACATTGTTCCCTTTGAGACTCAATGCTGAATTTTGGGATATATCAATGATCCCTGTAGGACCAGTACATCACTGAAACTGTAATGCAATTGCATGAATTATTGAGAATGTTTCTTCAAGCAGTGAGTGCATTGTTTCAATATGTATCAAAGGGAGCCATTAGTAATAAGGATGAGAGAAAATGAAGTGATGAGCCTCGATCTGCATCAACCACTCTCTGATGTTATCTGCGCTGCTCTAATTATGATGGGGACAATAAGAAGCCGGGGGGAAAGCTACTGACATGAATATATCGCTCTCCCAACTTCTTCCGGGCACATCGCCTTCCCTACGCGGTCTTTGAGGCTGCCCTCGCTTTTCATAATCCAAATGATCACAATCTCGCTTTTGTTTTGATAGTTTCCCCCCTTTGTTATGATATTAATTCATCACCACGAGAACCTCCAGGAGGGGCTGAACATGAGCTACAACACTTTGAAGCTGAGGATTAAAAAGGAACGTTTAATATTCACTTAGACGCAAACGACAAAACAGAAGCTGAACTGGGAGAAGCGACATGTACGAAAAAAAAACATTTGGACTACACCTTTTTTATTTTTTTCTTCCTGTGTCACAACATGGCCAGCAATAGCCAACAATCTCACTTTAGTAACTTGCTTATTCAGACACTACAATCAAACATGTAAGAGGTTGTTGCTTGTCTTGTGTTCCCTCAGTTGGGTATCAATTACAGTAGCACTTATGTAATGTACATTAAGAGGCAAGTTTCACTGATTGGGAAATTGCCTGTTGCAATCCTTACTACTGCAAACCTCTGGAGAGCAACCCGCAATTTCCTCAAGGTTATCCGTTAAAGAAATAAATGGGGCAACCACAAAAGGAACAAAGAAAGGAAAACAGAATGATCACTCAACTTTCAGCTGGCTTCTCGAGGCCATTTTTCTAAGGGTTTGTCAATCCGGAGTTTGTCTATCACTGAATTTTTCAATTGAGAAGGACAGGAGAGGGGGCTTGCAAAAGGACAAGATATAACCTCTAAAGATTTTATGGTCAAGACAGTCTCACGGAATTGAAAACCGCGGTGAATCTCATACAAAGGTGGAGAACAAAACATCTTGCCAGTGAAGAGAAAGTAGTTTAATATGACAAAATATGACAAGTATCTTTATAAGGCCGATACATTTTAGCAGAAAAAGAATTGATACGATTATATTTATTCAAGTACTTGGACTTTCTATTTCATACCAGCACTCCTTACAACTTTTTAAGGGACTTTGGCAACATCTCTGAGAGAAACAAAACATTGATCTGAATCAATTTATATCTGATTTGATCGTAATCTACTTCCCTTGCAAAGCCACAGCAAATTGTTCTGGTGTGCCTCAGTTTCAGCAGGCATCAAATAATGCTGCTGACACACTCGACGAAACTTGTAGCCAATTAAAGTCATAGTATACATAACACACACATAAATCACAAATAGGACATCTGATTAGTAAGTAACATCTCTGTAATAGGAAGTGTGATTTCCTCTTGAGACTCTATGACATGTAAGTAACATTCTGCAGGAGGCATGGGATTGCCATTATTTTCTATTGAAGGAAAAATGTGTGAGTGTGTGTGTGTGTGTGTGTGTTTTGCTTTTTCTTCCGATAATTTGAATTCAATATATGCTGTCCATATTGTTCAAACCAGTGTGTAAGCAATCTTCTGTTTCAAAGTATGTGGAATATTATTAGTTTAATTTTTACACAGCCATTAGCTATACCATTTGGTGCAAAACAACTGAAAATTCTATTTAGAAAAATATATAACAAAATACGTGGATGATAAAAAAGCACTACAATTGAAAATGATATATCTACCTCAACTAAAAGGCTGTCTCTTCGAATAAATAAACGGTAAATGGTCTCGACTTATGACACTTCCACACCGCGATGGCTTGTTGAAATGCATTCAGACATCGACGCGCAGGGTGGGGGCGGATGTCTGACTTCAAATCTAGCGATGGAAGACATTTCCAATTCCTGTCATAAATTAGATTAAACCTTTCCACTGAATGTAGTGTATACGAGATCATATCAAATTGCACTTTCTCACCAGCTTTCAAATGCTTCTCCACGATACCGGTCATTTTTTTGCCCCGATCAGCCAAAAGACAAAGCTAAATCATATGATTTTAGGACTTGTAATTATTATTTAACAATGTATTGGCTCACATGACCTTTTCCGACAAGGACTCAAGCACAGCGTACCCCTCTGCCAATCTCCGTTTCCCTGCAGATTTGGAGCTGACATGGACCACCCTTTCCTCTGACAAATATCAATTACAGGCGGCTGAGGCGAATTGCACTGAGTTGTGACTCCACTGGGATCTCATTGTGAATTGGATTGCCTGACTCTCACCAGTGGTAGGGATGTGTAGAAGCATGGCCCTGCCTGTCTTCATACAAAGCTCCAACACATCCTTTACAGCAGATTGACCCTGACTGACATTGCTGTGAACCCCAGGGGAGGAAAACCACTTGTTCAATAATGCTCAGTCTCTACATTTGTTACATAACACACTCGTGTGGCTCTAGCTTTCTTTTTAACCTAGCAATTTAGAGGAAATAACCACCTTGTATTTATCCCACACACTGAAATATATGACCTGCATTTTACAGCTGTCAGTGCATCACTGCCTCTTCCCTTGAGAGTCAGTTCTGAGCAGAGTTGATAAAAATGAATCGTGCTCAGAATTGACTCGCCGACATATTTTAATCGAAAATGGATGAGAGGAAAACCAACATGTATGTCTAGGAGTACATTTCCAATTTGAGTAAGCCTTATGGACTGGAATGAGCATAGTCATTTCTACAATTGGTGTTCACTTAATTTATTTTAGCATTAAAGTCTGGTACATACTTGACCCTCAGGCTACATATTACCAATAGTATTCTGAATGTATCCGGAACCACTCCCATAATCAGAACGGGAAGACGACCGGGCTGATCAATGACGATCGACACCGCGCGTTTTTAAGTGGGGAAAATATTAGATGGCGAATACTGTTTTTCCTCGATAACCTATACTTTTGACAGCTCTATCTGTACCCAATGTATAGCAACAAAAACAGAATTTCCAAGCAACGGTTTGTCGCATTGAAAAATGCGGACAATGGCAAGTAGAGTGTGAAAAATCTATTTTCCATGGCTGAAGATGTACATTTTTTCAGAATGCAACTGGAAATAAATAAGCCCTTTGCCTATTAACAACCATTACCTTGGGCAAACTTAGTGGAAAAAGACCTGGCAATGGCAGAGCTGCAGCGGCAAGGCTGGCTCGCTGTGAACACCGCAGGCATGTCAATCACAGTTCTGCGAGGTGTCCGTCGAGCACAGGTATGGGTAGGTGGCATGACTGAAGCTACATTGAGTACAAAATTAGTTTCCCTATGTAAGGGCTCGGCTTTGTGCCTTGCACAGATATACATACAAACCCTTAACGATCCCAGTTTGGTACAAATTAACTGAATCCTATATGATCATTTCTTTTTAAATTACAATCCGTCGGTCATACGAGGCCACAGAGGGCAGACATCCCACTTGTGCGCCACCTGCGTACTCACACATTGTTGTGCTCAGCGAGGAGGAAACTCATCCTTCCCGGCTGTGTCAGTGTGAGGATATCGAGATCCTCCCCGCTTCTCCCTTGAAGGGCATCTGGTTTGTGCTGAGTTTGCAACAACCATTACTGAAAGGTCAACATTGCCTCCTGGTAGGGGACCCATTGAGATATCTCGAACACTCAGGTGTCCTTCCAGCGATTATCTCTCTCAAATATCAGCAAATATCGTTGTAAAGCGCTTTGCCTGAAATTTTATCACAGATGTCCTTGTCAGCTTTAGTTGTGAGCTTGGCATTTATTGTTCAATAACTTTTTAAAAGGTTGCATCAATTAAGACATCTGATGTCTCCATTTGTTTCAACAAAGTAAACCAAATCAAATCCGGGATGGTGGCGGTGAACGTGGCAATCGGTTTTCAGGCAAACCCACCTTGAGTCGGAGGAAAAAAAAAATATATCCCCTATGTGCCCGAGTGTCTTACATTGTACATCAATTAGAGTCCGTTGCGCATACTCAAAGTGCTGGCAAAACAACCCTCTAATTTCCAGTTCAGGAGCCACGGCATCATCCAGCATCCCATTTAGTTGAGGGTGTTTTGTTCACATGTTTATGTTGGCAGGATCCAGAGAGGCTACTGTGATATCCTTTGATATTAGAATTGCAAACATGCATTGGCAGGCAGATAATTTATTCCGTTTTTGAACTTCTCATTCTCTGCAATGGAGTGGATTGAAGCACGTTATAGATTAACAGGCATTGTTTATTTTTTTAGGGCTTGTTATTGATGCAAATTGGGATAACAGCTCAATTAAGGTGGTACTTTAGCTTGTCAGTTTTGTATACAAAACTCAAGTAGGCTCTGACAGTTTTCCACTCTAATAGCTGTTATATTACCAACAATAATATTGTAATTTTCTGCGGAATGAAAATGCACCAATGGATCAGGAATGCATAATGCAGAAGGTGAAATAAATTAGAGAAAATTTCATTCAGTTTTATTTTGTCTTTGATGAAAGGTGTTGTAATACACAATCCAAGCATATGGACAAATGCGTTAATTTTGTTTGATCTCTTGCTATACAAATAAGTATTGATTCGTTTGCCTGGACCTAAGTGGATGTGAGACACCCATCCACATCGTATTTACTCCCATATGTATTTTCGCTACCGCACATTGATATTTATAGTCTTGTGAGCAAATACTGAACCAAGGCGCCACTGTGTTTCAACGTGTTAACAGTCCCAAGAGGTGCAAATCAGTTTTAGAAAAAAAAATCTATGCGCTTCCCGTATTCTATTTCTGATTAAAAAAATATGTATTGATGTCATCTTCCTATTTCTCTTAATGAAGCAGTGGCCTATGTTTTTCTTGTTAAGTTTTTTTTTTTTTTCGGCAAACACACACATTCATTCTTCAATTAACTATCATGAAGTGCCTCTAAATTAATTACCTATCCAACCCCAGGTCCCATCTAGTCCGAGTTAACTCACTTATTGTCTAATGTAAATTTCTTTCGATGTAAATAAACTTTAAAAGTAGAGAATTAGTTAAATTAAAGAAGCAAATCACCTCCAGTGCCACGAAACATGGCCCAATACTACTGCAGGAAGAATAGATTAGAATTGTAATTACATAGGCAGTAACAATAGTGATTGTTACTGCATTGTTGTGCAGTGCCTTCAGAAGAAGCTTCAGCAACAAAGCGGAAATGGTTGCACTTGCCTGTTAAAACATCTATATATTCACTCCGGCATCGAATCTTGTAAGCTCATGTTTGCCTTACTGATACTTTGCAGGCCTACACATGCACAACCATGGCTGGATACTCTTTTTGTTTCCCAATCATAAATATTAATAATAATAAAACAGCTGCCAACACTTCACTTTCTGATGCATAGGCTGTAAAATATTGTGTTATAATGACTAATTTGGCATGACCCTGATTAATCCCTGTATTGTGGTGGAACATCTACATATGGCAGGGACACTATTTATATGGAGGCTCTGGACTTGACTATGGATTGTGTTATGGGAATGTCAGCCTTGGGGCACCGAGAGTGTAATTGGAAAGTCCCCGATAAAGTCTGCAAAGACTAACAAAAGAAGTCTCTCTCTCGCCCCCCCTCCCCCCCTCCCTTCCTGTAGCCTCTAAATTGCAATTGACTGCGTTGGGTCTTAAATCCCAGAGGAGATTAAGGGTCATCTGTTACTACTGATTTCAATAGGCATTAAAAAGGAATACCAAGGGATCCCTGCTTGGTTTGCGACCATGTGTCTTGTCTTCTCTTTTTTAAACACTATTATATAGTATACTGGAAACACTTTGCCGATTACAGTCATAATAATCGGTAATATCTGCATTTTTATTACATCTCAATTACTTATAAACCCCAAGCTTGACAAAGACGCTTGCAGCCATCCAACCATAAGTCAAAAACAGTGACTTCGCCGACAGTTTCTTCGGACTATTTCTTGACTAGAGCCTCATATTCATCAGTTAAATGCAAAGAATGAATAACATAACATTTAAGTTTGGGGCGTGAGAGAAAAAATGTAATTAGGTACAATGTGTGTAATGTGCCTGCTGAATATGTGTAATGACAAAAGCTAACGGGAATCCACAGACCTAAGACATCATGTGTCATACTGTAATTAATTTCCCGGTTGGCTTTAAATTTTGGCCGTAAGGTCTGTCCAGTGACGGAGTACTTTATCTATAGATTTGTAATGGGGAGCGAAATGACGGTCTCGTCAAACTTTAGATTTTTTCCAAAAAGACAAAACTGTTTTAAATACAGAAATTAGACTCGGTATATATCGAGAAAGGGGTTCATATTTCTTTCCATAAAAACCCATTTTGCCTCAGTTACATTATGTTTTAGAACAACAGTCTACTACAGATAGCACACCATATATTACAACGGCATGAATAATTCATGTAGACGTGCATAGATGTAATCTGCATCCCTTACACGATTAATGCACCACCGAAGTGAGAACCTATTCATACCCATCTCTTTGGAAAAAGACATAGTAGAGGTAGCTTTACAGGAATGCAACCTACTACATGTATAATCCACTTCTTCTGAGCGCTCATAGGACGAATAGCGCAAATACATTGACAGAACTCTCTTGGCATCCTGTGTGTCCAACTGACAGAAAAGTGAAATAAATAAATAAATAAATGGATATTCTTTTTTTAAGGGCAAATTCTAGACTGTACTCATTCACTCCAATCTTTCGGGTGACGGACAGTTGTTCCCATTGACTCAACAGCTGGACAGGAACACAAGCCTCTCACAGAGAGCTTTGCGCTACCTATTGTCATGCCTTGAGCATAAAGATGACTGAGCCAATACGATCAAACCAATGGATCCACCAATAGCAGTGGACGCAGAATGAAAGCCCAACAAATAAATTAGGCCTGTGGGATTCCAAGGACACAGACGCTCATGAGACCATTAACCTTGTCAACAAGACAGTTAAATAGATGGGATTGCATTAGAGGAGGAGGATGGTTGAAGAGAGAGACAAAGTAAGGAAAGACACTTGGCAAAGATGAATATGTGACAGCAGCTTAGTGAAATAAAGAAGTTGTATACAACTTTTTGAAAGTTTAGGTGACATTCAAAAACTGCTCAGGTTGAATAATGATGATTGACGTTTTACTTCTTGATACACTGAAAACATGTAATTGACCTTACCGATGAATCCGAAGTAGGAAAGTCTCCACAATTTTCCTCCTATATCCATGGCATATGAAGATACAACACACTGTTTGAGCCAATTACGCCTCAGTTTCCATGGCTACAGTGTTCCCCCAAAACAACTATTATCCGCTGCTCTCATTTCCTGTGTATGTCAATATGCCTTCTTGGTGCAACAATCTGTAAGTCATTTGAATACCAATTTGAGAAAGAAAAAAAATATATAATAAGAAAAATGCATACAAATCACCATATACAAGCCTGAGTTTTGGGGCAAGTGTGGTTTATGTTACATACTGGTAATTTTCACACCAAGACAAATGACATATTTAGTGTTATTGGGAGAGTGGCGGAGTTTGAAAGGTACAATGAATGGATAGAATTAATCTGTTGACTTCATCTTTTTTGCACAAGTAAGAACAATCGTACGTTTTGAACCCAAGACGTTGAAAGCTGTGACAGGAAAGTTTTATTTTCGGTTGAAAAAGCTCCATAGTTCCACTATTTGTTGAGCATCGATACTTTAAGAATAATTCTTGGCGATTGTATTTGCTTAAGAGCTTCCAAACTGGCCGTGCAGTGGTTTGCATATGACACCAACAAATTACCTATGAGAAATGAGAAATAGTTGTTTGATAACCTGATAAGTCCTGCTGGCTTGCTGAAGGCAGGTCAGCAGGCCGTCACAAATTACAATTACAATTAGAAATATTGTTTTCCACAATATCATGAAGGGACACGTTTTGTTTAGTTAACTGACTAATGAGAATCATTTTATAACAAATGGACACATTTAGACACACATTCACATACCAGTATGTGGCGCAGCAGTTGAACGGAGGCAGTAACCCTCCAATTACTAGATTGCCATTCAGTCACCTGCATTGGAAGCAATTTTATTCAAGCCATTACACAGCCGGGGTGCAGATGAACAGAGCTAACAGACGAGTATTACCAAAGCATTCATTTGTTATACAGCAGAGGGGAACAAAATATTTAGCAAGTCAGTTCAAACGATGCACCAGAATTTCGTGCCGGTGCTACTAAAACTTTCACCGAGGGTCACCGGGGCAACTGGTGGAAAAGGGCATCCCGGAGCCCTCCATAGGAACAATCAATTTACAAGTGAAGAGCAGATGAGTGGCAGGTAAGTCACCTTGAACCTCACTACATCTACACCCAGTTAAGGGTATATTGTGTTATAATACCTCTTCGAGATTGCTTCTTTACTCTTGACTTCCCCTGGCCTTGGCCAGTGAAGGGGAGAAAAGTGAAAGCATCTCCTTGATACTATCTACCCCACCACCCAGCTGGCTTTGACCCTTTCCACTTATAAAAAGGCTTTTAGTCAGGGCTTGCCCTCAGGAATCTGAAGGGCTCTATCAAAGGGGTACAACTTTGGGCTTGGCAAATATTGCAGTGGTTCAGTTTGGTAAATATACCTCTTTTCTGATATATTCAGAAGTCACTTCTCAGCATAGACTAATGGACCTATGGAGAGGACTTTGGATCGGGTCGCTTAAAGTAGATGATTTTGAGGATCTCTATGCAAACAAATATTTTTCCAAGCACACAATCTGGAATTTTACTGTCTCCATAAACGTGCTTGCTGAATGAGGCACTAAGGGGGGAAAGGTACGGTCATTGCCAGAACCAAACAGAAGTGGCTCGCTCCTCTGATGTTCCGCAGCGACTCGATGAATTTACTGGCATAACAAATTACGACTCCGAGGCAAACTGCCATTAGCTTTTTCAAGGTAAAATTGGCCTCAACAAATTATTCCGTTAACATTTATCTTAATGGCCTGAAGCACAATAATGATCACTTTTCATTGAATCCCATGTCTCAGCAACAAGGCTTATTTATAGCGGCATTAAACATTTAAAATATATAAAACACGAAACCGTACTGCGAATGAAAAGTTGTGTCACCGTCATATTTTTCTCCTTTCAATAATCCAGCTATTGTTTAAGAGCCCTTACTCCCAGCCTCTGTTTTGGGGTTTGTTTATCACGTTCAGGCATTCCAAGTGTGGAATAGTAAGCTTTAAAACCTCAAGTCACAGTACCGACTCATCTGCTACAGACAGGCAGCAATTGTGCCTGCTTCTCTTTTGAGCGGTGAAACTTTAATATGGCACTGACTCCGGTTGGCCAAATGTAATCCAGTTTTATGTGTGACATGACATTCTACACATGGCTCATCCCCTCACATCCTGCCTGCAGAGTCAAAGTGGGGCCAAAATTGAAAAAATGATTGCGGTGGAAACCATAAATGTCAACATATGTAAAACCCCATTCCTTCATTTCTCACAATAGAGCGACATTTTGTGTATGAAATGTAAATTTCCACATGTGCCATGCATGACATTAAACCCAGGTATGTACTCACACACCGACCCTATTGTGTGTGTGTTTCCACTTTACACGGATTTCACCCACAGTGTCTTCTTTTTGCATCACAGTGCAGCCAAAGTATCGATTGTAATTAGACCCGAGGTGCCTTCAATTGTCCAGAAATGATATATAATTTACTATAATAATTGCAGAAGCTTCATATGGTCATTATCATCTCTATAGCGGGCAGGAATGATAGACTTCATCGGAGAAGCTGCGACCCTTGAAATTTTATCCCTTTCCAAGGATTCGAGTCATGAAGTGTGACCACCAATTGTATTTTTTGTTCACCGAGTGTTATGTACATTCTTTGGCAAATCAAAGATCGAATGAGCTGTCCACCATTATAGTTACTCCGAATTCTGCTTTTTTCTTCTTCAAAAGAGGATTTGGGGACATGTCAGGGATGAACCTGTTACTTTTGGTTCATCACTGACAGGGCAATAGAGGGCAGTAGAACACACCAATAACCCGGTGTCCACAAGAATAGGTCTGTGGAAAGCTTACATTCCCCTCAAAAATATTATTGCAACAGGGAAGCCAATTCCTTTTCTTTTACGTGGAGTGAAAAGACTGCCATTTGACAACAAAAGCTGAATATGAGTCAAAACATTAACATTTTTATTTGCGGGAAATTTCCAAAGTACAACTTTGAAGTTCGCATCATTCGTAACACATCAAATTTTTTTCGCTGCACCCGATAGTCTTTAAATAGATTTGCGCTAATAATACTGAATATCCTTATCTGTTGAAAACTGCATCAAGATTGCAACCCACTAACATCCCTGAACTTTTGCATCCTGATTAAGTGATATTTTTCCGTGTTTTCACCGCAGCCTCTTTCAGTTACTGTTTGTTCAGAGGGGTTTTGTCCTTCAGCCTCCTTCTTAACATGTAAAATGCATGCTTAGCGGAAGGGGGGGGGGGTCAAACTTGCGGCTCATTGGGCCGTTTAAGACTCGCAAATGGGTTTAATCTGACCCTCGATATTATTTTGCAAACCATAAATATGAGCCGCAATTTTTCAATGAAAAAAACTTATCCTGGCATAATTTTACCCGTCCAGCCCACATGAATAGATTTTCATCCGTGTGGCCCCTGGGCTAAAATGAGTTTGACACCAATGCTTAATGGGGTTTGAGTCTACAGAGTGATCTGGCCAGTCTGAAACCACCCTTTCCTTGCACCTGATGAACTCCCCTGTTGTTTGGGCAGTATGTTTTGCAGTATCTTGCTACCTGGATGAGGGATTTCCAATCAATTTGGGTGCATCTTTCTTTTTATTGGCAAACAAAATGTTTCCGTCAACTTCAGAATCAATTTTTCTGCTGGATTATGTGTTCAATGTTGTATGTGTTTTCAGTTAAAATTAATGAGCCCATAGAAGAAGAAGAAAGGATGCAGACAAAATCATTGTACATCTACAATCAATACAGTAGAAGATACCAGGGAAAAAAAAACACCTTACATGTCATCGGATCGAGTAATTTTGCTCACATGAAAAAATGGCGGGCTCACACAAAATGTGCTATCTTCTAAAATGAGTTTCAGATGCAGTTGCAAATATCCAATGACAAAAGCTGTTTTGTTAAAACCATTTATTTCCAGTTGAAAATTGGAATTCATTCATGGATTGATTGTCTATACTCTGGGTTGTGGTGGGGTTGTAACCAATCCCAGCGTACAACCTGGACTGAATGCCAGATCACAGGGCCAAATACGACGACGGAATCACCCATTCACAGTTCTGGGCAGGTCAGGGTCTTCAATTAACCTGTTGCATGTTTATATTGTGCAAGGAAAACAGAGGCGCCGTCATGGGGAGACTTTGAAACTGCACACAGAAAGGCAAGAGTCAATAGCAAACCATCTTGCTGTGAGGCAGCAGTGCTAACCGCTGAGCCACCATGTTACTGATGAACACGAGAAGAGATCAGTGAGTCAAAAAGTCAACAAAGTGGAGATATTATTGGAGGAAAAGCAGCATAAGAGTCATGGAAGTGGGGCTTATGTTGCTTAATCTACCCCTAAATGTGACAGATGGGGTGTGAGGCATCATTTGAACTTATTTAAACAGGAACTGCCCTCACAGCACTCATATTGAATGGGTTGTCTGATATTGTATTGTGTTTTTTTTTGGTTTGTTTTTCTCTCCCTGCATCTCATTAGATGCCTTGCTTTGCATGTATTTCTGCATGTGTGAACAGAATGCCCTTGGGGGGGGTTGGGTCTGTGGGCACCAGCTTTGATAAGCAACAAACAAACATGCTACATGTGGTTTCATGGGTAAAAAAAATAAATAAATAAAATTAATCTCTAAACCTACACTATATTATCGCATAATTAAAAAGATTAAAAGTACTTTAAGCCATGGTAAACAACAGCAAGTAGCATATCAATACACGCAAAAAATAAAAACTAATTCAGCGTTAAAATCATAAAATGATGGAAACAATTTGGTTTGTTTTACTGCCATTCTTGTCACCTGAATATATCAAGTATTTTGTTTGGTTTCATCTCTTCACTCTGACATGTCCCCACTCACTCGCCCAACTAAAACAAGCCGTTTGTCCTTTTCATGTCCCCCAACATTTTATTGAAGTGCAGAATTATTTGAGGTTTCGTAGAGCTGCAACAATCTTTCTCCCATTCAGCAGAAAATATCCAAATGCACAGATTCTAGCCTCTGTGGTGCGGTAATTTCCTGTTCTCTCTGGATGAAAAAGAAGAAACCATTAAGTACGTCTTTAATATTCAGTTTCTTGACATGTAAGAGACTGAACCATTAACCAATTGGTCGAGTAAAAAAATTACCGATAAAAGCATGTATTTAAAAAGGCGAAACCTCCCTATTACATTATGTAAGTATGAGGGATCTGAAGCTGTTGATGTGCACACTTCAAGTTTGTTATATCAGTTTAACTTAAAGTACTTCCTCGACAGATTGCATTAATGTTGCTTAAGTCAATTAAAATATCAGCATCGAGGTGAAACACTGATTGCTACTGATGATTAACATGAATACATAATAGTCTTGTTTTATAGGCCAGGCCAGACCTGAGCACACAGAAGTATCAAAATGTTTCTTCACTCTCTGATTCTATTATGCAGAGAAGTCAAACTGATCAGAAATTCCCTTGCAACTAGGAAAGGTACCGCATTATTTACAGACAAGTATAGATTAAATATTAATTTATTAGATTCTGTATAAAACATGAAACAAAATATTAGAAATACCACTTTAAGAATTCGGTCTTAGCTTATATTCATACCATTCAGGGCACGACTGCAAGATGTAGCAATGAGTCTGGTGTGCCGTGATAGTCATCCAGAGGTAAAATTCTAAAAGGACATCCAACAGCAACAAGGAGGGGTAAGAACCATACAGAAACAAAAGGGAAAAAAAGTATTTGTACTGGGTTAAAAAATCTGTGGGCCAAATAATCCCGTTCCAACCATGTGTAGCCAGATGTCGTTACTAAATCAGTCTCAGTGGGTTTCAATGCAAATCACTATGATTTGTGTTGCAGAGGAAATTAATTTGGAACAAACCAAGACCATGTAATTGGTTTCCTGTTTTACATAAACAGGGTTGAAGCCTCCAAGGTTTATAACACTACCTGAAGGAGTTAAAATCTTGGTATCTTCTGAACATCTCCTGAAACACTCATTTTAAAGCTGAGACAAATGCAGGAAGCGGTAAGAAGGGATTCAGTAGAAGAAACACTCCAGCAAGAGGGACTTCAATATTCACTGCTTTTTTGTAAAGGCTTAAAATATACTTGTATGTTGGAATACCCAAGCCGACGACTGTTAAATTATGGAAGATTTCTAAATAAAGATGAGCTGTTGGTTGTATCCAGTTCATGTTTGCAAAAATGTAGAACAACTAGTAGAATATTAACAGTGCAAACATTACCTGTTATACTGATTTGCAATTTATCCAACTCACCACAAAGGCACACCTTTTGGGTACAAATTGCGATTCCGGCTCCACTATGATTTAGACGACACCAGGCAGATAGCTAAATTGATATGTCAAATTGGATAAAATAACAATCGCAGTATTGGCTGAAAGAATGCCATTTACTTGTGTGGTACCTTTGTAATTATTATTAAGTGTTAGTCATGTATCTTTGCAATCAATGTCTTATCTGAAGTCTTCATGCCTTTTTGCTCATCGGATTTGCAGCATTTCATTCTAACCTAAAATTATTGTCGGCACCACAACCTGCAACCTCGAAATTTCGATACGGAGTGAAAAGTCACATCGCCCCCCCGCCCCACTTCAAAGAGTCGCACGCACACGGATCCAGTTGCCAGAAGTGGCTCATGTGATGCCTGCAAAGGCTGGTTAGAGGGAGGGGAGGCTCAAAGGAACGCGGATATCCACCTTTTGGTTCGCAGCCCAAATCTAAGCTTTGGTCACTTCAGGCAATTGGGAAGAGGAGTGATGAGGCACAGCATGCGATACGGCTATCACAGCTCGTCTTTACATCGTCTCCGTTCCCACTCTTCATTCTCTCGTTGCATGATTTTTTTTTCTTTTATTTACATTATCTTTCCTCTCTCAGATCCAGAATTATTTTTCCTCCACTGTTGCCTCTCATTTGCGTTTTCTGCATAGCCTTAGTCTCTCACTGATCTTCCTCAAGATGTCCGGTGAGCACCGATCAAGAGGCTCTTGCCATTTTTCCACTAAAGGCAGCCATATAAAAGCCTCTTTACTTTCTTAGGAATAAATGAACTGGATCCCTTGTGAGACACAAACAAATCAGCATGAAAAGTATTTGTGGCTCATATTAGGCAGAAGAATATGTCTGTGGGCTTGCAAAGACAAGAATTTCTTTTTACCTCTTACCCACCGCCTTTTAATGTTTTGCTTGTATAATTGGGAGAAATAAATAGATTCTGTCATTGAAACTGCCCACTCTTTCTCTATGCAAACAACTGGTATGCTGTTTCAACCACTGTGTATTTCTTTAGGGGTGGAGAGAGGATGTTATATTGTCGTAATAAAGCTATCCCTTGAAGGGTGAAATCTCATCATATATAACCAAGTAATTACTTTTCAAAGTCATTCCGTGCAGGGAGATCAATAATTTTAGAGTTTCTCTAGGCATTGAGAAAAAATGGCACCTCCACCAGGACTTCTTTCCCTGACCTTTGAGTCATTACCAGTATGTATTTTATGGCTTGTGAGTTATAATACCACATAAATAAATTACTTTAGAGCGTGAAGGCAATGGATTATCTCACCATTACAAGAGTAATATCTATTGTTTCTTTAATTGCAGGTATATTGCCATTTCTGACTTTTTTTTTTTTAAGGTCTCCTTATGCAAGTGCAAGAAATAAAATTTGTCAGAAGCACCATGCCATGAACCACTTTGTTTCCTTTTCAAAAATAAAATTAAGTATTTATAGCTCAATGCAGACTCTCCTCACATGGCCAGTTGGACACAGTGCCTGCTAAGATTCACATCAGCTAACCGTTCACACCTTTTACTTGGGAACAAAGAAATCATGGAGCTTGTCAAAAAGCACAGCCAATGCTATTTACCAGTTCGGTGTGTTCCAATCCATCTTCCTGCACTCTGTCCAGAAAAGCTGTCATGCTATCCATTCAATGGCAAAACAATACAACAGACCAAGCAGAGGTTAGGATAACAGAAACGCAGTACAATAAGGTCATGCATAAATACATGTCTTTACACTTTAGAAACAGTGTGTTAAGTTATCCCCGAGGCCATGGGGAGAAATTTCCATACAGGTCCATGTCAATTTGTGTACCTGATGAATGAAATGTTATGAATGAAAATCACAGCAATAATGAAAATGAGAAGAAAAAAAAAAAAAAAAACACATGAGGGTGCAAACCTCTCACAAAACCATAAGCTCACTATTTATTTAAAAGTATTGGAAAATGTGCAAGGTCAGGTAATCACTTGTAATCTGTACACATACAAGATTATTCAATTTTATATATATAGAGAGAGAGACTGTTTGCTAGTGGCATCACGGAAAAAAAATTAAGGTTTAAATTGTCCATCCCCAGTGGACCACATGTGTAACCACCAGGGTATATAAACTTAACTACAATATCCCAATGTTATGATTATTTTGTATTACATTGCCATTCCATCCTCAAAAAAGGTACAATATTTTGTTTTGTTTGTTTTTTTTTGGGGGGGGGGGGTGCAGTAATTGAATTTCTGAAACACTCGGCAATCCCCTCCCAAAGGAATAAGGAATGCAAATCCTTTGCTGGGCAGAAATTACTAACAAACTAGGGCTCCAAGATTGACCTTGCCTCGATTTACACAAATGATTTTAAAGAGGCTCTTTAGCAACAAAACTCATCACTGTGATTATTTCCATGGTCTGATCTACAGACACATAAAAAAGGAATTAAATACAAAGAGGGGAAAAAAAAAAATGAAAAAAAGCACGTGAGCGAAAGGCAAACTGCAGTGTGCTGCTGATGGCTATGGCTGATTAGATGGACAAGACAATAACCTGTGTGCCTCATCCACCTTGTGGCTCATATATCACATGCACTTACTTTAAAAACTATTTAACATTCTGCCAACATCAGAGCTCTGTTAATTTCTTCCTTAGGCAGTGGCCATGCTTACCCTTCTCCAGTGTGCATAACTACAACACCTGCAAACCCAAACTAAATTCGGCAATGACTATCAACACAATCAAAATATCGCCCTGTTCCCAATTTGTGTTTGCATATTACATGACCTGTGTTGCTCATGTCTCTCTCCAGGTGAAATAAGGAATTACCTTCTGCACAGACACACTCATACACGGTCACGACTTACGGTAAGTTAGATGAGCAGAACCCGAATGACCGGCAAGAAAATAAGAGGTATGGTGGGGTGGGGGCGGCTGCTGGGGGTAGATGTAGGCAAGAGGAAGTGATGAGCATTATGCTGAAAGCATCCCTGTACTTCATCTGAACATCTTTACTTTTTCCATTAGACAAACTAATACAAGGAGAGCTCATCGATATCCAAGACCTTGGTTCACCTGCTGAACTTGAGTGCTCAGGAGCAGTTGAAGATATCTGGTTTCTTGAGCTCCTCTTATATTGTTTATGTTGTCTGCTTGGGGCAGATATGTTTACCAAGTAAGGTGACGGTAAAACATCTCTTTAGTTCAAGGAGTGGGAATAAACTGGAAAAAATAGTCAGTTTGTTTGTGGTTTCAGTTAGCATGAATTGAAAAGGAAAACACGATCCCTTGTGGCTCAGCCAAAAAGTTAGTCATTTAAATCTATCACTTGTCCCAACATCTGGGACAGCCAGCTGGGAATCGGCTATCATGCTTAAATCTGCTTTGCTCTATTTGAGCGTCACGTTTTTGTACTCCGTCACCTGATAAATATATGAATGAAATAACAGTGGATACTTCAGATATGACCAAAAGAAAACTCAATTTGGTCATAGATGGAAGAGATATAGCGTTTGATAGTTTGTTTTATTTTGATATCAACTTGTGGAGGCGTAAACAAAGATCAAGAATATTTTGTTAAATTTCAAGTAAGATCTAAACTGTTTGTTACAGTAATAATATAACAAACAAAAATCCTGAAAAGCAAATGGTGTAGATTTCAGACATATGTGTTTCCTCATATTGTAGTTTTAATTACCTATTCTTGGAAAGTCTTGGATGTCTGTCAACATCATTCATTTTTACCTATCCTGCACAGGTTCTCAGTCATCCAGTTCACGACAACTGGACTTGAACTCCGGCAACCTTTTTTCATTTTTTGTCCTGTCCATTTTCAAGCTCAAGGTTATATGGAAAATGTAATCACTGTGCATTTTATAAAGTTGGTGTGTGTGTGTGTGTGTGTGTGTATGTATATATATATATATATATGCATACACACTTTTTTTTTCCTTTTTTTTTCTTCCCGATAAAGCTTGAGCACTGGACCTTGAGGCACTGACCAGGTGTATGTGAAGCATACTTGTCCTTATATCTTATATGGACTTTTATCACACATTTTTCCATGGGCAGCAAGAACAAAACATGTACTTAACAAGATGCAAGGGCACAAAATGCTGCATTGAGCAGCCACTTCTATCTAAATCAATGTATATGTCCAAGATTCACATCGAACAAAATGTAATGTCTTGATAAAAGATAGTGACACAACTAAAAAAAAAAGAAACCAAGTTTGAGCTCAAAGGAATAAAGGTACTAAGAGGGCATGCGTTGAGGACAAACTCTCAGTGAAGAGGACACTTGTGGTTGATGCATACACTTGTGGATGTTGCATCCATGGGCAACCGTGTGCAAATTGAACAGGTGCGTGTATTGCAAGCTGTGTGGGGAGGATGGAGAGGATAACCTGGGGTTATCTGTGACCGGAGAATAGCATCAAGAGTGAACGGAAAGATTTCGGAAACCTTGATGAGACACGTCCTTTTGTATAGCTTGGAGACAGTGGCTCTGAAAAGACAGGGGGCAGAGCTGGGAGTGGCAAAGATGAGGAGCTGGATGTTGAAATTGTCTTTGGAAGTTCAGAGGATAAACAGAACTGGAAAGTCCAGGTTAGACATCGGGGTAAAATGTAAATAGTCTCAACTTACATACTGCTTTCACACCTTGCAGTTTCAAAGCGCTTTACACTAGATTTCATTCACCTATTCACACACACACCGATGGCGAGCGGCCATGCAAGGCCACTGAGACCAACTTTGGGTTCGGCGTTTTGTCCAAGGCCATTTCGGCGTGCAGGCCGAAGAAGAAGGCAATCGAAACGCCAGCCTTCCGAATCGAGGGATTCCTCCATTCTATCAACTGGGCCACAGCCCCGCCCCCACAAAGTCAAAGAGCCCAGATTAAGATGCTTTTGGCTCGTGAAAAGGAGAGCGGGTGAGTATATTGCTAGAAGGATGTTGGCGATGGAGCTGTCAGGCAGCAGAAAAAGGGAAGACCAAAGGGGAGATTTGTGGATGTGGTGAAGGAGGAAATGGAGTTAGTGGGTGTGACAGAGGAAGATGCAAGGGACAGGGCAAGGTGGAAACAATGATCCGCTGTGGTGACCCGTAATTAGAGAGAAACCAAAAGAAAAAGACAGAGCAAATGAATTTGTCTTCCGTGATTGAATTCTCCTGCAAAAAAAATACACTGTCAGAAAGTTGTGGTTAGCACACTTTGGAAAATCCAAATCTGATGCTAGCATATTCTTTTGTACTTAAATGACCAGTTATTTATCACAGCTTTAATACAATCCACATCTTCAACTGAATGTAACATTTAATATTCAAATATAGTATCAAGCAATTATATACAAGTGATTAGGTTTATACAAGGTAGTGATTTGTATCTTCAGTAACCAAATTAAAATCCCATTGTTTGGTCCAGCTTTGGTCACGCCCCTTTGCACAAACACCAACAGAGTGTGATAGCGAAAGTAAAGGATACACCAAGATGTCAAAAACAGACAGAGCTCTGCACAAAAGACGCTAACTTTTCATATTGGTTTTAAAAGCTAGCCTGACATTAACCTTTTCCTTCTACCACCTTATTAAAGCTGCAAAGTTAAAGACAAAGGGCACGTTGCTTTTAATGCAAATGCTCTTATTCCGAAAAATGATCAGCGCCACCATTGTCTTATTGTCTGACTGGATGCAGGACAGACACGCAGGAGAGAACAGTGATGGATTATTTGATGCTTTATGCATATGTGTGGTATTTGATAGACTTCAGTTTTCACTTGTGAAAAACAAAGTGGGCTTGAACAGTCTTACAGATGCACACTGCCGCATCACCCTGTTGAACGACAAAGCAACACCATTCACACTTGCGTTTAAAGAGATCTCCATGAATCCAGGACCATCAGTTAACTTGTATCTTAATCGGCCCATAATGTATTTGAGGTGCATGGATATTCATGTTGCTAAGAACTGTCTAACGACAAGTGCTTATATACCAGATGTATATCTTTTATTAACGGCAGTCGACTTGAAGCAGTATGATCGGGCAGCTGAAAAGATACATATGAGTAAAGTTGTTGACAGAACCCAAGTCAAATGGAGAGAAAAGATAAAATAAATTTTAAATTCGGACCTTACAGTCCAGAGTGATTTTCTCCCACATAAAGGAACTGACAGAAAGAATGAAAGACAGGCCACTGAGGGGAAAATGCTGCTACCCAGCCAGCACTGTGGTCCTTGGATAGATGAAGAAAATAAGTGCTCGCTCTCCAAACACAGTGGCCTCTATTAGATTTGTGAGCTGAAGTCTGCTCATGTATGAGTCTCATAATAGGATTACAACAGCTGCTACTACCCGCTGCTACAGACAGATGCTCTACTTGTCAGTACACTGCAAATTTTAGTTTGAGCTTTCCTGTAATTTCAAGGGTGGGGTCTTACATTTACATGTTTCCGGAACACCAGCCGGTAAGGAGGGGTACCCAAATGTACTTGGGAAACAGCCAAATCACAGCCTTTTAAGAAAAGGGTAGAGTCAGAGCGACTGTGAATTGTGATGAAGAGGGAGCATCAATAAAATGCCAATCCATTCGATTTTGAGGAGGAAATCTAGCGGATAAAGAAGATAATTTGACGAGGGCAGCTGAAACTCAAAACTGAGATCGACGGAGTAGCAGATTAAAACAAATGCTTGTTTCTTCCATTGTATGCTTCTAGCATGCTGTCCTTTGTGTTTCACTAGAGGGTTACAGCATTAATATCACATTCATGTGTAGACGATAACTAGGTCACTTTCCTCTTAATTTGTATGTTTGTTGACTGTTACGCACACACAGGATCCAGCTGAACCCCCTCCATTGGTGAGGACAGCGACTCCTTCGCACAACAAAAGCAAAAAGAGACTGCAAGAAACAAGCACTTTTCACTTTACCATAGAAAACTGCAAGAATGTGATACCTGATGTTCCAGCTCAGCTTTGGACCAGATCCAGAAAAAAAAGGTAATACATTGAGTCTTTGACCATCAAAATTTGGTCCAAATACTGAAATCATCTTTACCTGCGTACATTTTGTCTTTGCTTTGAATGAAAAAGACTGGACTGAAACAAACACAATTTGCAAGGTATAGAAAATAAAAGTTACTACAGGTCGGATCAACAGTTAGCAGGGCTTTTATGCTTGTAATGTCATTTTTGGTATTTCTTCTGCTAAACCCCCCAATGACTGATCATTTCCTTTATGACAGTCTGTTGACCTATCCCTCCATTAGGACTACATTGCTACCTTGCTCCACCTCCCCAAACATTTCCCTACTCTCCCTTGTGAAAAAAATAATTTCAAGAAACAGTTAACTCCTGTAAATGTATGTTGTGACAAATACTGTAGGTTCGACAGCAACAGCAATAAACATGTTTGAAAAGAGATTAATTTGCTTTAAGCTGATCCTATATTTTTGCAGGCTATTTCTATTTGTACCCTTTGCGTAGCTTTGGGGGTGGTTATAAACAGACCGTGTATCTTCACTCCAAATTGAGCAACACAATGTTCAGTTCTCATCTGACCTGGACCCGTGTGAGTTTACAATATGTACTTTGCTTCAGTTTTTAGCAATAAGTAAAGCTTTTTCTTTGAAAGGTGATTCATGCTTCTGGTGTAATTGGCTCTTTTTCACTTTAACATTGCTCAAAAAAGGGTTCTCTTGCAAAACAAAGTACCAAAATTAACAAACTATCCCTGAATCTCCAGTGTCTCATTTTCAACGACTCCTCAGGAAAGAATTTAAGATCGTTCTGGGATGATAATTACTGACATAAAAACAAGCTTGTGTCTTCCCCCCCGTTGTTCTCTTTTAAATCCAAACATCATAGCCTGTTGTTTATTGTATGACCTCAGTGCACTTCAGGTTGTGCTCAGGCTGTGTGCGGATCTTTTGTTATGCTAAGAACAAAATGTAACAGCTCAAGAACATTGACAAAACATTAAATTACATTTTTACTGGATGATTTATACTGATGGTTTACTTGATTTCCCATATTTCATATAACTGATAAACTCAAGTTGGCACATGTAGGCCAATCTAATTTACCACAATGTATTAATTACAGTGGCTTACATTATTTGTAAGGTGATGTAATGATGGATTCAAAATTGATGAAATACTAAATGTTTTAAATGTTCTGACAATAACAATGCAGTACTGTTGCGTAATATGAGAGTACATTTAGTACATGTTTTTCTCTTCAGTGCAAACTTGATAAAATATTTGGAAGTTGTTTAATTACTGGAATAAGTTTGAGGAGCAGTGAACTTGCTACATTTTTGTTTGGATAAATTACAGCCTTGCTTGAGTCACCTGGAAGTCACTCAGCTGATACTGTGAATGAGAATTTTACAACTCTTAGGTAAGTGTGTGTGTCTGTGTGTGTGGGTGTTAACAACTCTAATGAGTTAGAGTCCTTTGTTTTGCTGTAACAAAGTAACTTAATTTGTTAGCTTGACGATACAAGAAATATGTTCTAGAATTACTTTTGTGAAACAAAAGTAATTTGTTACTTGTCATTGTTCTTCAGATGATGTAGGCGGACCAAACTTCTTTGTTCATTCAGCGCCGGATATGTTTGCATATATTTTGTTTGAAGGAGTTTAAGTTCATGTGGGTGTCAGGTGTTTATTTTTTGAGAGGTTTACCTCGGGGTTTGGGGCTTATTTTCATATTTTTCAAATGCAAAATTGTTCCACTTTTCTCAGTAGGTTATGCTGTAATGGAAAAGCAAACCTTTTAATGGTAGTTATGCAATGTGTTTTTTTTTTTTTTAGTTATACTAATTGAAAACAAAAATGTCTGAAAAGCTGAACAAAATTTCCGATGTCCTGCTACAAGGCATGTTCTTACAGGAAGAATAGAAACTGCACTTTCGGGTCAGTGAAGGCAACGCGAACAGCCACCTCAAATAATTCAATGTACGGGAAACACTTAGCAAATACATTCTGTCACAGGATTTTGAAGCTAGGTGACCTGAATTTGTAAAGGTGGGAATATGCAATAGCCTACTTTGCACAGGGTGCGGCATTAAATCAAGTGGTCCGCGGCTTCTTATCTAATAAAGCAATTGTCTGACTGGGACAAGACAGAGGGGAAGTGAGGCACACAGGAGGAGGTAGAATATTGATGGCCGAGCTTCTACGTCTGAGCTGGGAAAGAGAGGACTGATTGGTTGCCAGGCACTCCACTAGCCACTTCTCCTTTATCCCCTTGATGGAAACCTGCGACATGACTTTTCAAATTTAGGACCTAATCATATCAGGGAGGAGGTTGTGACTTTTTTAACCTCAAAATATAATTTCAATAACACGGATTTTCATAGTACAGCTTTGGAAGAGTAGGATTTGATGATTTGATGTGAGAGCCACTTAGGCGAACTCCTAATCATACGCCTTCCCTTCTGGCTTGCTGCAGGGGGCTTTGGATGGGTGGTTGTGTGTGTGTCGGTGTGTGTGTGCATGTGTGTGTGTGGTGTGCATGTGGAGGGAAGGAACACAACCCCTAACTGTTAACTTTACAACTAATTTGTTTTGCTTAGTTAAACACATGAATCCACCACTTCCCTATACTTTGGCTTTGCAAAAATACCTGAAAAATCCTGGGGATTATTTTAATGAATTGAAGAAATAAACAACAAAAAAACACCAGAATTGTGAGATAAACAAAAAGAATGGAGCAAGTTTCGATAAAAGCCTGCAGTTAAATGAATCGGAGATGCAGATGAGTAAATCTGTAACGCTGGTGGAATCTCAAAGGCTTTGTTCGCTGAAGATTGAAAGATTGAATGTGTGGAAATTGGGCGCTACTGGACGTGCATTGCAAATGCTTTGGGGTGTGAGGTGTCCTCATCACAAAATTCAAATTTGTTTGGGTTTCCACATTCACATGCAAGTAAATGGGCGATGTATGTTGTTTGTTTTACACCCTTGGCTGCCAAATTACTGGTAAACACACAGTATATTATGCATAATTCTGCTCTATAACAGCCCTCCATGTTTATGCTGAGCTATTTCCTCTCATTAAACTTCAGTGCCACAAAAAAAAAAAAAAAAGCATAGTATTTTCGATAAAAATTGTCACGATCATCTCGATAGGAGACGAGGTGGGTCTTCCAATTATTACCTGACAGTAATCTACTTGAGTGCTTGAGTCTTCGGTGATTTGTAAATTAAATGGTAACAAAAAACATCTACGTCCAAGTCAAATAGTGTCTGAGGGATTTTAGAGCACTCGTTTGGTCTCTTCCAGCAGTCCAGATGATTATTTCCATCCATTTAATGGGCTCCAGTCTGTAGAGGGTCAGACATGCTGTTTGAAAGCAAAACAGTGGGGCAAAAAATCCACCATTAAATGTTCAAGATGATTATGTCTTTACATTTTTTATCTTTTTGTATTTACAACCTTTATTCATGTTATAGCACTGCTATCTACACACACTAAGCCAATCAATTCAGCTATTTTTAAAGCCCTCAATCAAAACATTCCCGGGTTTTGATCCAAATAATTCGACTAATGTGCGTTTGAATAATTATTAATCACAATAAATACAACCAAAACAGTGATGTTTTGGACAAAGTTTGGCGGCGATGGGGAAAAGAAACACGCACCACTATTCTCCGATATTCCAGCGAATGAAAACTTGTGTTTTAAGTCTGTTAATTCCAACTTCATTAGTGATTGAGGGCCTGCTATCATGCCTGTTCACTGTTGGAGCCAGTGAACCATGACATCCTGCCTTCTCAGACTCTGCTACTTTGCTCTAATGCACGGAGGATGAACATACCGAGGTGAGATTGTAAACTAATTTCACAAAAATGTCCATGCTTGGTGTTGTCAAATACAATAAATTTAGCTATTTAGTGTCATTAAATACAACTGCAATCACCAACAGTTTATAGCACAATGCTATATAGAGCTACGGTGACATAAAATGTCTAACTCTCATAAGATGCTAGCTACAAAACCAACACTAATAGCACAGCAGCCGTAGCTTCCATACGATATTGATTTTAACGTGGAATTTTTGCCCCGCAAGTCAGTCAAACTAAAAACAGTCACCACAGCTTGGCATAAATCTGCCGATGAGTCAGGTCTTAGCAATTTTTCTGAACTAATTGCCATTATTTGTCATTTTTGGCTACCAAATTGTGGAGGCAAGAATGTCAGTGCAAATAACTTCCAAGAGAAACAACCATCCAGCGATAGGTACACAGTGTGTCAGGATTTTAAAATAGCTGCTTAGAATTTTTTTTTTTTTTTTTTTTTTTCATGAGACAGAAGTGATTCATTTTGCTCTCCCAAAATTCTCTGATTTCTATATTATTTTAAACTCACTTCTTCATCATCACAGCTACATGCAAGCCCATTGATGATTCCAGTATGGACTTACCTTATTTTAGAACGGAGTGCACTCACCGGCCTTATTCTGGGTATATCTTCACCGTGTGGGAGTGTGCATACAGAGCAGAACATAGGCATGCACCATGAGGATGCATTGCGCCATAAGACTAGATTTTTCAAAATTGGTTTCAGCTGACAGGTGCTGATGGCAAAACATAGGATCAGGAAGGAATTTGACGAGTTAAATCTTTAGTCTTAGAGGCTTTAGCAGCAGACTGAGACTGCAATGAACACTGAATGTGCTACTATGTGAGCAGGTAGGTCTCCATCACACCACTTTGGGGTGAAATTAACACAAAGCACTTTTATGCTGATATATGGAACAATGAACTAGGAAAAATGGAGCTCTCGATGGGCCACATGTAAAGTAAAGGCTGTTTCTGTCCCAAGCCAACACAAGGACAATTTAAATTCAGTATCAGCCATTTTTGTAAATCCATTTAAATATCCGGGAGAATGAATTACTTTTCCTCATTTTTAATCTCTAAAAAAAAAGAAATCCAATGATTCCCCAGGAGAATGATGAAGGAAATGAGCTGCAACTACAGCTTTGAACTGGTAAGGTCTCCTACCAAACATTCCACTTCTTTATTGTACATCTCTTAATTCGCTCTCATCATTCAATGTCGTCTTGTTCTTTTCTCTTCAGCTGCTCTGAGAGGGGTCACGACAATGAATCATCTGCCTCCATCAAACCTTCCTCTCTGCATTTTCTCACAAAAACTAACTTAATGTCCTCTTTCATTCAATTCCTTAAATATCCTTGCTGGTCTTCCACCTGCCTGGCAGTTTCAGCCTCCGCATCCTTCTAACAATATACTGTATTCCCTATTCCTACTCTGCACGTCCAAACCATCTAAGTATCGTCTCTAAAACCGTCAAACGAAACCATCTCACCACCATTTTATTGGCACCTCCTTCCATTTCACTGCTTCTCCATGTCATCCCACCACCTTGCTTGAGTTTTTTTGTCTCTATTTATTGATTTATATACTTACTTACTCACACACACACTGTTGCACTGGACTGTTGACCTAAAGTACTTAAAATCCTCCACCTTTATCTCTACTCCCTGTAGCCCCATCATTCTACCTGGGTCCCCCTCATTCACACAAACATACGGTCTTGCAGTAGCTCAAGTTCATTTTCGGAAGCATACCTTTCCAGAGCATACCTCCACCCCTCTAATTTCCCTCCATTACTCTCATTGCAGATCACAATATCTTCTGTAAACAACAAGGCCCATGGAGAGTTCGGTCTAACCTCATCTGTCAGCCCGTCCATCACCATAGCAAACAAGAAGGGGCTCAGAGCTGATCCTTGATGCAGGTCCACCTCCACCTTAATCTCCTCTGTCACACCTACAGCACACATCACCAGTGTCTTACAGCTCTCATATATGTCCTGCATCGCTGGAATATACTTCTTTGCAACTCCTGACTTCCTATAAACCATTTCCTCCTGCCCCTCTCATCCAGTCTAGCATACAAGTCATCATGTAACCTTTGTTAGACCTTTGCCACCTCTATCGTCATGTTACGTGGCACCTCCCAGCACACCTGTCTACTTTCTCCTTCGATCTCCTCAGTGTCCCACTTCGTCGTAGGCGATCGTGGTATACTCCTGCACTTCCTTGTTCCACCACCAAGTCCCCTCACCTACTTTCCTTACAGATGAGATACCAGGAGTAGGATTACTCTGCTACCTGTCTCCCTGATCACATTAGCTCCGGGTATTAAATTAAGTCATAGGGTACAGCTGCAATTTTTTGGGACGGGTCATCAACCAAAATGTGTCAAAGGTGAGCTTCAAAATTCTGCTTTGCTTTCAGTCCAAACGTGTTTGTATTTGTCACTCTGTAAATTCGGTGAAAGTACAGAGTGGACTCTGCTCTCCACGATTAATGACACATTGTTGAATTTAAACAAAACAATGTTCCTCTTTCACAGTGTTTCCAAGTGAACAGCTGCAAGTCAAATGGGCGAGGAGAGCAGACTGAATGAAATGCCTTTTTACAACTGATGCTGTGAATTTACATATACACTTATAGCCAACCAAGTGAGCTTTCATTGAAGGACTTAATTGTTCCAAAGTCAAACACAAAGCTGTGGTGCAAGTGGAAGAAAATCACCCTCTGCCTGAATGATTTATTGGCTTGTTTACCTGGTTCCCGCATTGAAATCAGCAAACCCCACAACAGGCAAGACTATAATGAACATGCATTGGGTCAACAGCTAAACTTAAAAGTGTAAACATACATTAATAAAGTCTCTTCTCTTTACTCTGTTACATCATTCCCTCATTCACGCAGATGGTGGCGGCTTGCCTGAAAGGTATTAACCAGCTCATCAGGAGAAATTAGGGATTCAGTGACTGGCTCAAGGACACTGAAAGGCCTCCTGGCTCCTGAGCCATGCCCAGCCCTGTACACCCCTTAATTCTCATTAAATGTGTGTCCTGTGTGAACTAATAAAGCTCCACAGTAACAGTGCTCCGAGAGCCACATTTGATTGTCTTTCATTCTCAACATGATGCTTGCTGGAGGCTCTGCATGTTTTGCCATTTCCACTTCTGTGACCAGCAGCAGTGTAATGAAGATGAACTATATCTATATCTGTGAGGATGTCTCATTGACCAGCACCTTCACTTTATCCACTGTTTTTTTTGCAGCTCTGTCTCTAATCCCAAACACAGAGGAAAACAAACTCAGATACTAATACAACTCATAACCTTTCTAGGTTTCTTTTCTTTTTAATTATGTAAACTACAGTACATTATGGAATATGATTTATTAAATACTTAAACAACACTGATTGTATGCGTGTTGATCTCAAAATTAAAATAAATGACATGCCATTTTTCTTCTCTCTGAAGCTGGCTGCTTATTTTGGACACTGCGGCTGTGTTCAGTCAAACAAAGGTTATTTAAAATCTGCGAATTTAGTACATACAAATAGCAATCAGGTCTGGCCCACCAGAACAATATTCTTCTATTCTTCTATTTATTTCCCACCTGCCCTCCCACTAGCCTTATCATTTAAGACCCCAAAGCCCAAAAAAAGTTTCTCAAAATATTACAGCCCCATAAGCATTTGAGCCTGACGGAGTCATTCCTGCACAAAACAGAGTCTTGATGCTAATGAGGTGCTGTTTTAGAAGAGAAAATGTGAAACCTGTGGTTGCATGTCACAGTTCTGGAGGGGAACAAGCTTTTATTTCGGTAAACATGACTAAGAAGGGTAACTATTACCCACACAGGTAGAATTTGAAACATTTCAAATTATTTAGAGCATAACATTTCAACATTACCAGAGATGGATTCAAACCAGCACGCGCGCACCTTTCATTCGTATAGGATTAAATTGGAGCGGCCACAAGATGTTATTTATTTACACTGAATTCGGAAAAAGTGCTCCGCCAGAAGAGAACTCTGTGATATATCAAAGAAACTGAAATAATGAGAGATTTTAAGGTCAAGACATTGTGAGACATAGTACCTTCTGAATATTCATATGTTATGAACATCTCTTGAACCGTTGAATTTATAACCACGAGCGGAATTATGAAGGAGACATACTGTCATAGGTATATCTTCAGTTACGATCTTTTGCCCACACCTTCAGCTGAAATCTGACCAGAATAAATCACAAGAACACTTGTCAAAACTCTAAAGAATGTACATTACGATCTGTTCTCAGAATTCAGAGGCTAGCCAGATGCAGCTTTGAAACCAATTTGATAAATTTCCTTCAGCTTGAGCCCCGGCTTCCTATCATCTCTGCTCTACAGAGAGGGTTTGCCGTAAATAATATGTTAAACTCAAAATGAGGCTTAATTTGTAAAGGTGCATTAACCTCTACAAACACGCACGGTCAACAATTAGCCTTTTTTGCAAATAGGATCCTAATAGCCGGTGCAATACATAATGAAATTGGGATATAACAAGTCGACCAAAAAAACTGAGCAAAATAACTCTACAAATATGGTACACTTTAGACAAAATATTTTCTGATCAGTTTGGTCATTAATGATTCATCTGACTGCGTCACACAAACAATAACAATACATATGATCTTGACATGTAATAATGCATGTGGTATCTTTAACTTAGCAAATAGGGATATATATCAGATATAATGTAGGTGTGTCTCTGCGGTGAACAATATTAATATTGTTCACTAAAACAAAGGCTATTTAAAATCTGTGAATTTAGTTCATACAAATAGCAACCAAGTCTGGCCCACCAGAACAATATCAATATTGTTCACTAACGTAACTTCTTGTCTCTTTTTGCCACACCAACAAATTGGCTCATGAAAGCCATTTAAAGGCATTAATCAAGAAATGGCAAAATATTTACCGTCATTTGTGGGGTGTTTTATCTTTTAATTTGAAAAGTGTCAATACATATAAGATCTAGTTTGTGGAGTTTGGACAAGCTGACTTAACTCTCAGACTGCTGAGCAAAGGTCCAAGAATAGAAGAGAACACAAAAAGGACAAGCTGTGAAGGAATGATTCTCTGCAATTTTACTCTATCACAGCAGCAAAAGCAACAAATTATAAAATGCATTATTTGAATGATTAAGAATGATTTAATAATAGTTCTAGCTTTTTTTAATTTCATGACAAGACACCCGCTACAACATGTCTGGAGCTTCTGCACTCACAGTCTGGTCTTTGCAATGAAAAGAGAGCGATGAATCCTCAAGGCCATAAATACATCATCTGTTGTATATTACAGTTAAAGGCAATTCATTTTCTGAAACTAGTCTCTGTACATCTTTGAAATATCACAGTAGAGCGTACACGATATCTCTCCACATTCGTGCTGTGCAGTAGGCCCACCATTCCCATTGTTGAAAGGTAAAAATTGGACCAAGTTGTTGAGAAAGGAAATATGCAATTATTATATAGCAAAAGTAAAGTGATGGAGAAAATGTGGTTGGTAGCAACAGTGTCTTAGTCTTTTGCTTCAGCTTAGCAGATGGCTGCAGGTAAGCCAGACGAGGAGGTGGAGTAGTAGGCGGCCGATATCTTTAAGGCTGGGGTTTACTACATTGCCAACTAATGACACTCACCCACTGAAGTGTCAACGCTGCTCTCATTTCATGTGGAAGTCTAAGTGCAGAAAGATGAATTTGTGTGATTAGGAGTAGTGTACTTGTATTTAAAGAAACTAGTGTGTTGTAGATTGTTTCTTTTTTTCCCCCCATCATCAACAAGAAAACTTGTTGCATCAGTGAGGAAGCGTGCTGCGTGTCAGAAACAGCTCTCAGTTTTCTTTATTTGGATCAACTCCCCCACTAAGTTCACTGTATTGTAGTCTGTTTCCAACAAATGCATTTACCATGTTTTTATCCATCTATCCATCTCACACCCAAGAGCACCTCCACGGGTGTGAGAGATTATTGTGTACATCATGCCTGCTTCACCTCAGGGAGCTTCAGTGGACCCTGCTGCTCCTGTAGATGATACTGGCATGCTCTCTGGTCTTTATGCCCCCGTCCAGCCAAAGCAGTGCTGAGCTTTTTAATAACAGGGTGAATATACAATCTATTAAATACCTGCAGTGACAACCCTGCCTCCAGTGCAGGAATAACATTTCAAAATGTGATATTTTGCACTTTGAGACATAAGGTGGAAAATCATAAATTCATTGCTTTTGGGAGAGAGTTAAATCTTCTGATGACAGGACATAATGCTCATTAATGTGCTTTGTTGAACTGCAAATCCAAAAGGTCAAACATTGACCAAGCTCACTTTAATGATTTTTTTTTTAATGAGAAGTTGCTTTGTGACAGCAATGCAAAAAATGTTACTTTGCAGTACAGAAAGAAAAACAAAGAGTTTTCTTTTTTTTTTTACTCATATTCACCAAAAGAGAGATATTCAAGACCACCTAGTATTTAAACTGAATGAGAAAGGACATGTTTATTTTCTGTTGCATCATTAAGAGTATTTAATCATTTCGAGACCTGTTACAACTCCTTCACACCCTGACTTTGCCTAAACAGCAAACTGTTTGGCTAACTTCGGCGTCTCATATGACACTGAGCAAATGTTTCTAGTCTCTTTTCACAAAGCTTAGAGCCTCTCAATTATTTAACAGTAATACTCAAGTATCAATTAAAGTGCTCTAAGTACAAGATGTCCTTTTGAAGCAGGCCAGATCATCCCATCCTATACAGGCAGATGAAGAAGTCATTTTCATTGGAAGCAGATGCAGTGCGAAAATGCCTCTCTGGCGTGATTACAAACTCTGGCATGAGAATATACAAAGAGTGGATTTTCATGCTACCTCTGACAACATAGGGATATGCCCACGGTCTCTAATTTTGGCTCACCTTCCCTACTTTCCAGAAAGCGCAAATAAAAAAATATTAATGGGATTGCAATTTACTGTCTTGTAGCACTTACTGGAAAACTGTGACGACACAATGTATTTGTCCATTGTTGCAATCCAAGATATAAAAACTGAAGATAAGTTTCAAGAATCATGAGAAAGGCAAAAAAGAAAGCAAGCTTCATTGTAAAACTAGGCACAAATGACTTTTTTCTTTTTTTTTTTTTTTTATTAAAGGACTACTGGTTGTTTAAGTTTAATCTCTTTTCAGAATTCAATTCTTCACATCTACTGACCAATGTGCGTATCAGTCGTTGTTCTCATCGGTTATACTGCTCTGCATCTTGTACCTTTATTCTACGAACTGAATTTTTGAGAGGAGCTAAATAATACCCTACTACCTTGCAACTCTATAAATGTCTACACTAATTCAAAGCTTTTACATCACGTTTTAGACAAGGACCCCCTAGATGGTATTATTGATCATGTCTCTTCTCTTTTAAACTTCCTTCATTCCTTACCCCACAGCTTTTGTGTTTTCACAAAAGCGCTTGCCGAGAGTAGAGTAAATAAAGAATCATGCATCGAAGGTCTCCTTCACAGGCCTTTGACAATTCCAGTGCAGAAGACAACTTGACTAGAAGTACCAATTACTGCGCTGGAGAGCCAATCATATTTGAGACCAGATGTGGTGATGTAGAAGTTGGAGGTTAGCATTTGAGCCTAATTTCACCTCCAAAGGACATAATGTACAATTACCACATCTTGAGAGTTGCATGTATTTACTGCATCAGAGAGGCAAGCACTGAATTAGGTCTTTAATTCATAGAATTGCAATTTGTTCTTTTTTTTTTAATCTTGTCTTTTACCAATGTTTATCAATGTATTTTTCTTTACTTACTCTCTCCCTGTACATTAAATTGCACCGGTGGTTCATAGTTTTGTGTTTGTTTTTTTTTTTTCTTTTTCCCCCGGACAAATGCAACAGTTCTTGGGGAAAAAAAAAATGGAATTTGTTGGAGACGAGACACCGTGACAACAAGATGCAGCGACACCAAACGCTGTAATCAAACTTAATCTGAGCTGGCTGTATGATGGTAAAAAGCGGGAAAACATGATGTGAAGTTTAGAAAAGATGACCGCCGGTAAGTGGCTTTTGGATCTGAATAGCTTTGGTACAGATGAGCAGAAACAAGTGGTGTTACTAGACAACTGCAAAGATTCAGGTATTTCACATGACTTCATGACTACGCGTACTCAGGAAACCCAGTCTGTCTTTTCGAACACCACAAACCCAAGATTTCTTTTCTTCCCATTACATGCCCATAACACAGCGGCCGAGGGTTATCTTCACAGTGAGAAGGTTCCTGCTTCGATTCCGACAGGGGAGCTTCTCTATGTGGAGTCTCCTTGTTCTCCACGTGTCCAAAAACATGTAGCATGAAACCTCGAGCCCACTACATCCCTGACTAAGGGAAAGGCAGAATATACATTAACTGAATATTTTTTTTTTGTTTCATTCTCTTAATACTTTTATACAGCACTATGATGAAAAGCATTTAATCATTATTCTTATGATCATTACCTAAATAAGACATTCCTTCAAACCAAAACAGGCACAAATGCATTCATCCAAATCTGCAAGGGACAACTATATATGTGTGAGCTCAAACATTTAGAACGGATAGGAAACACAGCAGTTAAGTATCGAATCCTGCGCATTTGCGCTGAAAGTGAAGCATAAATTTAAGTCTACTTCACTTAAAGCCTCCACAAGATTCACTTGAGGGAAGACCCTCTAAACAGAAATTTGCCCCGCTGAGCTCCTTTAGTGAGGCCCCCCCTCCAAAGCAGGACAGCTCCAAATAAAAGATTGCCGAGCCAGAGTCATTTTTCAGATGATGCGGTTATAAGCGACTATTAGTCGAATAAATCATTAAAGCTGGCAGAGAATTTGATTATTCATCAGAGACGAGTCCCACGGTTTCCTGTAGTGTGCCGTTGTCTTGGTTCAAAGTATTCTATTTTGACAGGGAGCACTCTGACTGTCTACTGTAGAGTGAAGTAATATAAAACTGCATGTGAAATTTTTGCCGTTAAGAGTATTACAATATGCTCTCCAGCTTTTATTTATTTTATTTCTGTCAGTGCTACAACACTGTGTTCAAGGTTTTCTATTCGCTTTGATTTCTGCTCGTGACTACAGCCGCTGTGCATCAAGATGCAATTTTATGCAGGGCCCCTTGGTCTCTAATGACCACGATCTATCTGAAGTCATGCTACCAAAAGCTGCCTTGCATGTCTATGCTATTATCTAAGCCCCTGAAGTTAAGTCAAGAATCATTTTCCTCATCAAACTGAGATGTGATGTAAGATTAAAATGGATTTTTCATTTTCCAGTGCAAGCTACCTACATCGCCAGCCAATCTTAAACATTGAAAAATCAGATGCTTTGTTCCTCATGTGTAGGTCCTTTTTTGCAAACTTATATGTCTACATAAAAGGGCACAGTGATAAAGGACCGATGCTGCTTGAATCCAATATCAAAATCCGAAGTCTAATATGGGTGCCTGCTGATATCCAACATTTTATTCATTGAAAGGTCTCCACTAAAAAAAAAAAAAAAAGAAAAAAAAATGATGTTTCTTATTTTTTATCACTTGGATACTTCAGACAGCAGAATAATGCGTGTGTGCAGATTTTTGGCACAAGGCTATCTGCACAATCAAGCGACAAAAGGAATAAAAGTGTCCCGGATTACCTTGAATCTATCCTGGAAATTTGGACATGTCAAACAAATTTGCGTCATCAAAGCAAGTTTGAAACTACCTCCTGGTCTAAACTATAATTTTGGCACTATAGCAAGAGTTGCATATGTTAAGAATAGGCTTTTATTTGTATTCTCATATTACATTTTTTTACTTTTTTCTTTTATATAGTTATAGCTGTTTGATGTGCTTTAGGATGCCTTGCCTTTACTCATGCCCTCCTATTGGTTCCCCAAGGACAAATGAAGTTTTTCTGATTTAGATTTAATGTTTGCATCAAGACAAAGTGCTGGATTTTTGAGCCGAATGCTTCTGTACATGAGAAATCTGATTATTTACTGGTAGAAAGAAGTTTTCCAAGAACAATGATCATGGCATGAGTTTGGATCTCCTGCAGTTTACATTAAGAATGTAGATACATGATTTGTAACTACATTTGCATGGAACGGACTAACCAGGAGGGACTTTTAACATTTAAAAATCTATTTTTATTTTATCTGCTGTCAAAATGTAAACTAAAATGACATGTTTCCACCCATCTATCACTCTTGACCCTGACAGCATCCACAAGTAAAGATGCGACGGGAATATTAACTAAATTAATGCCTTCAGTCAAAATCAAGGCTAGTTTGTGTTACCTGGCTAAATTGGTTTCCTTTTCTCCCCTGATGGCCTCTAAAAATTGGTGTATTTTGTAAAATTATGACCCAGTAAAGAATAATGTATGATAAACTTGCTATATATCTTCCTCAATCAGCAAAGGCAATGACACGTGGACTAAAGCTTTCCAATGTCCTTCAGTTGTCACGGATCTATGAATCTTTTTCCTTACACGGGGTGAAATAACGAACAGTTTGCTTAGTACCACCATAAAATTTATTGCGTGTGTTGGCCTTGGTTCAAGGCAGAATCACAATGTAGCTCCTGATTTTACGACTATTTAAATTATGTTCCACTTTTGTGAATTAAAGGATTCGCGCACACTTGAAAGGGACTTCTATGTTTGGTTGTTGCAGGAGTTCTTTATTTTTTTTTCCCTTTTGTTTTCCACAAAGCAACGCTTCATGATCAAAGATTTCACTGGACTGCAACAGCAGCTACTACACGACCCAGACTAACTCCATATTTGAAACCGCTAAATAAGTCGCACATTACAAGAAACAAAAACAAAGTTATCATTCAATTTCAAACAATGGCATTTTTTTTTGGCAAAACGATTAGAGTGTTAGCAAAGCTGGGAAAATGGCTTAGCACAAATTACAGCAATGGGATTTTGATTAATGAGAAATTCATTTTTGTATTGACCATATTAAAAGACTATTAAGATTGCCACTCAAGCGTTGAGCGTTAATTATAATACAGGCCTACGTAAGCTTCCAGGAAATGTGAGGAGTGCAGTAAAGTCTGAAATGTGGCACAGAGCTTTGAAGACAATTAGATTCTAAATAACGGTCCTGAAACAAAATTATATGAAACTTTTCTTTATTTTCCTGCCGGGTTATTTACTGTAGTTTCAGCGAAAAAAAAATATGTAAAGCTTAACAGCACAGGAAACCTAATCATATAATGACACTGCATTAACAAAAGTGGAGTTGGGATGACAGCACGATGTCATAAGAAATTAAAAGCATCACCATCCATTTAATAATCACAGCCTCCGTTTATAAATGTATAAATCTAGAGGGAAAAAACAAGTTTCTTTTTTTTTATATTATTGGAAAAGAGTTGTCACTACAATTCAAAGAATTACACAGGGGCAGCAGAACCAAAGCCTGGTCAAGAATTCATGGTGAAAGTGTTTCACAGACACAATATGATGTGTAAATAAGCATTGCCCGAAACAGGATGAGACCAGCACCACAGCAATAACAGTCAATTAAACCTTTAAAAAGAATACATTGTTTTTCCAATGACACCTAACATAAAGACTTTTTTTCAAAATATTTGGACTGGGGGGAAAACTTGTACAAATGTGATGAAGAATTTGTGATGAAGAATGAAATTCAAGTTGAACTTAAGTAAATTTCCCAAGATGGATCTCCCTTTTAAGTATCATATGGCACACTGTCATTGGAGTGACAACTTGGAGTGACAGCAAGCCACCTCAGTGTCGATCAGACCATTTCACGGGACTCTGATGTTGAATGCCTAAATTGAAGCTCTCAAAAATGTCCACTGTGTGTTGTATTCCCTTTGAATGAATATGAGGTTTGATCAATCCCTCAGATGTGTTTCAAAACATTTCCATCACAAATAATGACTTAAGACAATTCATGTAATCTTAGAGCCTGTAAGTAACTTATATTAACAGGTTCTGTATTCACAAGCAACTGTCCAGGTCAGGAGAATGTAAAGAGAAGGAAGAATCAACTCCTGCAGATGCATAAACACTGCTATTGGTCATCAAAAATGCCTCAACAACCTGATAGCATCAACATCACAGAGCTGCATGCACTCAATCAATATGTCCAACACAATCAGGGTCCATCTTAAGGCAGGTGCTGCTGATGTGATTGCAATTAAAAAGCCTCTTCAGCTCAAAATCAAAACCACAACGCACCACCCTAGATGCAAGGCAAAAACATTTGTAAGATAGGGGTGTAATCTCATCTTGTCACTTTGTTTACATTGGAATACCGCTAGGCCCTTGGCGAACATAGTGATCATAAATATTCATGAATACAGGGTGGGTCTATTGGTGCCATGTGCTTTGTTTCTTTCCCTGAATCACTCAGGACTACGACATGACGGTCGTAACATCCATAATGTTGAAAATCCAAGTTAAATATTCATGAGTATATATACCAAACATGGAGCAGCGCATCCATGCACCTGTGAACTACAAACAGAAATACACACCTTCCAAGGGCTCGTAACTCTCGCCTGCTGACTGTCTTATAAGCTTTTTCAACGCTCTAAGAAGGCTGTAGGTCATTCCCGAGGGGCTTCACATTATACCAGCCCTTTCAGCCTAGTAACACAATCAAAGTAGTTGATGATTCAGTTCAAATCAAACAGAACTGCTAGGGAAGACTGGTATATTATTGTAGGTTGAACAAATGGAAAAGGAGGGGTTAAGGAGTTTCAAAACAAAAACAAAAAAAATATTAAAAAAAAAAATCTTGAGTACAATTACATTACATTTCACAGGAGAGGCAAGACCACATCCTAAATAAAGCTTCTCTGTCTTCGGACGTTGAATACCAAAAAACAACATCAAGGCCTTTGCCAGCAGAATTCCAGCACAAATCAGTTCACCTTCTCCTCTTTTCAAGGGTTGACACACCGAATTATCTGCCTCCATGTAACCCTATTCTCTGCATCCTCTTTTCGCACACCAACTTACTTTATGTCCTCTTTCACTTCATCTATAAATCTCCTCTGTGGTCGTCCTCGAGGCCCCTTTCCTTGCAGTTCCAACCTCAGCATCCTTTTACCCAGATCTTCATTATCCCTCTTCTGTACATGTCTAGTGTATTTCAGTCTGACTTTATCTACAAAACATCTAGTATGTACTGTCTCTCTGATGAACCTATCCATCCTCTTCACTCCCAAAGAGGTCCATAATGACTCTGCCTCTAAACCGCACAGCATCACTGGTCTCCCCACTGCCACGCACAACTTTCCTTTCATTCTGGCTGACGCTCTTATCGCACATTATATCCGACCCTTTTCTCCACCCACTCAAATCAGTTTACATATTTCTTCACTTCTATTCTACGTTCACCTTTGCTCTTGACTGTTGACCCTTGGTCCTCCTACTTCTTAAATCACTCCTCTTTGTAGCCTCACGATTCTACTCTGGTCCCTCTCATTCATACACATGTATTCTGTTTTGCTATAGTTGACCTTCATTCCTCTCCTTTCAAGCGCATACCTCCACCTCTAGATGTTCCTTCTTCGGTTCTCTGCAGTAACTTCAGATCACAATGTCTCCTGCAAACATCATAGTCCTTGGTGATTTCTGTCTAACCTCATCTGTCAGCCAGTCCATCACCAGGGGGCCAACAGGAAGGGGCTCAGATGTGAACCCTGATGCAGGCCCACCTCCACGTTAAATTCCTCTGTCAGATTTGACGGCACACCTCGCCACTGTATTAAAGATGTCATGTCCTGCACCAATCGGACATACTTCTCTGCAACTCCCTTCCATATGCCAGTTCTCAATCTCAAAATGCACAATGCAGCTGCCTGTCACACTCCTCGTACCTGTCAATACACTTCCCTCCCTATCCTTCATCACCCTTACCTACTACATGTCCATCCCATTTCTATCTCTCTGGTTGGACAACCTGTATAAATTGGTCACACAGGTCATTGTACTGCACCAACATGTCCACTGAAGTCTTAACCAATTACCATTCCCTTAAGTCTGCATCACTTCAGATTCACTCAAGAATTGTTTCTTCTCTTCCTACTCATATCCTATCTGAGTGATATAAGCACAAACAACACTTCAACAAATCTTCAATTTCTAGCTTTAGTCTCATCACTGACGCGCTTTAACTCATGAATATCCCTTACTAACTCCTCCTTCAAGATAACTCCGCCATAGTCCAACCATTTAAAGTCCCTCTTCTCAATCCTAGACTATTGTCTTTCCTCTTCTGTCCTTTCCCATGGACATGTCTTCCTCCTCGCCTTCTTCGACCCACAGCAGCCCAGTTACCAGTGGTACCCTGTAGGTTATCAGCGCTGCCGGGGGTCATTGTTAACTCGGACCTCCACTGATCTGACATCTAAGTCATAGGTTTGATTCCCATATTTAGTCTGGCATAGATTTTACCTTGGATGCCCTTCCAGGCAAAACCCTCAGCATTCGTCCGGGCTCTGGGCCGATTCAAAGGGAACATCGACTTGGGCCCCCCTTGAGGCTGCCTTTTCCAGAACAATTAACAATAGGACTAATTGAAATATAAGCTTCTCTTACACTTTTTGATTTATTTGCAGTGCCTGGCCACGGTACAATTTCAACCGCCACATATTGATTTCTCGTTTTGTCTCACTGTTTTAAATGTGTAAAATCATATTGTTTTGTTGCACCCCATGCAGCATATTGATTGGCTTGGTCTCTGCTTATCCTGCCATCGCAAGCGCTCGCTTACACTCTGACATTAGATCTGAGTGAAACACGTTTAATTAATCTCGAAAGACTTTGCACAGACTATAAATACTGCAAGACACAATGCCCAGGTTTGCTATATGTTGCTTCAAATGAAACATTAACACACAAAACAATATATGAAAGAGTAGCCCTCTCATACTAATTCAAACTCAATAAATCTAACAACTAGCGCTCAAGATCCACTTGTTCAACTGTGTTCTATTCCTCATCAACCCAGATAGATATATGCCAATCTGACAAGTGTTGACTTGACGTGTGGAGTTGAGTCTACTAAGTTACTCGCTGTGGTCATATCATCTATAAGGCTGGTCTGTGATATGAATGACATGTGAAGGCAAGCTAAGGTTAGATGTCATGATGGAAAATGGTGTATCTTTTAGGTCGATGGTTTACGAGGCTGTGTATGATTGAAAGTTTTTGGATAAAAATGTAATGGCCCAGAACAGATAGTGGCCTATAAATCTAGGAAAAGATAAATGCATATAAAAAGGGTCCCTTAAAATAAGTCAGCTTTTTTTTTTTTTTTTTAAGAATCATAGCTGATAGTCTTTCCTCTGAAGGATGCAAATGCTGAATTGAGACCAAACTAAAAATGCTGAAAATTCTTCAGTTATTGCTCTGTCGCTGTGTAGAAAAGAGCAGAATAATACAGGAGGTATATATCAAACAAACAGTGTAGTTTGAATATCAAGACTGGATTTTTTTTGTTTGTGAGTTTTTTTTTGAGACTTGAAATTATGAGCTTTACTTTCGCAACATGATGCAAAACAAGAGCGACATTAGGAAAGTTGTTTTCGCCACCCGTATGAAGTGAGTAAGTTTGAAATACCAGATAAGGGATGTTGCTCGATATCTTTTTTATATTTCTTTTAACGTGCTTCATAAGCATTTAAATTAAAATTGAATTAAACTTTGCCTGCTGCCAACAAAACTTAGATCTAACAAATAATTTGTGCAGTGTAAGTGCAAATTTTTAATGCCTTTTCATAACATGTATAGATAAATATCTGACAAAACAAAATGAAAAAAACTTTTTTTTTCCCTAGTTCTCTTCTTTATCAGCACATCATTTAAACCCTACTGATTAGACTAGCAGGGTTTCAGCAAGCCTGGTCCTCTCTCCACCCGGGGCTCATTTGTTTAGATTTCAGTAAGGAAAGGACAAAAACATCCCACATAGTATTAGACCACAGGGAAGCGCCGTTAACTTTTGCTTCACTCAAATGTCCAGGCGAGCCTCCAGTAATTGCACTCAAATTATGCCACAGACCATGTGCTTGCTAAGCACGAACTGCCATCTGCTGCAAAATTACAACCATACAGCTGCGCAACTTAAGTAACACCCAGTACACAGTACCTCCCCCAACTGTTGGATGCCTCCCTGCTATTAATGCTTGAGGAGGACAGCGTCTCCAATGGCCTGCTTATCACGGAGATGATGTCAAGAACACGGGCAGGTGAGGGTGTATGATTGATGTGGTTATCTTCAGTCTGCCTACCAAAATTACATATCTGTTTCCTGCCCTTGAGATTTCAAATCTGATATAAAAGGAACATATGGAAGATTTAGGAAACCATCTCAGGCTATAAACACTCCGGCAAGGCACAGACATCTCGGCAGGCAAAGGGGTTTAAGAAGAGCAGCACAAGCATGTGGATTATATCAGTAGTACAAGTTTTTGGTGCTCAGTAAGAGACAGAAAAAAGTGAAAGAGCATAAAAAGGGAATTATAACACTGGCAATCAAAGTCACATATCACTGGAAGGTGAGTCTAATCTGGAGAAATAAACATTGCAAAACTGACAAACATTCAAACAAGGAGATAAAAACATGTTTATCATCACAAGGGGTCATGCCGAGGATATCATCTATTATTTACTGCTGTATCTTTTTTTTTTATTTCACAAAGATAAGTTTTCTTTCTTTTTTAGATTTCCATTACCCCCTGATACAGCCGCTCGATTATGAAATGAAATGTCGCCACTCTTATTTTGGTAAATAGTGAGATCACACTCTAGAAAATGCTGACTTTGAAAAACATCTTGCTCGGTTCTTGTAATTCTTCACATTAGAATCGCTGAAACCAAAGGGTTTCAAACAGATCAATGGATGTAATCTTTTGTGAGGAGTAAAGCATTACATTGAGTTGACAGTCAAAATAATAATTTGAAAGGAGCTGTCAAGCCGCTCTGTATAGCTATTGGCTCACTTATTCTTGATTTGTGAAACGGCTCTCAAAAGAATGCCAAACTGGGGCTACAAAATGCCATTATCAGCATGAGAACACAGGTTTTCATTTGCAGCACATCCTGCTGAGAGCTCGGGCTCCCCTGGCCAATACTACAGCGCCGTGGCTTCATCTCCTCAGTGACTCCCAAATGCTCTTACATAGATGTACTGGACCAGCTCACGGCACCTCCAAAATGGGTCAAGCCTGATGTAAAATAGGAGATTAAAATTAGTTGTTTCTTAATTACTTTTACAAGTCACTGCTTTCAATTGTGTGCGCATGGTTTAAATGAAAATATGCATAAGATGTTTTTTTTTTTTTTAGGGTATGAAGTGAAAATGTTTGTGCTCTGAAGATTTTGGCAGATGTTTAACCTCTTTACCCGCGGTGAATTATCGTTACACTGCCATCAGCACAGGCTCGGTTACAGGGCGGACAGATGCCCACTAAACCAATCTCCTCCTGGTTAAATAAGCTCTACTGCTTCAGCAATTTCCAAGTTAAAATCGTTGCAAAGGCAAAATTGCAAGAATGCCAACAAATACTGCTTTTATTTCTCTATGTGACATCAGCAACTGTGTCACATAAACACTGACCAGGAAGGGCAAGGGAGAGAGAAAGAGAGAGAGATTGAGAGTGAGAGAGTGCAAAGTGCGGGGCTGCGAATTTCTCAAGGAGGTAGCATTCTTCAGTCACAACAACCTGGTGAATGGACACAGTCTGAAGTCACCACCCCAGTTGCTTATAAATCAGCTCGGCCTGGCAATGTTCCTTGTCGAGTCTTGGCAAACTAGGTGAGGCAGGAAAGGCTTCACAATAAGTGTAGCCTTTACTTTTGTGCAACTTTCTATTGCTTGATTATGAGGCTGGATTTAATATCAGGCCTATGGCAAACCTATTTCTTCTTATAACAAAGTTATCTGCAGTTCAAATATCACTGCTTTAAATCTGTGCTCTGGCTGAAAGTCTGCAAATCTGTCTCTTCATCCTGCAGGCAAATTGTTGTGTTGTGCTCCAAAAGTCAAAACTTGGGAAACACTAAAACTAATTATGTTGCAGGAATGTGTTTTACTCAAAATCTCCCGAGAGTTATTTTTTTCCCTCTTCATCTGCTGAGTTGTCAGTGCCAGATAACACTCAGCCATCGCACTGAAACAGTCAGACAAATAACTGCACTCCAGGTTGATTACTGAATCAAGCTTAGTTTAAAATATTTCAATCTGACCTCCATTAAACTATTCAAACTTTCTGCAACCCCAAAATTGTCATTTTGTCTCAGAACTTTGTAAAGTGGAAGCCAAGAAAACACGACAAATAGTAGAACGCAACAAAGGTACTACTACCCACACAGGGATACATTTAAAAGAAAAAAAGAAAAAAAGACAACTGGATAATTATTTCTATTTTCAACTTTGCTTTTACAGAAACCAACAGGCCCTCTTGTTTAAATGAATTAGACAAAATGGCAATTTCAAATCTGCAGAGTCACAATTGTCATTTTTATGTACTTATGCTGTTGTACGGCACTGTGTCTAATTTCCTTCATATTACACTGTGAATGGAAGCAGACGTAAAAATGTTTCTTAGTTCCAGCTGCGGAGCAAGGAACTATTGCAAAAATTATGATCAATATTTTATGAATCCATGATTTGGCTTACTGCGTGTAATTTTCTTATTCCATGGATGTCACATCCTTCTACCCAACTGAAATTGGACTCAAAAATACATACATAGAAAAATAAAAATCAATACAGCACAATTTTTCACTATTTCGTCTGTATAATAGGGTTGTCATTTCACCTTTAACAGTCAAACATATATTCATGTGTTTGTGGAAAAAAATTGAAATACTACATAAAATGATCTATTTAAATTCAAACTTGGAAAATGGCACAAAAAACAGGTTACATCTGTCTATCAATTGTATCTAATTCACCCTGCTCACAAGCGTCCCAAAATCCACTTGGCTGCAGGGCTGTTAAGTAGCTTTTTTGCAAAATCACAATGCCCACTCCAACCAAGACAGTATTTCTAATATTCAACTTAAACGATAGATGGGTGAAAAATAGTCAGTTTACTTTTTCTGATGTTCAGAAAATGCCCGAATAGCTTATGGTTTTGCCAAAGTGGTTTAAATAATTAATCTGGTGTAAAATAGAATTGATACAAAGTGCAGTGCTTGGCTCACTGTATTAGTCATTGTTGAAACTGTATTTATGAACACAAATTTTATGGTAAATTAAAAAAAAAAAAAAAAAAAGGATATTTTATACAAAACTCCTACAACAAGCACTGACTAACAGAAACCAAGTTCTTTCTGAGTGCTGAATCTGCTTGCTGGCCGCGCTGTTATTGCCTTTGCTGTTGTTGGTTTATACAGTGGAACAGCTCTGTTTGCATTCCCAGTCAGATTTCTTCAGAATACAAAATACAACATTCTCTGAAAATAATAACAAAACAGAATTTTGATATCATAAGTAACAAGTGGTCTCGGTGATTTTAGCAGTTACAGCTGGTTGGACGGATGCCTGGCAGACAGCAAAATGGCTGCACATTGGCAAACCCTCTGATACATGCAAATAAAGTTCAGGAAATATGTACCTGGGGGATCAAAGTTTGCCGAGTGTGTTTGCACATTTTTTTCCATACTTTTGATCCACGACTTTTTTCTCCAATTGCTGGTATGGGTGGAGGATCGCTCAGATTGGTTGCATTGTATTGGTTGCCTGATCATGGAACTGTTATACAGTGTCCATAATTTTCATTTCGACTGAATGAATAAATTGATGTGTTTTTCCTTGGGGTGGCACGGCTGTGCAGTGTGAGCACTTCTGCTTTACAGCAAAAGGGTTCCTAGGTTTTAAATTTCTCTGCAGTTTTCGCATGTTCTCGGTGTTCCTCTTACAAACTAAAAGGCTGTGATAGCTTTACCCTGACTCTAAATGGTCTCCATCATAAATAATATTAAAAAATGTCAACGTTTGTGGCAACATGAAACATGAACAGCACCCTATTAATCCTGTTCACAGGAAAAAAGGTTGGAAGGTTTGAAGGTTTATTTATGTTAATCTTATCATTTCAACAAATCACATCAAAACACTTTGGATGAAATGGTAATTATGGGATTTTTGAAACAAATAGATTTTGGATTAAATATCTACAGCTCTGCAAGGAAAAAGAAATACCATTTCACAAATGCAGGAGATATCAGAGTCCTGAAAATTATCATAAACATGTAGCTTGCGAGCAGCAGTAAACATGATTCAAATATGTTCATGTTTGGTTGTTGACTTTGTTGATGCGAAAATGGGGAGGCAATCGGAGTTGAATGAATAAGGTATACAAGACACACGGATACATTGTTGAATTCAGGTTGCAATGATCTGAGCTCGGCAGAAAAATTTAATGAGACGCACAGTGACATTTGTTGTGAAAGGAGCATTCCACCTTCAGAGGCTCATGACGCCTGATGTTAGTGTGTCAAATCAGTTTGTTGGCTTTTTACCAGATACTCTGATGTTGTGTTCTGACTCACTGTGCAAAAAGCACATTTCCCTCCTTTGGCCAGTCACTTTGTCAGGTAAGAGGCAGTGGTAAACCGGAGAATACCAAACGCTACACTACTCAAAGTCCCCTTCTGCCCGAAGCAAGAGCTCTCAGCTGAGCCAGAACACCACGACAAGAGAGCTCGGGGACAGTTCCTAAACACAACATCAGTCAGGAGGCTGTTACTGGGTAACATTCATTTAAAGCAAAACAAATATACACATTAGTATGAAGGATGTGTCTTAACGCCAACCACACGTTAGAATAAACTTGATTCGATAGATCAGGTCATGGGCGGCTCTGGCTCGCCAGACTCTCATTACATGTTAAAATCCCTACAAGAACATGCAGTACATGCATTTACATAAAGAATCTCTGTAAATAGTGCAGAACCCAAAGGCTGAACTGTACACACAAAGCCAAATCTATCTCAAAGTGGAGCAGAACAATCACTGACAGATCCTCAAACTTCCAGCTTCACTTACGTCTGCAGTTAAGGTCAAACCTGAAGGAAAGATCTTTGACAAAATCAGCGATTCTTCTCTTGTTTATCTTGAGCTTGTCACTTTAGAAACTGTAAACTTCAACAGAAGATACATTTCTTCAACGGGTTGTGATGCTGGTGGATTGCCTCCTCACTCCAGAGCCACACACACACACACACACACACACACACACACCCACCCACAGCCCCCCCACACACACACACACAATTAAAATCAGCACTGTCATTTTAAAACAGTGATCATTTGAAGAGATAAAAACCTCCATAAACTTAAGATTTACATCCCAACCAACCATGATACATTTATGTGATTTAAAGCAAGGCCGAGAGAAGACAGGAAAAAAAAGATGATAAATGGAAGCTGGGAAAATAAGTGACTCCATGTTTACAACCAGTGTGTGTACTAATCATTTTGTAAAAATGGCAGCATTTCTCTTCTGAGAGCCTTTTATGTTAACATTGCAAGAACAACACAACAGAGCAGTGGCCTGTTTGCTCGTCACCTAAGCGAGAAGGCAGAGGCCCTGCAAATGAACAGAGCATTGTCTGTTCTGTTGTGTGCTGTGGAGTTATGCTACTTGCATTGCATTTATATGCACACAGTTACTTGCAGCAGTTTGTAAGGGGTGCAATTTCTCTGGGGAGTGTTCTGGAAAAGGTAGGGAATCCCTTGCAGTGGAGGTAGATCAGGCAGGTTCAGGGAAAGTGCGGTGTAGGTTTTTTTTTTTTGTTGTTGTTCAAATACATGTCAATACATCTTCTAAAAGTATCTTAGAGGGAAGCCATGATTTCTAACCCTGAAGCTGCCTGACTTCAACGGCACCTCAGTTTATATGTGGTTCATTTATCACACCTTGATATCAAGCCACTATACACAGGTGGCCATATCTACCTGCCACTGTCAGCCATCTGCCTGCTCTGCCACAGCGTTCTGCTGCAAGGCTTTTTGTGGACCGTGCACTGGGAGACAGGCGCAAACATTTTTTACGACAACAGCGCTGCCTCCTTTGCCTTGAGATCCCTACTGAGTAGCTGGGGCCCTGCGATAAGAAAGAGAACACACACTACCCATCAACAATGATCTCAATTTCTTTAACAAAAGACCACATACAGTGAGTACACCATGGCTCCCATAGCAAAACCCCTATCCATCTCTGCCCTCCTTGCTGGTCAGCCAATAGCTGCCGTTGCTCCAAATTTCGATCTATCCTGCTATAATTCTTGTCTTTGGCTGAACGGGCTGATGGAGGTAGGACAAGGGCACAAAAAAACGGGCCTGTGTGAGTCTTAGCTTAGAATAAAAAAAAAAAAAGGAGTTCGTGATGAATTCTGGCAACACAGCCAGCGCTGTCTTCTCCCAGCCACATACAGAGACAGAGGGAGGGAGGCAGCCCGCTTAAACAATGGGACTGCCTCATTACCAGTGTTTATCTTAAGCAGGATTAATATTGTAGAAACAAATGTTCATTTTTGGGGAGGAAAAGAGCATGTGCTTCTTCTTGTGGAGCAATTTAATATTGGAATGTTTTGCTGTGTTTCAGTAGGTTTTGTTTTTGGAGGCGGGTTGGAGATTATTTTTCCTTCTGTGGCAGAAACACCAATAAATGTGGTACGATGAAAGCTATTCAAACGTTCAACATGCTGATAAAACATAACAAGCTTGACTTGAGGTACTTTAAGCATTTTGTGAATGAACTCTGCTGCTTAACCCCGGGACTTAAGACCTCAAAAAGATCCTGCGGAGCACATTGCAGGCACATATTAATACATGTTTATTTTACAGTGCTTTATATTCAATAATCAATTGTGAATAGTTTCTGACTGTGTGCAAACCACTGTCAGCATTCAGATGGGGTGTCTATAGTGTTGTTCTTAATAATTTAACATTTTAACCACGCGCCACACATTAAACCCTTCAAATTTGTATTTCGAAAAATGACAAGGGGGGAAAACGCAAATTCAGAAAACAAAAGGAAATATTTCAGCTGAATATTTAATCAAGCATGTGTTCTTTATAACCAGTTTGCTGATGCAGCCCCCAAAGACAGTTAAATTCTCCTGTTCATGTCCTAAAAGAGACAGAGAAGCGCTTGGAGTACAATCTCATCTAGCCAACTCGCAAAGCACTTCAGCTCAGGTGTCCTCATTCATCACTTTTTTTTTTTTTCTTGCGGTCACCCAATGCTCTCAATCGGGACATTGCATATCATCATTTAATAAGATAATCTCACTCATTCATTTGCAATCGTTACAATCTGGTTCGACTGCGAGAGATACTGTGAAGCCTCTGTTCTATTTTAAAAATAGCTCGGCAGTTGTGCCGTTACAAACAACGGCGACACCTTTCATTGAAGCTTTATCCACAGTGATTGTACAATGACAAGCAATCATAATAATTGCGCTTGCCCAGGGTTGTTGTCTAATAGTCAGGTAAATTCAGGATAACATTTCTGATTGTCAGCCAATACACACCGTGCAACAGTGTTAAGACACAAATAAGTTCAACTCAATCACTACTTAACTGCTTTTTTTTCATTATTCTTGTTTAATTACTCTGTGACTACATCCTTGCTTACATCAACTGGAAAAGTGTCTTGTTAAAGTGGTGACCATAATAAGTGGATAGAATTAAAGATGCTATTTTTTTTTTTTTTTTTTAATTAAATTTAGCTACCTGATAGTTGTCAATTTCATATTTATTCTGGATTGATTTATTAAATCTAATATCAAATGTTAGATAAATAAATACATTTAAAAAACGGATTGTGACAAGGAGAAAATGTTCGGTTCGGGAACCTAAACCCTCAAAATTCAATAGCCAGGTCAGCCCATATCATAAAATGTAATCTTGGTTCTTGTTTTTGGATCATCAAATGCAATAACTTGGGAGTGCAGTCAACCAATGAAAAAGACGGCCGTCTGAAATCTGACTTGCTTTTCAACTAAGTGACTGGTCATCAGAGACTGTTGTGTACCCGCAGCTCCTTCCACTCAGACTGCAGACGGCAAAGACACAATTCAGCCATGACTAAGTTCTGGAAGAAATTCATCAGTAACTTGGTCAGGCAGACGGTTCCTCCTCACAGATGCACCATGAGACCAGATGAAGCTGATGTGAAGAGCTGGGAGGATAAGACCAGTTTTAGGCAGCTATGCAAAGTCAGGCTGGCGGCTGAGCTGTTTGTTTCAAATCCCAGCGTGGTCAAGATTTATATAGCAATAACGATATTAACAGTGTTTGTAAATTATTATTGGCTATTTTTTCCCTCTTAATTCCTTTGCAAATTATGGATGTGAAAAGTGCCCATTATGTTTTGGCCATGTTCTGACTGAGAATCTTCAGGTGTTGCTGAAATTTCAGTTTCTGATTGCCAGCAGCAGAGGGGATGTAAAGGTAGAAGAGTTAACCATATTATTCTTGCTAAAGCGAACTACACTCACATCCCTCAATGCTCTTTAATGTCGATATATTCGGCAGGACAATAGTTTTGCTCAGTTGCTGAGGTTACTCTGTATTGTGATTTAAGTTTTGTATGATACTGTTTGATAACTCGTGGAGTGTATATTTTAGGTTTTTGTTCGTGTCTTTTTCGATATGAAATAAAATCTTTTTCCGAATCTATAGTCGGCGGCGTACTCCAGCTGTGTGGTTGCCCTTTCATCACTCTCCTCGTCTGCTAAGCTTTCTTTCAGTGTCTTGTTTGTCAGTTTTTGTAAAATCTGGTTTTACATTGCAGGTTTTATTTTCATTTTCTCCTGTGGCCGATTTGTAGATAATCTCATCAGTGAACTTTAAGCCCCTTGCTACCACTAAGTGCAGGTTAACTATGTTCAACCAACATTTCTAGAAGAGCGAAGCACAAAGCACACCTCAGGATTCATGGGTATGTGTATGAATTGTGTTTAGTGAGTATTTTTAAACCCTCTGCTCTCTTCGTGGATCTTGAATAGATAATCCTTACGTACTTTAGTGTGGTTGCAAAGCCGGAGTAGCTGTAATTATTGTGTGTCGTCGTTTCAGTGTTCAAAGGTGTGCTTTGTGGTTTACGGTTACTTGTGATATGTAACCACTGTGTGATTGACCGATCAGTCAGATTTGACTTGAAGCTGTTCTGTGATCACCCTGTAGGATGCTACTCTGCAAAGTTCTGCACAGGATGTTGCTTTTTTCTGTCAACTTGTTTTATTTCAAGAGGTTGCGAAGGACCTCTTTTTGAGACGTACCCTTGCAGATGTAGCTCTTTTGGGTGTTGAATCAGTATAACAACATGAATGCTTTTGCTGGTGTAAAAATGACAAAAACAAAGGGCTACAAGTGCGTGAACAAACTTGCCAACTGAACCAACCATGTGAATAATGTTTGATCATTTTGCCCTGAAAAGGTTTTGAATGATGATTTGAAATTAAATAAAACTTTGTAAACTTGTAGTTCCTTTTTCATCAATTATAATACAAATGACACAGTAGATTACAAAAAATGACCTCCATAATTAAAGGGGATCAAGTACGGCACCGAGCATATGCAGAATTCCAGAAGGACATTTTAAATTTCAAAGAAACATGCCCAAGCTGCAATAGAAATACTGAAGAATGGGTATTCTGCGATGGAGAATATCAAATACAAAGATGTTCCTTTCCTTAAGAAATAAGACAAAATGAATGAACACACCCTGCGTATGCCTAAAACAGTTTATAAAAATAGGCTTAAAAGGCATGCTACTTTGTAAGAATCCTTTTACAGTTTAAAGGCTTAATGAATTAATATAATGGGCTTTCTGAGTCCTAAAAAAAAAAAAAAAAAAAATCTAAAATATGTATGTATGTATGTATGACATCCACATCTTCAGGACATCGTGAAATGAAGGTATATATTTGGATGAATTTGAGAATATTAACGAAGGCTGAATTTTAGATTTGACTGAAAAGATAATTCACACACACATATATAATGATACATAAAAAATTAGTACGACCGCAAGATATCCAACAGAGAATTGTATCTGAAAATTAAAATGACTTTCTATTCCTGGTATTCACTGGAAATTTCAAACATTTCTACTCCATTTAATTACATGTTTCGTTCCTGTTGTGCCTTTATTTCAGTCTCAGCCACTGCTTCTGCTTCCAATAGGGTTGCCCACTTGAGAGTGCAGGGACAGCGTTGGGTGGGAGTTGAATTATTGGGAAGAAAAACTGTACGGTTTTAATTCTTGGACGAGAAGTTTTTTCAATGTATTTTTATTCAATTGGTTTCTATTTCATATTTTCTGCAGGAGTGTCGTGTCCTGTTTGTACCATCCCCAGAATACAGACAAATATGAATACAAATGAATATCTTCCAAATTTCTAATTTGCAATTCAAACCGTATCAATAAGAACCAGAGTAAGTACACAGAATCAGAAGAGAAAGAACTAAAATGAAAGCCTAGTGTAATGTACCATGACTTGCTTTTATAACTAGGTTAATGAAATATAGCATTTCATTGTGAGAGCTTGTGAAGCATTCAACTTTCATCTAATCTAATGTATTTCTGATTCTGCTGAAAATTTGCAAATGACATCAATACTGTCATCTTGAGAATGGAGTGGACTTGAAAAGGGGTGTAAAGGAGGATTTTAGCAAAGGCAGGGATTCTAATACCGCAGGATTGTGATATAATAAACCTCCCCACGCTGCTCTTTCCAGAATCAATGTGTGGGGTTTTTTTTTTTTTTTTTGCTTATTTTATTTTTTAAATTGTTGTCAAGAGTGCAAGATTTGATTTGATTTCTTTTCTTGGCCAAAAAAAAAACAATCATATTACCTTGCAACATAAGCAGTAATAGATGCTGGTGCTGGTGACTGTATTTGCAGAAGTGATGAAAAACTCTCTCTCACATACTTTAAATACATTTGGTGACTCCCTTAATTCCATTACTGACACAGACTGAAAGTATGGAATTAGCCTGAAAAGTGGACGGAGCAGACCAGTTTGGTTGCTTTATTTGCCAAAAGTGTGTCACACATGACATCACAATTTCAATTTGCCAGTGTCATTCAACATTCATCCCAACCCCTCGTTCACTCCAGCGTACTTTGAAATAAACATCTGAGGGGGGCTAAAAAAAAAATTAAAAAAAAACTGCAATCATCACATAAAACTGACGGGGCAGGGCTTTGGTTGTGCAAATGGGCATTTTGTGCAGCTGAGGAGGCATCTGCAAAGAGCTATAAGCTCCTGTCTTCATAAAACACGGTGAGCTTTTTTTGCTTGGAAAGCTGATGAGTTAGAACACCCACCTTTGGTGCATAAACTCGCTTATTTATGCACTCTTCTTGTGCGATCTACCCTATATTTATCCATTTGATAATTTCTGACTGCAAAGGCCATTATTGAGCCATGTAGAGGATTAAAGAGCATTAATCTTTCCTCGGGCCTCTGTCTTAGAGTGGACTGATGAGGGTGCTCAGACAAAAACAAAGGATAATGTATTAATGGGATGGTCAACACTGTTTTTTGTTTTTTTAAACTGTCAGAATGATTGTTATGGTGCTCAGTCTTTGCTGGCAGGTGTAAACGTGGGCAGAGACTGAGCTACTTCATTGCTCTCCAACAGCAAAGCCCTTGTGCCAGCCTGAAGAATACACGGCTTAACTTGGGTGACCCGACCACGCACTCAGTGTGGATTAAGAACTAATACATAATCAACTTTGCAGGAAAGACCTTCAGTCCGGGAGATTTGCCATGCGTCAAAATGATCCCCGGGCAGCGAGAGCCACAAGCGCAAAAAGGACAATCACAGAGAGCAGGTGACTCCGTAGCAAATACCTGCCTGGCTGGCTGGGTAAACTCTCATAAGGCGTTATAAAGGAAAATTTAAAAAATAATAATTTAAAAAAAATTTAAAAGAAACAGAATTTTATTTGAAAAAGGCTACTCCCGCAACCAAATAATGGCATTTTCTTCACAGGATTTAAACTTTCACGGGAGGGAGAACGGGGCCACCCAGACTCATACAGCCTATCTGATGTAAAAATAAATTCCACCACTCGGATACTTAGTGAGTCAAGACGCAAACTGCACTCCACTAATCGCTTAAGTTAAGCTTCAGCTTAGATGGTGTGACTGGATGTCAAAGAAATGCGCAGAGGTTGCCCGCGACATGCAGTAGGCACTTGGATGAAAACATAAGGAACTGACCGGCGGTCTTATCAGGAGACACCCAGAGGGGACGATAACAAGTGCCCCGAGGATAAGAAAAATAAGATAAATAAAATAAACCACCGTCCCTACCTTGCTCCATCAGCAGAATGGTCATCCCGACCAGCATAGCCCAGAAGAGAGGATTTTTCATCTTGGACCTTTTTTCTGTGTCCCCTGTGCTGCGGTCTGTGGAAAAATAACCTGCGAGTCTGTGAGAAATCCTGAAAAGTGTTTTTTCTTCAAGTCCCCGATCCTCCTGTCTGACTGTAAAAGCATCCACCAACGCAGCGCTCAACAAAGTCCCTCCTTCAGCAGCGAGGTTATTGGCAGCAGCGCTCGACGAAAGCTAGCGACATTCACACCATCTGCTTCCGGTAAGTGCCTTTCAAAGTAATACGCAACCTCTGGTCTCCCGGCTTTTCCGCCTGCAGGCTTTTATTTGGACAAAAACGCCAGTTCTCTGTCTGCTCCGATTTGGCTGAATGTCGCCAGCTTTCAGACAGCTATTAGCGTCGACTTGTGGAGGCGCTGCGGTGTCGACTTCTGCCTTCCCTTTTATTACCTCATCTTCTTATTTCACCCGAACACCAAGTGGAAGAGGGTCGAAAATTAAGTAATGCGTATCATGAAATACCATCAGCGAATTCCAGTGTGTGTGTGTAAGTGAGAGTGTTGTGTTGTAAGATGTTCGAAATTAAATTTGCATTTATAGCGTCTATTATACTCTGTAAACTTTGAAAATGGCTTGTTTATTGAAGTTGTGATTTCAGAGGATGTGTGTGTAATTCTGGGGGGTTAACAGTGGAATAGCAGTGCCAATGTATTTTAATATGGAAGACATTTATGGTTTCTATACCATATCTGATCAATTCAAATGAAAAGCAATGGTTTGAGGCTAGGTTACACATTATAGTTTATATTTTGAGTCAAAAGATTAAGAACAAAAAAAAAAAACAGCCCTTAGAGTGAAGAAAATAAAGTCGTATTTTAATCAGATACATAAATCATACTTTTATAAACACCCCTGTGCAGACCTTAAAAATAGTTTTTGAGAAGTGGGGTTTGGAGAACAAACTAATGGTAAAATGCAATTAAATATAGCACGACAGTTCAAATACACATTTACCGGTCAACTTGATAATTCTCAAGTATGTTACTGGACCAAACATGAAGAATATGAATTTTCCTTTTGTGAAACAAGCTGGTTTAATTTGCAGGTATGTAGGTGGATAAATATTAAGAAAAGCAGCCCAAACAATGACAAACTTTAGTGTTGCCTAACAAGTGTAATGATATTCAACAAGCAGCAACAGTTGCAGCCCGTGTTTAACACTGCTTATACCTTATAACTGATTTGAACTTGCTAATTAGGAAACCATGGGGTATGCATGGCTTGTTTAAGAATAATAAAATACAAACAGCGTGCTCCTATTTTTGGACCATTCTGTAAATATAAAAAAAAGAGGATGCTAGAATTGTTGGCAACAGGAATGAGAAGAGTGTATTTTAATGCTTTAAAAGGTCAAAGGAACTAAGATTGCAGCATCAAAGTACTGTACAGTCCTACTACCCTTCTTGACTTGTCTTGAAATGTAAAATATATTACGGTTAACAAATTTCAGAGCATTCCTTTCTAGTTTGGTTTCAGCTGACGGGCGCTGATAGGGAGAAATAGGACTGCAAGTACATTGATAAGAAATTGGACATTTCAAATTTCTAGTCCTCGTGGCTTTAACTGCAGACTTGAAACCGCAACAAACACTGAAGGCACTACCATGAGAGCAGGCAGGTCTCCGTCACACCAATTTGAAGTTAAATGAACACAAAGAACTTTTAGTGTGATGCGGGGAATACTGAACCAGACAAAAAATACATAACGTGCACTGCCTTCAATTTTTCTCAAAGTGCGTGAGCAACGCACAGCCCTCCAAGAGCTACAGGTTGGGCAAAGGGTGTTTCTTCCCCATCCAATGAAAGCACTGCTTAAATTCAGTATCAGTCATTTTCGCAAGTCACTTTAAATATCCGGATGAATAAATTACATTTCCTCACTTTTTTAATCCTCAAAAATGGGATCCAGTGATTCCCCAGGAGAGTGATGAAGGAGGAAATGAGCTGTAACTCCAGCTTTGTACATGTTACGTCTCTCCTTCCAAACATTACATTTTTTATTGTTCATCTCTTAATTCACCTTTGAATAATGTCGTCTTCTCCTTTCGGCGGATTCCTTCAGGAGTTGTCAAAGCAAATCATCTGCCTCCAATCTAACCTTCTCCGCATCTCTTTTCTCACACTGACAAAACTTCATGTCCTCGTTCACTCAATTCATGAATCTCTACTCAGATCTTTCTGTGGACTTCCTGCCTGGTCGTTCCAACCTGTGCTTTCTCCCACCCTTATCCTTCTTCTGAAGATGTCCAAGCCTCTCCGACTTTACCTCCGAAACAACGAACACACGCGGTCCCTCTGACGTCCTCGTTCCCTATCGTATCCATCTGTGACATTCCCAGAAAGCACCTGAACTTTTTCATCATTCTTTTTTATTTTTGTTTTCCTTTCAGACACGATCTCTAAACCGTACATTGCTGGTTTCCCCAGTCTAGAACACCTTTCATTCTTGCTGATACACTGTTATCACAAAGAATCTGTGTACATTTGCGTGCAGAAATACCTCCGGAGAGCTCTAAAGGATTACTTTGTGGCATACATAACAGCATGGGTTTGTTCTATACAGACAGATACTGTTGAGAATTGTTCCATAAATACCAGTCAAAGGTTATATCCATTGTGCAAGAGAAATAGTATAAAGACAAATGGGCTCACCTTTTGAGAAATGGAGCCTATTATTTAACACAAGTTTGGTCATGACTAGTGTGATGAAGAAACATAGTTGCAGCCAAGATAGTTTATCATAATAAATGTGCCGTTCTAACCATATAATCATCCATAGGTTAGTTAAGCATCATACAAATGACTGATCTCACTTCCTCATACAAAGTGCAAGACATACCCTTGTTTTTTTTTATATATGAATAACATTTCAATATCAATGGATAACTATATTTATAATACTAAGATGGATTTCAAGGTGACATATAAAAGGAGCCTCACATGTTCAAGCTGTCCTTGTCCTGACACTCAAAGTCATGCTGTGCTGTATCAGCTGACAGCTCTAACACCCATAACACTGCTTGTCACGACGGTGGCACTTTATTTGAATTAGAAGCAGGTTCTCTGCTATTTTGAGCTAGAAGAGATGAGATTTTGTTTTCTCAGGTCAGATACCTCAGGGACCTTTAATTGTCCATCTTAATTGTCATTGAGGAGATTTTCAAAGCAGCCTGCATGTTGGTATGTTATTACTGTATTACCACAACAGGAATGCCAGGGAGAGACAATAATAAAAACCAAGCTTAAGGAAAGATGTCTTTCAAATTTCCAAAAACACATGGGAATTTTCCTGGGACATATTTTAGAGAGACTTATGGACGCAGTCTCTCTCCAGGCAACCCAGTTCCAGACACAAAGTACGAGTGACCAGTCTGAACCTCCAAAACCAAATCTTTCAGGCATCCAGCAACTGACAGTTTTGCAGCGAATACCAAACACCATGCAGGTCATGTGGTCCCATTCCTGCACAATATAGAATATTGTGAAACACAAACATGGTCGGACAAACGGCCGTGTTGCATTTTTTGGAGATTTACTTGGAGTCAAAGGAGTACGAGGTGAAGGAACACTCCCCTGTGGTGCTCAACTAGAGTAAACCCCATGCTCTCTTTTGACTGATTAAATACTTGATACATACAACCAATTTATACAGTCGTATAAATGGGTTTGCTGCATCTGCCCAGTAATGGAACTAGAAGAGTCACTCGACAGTAACAGTGAATGGTCCACTCTGAAGTATCATATATCCCCCTGGATTTTCAACAAGAGCTAATCACTTTCAGTCATTATTGTTTGTAACCCACAAAAATGTAAACAGTGGGAGGGAAATTATGGTTTGGCAGCACGCTGAGCGGCGCAACACTGACCACCACTCAAGTGCAAATGCTGACAATGGATGTAGAGACCGCATTGAACCATTAAGCAACAAAAACCCGTTGCCTTCAGTCAGCACCTCAAAAGGTTCACACTCTGACTCTGTCGGGCTTCAAACAGTGACCCGGTGTATGTGACTTTTTGCAAAAGGTGTGATTTGTGAGATGGAAAACATGTTGAGTGATTCAGCAGCTGGGCAAAAACTGCAGTTCTCGTCCAATTTGCAAACAAAGGGTGCAACAAAAATGACCAACAAGTCGAATGGAAAACATCTTGCTAGTTGTGTGCTGACTCTGGCCTCAGGGAAAAATAGCAGCTCCCCTTCCTCTGCTTCCAAGAAATGATAAACAAAATGTGCCTCACAGTGCTCACTGTGGCAGTCCTAAGAGCTACACAACTCCCTAAACTGAGTAATCACATTTCTGTCATTGTGATTTCATCAAAATGTCTTGCTGTTCATTATATACTGATAGGCTACCTTTTCAGATGTTAATGCTAACAGCAAAAATAGAATAAAAATACCTGATAGTATTTAAATAAGCACATGTTTTTGTCCTCAATAATCTTTATTGTTTTACTGTTTCCTTACTGTATTTATGACAATGACTTTTCGAGTAAATCATTTTTCCCATGCTTTAGGCCTTGCACATTCAAAGCTCTTTACACTTGATTGTATTCACCCATTCAGGAACACTCTCACACCGATGGTTGCAGAGCTGCCATGCAAGCTGCAAACCGGGCCAACTTGGGGTTCATTGTCTTGTCCGAGGTCACCTTACCATGCAGACAGAAGTAATTGAGAGTTGAATGACCAACCTTCCAATTGGAGGAACGCCCGCTCTACCAACTGAGCCACAGCCAAAAAATTCACAAGTAGGCAATATCAAGAATTGATTTTTAAGAACAAGGTTTAAAATAACTGCTTAAGGGATGGTGTTCCAATTAAAATCAGGCAGAAAAGTCACATAGAGTGCTTGAAAAAGCACAGTTGGGAAAAAGCAAACATGTCCATCGTGTCAAATCAACATTTTCCCTTCACTTCAAAATGCATTTTGCGTTTGAAACTTACAAGCCCATTTTCCAGCAAAAACGTACATTGCTGCCTCAAGATTCAAGAATATTCATAATGCAAGTATTAAAATAAAATTTTACCAAGCAATAAGGTTTGACAGATTAAATTTTGCCTTCAACAGTGGGGGAATACTTGCCAGGTATTAATGGGATATCAGCTCAAATCTAATTGTGTTATTCAAAACAAAAAATTCATGCCATGACAAGAGTAACCAACAAGACAACAGTATTGTGATTAAATTCAGTCTGAGCTGAAGAAGCCTCTCAGATGACAGGTGACATGTCTTCAAGGAAAGAAAAATCAAGTCCAGTTGCCACAAGAAGAAGATTCTAGCAAGAAGTGACGTGATTAAATGTGCCAAAAAAAATTTAAACGAGAACGCATAATAAGGAAATATTAAAATATTGTCAAAAGGATAACCACTTGCACATTTACTTTACAAAACCCTTGGCATGTCTTTTCTATATATAGAGAAAATTTGAATAGAGGTTGTGGGTTTCTTTAAAATTGACATGCCAATTCAGTCACAAGGGACTGCTTTTGATTTAACACTGGAAACAGGACTCAAATAATCCATATGAAGCATATTTTACATAGGAGAGAGAACGAGGTGCGAGGACTATTGACTTAGATTTTCAAAACAATGAATGGTCAACTTTAAAGAAAAGTTCAAGGGTGTTGAGTCGCATCTCTGTTTCCACCCACTGCATCAATGAAGGACATGCAGCTCTCAAAATAATGAAAGCATCTTCTGTACACAGATATCAGTGTGAATAATACAGAGGTTAATGTTCCAGCTTTTGGGCACAAGGGTGAAATGAGGGAATGTATTTTGAGACCTTCGCAAAGATGAGTTGGGTTTCTTTTTTCTGTTGATGAAAGGTGACTTTACAATAGCAAGCACTTGCTGAGATCTGTGTAAATCAAAAACCATGTAGCCAATTTTTTTCTTTTTCCAGACCTAAGATCAACCAAAACGCTTCAGTACAAGATAAAATGTGATGGAAAGTACAGGAAGAGGCATCCTCTTCAAAAGCTGTAAACAAGGTTGACTACCTGCCGATTAAATGAAAATGCTGGGACTGGGTCAGAATAGAAAATGCTGGAGGTGCCATGGGACAACGCTCTTTTCCTTATGTGCTACATGACCGTCCTTTCACAGGCCTTGCTGGGCAATGTAATACTGCATGTGTGCATGTGCGTGCGTGTTTCACTAAAAATAAGCACTATGTGGGAAGGAAGGGGAATATAAAAAAGAAAAATCGGAAAGCGTGATTTTTATAGAATTTAAATTCACAGAAATTATTTCTTTGGATTTGGTTCCCTGGTCTTCAGGGAAAGCAAAGAAAAAGTCTTTTAGAGTACCCCCATTCCAAAATACTTAAAATAACGCATCAAAAACGCAGCCATGGTACAAATAAAAATTCATCAGGTATGGAAGACAAAAATAGTTGTCATTGTATGTGCATATTATCAATGGTTCCTACACCTTTTTTCTTCCTCTTTGGAGGTATCTACATCTTTTCACACGCACACACGCACGCACGCACGCACGCTAAAAAATATTTAGTCAGCCACCAATTGCACAAGTTCGCCCACGTAAAAAGATGGAGGCCTGTAATTTTCATCATAAGTATTCTTCAACTATGAGCGACAGAAGGAGAAAAAAAAATCCAGAAAATCACATTGTCTGATTTTTAAAGAATGTATTTGCAAATTATGGAGGAAAATAAGTATTTGGTCAATAACAAAGGTTCACCTCAATACTTTGTCACATACCCTTTGTTGACAATGGCAGAGGTCAAACGTTTTCTGTAAGTCTTCGCAAGGTTTTCACACACTGCTGCTGGTATTTTGTCCCATTCCAACCCCAAACTTCACAGTAGGTGTGGTGATATTAGTATGCAACTCGGCATTCTTTCTCTTCCATACACAACAAGTCAAGTTTTTACCTCAAATTTCTATTTTGGTTTCATCTGACCATAGGACATTCACCCATTCCTCTTCTGGATCAACCAAATGTTCTCGCAAACATCAGACGGGCCAGGACGTGTACTGGCTTAAGCATGGGGACACGTCTGGCACTGCAGGATTTGAGTCCCCGGTGGTGTCATGCGTTACTTTGGTCCCAGCTCTCTGCTGGTCAGTCACTACGTCCTCCCATGTGGTTCTGAGAATTTTGCTCACCGCTCTAGTGATCACGCCACAGGGTGAGATCTTGCGTGGAACCCCAGGTCAAGGGAGGTTATCAGTGGCCAGGTATGTCTTCAATTTTCTAATCGATACTCCCACAGTTGATTTCTTCACACCAATCTGCTTACCTGTTGCAGATTCAGTCTTCCAGGCCTGGTGCACATCTACTAAATACTTTTTTGCCCCACCGTGTATGCATGCACGTGCACATGCACACACACAGTGTGTGTGTCATTGTATGATTTTTTTTAAAGTAATTAAATGCATTTTATAGTATGACTAGTATCTGATTACCTACCAACCAGTAAGAATTCTTCTTTAAGAAGCCCTCCTGTTCTCCACTCATTACCTGTATTAACTGCACCAGTTTGAACTCTTTACCTGAATAAAAGATTCCTCTCCACACATTCAAACTCCAACCTCTCCACAATGGCCAAGACCAGAGAGCTGTGCAAGGACATCAGGGATAAAATTGTAGACCTGCACACGGCTGGGATGGGCTAAAGGGCGATTATTAGAAAATGGAAGAAGTTCAAGATGACGGTCAATCTCCCTCCGTCTGGGGCTCCAAGCAAGATCTCACCTCCTGGGGCATCAGTGATCACGAGGGATCAGCCCAGAACTATATGGCTGGACTGATCAATGACCTGAAGAGAGCTGCAACCACAGTCTCAAAGAAAACCATGAGTAACACAGTACGCCATCATGGATTCAAATCCTGTAGGGCACGCAAGCTCCCCCTGCTCAAGCCACCACATGTCCAGGCCCAACCGACGTTTGCCAGAGACCATCTGGATGATCCAGAGGAGAGATAGAAGAAGATCATGTGGTCTGATGAGACAAAAATAGAGCTTTTTGGTCTAAACTCCACTCGCCGTGTTTGGAGGAAGAAGAAGGATGAGTACAACCCCAAGAACGCCATCCCAAACATGAAGTACAGAGGTGGGACCATCATTCTTTGGGGATGCTTTTCCGCAAAGGGGGCAAGACGACTGCGCCGTATGAAGGAAGGATGGATGGGGCCAAGTATCGCAAGATCTTGGCCAACAACCTCCTTCCCTCAGTAAGAGCCTTGAAAATGGGTTGTGGCTGGGTCTTCCAGTAAGACAACAACCCGAAACACACAGCCAGGGCAACTAAGGAATGGCTCCGTAGGAAGCGTTTCAAGATCCTGGAGATGAAATGACAGCCACAAGAAAAAAGATATTTGAATTCATACGTTCAACATGGTAGCACAACTTGTATTCATGGAGTAAAATGAATGTGTGTTGAGAAGAAGTCCAGATCCATAAACACTTGAAACCATTAAAATAAAAAACCTTCTATGCAGGCTAACAAAATATTGCAAAACTGCAAATTAATGCTACATTATCACTTTAATATTCCAAAAGCCCATACCAGTTATGAGATGTGTGTGATTTCATACAAAGCTTTTCAAATATTTCTTAGCACGAGTGATAACACCTCCCACTGTGTCACACAAGACCAATGTGATTGTGCTGATGTGATCAATGAATATCATTGAGTGCTATAAATAGGCAGAACCGTGTGTAATGACAGTGACTGTGGTTTAGAATCTGTTAGTTCCAGTCTTGCATAAGCGAGGTCCCAATTTAGAAGAGCAGGATTTGAACTGCAGGAAAATCCCACATATTTAGCACTGATCACCGTGCTACCCAGGGACAGAGCCCCTCTCTCTGCAAGTTTGAGTCCATCCTTCTTATTTTTGTGAGAAACAGTGCAATTTACACAGCGGACAAACTGCAGAAAGGAGTTTAATGCAGAGCTAGTTTGAGGTTTCTTTTGTTACAGAATCTTGTTTTTCTTTTGTCGTGTGTGATTTGGATATTAAGAGCATAAATGTATACCTTGAGTTCAACTGAAAGGCTTTTCTTAGAAATTACATCTTCTCAAATTATACTTTGCAGGGACACTATCAGTATGATAATTTAGAATTTCAGAGATGTTTGCGAGCACTTTTTATTGTATTCTCAGTAGTATCCATTCACATCGGCTATTTTGTTTTTTCCTACCACACCAAAATTAACAATCACCTAGAAATGCAGCCACTACTATTTGAACACTACAGTTTTTGGTCTGAATCAGCAAGTCAAAAAAACTAACATCTCAGAGCCTGATAAGCCACAGGCACCAACAAACAATCCCATTAACCTGCAGCAGATGCACCGCGGTCCCATTCAGGGTAGTAAAACCTCCAACTTCCTCCGATAATTACTTTTTGATTTTTCCCTTTTCGCTGCCACAAATAACTGATAAACAATAAATAGTTGAGATTTAATTTTAATGTTTGACATATATTCAACAATCACAGATTTTCTGCATCTGAGACTTTAATTTACAATATAGCAGCTAACAAAGCAGTGCCTGCCAAAGGTATCTTCCGACCCATACATTAGCAAAGAGGAAAGATTCCTGTATGAACTGCAGTCTACTGGTAAAACCGGAGCGTGGAGAAAAGCCAGTGTTTTGAGGGGGATTAAAGGGGCTGTCAGGCCCACTGTTCAAATTAGCTCTGAGCTTATGCAAACCCCCACCACTGTTATATTAACTTACAAGATAAGTAAGGAAAGCCAGATGTATTTCATAGATTTAGAGGGCTGGAATGAAATTGTAAAGCCAAAAGCCAACCAATTCCCCTGGGGAAAGCAAAAACAACACATAAATGATTGAATGTCAAAAAAAATTAAAAATACTTATAGTATAATGGGTATATTTGAGAAATATGACATTACTGATTAATAGTGCTAATCGTGATGGTTGAATGTTAAATGAAAATCTGTTCCATTTTTTTTTTTGTAGGGTCTCTTTTTTTCAAGTAAACATTGTACTTCTGCATGAGAGAATATCGATGCTGGCTGCACCGCACTGTGGAGAAATGCTACATATTAAGCGAAAATTTGATTTTTTGGGGGGGTTGTTTTTATAATGCGGTGAGTCTTTTTCTTTTACTAGTTTGAGTATCACAGAAGCAAAATGCAGCAAGCTCTGCATTCCTATTTGCTCCACGCTTGTGAGTGAGTAGGTGGTTGTATGTCTCTATATGTTGCCCTGTGATTGACTGGTGACCGGTCCAGGATGAACGACACCTCTAGGCTTTACTCAATCACCCCAGAAAACTGGGGTGCAGGATCATCGGTAGATATAAAAACAAAAATGAATGAATGCTTGTTTGCTTGTAGTAGAGCAACAGTGAAGGGGTTGATTACCGGTAATGTAATGCAGATGACAGGTAACATTATTTGCAATTAGCCAGTGATGGTCTCAAAAAAAATTGTGGTCACTCAATTTCAGTATTTTCCCTCAATTCACACCTTTGCCAGCAATGATAAAGCTTCAATAAAACAGATTTTTCATTTTTCTAATTAAAAGAGGGAAAGTTGAAAACTTTACATCTTCAGTGTAAAAAGAAACAGCTAATAAAAGCACAATGGAGCAGATGGAGCACTTTGTTTTAGCAAGCATAGTGAGGCATTGTCAGTAATGACTTCATTCTTAGGGTTTGGGTGGCACCAAACCATGAGCTGCCGGAAAGCAATTGTTAGTTCTTGGCTTTGATTTGGTTCTCTTCTGAGAAGCCTGGGATGTCTTGGGGCTACTCTTTGGAGACAAAAAACTGAGGTAAATGACATTTTTTTTGGAAATCTCTATGATCTATTACAGCATTAAATGTCCTCCTCTTGAAAATGATGACATCAACTTAGAAGGTTACACATCACCCACGTGTGGTGAGAATTATTGCAGTCTCACTCCTCCACCAATGCATTGCCTCCTACTGTTCTGTCTATCACCCTTTCAGTTCAAAAGCTTTATACAAATAGTTTTGTGTGCATTGTTCAGATCCTTGGCAACAAAAAGTGATGAGCCGAGGGTGTTGGTTCTGGGCCGATAGCTTTTATGTTATCATAAGAGTACCCACCTTTGTTTCTTCAAATTCTATGGCAGAAAAGAAACTTTGTTCAACCTTGAAAGCAAACCAAAATGTGTAATATCAGATGCAGTAGTAATATATAATGGCTTTTTATGTGCCAAACATTAGGTTTTAGTAAGGAGGATGCAAACCCTCAATTCCACTGCCAGCACTGCATTTACATATTCTGACTCAGTCGTACCTCAAAATTGGCAATTAAAGAAAACAAAAAATTGTGGACCATCAACAAAAATAATTGTTTGGATTCGTGTGAGTTCTTCTACTCAATCTTCAAAAGGGAACAAATAATGATAATTTTAATTCAAATTCACCTCTGCGTTGATAGACAGTTATAGAGAGGATTATAATGAACAAGTATAATATGTAATGAAAGTTACTTCTGACTGATGAGTCATTTTGACAATTCCTTTTTTTCTGTTAGTTTTTTTTGTTGATTTGTTTGATTGACACACATAATAAAGTCCTATCATTCCAGTTACTGCCAGCACTAATCCACTTTTTGTAATCTTCTGTTATTTGGAAGAGCCTAACAGACCAATCTCGGCTTCGGATAACATCTGGCATGCTGGTACCAGAGGACATGATTCACATCCAGGTCTATCCAGGTATGGGATTGAATCCTGATGCGTCTGATACTGTTGAGGCTTGGTTAAATACGGTTTAATTCCAATATTTTCAGTCTAAGCTGTAAAAAAGTCAATGACCTTGGCATGAGCATGTCTAAACCAAATGATCTACAGCAGTCTATCTGCCCACCTACGGTCTCAAACAAGAAAGCTGACTCAGAATGGAAGGTAATCTCCTCTTTGCCACCTACAAAGTATCTTATTGCCTTATATGTGAGAACAATTCTTAATGTAGTCTGTAAATCCCAGCATCAGTCAGTATGCGTCATGATCATACCCGTTGTTTGAGTGCTACGGCTTCACAAATGACCATTAAAAGTTTGAAAATGGTTCTTTGTGGGGACTATTAGAACTATAAGGTATTTTCTCAATGGATCTGTTTTTCAATTTTTTGTTGTTGATGTATACCTTTTAAATGTACCCATTCCTCGCATGCAATAATGTTTCCGGTCTAAAGCTTGTGGTTGTTCGCATGGACTCTCATCGTCGTCGTCTTTTGAACTGTTTGTTTCCAAATGGCTTCGCTTATTCAACTGAACATGTAATAGTTTGAACTCTCAAACAAAAATACACTGTTCCATCTGTTAAGGCTCTTTAGATGCAATTTATTAATATTAAGAGTGTTGTGGGGAAGGAAGCCACCCACAAGGCTCTTTAGGAACCCTAAAGTACTGTTTTGAGTTCATGTTGGGTTCTTGTTCTCTGTTCATTGTTTCCATCGCAATGTTTCATTCAATCCACCAATCCAATGTACCTGTTATTTATTGGTTAAAATGATCAAATTCAGGGATGATGCTGTTTGATACGGTGGGTATCACAAGTAAGCAAGCACATGTTTGTATCAAGATCAAAATAACTCCTTTGAAGTGTGAAATGCTTTGCACTGCCTCGAAGTTACAAAAATCACTTAATGCAGGTTTCTGACAGCTCCCTCCCTCACAAACAAGTTTCATTTGTATGCTCAACTGCTTTGGTCCCAAATGGCTGTTTAGCATCTGTCAAAGCACTGGCCACATCCCCACACGGACCAAATCATCAACTGATCTCTCACAGCAGGAACAATTTGAAACTTTGATATATCACACAGACTGCTATCCTAGACTTGGGAAAAAAATGGATGTTTTCTTCCCTATGTCTGCATCAAGCCCGCAAAAAAATTAGATCTGAAAACTCCAAATAACTGACGGGCATAATTGCAAGAATTGTGTGAGAAATTCATTTCTTTATCTAAAGTGTGAATGTATGGTGGGCTAAATGGATGGGTGGGTGGAATATACACCCACTGGATTTTGAATGAAAATGTGTTTGTGACTAACAAGACGCAAACAAATACAATAATATTTGTCCAAACTCTATGCTCTATTTGCTAGTCACACTCACTTTCCAAGGTGAAGCACCTTCTGGGTGATACTGCCCTTGACAAATATCATCCAAGGAGTAGAAATAGCAAATGGCTCTTCAATGCGTTACGGATGGCAATATCTTGCTTCAATTACTGAAGCTGTGGGATGGGGTCAATAAAATGCTCATGTTCCAGAGTCTCGCAGAAGTTATGGATGTGCCCTTCAAGTTCAGGTGCCTTGTCCAGGAGACCACTGCCTTTACGGCAGTTTTGCACGGACACAATTGCTTTAATTGCTTGTGGTTTCTTCAGTCAATAGAAACTGAGTAATGAGACTATTTCCAGAACACCAGGTGCCATTATCACATGCTTTACATCCAATAGTAAGAAGCAATCCATTTACAATAAAGTACAATAAAAATACAAATGAACGGTTTAATCTCTTTGGCACAAAATCATCATTTCTAATGAATATGGATTTTAATGAAATAATAACCTTTTATCACTGATTTTTTTCTGTGCCCAAAATTTTTAGCTTTGTAATCATGTTATTTTAATCTGAGTAACAGTGGGCACCACTGATAGCCTTAAACCTCAGAGCGGCTTTCTAATTTATATGCATAAAGGAACCCAGCTTGTTCTACAGCAGACTATGGGGTTTCGGAAAAATCCGTCAGTCATCAAGTCATGAATGTCATCACCAACACCACATCAAATGAAAAAGTGCTGCTGTTACATTTCTTATTTCCTTGTGCTCAATGACTCTCCTTTGAAAGATGATACTTAGATGACAAATGGGTAACACTAAGGTTGCTTTAAAATTGTTGCATCATTCAACCTTTCATTGTGTATCTTTCATTCAACATTCATAAACTTGGTGCTGCAATGCAAAGATGCTCCCTGGTGGCTGATCAAACTAGTCACCTTTGAATTATTAACCCCCCCCCCCCCCCCCCCCACTTCCCCATCACCTCTTCATGTACCATATAATCTATTTTTTGCCACGCAGCATTTTACTTTGCAGTGATGCTACTCTAATTCTGACAGATCACCTGTCAATTGACGATACGTCTTTTTTTTCTGGATCATTAACTCTCTTATGTATTTCTGCAAAGGGGTGTGTCTTGCATTACAGAAAAACAGGTGTTTAGTCATTTGTTGGGATTACAATCCCAAAACAGTTAGCAAACAATGCAAAAATACACTGAAAAATGGACTATAATGCATCTTAATTATGTTGGCCCTTGAGAAGAAAACTTGTAATTAATCAGTCACTTGTGAAATGTAACCACTGCAGTTGGTTATTAGTTATACAATGCAAATTAACTTTCAATAGAGACATGTGTTTGGGAAAAAAGCATAACAGAATAGTAATTCTTTCCACAGAAAAATACACGCGCTGACACAAATGTTCAATGTCTTTAAAAAAAAAAAAGTGTAAATATTGACCTATGTATATTCTGAAAGAGTGAACTCATAATTAAGGAGAATGAACAAACAGTTAACACTGATGTAGTTTTTACTCGATGATCTTCCTCATTACAAAAGGAAAATTATTTTTCTGCTATTAACTGAGGGTTATATACATACAGAATAATCTGAAATGACAGAGCAGAAAGGTAAAGGACTCGGTCATAACATACGTATGTGATGACAGATTGGAGTGGAGTAATGTAAACTAATATAAATGCACAGATTTGTCTAAACCTGACCTCAGTGAAACAGTAAAGAAATAAAAATGCCATGTCACAAACTCCTTTAAGGACAAAAAGTGGTAAAAATATTTAATCCTAGCTGGATTAAAAGTTAGAGCGGGGAAATTGCTCCAATCAGAGGGTTTTTGTCTGCATGCTAAGTGACCGTGGGCAAGACACTGAACCCCAAGTTACTCGCAATGGCTTTTTTAGCGACTTGCATGAAAGCTCTGCCGCCATTGGTGTGTGAGTATGTGTGCGAAAGAGTGTGAATACTGTCAAGTGTAGAATGCTATGAAATTGCAAGGTCTTTAAGTGCTCTATAGGTTGAGAGCATTGACCAATTAGTTCCTGTTAGTGGAGTAATGGCCTATTTGCAGTCGCAAAGATCCATTATTAGCATAACAAATTTTAAGTAGATAGTTACATTGAAAATGGCAGACTACTGACCTTATTTTCAAATTTCCTGTTTGTATTTCTGTTCAGAAGAAGCGCCATAATGTAGCATTTGATTGCATACCATTTTTTTTTGTTACCACACACATAATGATAAAATGTCATGTAGCATGATATTTGTTACATGTTATATGATATATTTTACCTGTTGCACACCAAAGCCAGGAAATTGTCATTTACTGTGATGTGGAAAAAATATGGTGTGTTTCGGCAACATGTCATATTAAATCAGGCAAAACCTTAAACATTAAATGTTAAATAAGGAATAAGGGCCGACTAACACGATTGATAATTCAGTAGGATATTCAGCCATCATACTGTTTTATGAATAATATTAAAAAAAGTATTTGGGAATGATTGACAACAACTTGCATTGGAGAAATTGATAACTGCTCTCCCTTCAGGAACAATTTCAAACATTGTTGGTTGTTGAGCAATACATGACAGCAATGACTGCAAAATGGAAAATTACCTCCAGGGTTTGTAATATCATACTGAAAATAAGCAGAGCATCTGTACTTCATCAAGTAATAACCTCAGTGGTTTCCCCCCCATGTAAATCACTCAGATAATGTTAAGGAAGGGTATCAAATGCCATTACATCTGCAATTTAATCTGCACTATAAAGCTTTCTAATGAGTTTCAGAGAAGACCAGAACATCGCTGTATTTGTATAAATAGATAATGATGGCAAAACAAATGCTGTATGAAAATAACAAGAATAATTAATTTTACTGCATTTCCTGCCCTTCTCCTGCTTATGATGTGCTGTTGTCTATCAAGTAGTTCATCTGCGAAGCCACCAGATAATTTATCGATGCCGCGAGGACCACTCAGCTTTGAAAACGGCCATCTCAGTAGATAAAAATGCACAGAAAGAAATCATTAAGCAGACAGGGCAAGCTTGACTGCCACAAAGTTCAGCAAAGTGCAAAAGCAGTCAAGCCCATGTGTCGATGAAATCCCCAGGATCAATTGAAGAAATCAGAGACAAATCCCAATAGAAACACAACAGCTGTTTGGTTAAAAGTAAGTCACTGAGGAAAAATTGATTATTTGACAATCCTGCTTAACGCCACACATCAAGCCCGGCCGTATGGATTATCGTTACACTCATGGACAATCACTCACACAAATGGTGTGCTGGCCACGCTCAGCAGTTATGTGCAGCACAGCAGCTAGCACAGCTGCTCTGGACAAATGGTTGCATACAATCTGATTTCCACACGTCAAAGGAATTACTTACCAGAAGCCTCTTTCTTAATATCTCCCACACTTTCTCTCGCCATGAGTTCAAGCCACGCTTGGTCCCAAACCAAGACAATGGTGTATCTTTTCTTATCAAAGAGAGACATGGCATGGGCACACAAAGGCATTTCTATGATCTTTTTCATCATAATTTCCAACTGATAATTCTGGAACAAATGAAAATTGTGAAATATAATTTTCCTGGAAAAAAAAAAAAAAAAAAAACCCACACACTGACACAAACATGCAAGGGCCAGATTTTCAAAAGCTCAGAACTGTGTTTTGTAGACAATTATTTATTTTCCCCAACAATTTTCCAGAAAAAAATCAGAAGTACTTTATTAAGGCAATTTTTAGCATGTTTTAATTGAATTTAGAATTATTATACAAGAGGGGTTTATGGATACAGGGGCATAAAATGACACAGTAGTTTTTTCAAATTTTGAAATGATGCATTTAATGGCAATAGTGACTCAAATGTGTGATCCACTCTGCATTTGACTACGTATAAAGAATTAAATCACATTTACAGGACTGTTATTACTTGAACATTTGATCTGTCAGGGAGCTGCTCTGAGCATTTGGAGGTGTTGCTTTCCCTGAACTCGATGGATTTAGAACTTCTTTCATCGTGAGCTTTTTGATGTATGTTTTTTGCTTTGTTTTTTTTTTTTTTGTTAGGGCTGCGGGCAATGCAAAGTTTATAGTTTTGAATTTGGGCAGTGTTTGTTCTTGGTTGAAAAGATCTTTTCTACTTGTAACTGCCACATCATGTTTTCTACCCTTGTCACTGCTGGAACAAATTGGAGAGGAAAAAACATCAGCATGTCCACCTGTGCACACACAGATCTACTTTTGCCCTTCTCTCCAATTAAAATCACTTTGTTTTTTAAAAAAGTGCGAACACACAAAGTAGGTTATTGCACAATATTTCAAAGGCAGATCTTTACGGTACCAGCACACTGTACAACCAATGTATCATTTTTTTTTCTTCAACTCAGATAAATGATCATGAAATGACATTCATACACATTTAGTAGAATATAAGGCTTTAAAAAGGTTGAGTTGCTTTATGATTGTGGATTTTCTATGACTATTTTATACTGTTGAAGGTAACAGAGCTAACTGGAAAGTCACATGATCCTGTTTCTGGGCAAACACTCAAGCCTCATGCCAAGCATCATCATATACTCACCAATATAACATAATTACTTCGGCAGAAGCTGAAGAATTCCCAAGAGTCTTATGGTGCATTAATAACTCTTCTATGATGCATTATTGTTTCAAATGATACAAAGCCAATACAGTAATAAGGGAGTGGCTGTCCTATAAAATCCAAGAGGAATGCAAAGCGCACCTTAATTAAAAGTTCAAACTGGAAAAAAAAATAATACTTTGTTGTTCAACATTTTAAAATAGACGGATCCTTCTGAAAAGTGTCAGGTAATCAAAAAAGGCTTGTCAAGCAAAATTTCTCAAAAATGATTATCGTGCTTTCCGGACTATTGAGCGCACCTGAATATAAGCCGCACCAGCTAGAAATAAAATAAATAAATGCGTACATTTATAGGCCGCACTCATCTATAAGCCACAGGTGTCCATGCTGGAATATGAGCTCTTCACACAGAAATGTTTTTAACTTTTAATTAAATACATACCAGTAACATCCACAAATTATTTAAAGAAAATGCCCCCCCCAACACTGCCAGTAACAGGGCTGATGAGAAAGATTGATAATAAATACTACAAGTCCGTCCATCCATCCATTTTCTATGCCCGCTTTGTCCTACTCCATCTGATCCTATCTTCATCTTCCTCCTGAGGACTAAAACTTTTAAAAGTTCTCTTCTTCAGTGTTGGAGTTGAACAGCCTCAGAATGTCACGGTAAATGCATTGGTCCAATGTGACTAAGCAAAATGTTTTGGCGATATGAAGCTTAGCGCCCCCTAAAAAATAAAAATATATAAACTAACAAATTAGCTACATTGTTGTTTAGGCCGCTGTGTTCAAAGCGTGTGAAAAAAGTAATGGGTTATAGTCCAGAAATTACAGTAAGATGTTATCTTCTCAGTCAGTTTACTAAATGACTAAATAATCTACATTTTGTCCAAAGATGGAGTTTGACTGCAGAGATTCAGGCCAATGTAGTCACACAAAACCTGCTTCTCTTCCATTTTGCAAAGGGGAATATGGCATAAAAGAGTATCAGTCACAATGAAAGGAAAGGTGGGCAAGACAATGTTGATACCAGTGATGTCGTCTAGTTTATAAACAGTGGCATTGAGGAAAAGACAGCAAGCAGAGCTGGAGGTAGCAGAGATGGAAAATAGGATCAGGAATGTGTCCATCGCAGGGACAGCGGATGTTAGATGTTTTGAAGATAAAGTCAGAGAGGCCAGACTGAGATGGTTCTGTCATGTGCAGAAGTGGATAGTGAATATATTGGCAGAGGGATGCTGGTTGGAACTGCCAAGCAGCAGGTCTAGAGGAAGACCAGAGAGAAGATTTATGGATGTAGCAAAAGAACATTAAGTTAGTTGGTGTGAGAGAAGAGGATACAGAGAATTTGACGATCGGCTATGGAGAAACTTTGAAGGAAGTGGCTGAAAAGAAGTTCTGATGTACAGAAAAAAATGCAGATGGTTTCCTTATTGTGAGTGTTGTTGGGAACAAACAGAAATTTTTACAAAAGGGAATGTATTAGTAAAAGGTGATTAGAGCAATTTTCAAAGGATGTGTTATTTTGTGGTTGTTTGTTGATTTTTACAGTTTTACTTTCATAGAGCCGATTTGTAACGCCAAATTAAGGTAAATTACCCTTCCAGCATCCTGTTGTATTCGAAGATATCTTCCTGATGGTGCCAGAAATATCTTTGTGGGTTCATAACAGAATGCTTGCGAAACCACACGATGACCATGATTTTTGGTTGTTTTAACCAGTTCAGCAGTGAATAGCCCTGGTGAATACCGGTGAATATCCATGAATAGCACATAACATTAGAAAAGACAAAATGCTAAGATTTGACTGAGATTCACTCTCTTCAATTCCTTACTTGTCCTGTTTGCTCATTTATATGCCAGAACAACAGGCTATGTACGCTGACATACTTGATATTTCAGTGGTGTCTCCTGATGCCCGACTGCTATATGTAACTCGGTCTTGCGTACTTTACGAGTCATACAACAGACAGATGCTGATAAAGTCGTTCATGTAGCCGCACTGAGTATTGGAAAACAGAGTAGCTTGGCTACTACTGTGATTTAGCTCTCCTAGATTGAAAATCACACGGTGCTGAATTATTTGCTTGTATGCCAGAATAAAACAACAGGCTATCTATTCAAGAAGCTCTCCTATTGGTAGTGGGAGAGAGAGAAAATTATTGCAATTTTTCAGCGACTGTGCTGAAATCTAGCAAGATGATACTCAAAAAGCTAGTGTGTTTGGGAACTGTGGTTAGGCAGAGAAAGATGGATATGCCTCAGGCTCCAAATCCAGAAACCTCAGGGAAGAGAGCAAATTTAATGCCAGCATTTTGATGAATTTTTATTCACCACCAGCATCTCTTGTACTGCATACAAAAGCAAATCTAGTCAAATTAATCCACAAGTAGGTTTTCATGTTCATTCTCTTTCAGGGGGACTCTGTAGGGATTTGCAACCAGATCAAGGGGGAATGCATATGAGAGAAATGGAAAAAAAAATATGTATATCTGTTGAAGCTTTAAAAAGGAGGAAATCAGAAAACATGGGGCTGAATAACAATGCTTAAGGTAAGGACGGATGGTGCACCTAATATTGAAGGTGAGAAATTGAATGGATTTTGGAATCCTTTTTCGGAGCTGAATACATGAGGAAGGCTTCCTGCCTGCTAATTAAGCCTGAAACTGCTTTTGATGACTTGGCTGGAGCTTAAATGAAATTGAGCACTTTCCATTCATGGCTTGTCTGTTTCAAAACAAATGACAGTTAAACTCAACACAGATATATGACGGTCTGAATTTTCCAGACATTCATTTGTGTTGGTGCTGGACATGATAATCACCACAAGGTATCTGACGGGTGAGCTATCTCACAGAAACAGCAAGGTCAAGTTCAGGGGAATTTCATTTATCACTGTGCTCATGTGTTCTTCTCAAAGCTGCAGCTTCATCTCTAATTCTTTGGGAAAACATGTTATTCCCAGTGCTGAAAACAGGGTTACATTCCGCTCAAAACAATGATAGCATTTCCGTAAACACAGTGCTGAGATTAATAACAATGTCAGCTTTGTATCCATTCGTCCATCTTCTGCCGCTTATTCGAAGTTTGGTCCGGGGGCATCGGCCGAAGCAGAGGCCCAGATTTCCCCCTCCCCAGCCACACGGGCAAGCACTTCTGGGGGGATTCCAAAGCGTTCCCAGACCAGCCAAGAGACAGTCTCTCCAACATGTCCTGGGTCCTCCTTGTGGCCTCCTCTCAGATGGAAATGCCCAGAAAACCACCCCGGGAGGCGTCCAGGAGGCAACCTGACCAGATGCCTGATCTACCTCATCTGACTCCTCTCTGTGCAGAGGATCAGCAACTGTACTGTGAACTCCTCCCGGATAGCTGGATTTCTTTGTGCGTCCCAGTGATCCTGGGAGCTATGTTGTTGGGGGCTTATGCCCCTCGAAGGGTCACCCAAGGCAAGCCAGTCCCAGGTGAGGGAGCAGACAGAGTGTGGCTTAACAGATCCTCATGAAGAGTAAACGAAGGGAACCCAGTTTTTTTCCCCCTCCTTGAACTGCCACCTTATCGTGGTGGAGGGGTTTGCGCCAGCTTTGTATATTCAAGCAAAACCAGTAAGACCCCTTCTAATAACTTACTCAAGATATCTGTGGACTTCTCATAAATAAAGACTAATAATAATGTAATAAAAGGCTATAAATGTACCCTCTTTTATGTCCTCAGGCATCAGTTCATCTGAGAGGCACACTGCACAAATGACTAATAGGCATTCAAATGTATATTCAAATGAGTTTTGTGCTGAAAGCCCAGAGGCAAGAAACCGCTTCGGTTTCAAAAGCATCGAACAGAAAAGTAATGTGGATTCAGGCCAAAAGTTTCAAAATATTAATTTAAGATTACTTCCCATTTTGATCGTTGAAGAGCCTTGTTTCTCCTTTATAATGAGTATTTTGGACTAGAAAAAGGAGAGAGGTGATGATTAAGTATGTATATGTATGTATGTGCATATTGGGTGTGCTCTCGTGCATGTTTACCTGGTTTCAATAATTACCGCCACAAACAATGTAAAGACACTATACAAGAACAACAACAAGGATGATTCAGCTTGGTCTGCAATCTCAGCTTCCTTTTCTCTTTAATTAGATTGGAAAACATTCGGGCAAGCCTTCACTTCCAACATGCATCAGTGAGCTTTGGCCACCCATGAATTCTATTACTTGTTCCCGGCTTTCCCTCCTTGGACCACTTTTTGTAGCTTCTCACCATTGCAGACAAGAAGAACTGCAAAAGAACATCAGGGCAGCCATCTTGTCACCACAACTTGACTCATTAAAAGTTGCTCACAACCTCACGCCATTTATCCTGATTCCAAAACATCAACTCAGAGGGCACAAAGGTCAATCGCTGCCCGAGACATCATACCTACTGACCTGTACCTTTGTAGCAAGACAGTCAATGCTTTTCACATAAACCTTCATTGGTCATGGTCTATTGCTCCTTGGTGTATGACAAGCATAATCCCAATCACTGGCCTGTGACTCCAGTGGAACTGATGCAGACTTGTTATCAATTTAACAAGTTATTTTTATGCTATTATTTTAGTTTAGCCCGTTTGCCCCTAATCCTAATCGCCCCTCGGGGACAAATAAGGTTTTTTCTGATTCTAATATCGGATATGTTTATTCGTGCTATAAACCAAAATGTGAAACTGCAAACAAGAACCAACTTTTATTCACAAATTGTATCTCAAACAGGCAATCCTTTCTTGCTTGTGTCAGTTTAGAGTTTTGGAGGAAAAAGGCATGTCAGACTATTTCCAATTTTGTACTATTAATTCCATAATCCATCTCTGATTTTTGTAACATTCAAGAAATGTAGATATGTTCTTACTCAAAAGTATTTTCATTTTTCAAATTTGAATTATTTTTCCCCCATAGTTCCATGGTTTTTCAGAATCAGAAATATTTTATTTTTTGTGGTTCAAAAGAATAGCATAATCCACTGTTTTTGGAGATAAGATATTATTGATTTAAGTCACTTACCGACATGTGAACGGTCCCTTAAGTTTGATAAAACCACATCATTTTCATTATCCTGTTTCGATGAAATCACATCAAAATTGTGACGGAACTGAATGAATATCAGTTCCAAATTAAAATGAGCAAAACTAGGTGGAAATATGTATAATCGAGGTAATTCATTGCAAAATAAGAATACTGGATGTTGACAAAATTACATTTGTGGACAACACAGGGTCATATAATACACAGATGATCCTGATAAATAAACTTACCTTAGTAGGTTGGCAACATTTAAAATATAGGCTTAAAATGAAGTCCATTGAAAGTTTGATGCTATTCATACTTCAACCGTGTGTTTTTCCGCTTCTATTGAACTTCTTTGTGATTATTACATGAATTCATTTCCAATGACCTTTCTGCACAAAGAATTGCAAAGTACATAATGGTCCAATGAATCCTAATGCAAGAACAACTGAGATTTACATGCAAAGAGAAAGGGAAGGACATGGCAATAAAAAAAAATTCCGCATCAAGGAGAGTTGTGGTGTTTTAAACCGAGAAACCAGTGGAACAAGGAAAACTACTATTTTACTATGACTACAGATATGAGGAAAAGTGAGGTCAGGCCTCAAAGAAGATATTATTCAGCTCATCCACATTTGTACATTGAACAGATGAATCCCCTCGTGCTTCGTTCTTGGGGCTCGCCCCTAATTTCTGGATCTGAAGTATATTATGACTGCAACTCTGCTTCCTGGACAGTATTTTCTTCACCTCATACTGACATAGCACTGGACCTGAATCTTTAAGAACTTCATCTACCCATGGAATTTTTCTGTAACAGTATGTGCCAGTCATTCTGTTTTGAACAGGTTTCACTCTTGGCCGAGTCATTTTCCAGAATTAATTTGAAGTCATCAAGCATTTTACATACATTATCACAAAATAAAAACTGTGGAGGTACTTGAACCTAAATTAGAAAGTCTAACTGATAAACACTTTACCAAACAGCCCCTTGTTGAGTAACACCGGGCCAAAGTACATAAGCTTGTATTGGCTAAACATTATGAATAAATAGGTCTGCATTAAGCAACTGTCAGAGAGTACTTTCCATTTTACTGGGGGCCATTCTTGTGCCTTCGCTACCTCCACAGCAAGGTCTTGGCCTTGTAGTTCACATTCCAAGGTACTTAATAGAATTGCAACTTAGCTTTATGTTTACACTATAAATGGTAATTATCAAAATCTAGTCATGCTGTCAAAGTGTTTCGAGCCATGTAAAAAAAAAAAAAAAAAAAATTAATATCTCCAACCTGAAAAGAGATAGCATGAAATTCTTTCACATAAGGATAAAGCACAAAAAAAAATCCAAAGATACAATTCACAATTCCCTCGCCTACTTTTCAGCTATAGAAGTGCTATCCTATCAGCCATCCAAAACCTATGCTCCCATTGTGCAGTCAGTGTGCTAAAAAAATTCACCAGACTGATGAATGCACATGAGAGTGGCACGCCTTCAGACATCTGGGCGCTGTTTCATCTTCAAAAAGCCTCTGAAAACAGGTATCAGCGGTGTTCATTGATTAGCAGTTGCATTTTCCAAACAAGACAGATGAATTGTTAAAAAGGATTATGTCAAGAGATATGTGAAATGTAAGCAGACGGTATCTAGCACCCCAGACATGGGAAAAACAGCAATAAAACACTAATGACTAACAAAAGAAGAGTTAGAATGGACCCTCAGAAAATTAGCCTCAGCAATCCATCTGGAGTCATTTGAATTAGTGAAATTCTGCACCAGATAGAATCGGTGCATGTTATAATCACTGTTCCCTCTGAGCCGCGCGTTAGCGCAATCGCGCGCTGCTTCAGCGTTCTCCACGCACAACAAAGCTGAACTGTAAATAAAATTCAACACATTTATGTTATTTACAGTTCAGCTTGGATTTTATTTTGTGCACGGAATAGATTTGCTGTGCGAAGAGAACGCTGGAGCAGTGCGCGATTGCGCAAACGCACGGCTTAGAGGGAACAGTGATTATAATGATGATCAAACATCCACTGACTATTGAAATGTATTTTATGCCACTGATGCAACAGCTTGGTGCAGACCACCCATATTCAAATGAGTATATTGTTTCAGAGGGAATAAGAAAAATATTACCACACCCAGGCTTGAGGACCTTCGAGACAAAACTAAAAAGGAGGGATTCTTTGTAAAATCACATGAAATGTTATTTTACAGCACTTATCAACTCTCACATTGGCTAGCTTTAAATAATTAATCACCACTAAGTACTTCATATTTACTCTGTGAATGGATAAGCAGAATCTGAATGAAGCTGATCATTGTCACTTTATTGTACAGGTCTCTAAAGAAAGAGCTTCATCAAGCCCTGTGAGTGATTGGGGTTAGACTGACACTCGGTTGTGAAGTGGTAGTGGGTAGGGACTGATTTGGAATTTGGTCTCTATTTCTTTTGGAATATATCAATATATCAGCATTAACTCAAAGTACTTCCTCCACTTGTCCACAAGTGCCCCCAGGGCACAGTTCTAGATCCGCTCTTTATTCCTTATTCTTAACCCACCCCTCATACAATTCCACTGCCAAACTGACACCACCCACAATGCATATCAACTGAATCCATCACTGCAGCAACTCATGCCATCTTGAGTAGCCATCTGAAATTTGAAAATATTGTGGAAAGCTTACTGTATTCAATCTAGACGCAAAGAAATGATTTACTAATCATTTTAATGATTCATTCGCCACACCCAGACTACCTTCAATAACTATCACAGCTAACAACCCAATACTCGACAACAACCTTGAAATAATTTTTGACAGACATCTCTTATTTGAGAATGTCAAGCATCCAGACTTCCCTTTTTCTGCTTCAGGATCACAGCTTATGTCCAACAATCACACCCCTTCTTTGCTCCTTGACTCATGGCCAAGGTCAGCATCAATACTTGAATCACCGCCTGCGATGGCCTTGGTTACACCTCATCACTCAACAATCCCATAAAAACAAAAACTTAGTGTATATTAAGAGCTCTGCAGCTTTGTTTGTATACTCAAATGACGAGATGTTCGACAGAACTTCTAAAGACTCCTTTTCCAAACATCAATAATAATAATTTGTATAGTAAGCTTCTTCTCCATAACCACAAAACAATTCACTTTTCCAGTTTTAATGATGGTCATTGTTATCATGGTTACTATTCAATGACTATACTAAATTCAAGACCCGAGGACTTCCACTGAGTACAGGCACACTCAGATAAGGATGAATAGTCCTCTAATAACAGAAGTTCAATTCCCATATTGCATAAAACACCTGTGCCAGAGTAGCTGAAACCAATTATTGATTGAAATGAAACTGAAAGTCTCTGGCTGGCTAAATGCAGTTTTAGTGGCCTAGAATGGCACTCAGAATAGGCAATGGGCTGTAAAACTGTGTCTCAAAGACCATGCTGTCTTGTTAATGAGGTCCACTGTCTCGTCTGTCCTCCATTCGTCTGCAAACCCTATTCCTTTTCTTGCTGCATGCAGCATACTGGCATACTGGTCACATCTTCTTGCATTTTATGTGTTAATGATCTTCCTTTGTGACATCAATTCATTACAGTACATAGGTATATACCTTGTTATGCCTCCTACTTGATAAATTTCCCAGTTTGTACCAACCTTTACTACAGCTGGTACAAATATGTGGCATTTGTGTGACTGAAGGAGAAATTGATCACCCTCACATGAGGACTCTACACGGAAAGGAAAGTGGCAGCAAAGCTCAGGTCGAAGGATTGTTTTGTATTCCAGGAGCCGTCCTAATCCAAATAGAATATTCACAGTAGCATATGCAATGCTGTGACTAAACTCAATATTTATTGTTCATAAAGTGCTGAAGCTGAAATAAAATACAACCAAAGCTTAGTAGTCTGAAACATGGTATTGTATGAGGAGGTCTGGAGTGGCAGGGAAGACTGGTGTTAGACTGGTGCAGGACATGTATGCAAGATGTGAGACGGTGCTGAGATGTGCTGTAGGTAAGACAGAGAAGTTCAAGATGGAGGTGAGACTTCAGAGATCAGCTCTGAGCCCCTCTGCATTTGAAGGGATGGATAAAATAACAGACTAGATTAGACAGGAATCTCCATGGACCATGATGTTGGTAGATTACATTGTGATCTGTGGTGCACGCAGGCAGAGGAAAATCTGGAAAGGCAAAGGTATGCTCTGGAGATGAATAAAGGTTAGTCGCAGCAAGACAGAATGTCTGTGAATTGAGGGGAACCAAGCAGAATGGTGAGGCTACAGAGGTTGGAGGATTATCATTACTTGGGGTCAACAGTCAATGGAGAGTGTGGAAAAGAGGTGAGGAAACTGGTTCAAGCGGGTTGAGATAGTCTGGGGTTCTATGCGATACAGGAATATCAGCCACAATGAAAGGAAAGGTGTACAAGACAGTTGTGAGACAAGCAATGCTGTGTGGCTTGGAAAGGAAGACATGAAGCAGAGCTGGAGGTAGCAGAGATGAAGGTGTTGAGGTTCTCTTTGGGGGTGGCGAGGATGGATAGGATCAGGAAAGATTCTATCAGCACATGTTAGATGTTTTGGAGATATGGTCAGGTTCAGTCATGTACAGAGGAGGGAAAGTGAATATATTGATAGGATACTGGGATTTGAGCTACCAGGCAAAAGGTCTAGAGAAAGACCAAAGAGAAGATTTATGAACATAGTGAAAGAGGACATGAAGTTATTTGGTGAGACAAGAGGATACAGAGAATAGGGTTAGATGGAAGAGTTTGATTCGCTGTGGCAACCCCCGAAGGCAAAAGCCAAAGGAAAACGGAGATAGCTTAGTTGTGTGGCTGATGGATTATTCTTGTCGGCTTGGAGCAAAGACGTTCTGTTTCTACTGAATCTACACTATGAATATATAAATCAGCCACAATTGAACCACAAAAGGAAAAGAACAGTGGCACAGTGGTTACCTCTGCAGCTCAGAGCAAGAGCATTCCTGGTTCAGTTCCGACTGATACTTTTCAATGTAGAGTTGGTATCCACTACGTGGAGAAAAAAAAATTGTGGGGGAAAAAAAAATATCTAATAAAACTATCTGTGCTTGAGGAATTCCCCCCTGCCCTTTTTATTTTTATAAATTGCTTATCCATCATTTTGAAATTTTAAGGGTAGCACTACAGCTATGCATTAATACCAGGAAGCTGGCAGCCTCAATGTCCTGATTTTTTGTTATTCTTGTTCAAGGTCAATTTTTATGAAATAAAAAGGGTAAACAGAGAGGTTTCCACTGCAATGGAACCCAAACCAATGTTACTCTCTTATCACTTTAAAACACTGGATATGCTTTGTGGTCACACTGAGCAGTTGGACTGATTAAAAACTAAAGAGGGTGAAGAGATGTGTTTCCAGACCTTCATGTAGAGAGCCTGCAGGGCAGTCCATTGAAGTTTAACCAAAATCTCAAACATTTGCAACAATATGGACTTGACACAATTCACTGCTTTGTTTCAACCTTCAGAGGGGGGTCACTAAAACTTTCCAAATTACGGTGAATAGAAAGTGGGAAACTATTTCTAATTAATTTTGTGAAGACTACTGACTCCAAAGCCAGTTGATCAGATTGGCACATTTTTAGGTAATGAACTGATCATTACAAGATCTTTTAGCGGTGTTTCTCAACCAGGAGTAACACGTGCATGTTTTGGGGTGTCAACTGTTTTGAGAATTAAAGATAAAGGTCACGTTTTTCTCCCCCAGCAAATTCAAATATCTGATGAGTTAAATGAATTTAAAAAGAAAAAGCTACAGTCATTATCCACATATTTAAAGCATCTGCTCTTTTACACCCATTCAGATGAATTTCCATCAAGGTGTTGGGAAATGGCCAGTTTTAGAACACACACACACCCCCACCCCCACCCCCACCCCCACCCCCACCCCCACCCCCACCCACACCCACACCCACACCCACACCCACACACACACACACACACACACACACACACACCTTCTCTGCTGGCCTAAAATCACAATCAGTTCTGCAAGCCCTATACGCAAAAAAAAATAAGTGTTGATTCCGCTGTTGCTTCAACCAACCAGATTTTGAGTTGGCGACACCAAAGCCCTCTAGCAGGCTACAGCAACGTCAGCATATTCACACCCTCTGATTGCATCGTCAGAGAGTGGACAAGTGTATTAGCGAAGAGAAGTGTACTAGCCAGCTGCGAACAGAAATATAGTTGTGCTTGTTTAATATTGGTATTGTCAACCCACAATGGCTGCAGGAGGAGGAGAAACGGATTTAGTCACTAATATAACATTTTCTTTTTGAAGAAAAGCTGGAAACAGTAAAGAAAGGCCCGGCAACTCCTAAGCTAGCGAACCTGTCACAACCAGGAAAAGGATTTTTCCGACATTTTCAAGCCACAAACTACGACCGGTGCCCCTGGCTCAGACTCCGAGGCATACTGCAAATTATATTGCTGAGAGTGCTTGGAGCTGAAGCGCACGGAAAATCTGTATGGCAGAATATTTGAACTCTTTTTGAGGAAAGAAAGGAGGATGGATTTTCTACAAATGATCAGAGTTTTTGGTGAGTAAAATGCTGCTATTTTACGAAAGAATACTGCAAGTTCATAAGGTTATTAATGGTGCTTTTTATGTGTCGCAGCTGTTTGCTATAAAGGCATTTATTGTGGCTACTGTCTGTTTTTGTGGCTTCCGCCACAGGCCTGGACTTTGTTGTCCCGGTTTGCTCAGATTTCATTCAAGGAAAAAACGTAATAATGATCAGGAACTGATCAAGCAAGAATGGCTTATTCAAAGTCAAGAAATACAATAATGACATATCCCGGGCCAGAATGAATGTCACCCCAAGAGGATTGTTCACCCTCTTTGCACACCCGCCGAGGAGGCATGGGCATTTTATTCCCTAACCTCAACGGTCAGGTTTACTTCCTAAAAAGGACTTGTTTTACACATTCTTGCAATTGTGGCAATTGGGGAGCCAGGCCGCGCCCCGAAGAAAGCTGCGGGGTGCGTGATCGATTACGTGAGGGATGCCAGTGGAAGAGTACGGCGTTGGGCATCCCTTTGTCGTCACGTGATGCGCTCCCACGGGCGAATTTTATCACTACTCGAGTTATCTATCTGCGATGCACCCCTCTTTATACTGCATTTCTGCATAATAAGACGTTTTTTTTATAGCCATAAACTAATTATTGGGGGGTGGATTGATTCAGAGCACTACTGAAGGCCTAGGTGTAAAATGCATGGCCCGCCACTGATATAGACATACACACATATATATATATATATACACATACATACATACACACCCGTAAACTGTGAATGTGTCATTGCGAATGATTTCTATAAATCCAGTTCAGTAAATCAAATTTAAATTAAATTTGACAAGAGATGATGAAACAGGTTATTCATAACAGAAAATATGGGATGTATAACTGACAGGGAGTTTTAGTTAGAAAAAAACACTGGGAATATATAAAGGAGAGCTGATGAGTAAAATTCTGAAACAGCAGGGTGTTTAGTCATCAATGGTTCACTTTCATGTGGAAGATATGAAGAGAGTTCCATCCCATCCCGTCTCTGGAGATCTGAATACAGAAAAAAAAAATCCTCCAGCTTAATTCCAACTGATAATGAGTTTTGAGATTGACGCTTGTTTATTTTCTAATATGGACAAAATAGCAAGTGAAGTTGATGTCAATATCATGCATTAATGTTTCACTATCGTGACAAAGCACACTATATATGTTTTTCTCTGAAATAATTATCAGGGCAATTCTGAGACTTGATTTTTTTGTTCATTATTAGAAACACCATTATTATGATTTTTTTGATTGTTTCAAGAGTTAACAATTTTATCACGAATAACGATTTGATGCAATATAAATGCATATAAGCCTATCCTCCATTTGCAATACCACTGTAACCTTGATTGAGTTTTGTTCCTTTGTCCTCATACCATATCTAAATCTTGAAATTCTGTTACCATGACAACCCTAATGGACACTCATTAGTTTTCTCTGGCTATAGTAAATACACTCCAACTTTCCCTTGCACTATTGAGTGCAGGGTATTATGTTTCTACCTCAAATTTTTAGTCCTAATGACTGTCAAAAAAAATGCAAATTACTATAACGTCTAAAAGTAGAACATGTGCATCCGGTGGACAGTGACAATTTCAAAATCAACAAGCCAAACAAGATAATTCATAAACCGATGTTACGTTTAAGGACCAACAAATTCGTCCTCGCTGTTATGGGCCACACCAATGTTAGAGTGTGTCTTTCACATTAACAAATATCAAAATCACATTTAATAGAGAAAACATCCCCACAAATCAGTAGTTTTGAAGGTACAGAAGTTCACACCAGATGAAGTTATTAAGCAAGTGAAATTAGATCTTCTACAGAAGACCTCTGATACCCTCATTCCTCCATCAACTTTCCTGGTATCTTGAATTGTGGAAGGTCCAGCCAATCAAAAATGTCTGACAGTGACACGATCCTAAGTTTTATTGACATCACAGAATGCTCGGATCTGTATGCATCAGCCTGGAGATAGAGTTTTAAAAAGGGAAAAGCTACTGTTGCTTTTTGTGGTCTGCATTATGAAATACATATATTACCAGGTACATTTCAACCAGTCTTCAAACTGCTTTACTTTAGTATTTATTTGGCTAGCATCTGTATGTTTGTATTTAAGCATTAAAACAAATAAAGGAATATTCTGCATTGGCTGTCTGATTACATCTTCCCACACACTCCAACACAACCTGTAGAAAATGTTTTTTTACATTTATTTAAAACAGATGCTGTTATGTAATGCAAGTGAACTGAATTTAAATACGTCAGTTTGGTATGTCGCTGATGAACACATCCCCGGATACATCAATTGAGGGACAAAGTCTTTCAAAAGACTGTTGTATCCAGTATTCTTTTTTTTTCCCCTCAATTCACAATGCGGTGACCTCTAGTCTTCCCTTCCCGTTACAGTTTGCAGTCTTAACGTCTGTCTTCATTCCAACAATGCATCTGAGGACTAGGAGTGAAAAGACAGGACGATTCCCAGAAGATCTTTAAAGAGATATGTCATGGAAGTCTTTTCAGTACAGGCACTGAGGCTCTTTGCTGGTTGAGGATATAGTTACAGATTATGGGCTGTCTTGTCAGAACACAGACAGCAGGGATGTCTTTCAGTGGGTTGTTGTCAAGTACACAAAGTGTAAATATACAGACCGGAGGCTTGATGTAGTTCAATGGTAAGAGGAATTTGCAGGCTGCATTGTTCTGCAGAAACCCAACCCAAGACTGATACTTCAACAGCAGCTCTCCAGACTGTCTTGGCATATAACTGTCACATTGCCGTACTACAATTTAAAAAAGCACGAGATAGCAATGAAATGAAATACAAACGGGCAACACTAACCCAAATTAGAAGAGCTAAGTACAGTTATGAAAGTTCAAATCAGTGTGAGGCTAAATAAAGCAAATGTGTGACACTTAAAAAGGAAAACATCACCACACCAGACAACACAAACAAACATCTCCACAGCAGGTGGAGCCACAAATACTCTGTTTTGAGCCCATTTGCCAGCTTGATGCCTCAGCTCCTCAACCCCGCATTCAAAAACCTTTTTAATCAAACCACACACTATCTCTAGGGTGCCTGTGTATGTGACTAAAGAATTATATATTTTTATTTTCCTGAAAATAACACTTGGTACCAATATTGCTCTTTGGTGATGCACTGTTCCTCTTGCTCTTTTTTTTATAGAACTGCTCCAGGTTAAATCATTCTTAATTCTGTGGCACATCTGCTCAGTGAACAACTGTTGTGCATAAATTGTCACTAAACCCCTTCCAAATAAAGTAAAGCTATTATGAATCAGATTTCTTAAATAATCACAATACAGATTACCTTTTTCTTCTTTAGGATTACTTTTTTATTTTACTTTCATGCCATTACATCATACATACACAGAAGTATATTAAAGATAGCAGGTTGTGAATGTCTTATCCATGATTTATTTAAAATGCAATGCCTTTATGCCTTCAGGTGCATGTCTGCAGGGCAATACAGAAATGGGGCATTTTTCTTGAAATCCAGCTTTTCTCCACTTTCACTCTTATATGAAAATGTAATTTGTTTTAAAAGTTTAAAAACACATTACTGGGAAAATCACATAAGCAGACACAAATACTCCATCTTTATACACCAATGTCTGAAATACATTTCAGAGGTACAACTTACAGTGCACATCTTTTTACTGACTTGTCAGAGAGATGCACAAAGATGCTTTGTGTTTTCAAGAGAAAAGAAATGTGATCAAATGTGTCCTTGACAGAGTGGTTAAAGAAGTTGTGACGTTGTGTTAGACGGTCTGTTTACACATGTATATCATACTGCTTCATTCAAGTGCCCAAAACAAATGTAAGAACCTACATTGCACAAACACTGATCCTCTGATTTCTCAATTTTCATCTAGAACAGCTGACAAACGATGATACGCTGCTGATTCAAACAGCCTTTTACTACTGGAGGTCCTCTATTTTGCTCATTCTAATGTAAAAATAAAATGTCCTTTCCTGGACATGCTGACTAATAATTAATTCAAAATTGAGACTTTAAATGCATCAGTTTAACACATTTCTACAGGGATGTTAAACTTAATAACCCATCATTGGCTTAATGCAACTGGCTGTCTTCTTAGTAACATCTCACTGCTATCCCTCATGCATGGTCATGTTTCAATACAGTTTGTGCATACTGAGCAGGGGTCAGTGAGTTTTGTGTTAGAGTCAGGCACGAGATGCATGAAGGTACTGTTGGGTCAGGGAACATTAAATAGTGTGGAAAAATGGAAAATCCATATGTGGCAGGCAGCCACAAATAAATCAAAGTATGGGAAACAGTGCAGGGTCAACAGTTGTCCTAGATCGATTAAATGAGATTCAGAGCAGCTCTGTTAGTGTCAATTACAATTTTGAAAACATTGGGATATATTTCCAGTGACTCAGATGAGATTGCAAATTACAAACACTGTTTAAAGTCATGTGGTTTGCAAAATACGATCCAGTTTCCATTTGATGCTTAAATGCATTAACATTCGAACAGTTGGTTCCTAGCAAATCATTTTTCATTGCTAGATGAGAAAAGAAAAAAAAATTACTTGCTGTAAGATCATTGTTTTAACCATAAGTTGGTTACCTTAGCCCCCACCAATATTCAATAAATGGAAACAAGCTCATAACAAAGTTGTTTGTAATTTTGAGTTTCAAGGAAACTACTGAAATTCAGGGGGATTCCCAACTCGGTCCAATTCTGGTTTATCTAACCAAAATACAATTATTTTCCTGTTGCAGAATTTAAGTGAGAGGTGTTTTATTTTTTACATTTTGAATGTTCTATTAGCAGCACATACACACACACACAAACACTTTGTAGTAAGTGCAATCGCAATTCCAACAGCATCACAATTTCCCCTCGGGGATAAATAACATTTATTCTGATTCTGATTCAAATTGTAGGATATTGATCATATCAATGCCGCTCAGTCCAGATGTACGTCCAGCTTTCCCGGAGGTGTGGATGAATGAGTTGGTTATTTGGAAGTCACATTTATCCCCTATGGCTACAAAACAATCAACTGAAAATGTAATTTAGGCAAAGACAGGAATTTTGAATTTAATTTAGAAGGGGTGGGATTCTATTTCACACCTCACTTTGTAATTGAGGCTGGCAAGACAGTTTATTTGACTTTCAGCAACCATGGGTTCCTCTCATAGATAAAACCTAGATGAGGGGGGTGAAGTAGAAGAACAAATCAGCTCCTCAAGCTACACTTTTGTTACAGCTTGATATTCGTTTTGTCTCCCAGGAAATGAAAGCTCCAGGGTACATTTATCCCCAAATCTGGTATTTGACAGACAGCTGGCAGCTTGTTTTAGAAGAGAGAATACATTTACACAACAAGGAAATTCACACTTCCACAATTTGTAGCCAGTTGAAACACAAATGGCTTCATGACAGAGTGGATTTCATCAGAGCAGACTCAACGGTTTTCACAATGGAGTCGAAATATGCTGAACGTTCATGCTGTCCCGCTTAAGAGGCTTGACATATCCATGTCCATGTTTGCACAGTGCATTTGTTCCTGTAGCCAGTGAGAAGAGAGAAGCCATTGGAGCTAATATCCAAGGCTGATGGTAGATTGTATTTATAATTCTTTCAACTTTGACACGTTCCAGGATTTGTGTCAGGATCATTTTCTCAAAATCAAGGAATGAGTAATGTTCAGGGGTTTTCGTTTTACTATTCGTCAAGGACCCTCAGTGTGATGCAGCTGCAGTACTTGGGCTAGCAAAGAGAAACTGTCAGTGTTTAAACTACCTTTTTGATTACTGAAAAATAAGACATACATTTCATAAAAACTAAATATATTTAAAAAAATTCTAAATTCTGCTCAAAAAAAGAAAAAAATTAGGTGCCCCAAGCAAACTCGGTCACGAACAACAGGCCAACATGAAGGAAGACAGACCAAGATGAATTGGGAAATCTCTCTTATATCATCATAACGGCTGACAGGCAGACACTGACCTGCTCTCAACATTATTACTTATAGCCCTTTATGTTCATCTTAAAAAAAAGAAGAAAATGTTCACTTGACAGATATATGACCAGCAAGTTGTCACATTTAAGTTGGTTAGTGGAAGGCTCTTTTACAATCCATGACCCACAATGATTACATTTTCACTAGATATCAGTCTTGAGACCAATCCAGACGTTTCAATCAGTTCTGTAAAGCTGCTGACAGGAAGGGTTTCCTCCCAATCAAATGCACAATAAAAATGTCACTTTATCTCACAGGCTGGATCTCTTTAAACGGAGGAAGTCCACAAGATAAAGAAAAGTTTAAAAAAGGCAATAGATCTACATCTATATTGTGCAATGTAATGAAACTTACAATCCGGTTTGATGCTAAATAAAAGCATCTGCTTCAAACTTTCAGTTCACTCGCTAATGCAGCCACAGACCTGCGGTTGCTCTTTCATTAGAAGGGCTATGTTTTCTAATTTGAGTTTATTACTCTGTGAGTAGTTCCTCTGCAGCTTATCTTAACAGTTTAAATGCTTTACTTTTCCAAAAGTTCTACTTTCTTGCTGTCAGCCACAGACTTTCTATCAATCCATGCAACCACACCCCTGCATAAAATCTCTCTAGGAATGCCTGCAAGTGTTTAGCACACATGCCAGCATATGTGAATCTAAAAGCAGGTGGCTCGTGTCAGTATTTTCCAACTGCACGCACCCCAACTCCAATTTTACAGAGGAAAAGTGAAACACATCAACCTCTTAGAACCTTGATGTTCAGCTGTGAAAGATGTCTGCTTGGGTGCAGCAACATACCACCACCACCATCACCGAGCTCCACGACAGGTTCTCCCTTCATTTACATGATTTGTTTTACCTCTTACATTCTCAGTTTGTAAGATGGAATGAGCATTTTTTGCATGACTCAGCCATCACACTTCATAACAGCGAACCGAACCACCTCACTCTTATTATCGATACCTCATAAGGAATGTGCACAAATCAGCTCTGTGTAAGTGATGCAGTGAAATATAACACAATCCCTTGGGACAATCCTTGGGCAACTAATATCCATGTTTGACGAGGCCACTTAAAGCTCAAATTATTATAGGAGAAATAACTCCCTTACCGTCTTTTAGCGCCCTGCATGGCTTGCAAAGAAAAAAAAATTATCTCTTGACAAATATAGCGATAACTCCGCACATTAAAATGGCTATCTGGTGCGATCAGCCTCATAGCAGTGATTCGGCACTCTTTTACAAACTCTCCAATTCTTTTATATTAGCTCATTTGCCACACCCTACAGTATTTAATAATGCAGTCTGGGGAAGGCTTCTTGGATCAAAATTTTGATAACTTTATTTTGAGTGAGTCTATTATTTGACCACATGCACTTCCGATTTTTGAACAGCATTGATGCCGGTATCTGATTTTTGTAAACTAAGAACACCCGCTTGTCTTTTACTCAAAAAAAAAAAAACATTCCACATATTTCGTCACCAGAAAACATGTGCAGCAATGATCTAACTAATCTCTAATTTCAACCTGTTATTTTTCCCCAAAGAGGATCAAAACTAACTGTCGTATTGTTATCTTTTTGTTTTAATGACTAAGTTGGGCTTTGTGATTCTAAATTCCTTGTGCATAGCTCAAACTGTCTGAGGTCATATACAGTTTGAAGGTCAAAACACTCACCACCACCACCACCCCCGCCCCCCTCAAGAAAGAACAACTACTCAGGTCATATCTGCCAAACCATACACAAAAATGTAAATAGAAACCAACTGCAATTTCAATCAGCCACATACAGAAATGTGTTTTGTAGACGGCATCCACATGTTGTGGCTGTAGTGGACAGTCCGAAATTCTTTGTGAAAGGGACATCGGGGTGCTATGGATGTATACATGCATTATGCATTATCCTTTGAGAGGAATACTAATGCATCATTTGAATGCAGAGAAATTTATTCATTGTTGGCTTCCATTTCATCTACTTTTCTCCTCCAACTATATGTGTTTTAAAATGCAAATGTGAGGTGTTTCTGCACTGACTGCATTCATGCCCAAAATTGTTTGGCTGAAGAGGTGGGTCTTTGTCTTCTCTTTTGTCTCCATCTATTATTTATAATTTTATTTTTTTTTTCCCATGTAACAGGGTGTGAATAAAGAGGAGGGAGGATTCTGTTAGCTAACAAGAAGAATCTCTCAACTCATTCCTCAGTCAAGGTCTCTGTTCTGCTCATCTAAAGTATGGCCAGGGTCTTGAAAAACAATTAAAGCATCTAATGAGAGGCCTGTTTAGCTGTCTGGCAAGTGACAAATATTACCTGACTGCAAAACAAATCGTAGTCTTTTGCATAACAAAGCAAGAGTATTGTCTGATTTTTGAATTAATTAATTATTATCATTATCATTATTTCTATCATGCAGGTTGTTTTATGTATACCTATGACAGAATTATTTCTTATGTCTAATGAACACTACTGGAGGTCATCACTCTTCAGTCCAAGTCACTAACTCAAAGCATATCTCCACACATTTAGTGGGATTGTGGAACTGTCATTTAATGCTGGTTTTTGACTGGAGTTTTTACATTTTCATCATAGTTTTTTTTCTTCCCCTTTTTGGTGTCATGCTGTTGGAGAACATGTCATCATGAAAACCCAAAAAAGTAGATTTTGTTTGTTTTTCTTGAATCTGATTTCCCCTTTTCAAACGAAAGAAGCAACAAGATCGTTTCAAAGATTTGAGCTGAGCGCCCTCTACTGCTTCATCCTGAAATTATACCCCTTCTACCGTCAATATAATCCATCAAAGGCCAAACCAAAACTAATCCCTCTGCCTCGAGATTGAGACTGAAATCCATGCTAACATGTGTGATCACCCCCTCCAACAGATATTATTTTGTATAATCCACTACCATCTCCCATGCAGTAAGCATGTTGTCAGATGCAGCCTGGTTATCAAAGTGGGTATATCGTTGCAACTGGATCATTATTTACACTTGGAATGGAGTGTTATCGTGTGACTTTATTGAGGGGGATATCACTGATTTCCTCTCTGCTATCCAATGCCACTTTTTCCCCTGCTCAAATTTGATGTGGAAGTTGCTTAACACCAGCAAGTGGCTGCAAAAGTAAAACTGCTTTGCATTCATAAAGTGCAATTCCAATATACTCATGAAGCTTGAGCTTAAAAGCAGTTTGGAGAGGATGACAGTTTTGAGTCAGGAATTACATTGAAAAATGTCCTGCAAGGGTCTGGAAAAGAACATTTTCTTTTAAATGAAAGGGAAGAGAAAGAGTGAGAGAGACTGTGTGATGAGGTGAAACATTTTGAAGAATTGAATGATGCGTACCAACTCATCTGGGAAATTACTGACAAAACAAAATTAGAGAGATGATTTAAAATCATCATTAGTGTGACAATTGCATCTTAGGGCCAGAACACAACACAAATTGAAGCAGCCAATATTGTAAAAAAATCTGGGGCTGATAAGGAGATTAAAAAGCTGAGGGAGTGAGACTACACAAGACAGATTGTCAAGAATTGATCGACTAAGTTTTCATTGATGGCTTTTCTACAACGACTAGTCTCAGGAGAGCTCCTGAACTCTTCAATGAAGATCATAACTACTGTAAATACAAAAAATAACAACAGTTGGGAGGTGAGGAAGAGTACAAATTTGATAAATAACTTCAGTGAACACTCAAGATATTGAGGATACTCAAATTTTGTACCTTCAAAAAGTGAGTTAATGTTATTTAAGTTAAAATGAACCCATCTAAAATGTATGATTGTCTCAGATGATGCAGCAGGTACCTAACTTGTTTAGATTACCAGAACAACACAGAGAAAGCGGTGCCGTCTGCTTGGATGATGTTGCAGTGCATTACAAATTTTGAAGTTACTGTAACCCAGCTTCTTACAATGGAAGGCAGGGAGTTTTGAGCCATGCTGACTGTAGTGGCGCTCAGGAAAACACAAAAAAAAGAAAGAACATTTAGACACAAGACCCGCCGTTTGTTTTCATACACATGGAAACTTGGAATAAGAAGTTAACGAAACAGAACAAAAAGGGGAAATTACATTCAGCATAGAGTGGTATATAATTGATGTTAGGCCAATTCTCCAACAAGCCAGCAGCGATCCTCAGGTACTCTTGTTGCACAAAATCAAATGCACAATTACACAAGCACAAAGCAAAGTGAATAAATGTATTGCTAGGTAACAATGGGGTGACGTTCATACTAAAAATATATGAACATCAGTAAAACCGGTAAGCAGAGTTTTACCTTCAGATTACTGCTTACCAATATAGCATCTGCACACAGCGTTCTTCCAGCCCCTTGTATGTTTAGAGTTGGAAATGTGAACTTGTACTGTATCTTGAGGAGATGACTTGCAAGTTGAAAAGAGCTAAATCAGACGATTTCTTGAGCAAACTGTCTCAACTTTAAGTTATTGGGAGATTACTGAGGGTTCCTATACGATTTAAAAAATTAAATTCCGGCATGCTCTTAATCATTATATTTTTCCCCTAATCAGATCACTTTTTTCCTCCAGCCAGTTTTGGGGTGAACTATGGAAACTGGAAGCGTATTAGAATTAATCATTGGATGTGTTTTTAATGATTACCTGCGGGAAACTGATTCTCCAAAGTAGCAGAGAATAAGAGAAGCACAAAATTTAAAATTATAACATTAAGCAAACATACTGAAAGTATTGAAGTTATGTATCATCACTAACAATTTTACGAGCTGTAGGCAATGAGCAAAAATGTAGAACTAGCATTGTGTGTGTGTGTGTGTGTGTGTGTGTATGTGTGCACCCACGCATGTTTCTTTCATCCAGCATTACCTCATGGTAAGATACATTCAGTCCAAGGACACTAATTTAAATTTCAGGTTCCACCTCAATGTCAGCAGAATGTCCCCTCAAGTCAGAGTACTAACACTGATAATTGGAGAAGTCAAAGTCAGCTTTACTTCAATTTCTTCACATGTACTCGACAGAGGAATCGAAAAGACATTTCTCACAATCCCACGGTGACATGAAATTGAAATAGACGGTAAAGTGCACAATAAATATCAAAATATATAAGAAATATTACAAAGAGCAAGAATGACAAAATGACAGACTTAACAGCATAAAATGTATAAATACATGTAATTTGAATGTAGAAAGCATCGCCAGACCAAAACATGTACTGTTGGGTTGTAACTGAATGTTTAAACTGGATGGCTTGTTCTGAGGCTTTGTTTGGTGTGTGTGTGGGGGGGGGGGGGGGGGGGGGGGTTAATCTCTCAAAAAAAGTTTGCAAAATTGTGAAAACAATTTTACAAACTCCTCTATGAATCACAAAGCCCCTGTCACAGCTAACCCCCATGGCAGACCTCCTCTTTACATTTGAGAAGTGCCATTAAGATATACATTGTTATCGCTCTTCACTTTGACTCTCGACAAAGAGAAGAAAATGGACCTCTGATGGAAGGGCAAAGGAGGATTGTGACAACCTCCAAAAAGTTTCACGCAAAAATCATCATTCCAGTCAGGGATATGGAAAGTCACAAGACTGCCCAAATTTGCAGAAACCTACATTCACTGTAACGGACAGGTAAACCTGCAAGACGGTGCCTACCCACACTGGGCAGATGGTGCAAGTTTCTTTGCAAAATGTCTTAAAAGGAAATGATATTAATCTGCTATTGCAGCCAGAGATTGTCAGGCGAAATGTTGAGACACATTCAGAATAAGGTGGCCTGCTATTTCAGCACCATGGACAGCACACTAGCTTTTTACGCAGCACAAACTGCTGACAGGACAACAACAAGCCCAACAAGACCTGGTAAATGACAAATTAAAAGTTGCAGGGGGAGGGCAAACAAAAAGAGAAGGGGGGGATAGGATACAGTTTCACGTTGGAAGGATGCTTACTGAGGATAAGATCGATTCATTAGTGACAGGCGTTTTGACGACGCCGTGGAAAACAACCAAATGTGTAATTAGAGTTTGATATGGCTCCGGTGTGAAAGACAGCCTAAATTTAATGGGACTCTAATTGATTGTATTTGCAACAGCTGTGATTCTTCCGCCTGTTAGGGAAAATGGCCCCTGAAGAGGTGGTGGGGGGGAATAAAACAAACAATCGAGCCGCACCTGGCGACAAGTTTACAAGTGCGGGGTAACGAACCCCGCACCAAACCGCAAAAAAGGTCACCGCTGGGAAAAGCTTGTTTTCACTTACCGCAAAAACAGCTGAATCCCATCGAGCACGAAGTAGCCGCCGTCGATTTCAATCCAACATCCATAATCTTTATCACCTTTGAGCTGGGTTGACCCGCTTGACAGATAAATAACTCCTAATTAAAAAGTAAACTCGGTAACTTTAAGTTCCCAGATAAGTTAAACCTCATTCTCGGAAGTTTAAAGCGACTTTATCCACTGTTTTTCTTCCTCTTTCTTTCCATTTTCCCCCCAAACAACCAACACTCATAATTACGCACTAGAACGTAATTAAGTGCAGCTGGCATACCCGGAAGTGCCGTGACGTCAGAGAGCGTGTTCACTGGCCTCTTAGTGCTCTAGTAATTCTGAGTGTTTTTAAAATGTTATTAAAATGTCATTTTAAGAAACATACGCAACAAATACAGATGAGGCTACAGAGATTGAATTATGTTAATTTTACAGTACTTTGTGACGCCTCCATTCTCTATTGGCTGAAAGTTAATCCTCATGTTGAGGGTGAAATAAAGGAGATCTTAATAAAGTCATGAAAAAAATGTTTTTGTGGGGAAATCTACTGAAAAAATATCTGGCCCATAACGCACCACTATTAAAGTAGACGTTACAGTTTACCGTGTGAGTTGCTGTTCTCTATTTCTACCAGCAGAGGTCAGTAATGTTTATGAGAATTATACCATTATTTACCCACACCATTTACACAGTATAGATGAATAGACATTAAAAAACTAAAAAGTTTTCACAATTAATCAAAGTACAGAGGTGAGGCACAGTTTGATAGTTGTCCGGATTAACATGTTTACGTAGGATATCGCACATTGTAAAGGCAGTATTTCTGCATGACATAACTGTCATGAGATATTTATCTATACACCGATGATGGATGGATGGATGGATTTGTTTATACACTCCCTTAATTGAGATATTCAAATTTAATCTTAGATTGAAGATCTGCCAGGCAGGAGGTCTCGAGGAAGACCAAAGATAAGATTTATGGACGTTGTGAGAGAGGATATTAAGTTAGTTGGTGCGAGAGAGAAGGATACAGAGAATAAGGTTAGATGGAGAAAGTTGATTTGCTGTGGCAACCCCTGAAGCGAAAAGCTGAAAGAAGAAGAATCTTAGATTGAAGATCTTTATAAGCTATAAAGTGTCTTGGCCACGAGCACTTTGGCACACAGAGTCAGTAATTGAACTGGCAACCTTTTGATTGAGGGGTACAAGTTCCACCAAATAAGCCACAGCCACATGAGTTGATTGATAAAATGTAGGGGTGCTGCGAAACAATTACAGTTACATATGAGAAAAAAAAATTGTGTGTGTCAGTGTGCATATTGGAAAATAATTACAATTTTCTATTTCCATGGTTATGGTACAATCCGTTTTGATATTGTACCTGCCAGAAGGATTTACAGATTGTATATTTTTGGTGCTGCAACCACCACTGCAGTGACTCCTGTGTGTGAACAGTGTGTTTTCAACATCTTCTCTTGCCACTGTTCTATCCTGAGACAACATTATGTAAAGTATTGTGCTTCTTTCTGCATCCTTCTGCTTCCTCCAACCACGATCCACTATCTCTTATCTCTACAGCCTGACTCAGCCCTGCTGTTCCTGTCAGCCCACTTTCCACACAGCCTCTGTGTAATCTCATTATTGACTTGCCACAATGGAAAAGGGATTTATTTAATGTATTTGAGGAACAAACCACCAGCAGCCTAAAAATACCCCCTCATGGGGTTCAAGGTGGTGCCTTTTTCATTGATTTAATTTGTTCATACAGGAGTTGTTTCACCCAGAACTATATCAAGAGTGTGTGACTGTGGTCATTTGTGGATTTGTCGCTTCTGGGGCTGCCAAGAACAAGTCAAAGTGAGATTAAATCAGGAAGTGAAATCTGGAAGTTTTGTTGTTGTCTTTGTTGTTTTGTATATTGTCATTTATACACCTTCAGTGGAGTCACTGAATCTGGCAATAGTTTCTGTATTGGTGCTGTCAGCTCTAGACAAAGGATTTTAGAATTAATTTCATACTAGGTCAATGACAGTTGCTGTTTAAAGATCAGAGGGCTCAATGAGTATATGAGTGAGTGCTTGTGTGTTCGTGCGCACATGCACACATAGAGCTGTTGGTTTATTGTTCAGGGTTTAATGGTTGAAAGGTCTGCTTGATTCCACAGTTGAGTGTTTCAACTCCAGTCCCAACCGGATCTGCAGCAAAGGAGATCACCACAGAGAAACCTTGACTAAGGGGATTTGAAGCAGAAGCACTTCACAGATGTCTTATCCTTCTGCTTTAAAACTGGATGCCTAATAGGCCCATCTACATTTCCAAGAGGAAGAGAGAGACAGTTGCTAGATATAAGGATATAGGGTTTTGATTCTACAGCAAAATGAGAAGGTTCACACAAAACATGGGCTTGCTCCTGTTTTATTTGACTCAAGCTCATTCAGAAAATAAAAGAAAATAAATGATACTTTGAAAAATGATCTTGTTTGTAAATTCCAGGCCAAATGCTCCCTCATTCACAGCAACAGATCACTATGTGTTGTAGCTTATTGGTGAAAGCATAAGAAGCCAGAGAAAAGGCATTCAGGCCCAAGGAGAACATGCAAGTTCCACAGAACGGCCCCAGTTGTTGACAGGATTCGACCTGGAGCCTTCTTGCGGAGAGGAGACAAAGGTAACCACTGTAACACTGTGCTGCCCCTATATATCATGTAGTTATTCATTGTCCATACCACTTATCCTGCACTCAGACTGGAGACGGTCTAAGCCAGGGGTGTCAAACTCATGTTGGTCCAAGGGCCACATACGGCCTAATTTGATGTCAAGGGGGCCGGACCAGTGAAATCATTACCGAGAAGTAACAGTAAGTACAAATTTTTCCTTTGTTTTAGTGTAAAGGAGGTAAACTGGAAAATTATAAAAATCTTTAAATGTAATGAACGGTTCCTCTAAAAAATACATGATGAATTAATATTGAAAAGGAATGTTAAAAAAGAATTGATGAAATGACATCCTAAAAATATTGTTGAGTTAAAGGAGAAAATCTTGTCACTGTGGGAAAAAATTGCCACTAGAATTATTAGAAAATGGATTGGTAGCATGTATAAGAGGAGGTATAATGTGTACTATGCTAATGGTGGGTATTCTGGTTATTAAATTAATCTTTTTAAGTTTGCCTCTTTTTTAGCTATTGTTGTTGTGGTTTTTATAGAAATAAGAAAAGAAAAGATCGTTTTAACAATGTCACTGGATGTTTTTTCATCAAAAAATCATTTTGTTTTCAAATTTTAAAGCAAAAAAAAATCATTGCAAATTTACTTTTTCATTTTTTTCCTTGCCTGTTTTTTTTTTTTTTTTTAAACCCACTGTATAAACCCCCCCGATGCATGTGAGAAAAAAACGCACGGGCCCAGTAACACAAAGATTTGATCTCAGACAGGGGGCCACAAAATATTATTCCAAGGGCCGCAATTTGCCCGCGGGTCACGAGTGTGAGACCCCTCTGGTCTAAGCTGTCACTGGGCGAGGGGTGAGATACACCCTGTACCTGCCACCTGGACCATCACAGGGTCACATATAGAGACATACAGTCTCTCTCTTCACATAAATGGTCTTCAATTAGTCGCAGGAAACCAGAAAACCCAGAGAAAACCAACACAAGCGGGAGGAGAACATGCAAACTCCACTAGAATAGCATTCAATATTATTTTACCTTTCTTGAGGATCAAATGTTTCCACAGCTATTATTATAGTGAGATTGTGTGTCCATTTTAGCGGGACATAAAATAAATTTATTCCTTGCACAACATCAATAGGTCAGTTGCACAAATTGATGATAGTGGAAACATCTGCCAAATGTCAAACTTGGAACTGACTTGACTGACTGGACACACACACATTTATTTATATAACCACATTCATCGTTCAAAAATTCAACTGTAACAAGAACTTTATTGAAAAAATTTTGACTTGAGACGGGAGATAACCATTTGAATGAACTGGCTTTGTGGAGTTTGAGAGAGCAGTGAATATTTTAGACTTGCAATAGACTTAATAGATATCATGTATCTTTTTTTAAATGATAGAGGATTTTGGTTGAAAAGGAAACTTGTGACAATAACATATTAAAATAACCAACAATAAAACAGTTAGCAAAGACATTATTCAATATGAAGCATCCAACAATTTCCATCTTCATCCCCTGCCAAAAATATCATACAATAAATGAACCCTTGTGATTATGTCTGGTCTAGATGACAATCAAATGTTTATTTTTAATATTCACACATTTGAAAATATATTATTCGTGTATAACAGCCTCTGCTATTACTTCACATAATAAGGAAAAAAAATGTTTTAAAAAAGATATGTATGAGACAGATTTAATTTGTTTAAGCTGGTTAAGAACTGACCAAAATTAGTCCTTGGTGCTAAAAAATACCTCCCTTAAGAAATAAAAAGATATATATAATCCCTTTTGACATTTCGACATGTCCAGTGTCCAGTTTCACTGGCTATACACCAGAGGGCACTCCTACAAAACCTTTAAACAGTCCTTCCTCATTGTTTTCACTGTGTGGTATTATGTTGGTGCATTTCATACATACACATACACATACATATATACATATATACATATGTGTGTGTGTGTGTGTGTGTGTGTGTGTGTGTGTGTGTGTGTGTAAACTCATTTTTTACCTCATCTGGCCAGTATTGGCTGTGTGTCATGCTCCGTTCCTCTACCACTCAGGAGTTTGAGGGTTCCGCACTGGATCCTCTGGACAGAGATTGTTCTTGTGCTCTTCTGGACAGACTTGCCAGATGTCCTGCCTGGTATCTGATGGAGCCATGCTCCCAGCTTGGAACTGACTTGACTAACTGGACACACACACATTTATTTATATAACCAGGATCTGACTATATGAACAATATATAAAGAAAAGGACAGAAGTAGTTTTTGAACTCTGCAAGAAGACAAAACTGACCATTAATCAAAGGTTGTCTTAATGCAATTCATTTTAGACACAAAAAAAGATTTTGGATTTTTTTAATATGGTCTATATGTTTATTCATTTATTTAGTAACAAAATAATGTCTTTGCCTGTAGCCTTGGGTTTTAGCTTGCTTTCTTTATGACTTGTACACACAAATCCATGTCATTCTACACTTTAGAAAATTGATTCAGGCCTCACTGAAGGGTTGCGGGAGTGAGAAATTAAAACCCTCCTAATTAATGGAAATTTACATTATTCATTAACAAACAAAATAAAACTAAATACCCTTTTTACACCTTGTTATGCATGTAATGTATCCAGTCAAGCAGGACTCTTTCTGCACTGCATACTCTTTCTTTCATGAGCATTTTTTTTTCTATTCTGTATGAAGGACACGTCATCTACAATGTTTCAAATCCTCGTTACCTGCTTTGTTGCCAGATAAAAAAACATATTTGATGAATAAACAACTTAAGCCTTTTCATTTCCAAGCACAACTGCCCTATTAACTGTCTCTTTCACTATTAATTTATCCCAATGTTCCTAATGAGCCTCTCTTTGAACTTGAAGCATTTTACAGTTTACATTTGGATTTTTGTTCTTTTCAGTTTTGATTTATTGCATCCTTATGACACTTCTTCAAGACTTTTCAACATACATCCATTTACTTGGCCTTGCTTTCTGAAAATATAACAAGTGTAGATTTTAAAATCAGTAATAGAGTATCTTTGAAAGTTGGAAGATAAGTGACGGATCTTGATGGGAGAGATGGGGCCGCTTGTATAAGACGACTGCTTTTTCACTTGTACGTCTGACAGTCAAAGAGCCATAGACCAACTTAATAATCTGCATCCTCCCTAACAGCCAGAGCCATTTCATGCAAAAAGGTGCAGCGTTGTGAATCAGAGGCAAACCAGGCAATGGCAATGGAAGGGGGTCATCTACAGTTTCTGTTGCACAGTGAAAGTGCATTAGGGCAGAGTAAGAGAGCACTTAACGGTTCTTAGGGGGGGCAGTCTGAGTCAGAGACCACAAAACTATCTCAAAAATAAGAGCATGAAACGAGAAGTGGCAATTCAGTCCTTTTCCCATCCTACATGTGAATGTTTGTATTTCTTTTCTTGTTGGATGAAATGATCTGCATCCAGCTGGATCCATATGGTGGTGCGCATTTTGAGTACAAGCAGGTTGCGTAGGGCTACTGTTACACATCTTAATCCCTGGTTTTTCCGTAGAACCAAGGCCCTGCTTGAGAACTAAGGATTCACGGTCAGCCACTCCCGTTTGCTTCGTGATGGACAGCTCTACTCTTCCCCAAGTGAGTCTGCTAGCTGTATTGACTCCCCTCCAACGCCTAATTCCATTAATCAGTCCAATTTCCCTGTGGGCAGTGGTTTATTTCCATCATGAAATGCCTGATGAAATCTTTAGACACTGCGTATTAGGGAACAATCCCTACAAATAGCTGATAGTGTTAACCAGTCACAAGCTGCGCTGAGGCATCGCTCAGCTCTAATTTGAAAGGGAGTGAGGTGATAATGCGATGTGTCATCCTTTTGTGGGCGTGCATTAATGGCGCCAGCCAAGATGGCAATTGATGGCAAATCAACTTCTTCCAGAGGGAAGGGAATGGAGGGGGGGTGGGGGCTCAGGTTGGAGGGGGGCAAAAGAACATTGACTGGCAAACCGTAGAGCCACAGCGGCCTTAAATCCATTACTTCCCCTGATGGGGAAGGTTTAATGTATCTTAGCCGTGGAAGGTATGTGCATTTCACTTTATCTTTCCTTTATCTCTCTGCCTGTCAGCTGAGGATTTGTGTGTAATATCAAGGCGAAACACACGCGCTCTCTTCTGTTCTGTTTGTTATTTTAGGTGAGGATCAAAAGAAAACTGTAATAAGACTATACTGGATACTCCTTACTTGAATCTCAGTCAAAGGTATTCCCTAAGATTTGGAAAACCAATAAATAACATGTATTGATTTTCCCATGAGGTGATTCATGTGGTTACTTGAGGCGATACTGAATTAAGTGCACTCTTAGAGAGAGCGGATGCAAATCATAGAACAGCGCCATAAAAATGTTCTTTGCTCACCATTTTACATATCAGAAAATGGATTTTACACTCATTTTGTTATAAATAGACCTATATATCTGCAGAAAATGGCATAGGCACATAAAACATGAAAAGTTCATCAATGTAACCGTCTAAAACTTGAAATATTGAGTGCTTTGCAGACCAAAGTCAATCAATACCACTGACACAATCACCTGCAGTGGTTTATGACTGACAGCCGTCTACAACCCACTGGCTCTGATTGAGAGTCATTTAATAGATGTTGAACTACGATCTGTAAGATAGGAGTTAGCGACAATACACATAAAAGATATGAAATCCATGAAAAACAAATGACCTACATCAACTGTAAAGGTGGAACCATAGAGGCTCTCTGTATTTTATTTTGGCATTCACTCAGAAGAGCAAAATGTGTGTGTGTGTGGCGGAGGGGGGGGGGGGGGGGGGTGATGAAACATCTCTAGACATGAACTTCACCCAAACATAATAAGACACTTTGCTTTATAGGTCAGTGAAGATAAAAAAAAATGTTTCCTTGGACCCATTTGACCTGAAAAATGTATGGAAATTCTCTGTGAAGAATTGCAGCCTAATAATTCAGATGTGATTAACTTGTATTGTGTTGTATTTGTATTTTTGGCCCAGAAACTACAAACAATATAAGCTCATCAAAACCAAAGCAAAATGAGAATATAAAGCTCAACAAAATGCATCAAAAAATGTACTCTGAGTAGGAACAAAGTAAAAGATACAATTTTCGTGATATTTGATCATTTCCTTGACCCACTAGTCAAGTTTCTCAGAAGCAATCATGTTAGACATGTCATTGGCTGACTATAAAAAATAAATTGAAAAATTAGAGTTTGTATCCAAATCACATGATACATCCCAGAATTCTCAACAGATATCAGCGAATGATCATAAATATGAAATTGCAGCAAATGTTCAGCTTGCCTCAGTAGAAGGCTGGCATTACATGACATATTGTATAGCATCATTAACACAAGATAAGATATTTACAAGTCAAGAATGCAGATGGTTTGCTCAAAAGACATGTGCACATCATTGAAACTTAATTAAAAGAAAAATATAATCTTTCAGCCAGGCGATAACCTTTTTTTGTTATATAACAATAATAATAAAAAATAATATTTTTCATGAAATATCCATTCAGTATTGATTGCGTAAAATATCTCCCTTGCAGGAAAAAATAAAACATTTTTATCAAACATACTTTTGTCGAGGCTACCGTGAAGAATAAGCAAGTATTATTAAGTGGTGCTGAAAGATCAAGGTAACCCAGACGTTCTGATAAAAACACTTGCAGTCTAGGGATATTCAATATTCCCAGGGTGTTTTCTGCTGTGTTGGGGTTTCCCAACTGAGCCAGAGAAAATGTTGCAACTATGTGTTGCAGGGGGGTAAATCTCTTCTCAGTGCTGGTGTGTATGTAACATCCGGCCCACTTTGAGTCCTTGAATGGGATCTTGGAAAGGCCTGTCTGATCTAAACCAGATCAGTGTTTCATTACTGGACTTCCGTGGTCAGCTTGGATCAGCCGTGTGGTTTGGAAGAATGGGGTGTAGAAGTAGTTGTTACAAGCCATCTGGTGTCTGTGTAGCTACAGGGGGAGCTGTGTCTTAACTCTAAGTCAGGGAGTTTTTTCAGTGGGTATTGTACTCTGAGAGGGCACCATTGGTGGTTTCAATAGGAGGGATCTCTGGGCTGCGTCAGCAGAAAGAGTGAACATAAATTGCTTCCCAAATCACTTCCTGCTTTTGGTATATGATGCGATTTTGACCCGACGTCAGTCCAGGGGATGGTTGGTAATCTTTTTTTGGCAAAAAAAAGAGAGAAGGTGGAAATATTGGAGGCGAGTTGCCGCAAATATTGAGACCGACTTTAATTTTGTCCTGTACAGTGGCTCTGCTGAAATTTTGAAATATTAAGAGGAACTCGGAAATCCACAGTGAGCTTGAAGTCAAGCCACTGCTCAAAGCAGTTAACTGATGTGGTTCGAGTTTCTCCAGAATAAAAAGATCCTCATTGATATTTTATTGGAGAAGTGTGAGTCATTCCATGTTTCTCCGGGACATCCTGCAGTATTTGCATGAGGCTGACAATGATTCTTCAAGGGTGAGGGCTTCACATGTAAAATGATTATTTCAAAATGCATAGTTTACAGACATGAATGTATGTTTGTGGCGTCTGCTAAGATGGCAAATTACCGAGCAGGTGATGTGTCACATTAATGGACAAAGAACCATGATAAATTAATTGAAGCAAACTTTCCCGCAGCTCACCTCCAAGAAGATCTTTTGCATTACTGACTAATTTCACTATGGGGCATCTCACAAAAATGTGCCTGTACAGATGTATTTTGTCATCAGCTGTCTGTAAGTTACACTAGGCGTGACGAATCAAAGTGAAATAATGATTTACTCGCATAGCACAGTTGAGCTTTTAGTCGGAACAAAATTTTGACCAGTTTTGCATACTACGGACAGAAGAAACTTTTAAATTTACCTGTTGTTGAATCCTATCATTGACAACAATTGATCATGACCTGGATGACTGAGAACCCCGACACACCTTTTGAATGCACTGATAATATCATTAGGTCATCTATTATTGTAAAAATGTCTTGTGTGTTAATGCCTTCTCTTGACAAGTAAGGGATGATGCTGTAAATCAGAGAAAAAAAATCAGTTTGACAATCACACTCACACTTTTGAGAATATGCGCCAGTCTCTCTCTCTCTCTCACACACACACACACACACACACACACACACACACACACACACACACACACACACACACACACACACACACACACACACACACACACACACACACAAGCACACAGTCATGTAAACAATATATCCAATTTTTGCACAGTAGTATACAGCAGGTATTGTATTTCTCGCATATTTATTCATGTATTGCATTTGCTGATTTTAACTCCTTCAACATACATTTATATGGTTACAGCTCTGTTTTAGTTTATTTCACAATTCATTTTTGATGTAACAAAACCAGCTATTATCTGCCGTAATCCACATGACAAACTGTTATAGAGCTTGTCTGCTTTCCTGCTAAAAATCCTGATGTGGGAGATGAAATTGCTTAGTTTGTGATCTTGTTTCTCTTTTTTTCATATATTTTGATGGAAATTCACAATCAGCAGCTATTTGTAAATTGGGCACTCATTTGGTAAACTCTTAACAAATGGATAAGGCTGTTGAACTAGTTTGACAAGTTAGTGTCCTCAAATCCAGCACGGATATTATCCTCCAAATTAAACCGTATAATGTTACGAGATTGCAGGCACAAGTTTGTAATTTTATCCTTACACTGTTAACACTGTCGGAGCAATAAATGACTATCTTGTCTTTTTTTGTCTGATCTTATCTTATCCTTAAAGCGGAAGAAACTTGTCTTCATGTATTTTGATAAATGACCAAGTAATAAATAACACTCAAATTAAGTACTGGGTCACTACGGGGTAATTAATTGGAGAGGGGAACCAAATCCTACTGTAAGTGCAGAGTATGCCTAGAGGCTACTTTTAGAGAAATGTACAATTACATCATAAAATAAGTGATTAGAGAATAGAGGGTTACGACCAAAGTCATTTTAGCAAACACTGTGCAGCATTTTCTTATTTTCTTCCGTACACACATTAGTGTAACAATAGTAATAGTTAAGCATATCAAGTGATTATTTAAAAAAAAAAAAAATACTATTTAACTTATGGGAAATTAGCCAGCAATGGTAAGGAATTAAATACACTCTAAAATATTATTCCTTCCATGAACACGTCTAACATTAGCCGACATTAAATCAAAATTAAAAAAAAAAGTCATCGCTATCGCTCTTTCACATACATTTTTGTTTGTGTTACGCATATAACATGTTTTTATAAATGTTAAAAATATCAAATTTCTCCATCAGAAATCAAAACAAACTTGGAAAAAAAGTAAACAAGATGTGCACATTTGTCTAAGTGTCAATGTGTATGCATAGAGTCATCCTGCACTTCATGATAGTCTCTGTATAACAGAACTCAAATACATATTCTTCAGCCTGCCTGATGGAAAATGTTTTGCATGGCTGCCAACGCAAAATGAAGTATCATACACCAGTTATTTGTTACTAGAATTGGACAAGTGCAATCATAGAAAAATAGTACAACAAACTCTTCGGGAATCCAGCAATTCAGCTTTAATATCTACATTAATACAAACAGCTTCTCAGCACAAAGGCTTTCTCTTCATACAGCCTTCTGCAGCCTTTTCAATGTATACACAAACACCTTATTTCCCTACGAGAGACATCTTTATTATAGTCAATTGTTTCTCCATCACAACAAACACACCAATAAAGGAATCTATGAGTGACCCCATGTACATTTCATCACGTAGTCATTCCAGGTGTTTCACGGAATACCGACACTGATAGGCAGGCTTCAGAGAAGAACAATGAAAGTAATATGCACAGGTCCTGCCCTTAATTTGTACATACATTCTTTTGCATTTAAACAAAAACCAGGAGGGGGGTGCAAGGGTTGGGCTTTGCTAAGACTCTCCACTTTGGCTGAGCAGCAGAGAGAAAGGCAACAGCTGTTCATTTGATGGCGCCTGCACCTTTGTTGACCCCATTTCCGTCTGTGCGGCGGCTGAGACAGTGGAGAAATTAGTTGTATTACCCACTCCCTACCGCGGCAGGTCTAGCTGTGATTCTGCCCAGATTCTGTCCATTACAGTGGCCCCTCTGTCTGATTAGCCCCAACACACTCCCTAACATGCCAAATCACTGTTTCACTAGGGCGGCGTGAACCTCCACTCGCCTGACAGACGGAGAGAACGGCGGCTCCAAAGCAGATAGGCATCTGTGTTGATGACTGGTAGTTACTTGGAAACAGACAGCAAAATGAAGTTGTTTTGTTCCAAACCAATTGGGAAATAATTGGCAGTGTGTTTGTAAGAATAATACTGGAAAACATGTTAAGATGAGATAGTTTCTTACTTTGGGGATAATGTTTTTTATTAGAAAAAGATTCTTACCAAGCCTGAGTCATCTTGTCCTATTTGACAAACACTATTAAATAGACTCGTTGAACCGACTAAAATTGACTTCATTTTTTTTGTATTGGTTCATTTGGTTTGTGAACATCCACATTAATCTATGTTGGGTTTTCTTTGCTTAAGGTCTTGATGTTGTCAGTGATACGTCTGTGTCATGCCTATCTTGGAAATAACTGATTATATCCTAACAAAATCATATCTATTAATTAAGCCTTTTTGTCAGATAAAGAAATTCTTCAATAATCGATATCCGATCTTAATGTGCGCTTGTGACCGACACAGAATTCCTGAAGAATTTTAATTTAAAAACCTGCAGCACAGGCTGTACTGCCTGAAGCACTGATGCTTCTACACATTTTTTCAAGCTTTATTAATAACAAACTTCAGAGAAACAATCACTGCACCGCTCGATCACTACACAGCTACCATTCACGACTGCACATTTATTATTAGTAATTCCATTATTATTACAGCGACTCCACAACATGGCCCTTTTAGGCATCTGGATTCAAACAGCGAATCCGGTATATCGTTCCCGGCTCATAAAGTTAAATCTGATTAAATGTTATCGATAATATCTGGTTCCTCTTTTTTTTCCTGAGAGAATATTGTGAAGACAGCCATGCAGATTCTGCAACCTGCATACCTATCTGAGAGCTCAGTGTGTACAGTTTCCACTTCTGCTGACCGCCTAACCATTTTTATTGATGGGGTGCACAAGAGGCATTTGAAGAGAACTATCCTTTTTTTAATATTTGCTCTAAACACAACAGCAGCCTAAGTCATATCGATTGTGGCTGATTTAAAAGTGCCTGATGCAGGGTGTCTCTAATCCGTAGGGTCTTTTAAGAGTCACCTGGACTCATAAATGGGCCCTTTTAGAAGAGTATAATGTGTTCTTAAATTTTTTTTTTGATGGGAGGAGGAAAGCCGCTCCAGGTACCCATACAAACTGACTTAACACACTGTGAAAGGGTCAATTTGGGCTCCATTTTCCATTTCTTCGTTATCTGCATTTGGACTCACACTGGGAAGCTCAACATGAGCTGGGATGGGCTTTGAGAAGGTCTGCAAATTTTGACGTTTACTCGCACTTAAGAGGTTTTTGCGCTGAACTAGTGGCGGTTAATTGTTAATTGTTTTTGACCTTGTATACATACAAAAATAATCGTGATGCATGTTTCACATATACATGCACACATCTCTACTTCTGATCTGTAAATGAAATCTAAAAAGTGCTGCTTGACCCTCTCAATTCTTCTCTGAATGGAAAATGAAAAGTCTGCCCTCTCCGACAGAAGATTAATACATGACACAAAGCTTTTTTATCCCTCGCCGTGTTTCTCTAACAAATCTACTCCAAGAAGGTGCCTCATGCAGCGGCCAGCCGGAATGACATTTTGTCTTTCATAAGCTTGGCAATACTCCCCGGAAAAAGAATGATTAATGATGAATGAAGCAGAGAAGGTGTGTAACCCTTTTCAAATCGCACTTACTCTGTAAAATGGAGACCACTAATTACATCGCTGTTTGTATGACCTCTGCTTAAGTGCATGAAAGCCTGCTGGAAATGCCAGGTGCAATTGCGTTTTCAAGTAACATTTTAAAGGTCCATGTGGGCACTCTGTCTAATAAAGGCATTTGTAAATGACTCCTCTTTCAGACTCCATTAGGAAGCGAAGGAACATCTCATCATAGGATTCAGAGTCAATAAGCATGTAATCAGGACATCCAGAGAAAGTAGCAACAAGTGAAGGGGATAATTAATGAGATCGCCTTATGAACTGCTTAATTACTGACTGTTGGCCTCTTCAATTGTCCCCCAAAGTGCTGCATTTGTTACCAAGTTGACATTATGTCCTGATTGACAGAGCTGGCAACCGAGGGAGGTAGTCAAGATATCCAAGTATAAAATTAATTAGCAATTTCCACATGAAAGCTAGGCAGGCAATTACTGACGATTAATGGGTCGAAAGACGACGCAGCCGCGTCATAGCATAAACAAAATTCTCCAGGTGGTTTGAATTTCATCTGTGCAGTTGTAGGTGTTGATTAATAGAAAAAAATAAGCTATTTCTTTCCTCTTTCCACTTTGTAGATTAAAATACAATACAATATAATACACATTCAATCACCTCACAGTGAGGAAATTCCCACTGTAGGTATTGCCCTGTAAAAGTAGGATTTATTTTCTTGCTTTGTTAGTTGGCAGGGGTGTTTTATCAGAATCAGGATCACTTAATTTGTCTCCGAGGGGCAATTGGAGCACAACTGGGGTAGCATAAGCATCCGAAGAGCCAAACACCTATAAATAATCTATACAACTGTATAATAAGATGTACATCTGGACATGCTACAAATGGTAGTACATCCATAAATATCTATACAACTATACAATGAGCAAATATAAAAACTGTACATATTTATGATGTGCAGTAATCAATAAATACCATGAACAGTGATATACTCAGGGAGTTGAGTGGAGTAGCGATGGGTTGGGTTGGGGTGTTGGTTTAAATACCTTCTCTGCACAAGTGAAGACAGTTTTTAGTGGTTTGTGTTGTATGTACTCAGGTTTGCAAAGAACACTGGGCCTAAAACTCTAAAACATACAGTTTTGAACCACTGGGAAGGCAAACTCATCATGGCATGGACAGGATGACTTGACTTTGTCTGTCAGTAGCAATGAAAGACACAATAATTGGTAAGATAGTGAAAAGCAAACCACTCAAAATGCTGGTACATTAATGTTGAAAAACAAATAGCATCAGGGATATATATGGATAAGATAAGATAAGATAAGATAAGATAAGATAAGATAAGATAAGAACAACTTTATTTAGCCCAAAGGAAATTGTTGTGCCAGAGTTTCAAGCAAAACATAACAATAATAGATAATAGTAGGAAGGAGGGAGAATAAGAAATACAATAAAATATAAAGTGTCAAAGTTAAGGCTATCAAGTGTTTTAAGGTCTTACATATATTTGTGTGTGTGTGTATATATATATATATATATATATATATATATATATATATATATATATACACACATATTTTACATACTGTATTGTCGTAATACTATATAGAATGCACCATTATGACTTCCGCCTCCAGCAGAAATTATACACACATTATGATTTTAACCATTTTCATTATCATATGAGAAAATTTATTTTCTCACTCACTCACTCACTCACTCACTCACTCACTCACTCACTCACTCACTCACTCACTCACTCACACACTCTCACACACACACACAAACACACACACACAAACACACACACACACACACTTGTGTGTGTGATTGTATAAACCTCAGGGGGTTTTGAGAGTCCCTCTAAGTCTGGTGTCCCAGCCCGGACAATCTCTTACCCCCCACCCCTCAAAAAAAACTCACGTCAGATCCACAGGGGTTGCACTCAACCACAGCTAACCCCCCAGTATACCCTTCTCCACCCAGTACCACCACACAATACACACGGACACACGCACACGGACACACGCACACACAGTCTGCTAACGGGTGTGAGTCCACTGACCCGTTATGACCTGTTCTTTCTGAAAGCAACAAAGGTGGGAGTGAAAGAGGCGTGAGATCACACACATTTAAATCAACTGGATGAGTGCTCTTATTCATGCGATACCCACTAGGGTGAATGCTGACAATGTCCCGCTCGCCTCCATATTAGTGCAGGACAAGCTGAAGTGGCTGCATTAACTGCCACACTGGTCAATGAATTAAATCATTGTTTTTACAATGTGTCTATTCGCAGTGTGGAATTAGCTCAATACCTGTTGTGTGACAGACTGTATAGACTCATTACTGATTGAGGCACAGCCCTGGTCTTCAAACAGGCCAAAGCATAATGGCGCCGTCACATTATATATATAATGTAACAGCAGAGGATATTAATCATATGAGTAAGTAACCTGATTTAAAAGTGTGTATATTACTGATCAGGGTTGTTCTCGAAGACATGTTGGATTACAGGATCAGAACCAATAAACATTTCATTTGTGTGCGTGAATTCTACGTTTTAGAGAGGACCAGCTTCACTGTGGCCTTGCAGAGCTTTAATCAAACATTTCTAAAACAGAATTTGCAGGTAGGTTAAAAAGACATTTATACATATGTATGTGTGGGTAGGGGGGGCTGAACTCTAGCTCTAAGCAAACTTTCATAAAATAAATATCTGCTGTGTAACAAACACCACAACAACAACCATCTGCAACCTAACAAGAACATCTTAATGTATCTGATTTTTTTGTCAGACCCGCCTCACACTCACACCGGTTTTCTAGTGTTCATTGTTTACATAATCATATGCTCAATATTTTCTTGATAAAAAGTCAGGGGTTACGGGTTAGGGGATCAACATCAGCTGAGTAGACGTCAGTTGATATCTAAACACAACACTTTTAGTATTTGAATCATTTGCGCTGGTCTAATTTCACATTACAATGTTCCTTCATAATTTTGGGCAATGATCTTGATTTGTTACTGCCCTGACAAAACCTTTTGCCGGTAAAAAATGTGTATATTGTGTTACGAAGTTTACAAGCTGATCCATGTGTTTCTCTTTGGGATCTTAGTGCATCAGGAAACTGAGGTGGCTAATTTTGGTGTGGACAAAATAAATAAGAATGAGATCTGGCTCAGTATGGCTTGAGTGCAACAAATTCATGGAGTGGATGTAAACTCCAACATTCATGCGAAGTTTTCAGAAAAATGTTTATGTGTCTCCATTGTCAATAATGAATGTTCAAGTGGTTTGGCAAAAGTTGAAATATTTGAACTCAACTTTGGTATGAAATGACATGCCTTCATTTTTGAACCAGACAAATGCTAAGACGCAGAAGGAATAGTTTAATGTGACACATGATACTTTGCTTGGATTTATGAAATGACCAACAGAGCTACAGTTTAGTGGACTGGCTAGACTTTGCTCTGTATCGGCTGCAAGCGGCAGGTTATCTGTCGGCTTAATTTGCAGTGGCGCTGAACTTTTGGGGGGGGAATTTTTCAAAACTCCACCAACCAAACTGAAACACCATATCGCAATTATCTGCTGAGCGCTGAATAACTAACAAAATACGACGAGAACAAGACGCGTTTCAGGTTTTATTCACGTAAGCCTGAACATTGCTTTAGTTCTACCCTCCTAATTTAAGAGCTGACCCTCCGAGAGACAGGAAGTGTGGGACTCAGGAGGTGTTGTAATGCTTGAATGGGAGCATTTTCCCCTGGAGTGGGAGTCCCGCACTGCTGCGTGGATCCCTGCTGGCGAAGCCGAACAGGCCTAAGCCCCTCTTTTCTCGATGCCTTGCCTGTGGATTAAATGGCTTTCGTTTGCCTCTTTTTCTTCCACTTGCTGCCTCCACGAGTGGCATTTCACTTCATCTTCCCATGGCTTCGGCAGATGAGACAGCAGTTTTCTGTTTTTCTTCTTGCTCACTTGGAAGGAGCAAATGACCAGCGAGAACTCAATTAGCAACATGTCCCTCGCAGTCGGGGGTCTGAGCTGCTGCTTTTTCATCCTGCATCAGCGATCAAGCCAGTCTAAGTGCAAAGACAGCAAGCAGGGGGAAAAAATGGTAAATGAAATGGAGGGGTGGAGGGGGGAGGGGGGCGGCATCTGCCCCATACAGATTTGCTTAATTGGGTTTGACTCCCACAATTACAGGGTAATAATGGTCCTTTCAGCCCAGCCACGTCGAAGTGAAAGGCAGTTGCTCTGCACACCCGCATGCTGTCAGATGGTTTGCAGCAGAGACAGAACGGGGAGAGAGAGAGAGAGAGAGATGAGGGGCATTGGCAATGGACTTTGGTTAAGCAGTGGTTATTGAGTCTTTGATAGGACTCCAGGAGGCCAGGGCAGCAACAATGACAGAATTAATGGGCAAGGCACGATGAGAATGTCAGCTCAGTGGGGGCTGCTGTGGCCTTTGAGTTGCCTTCTGACGCCTCTGTGATTGTGCTCTCCACGACACTGTGAAAAGGCTTGACCTGTTGTTGGATCTGGTCTTGAATGCGTTTTTTTTTTTTTTTAATGCATTGTGCTTTCATCGTGCAATACCCAGGAGTTGTCTCTGAATGAGTTAGCAGCGCAATGAGGTCATGATCAAGTGGACATCATTTCATATATAAAAAGATAGAAATATATATATATATATTTATACACACCGTTACGGCACATCGTACATCGACTAAATGTTGAATGGGGAATAACAAACAGAAAAATGGCTGTGCGCTATTTAAGTCATCAAACAAGAGCTTCCTCAAGCACTAAAAAACAATACTGACAAACTTAAGTGGTCAGTCAATGAGGTAGAAATACAAACCATGTGCAAAGAACAACTGCGCACACTGAGGCCAACTTTGTTTGTTTTGAGTACAAATTTAAGGTCCTGCACTGGACTACATTAAATTTTTACATGAATTGTTGATAATAATAAGCATATTAAAGGACAGACCCTAATTATTAAAGATAACCAGTCTGTCTGTGAATTTCTTCCGACTATCTTAACTTTGTTCTCATATAAAATCAGAAGTTCAGCTTAATGGAAGGAGTTAAAGCCAGTATATAGTTATTTCAAGGGCATCTCAATGCTGAGATGCCCTTGGAATAAATATATAAATGCTGAGGAGAATAGCAAAAAATGTCATATTCAGACACCACATGCACAATGTGCATGACAGTATTACAGCCAGCTGATGATTCATTCCAATGTGGCGGTCTCGGGTCCAGTTACCAGAAATCAAGACATATTGTATGGTGTTCATTTTTTTTAAGTTTTGAAAGCCTCAAGAGCAAAGCTTGCAGCATTGTGACACATTTAGTTTCCACTATTCAAGAATACTTTCCATCAGAGGCATCTAATTTGTTTTAACTCAATCTTATTCATCTTAGCAGAACTGAAATGCAGGAACATTATTCAAAATCTGATACCAAAAAAGAATCTCAAAATTAAAATTGCATTGTTGTTCTTCAAAATAGTACACATCTTCGAGAGACAGCGACAGAAATACGGCTACAAAAACTGCAAACATGTCTACAAAAAAAACAACAAACAAAGGTGTTACACAGACAAATGAACACACACACACACACGTTTCCAGTGTGGGCCAACTTCTATGGACTTTAAATCACCCTGCTGTCAGTCATGATTAGCCATAACGATGGGCCCATTTTGACACTTCAGAATCAAGTCTTGGCAAATAGTCCTGGGAAGACAAGCCACATGGTACGAGATGGCTTTTCCCTGATATAATTTGTGGCAGCAAATGACAAAACACAGGCAGGAATAATGTGTAAAGTCAAGTTTGGTGAGGGAGAAAATGGAAAAATTTAGGGCTGTGTGCCACTCTAATGGATATCCTTGTGGCTGAGAGAAAATGGGACTCAATAATGTGTCCTTAATGTCTGCCATCGCTGTTTCAGGAAACGTATCAGAAGAAATGTCCCCTGCCATTTCTGCAAGCAATCACTTAATGGGACAGGCAAATCTCAACAAAATGGATGTACTGATCTATTTCAGGGTTCTACAGACGGAATGAATCTGCTGCTCTTGGGCGAAAAAAACAAAACAAAAAAGGTGAAGCAGGTAAAGAAAAGAACAAGCTACAAACAAGAAAAGGTAAAAGCAAGCCTTTCACAATTCATTCAGCCGTGAAGCATGCCTGCAATGTTTGCCTGCGGCTTAAGTGCAGACACTGACAGGAATTTCAATTATTTAATTAGGGAGGGAAAATGAAAAGACTTAAGTGTTGTGATTTCTGCAGTCTTTCATAGATCAATCTAATGTGCGCTCACATTGGAAATCAACCAAGATGGAAGAGGAGCAAGTGAAGTAGCGTCCTCCTAAATCATGCAATTAAAATGGCAAATTAGTTTCTTGATATATTCATTTAAGTGGTTAAGTGGAAAGGTTTCTCTCCCCATCCATGCAGCTGTCTCATGGGCGGGTGTGGAGAGGCAGCACCATCCACATGCTCTTATGATTAGAGCTGCCGCTCATTTACTGCGAAAACTCTGAAAGCACTTGCTGCACAAATTAGCCATTTGAAGGCTTGAAAATACCATTCCGAGGATGTTGATTTAAGTGTTTAGGCAAAGTGTGGCTGGGACGTAAAGACTGAGAAGCATTTTGTCTGTTAATGTTGATAACTTTCAGGGGACCATTATAGGTTTTTGTGGCCTTGATAAAGTGGTTGGTCTCTCCATTCCATATAATTAGCAGGGACTTGCCAACTTTGCACAGTGTCCACACTTGCACGACTCAAACCACACAATCAAAGTTGGATCACATTATTTATAGGTATTCTTTTGGCAATGCCAGAAAAAATACATAACAATAATCCATTAAAATGTTAATATTATAGGCTAAAAGTGAAAATGTACTTGTCAACTGTTTGGTACATCGTCCCCCATTCAGGGTATAGAATGCACTGTGTTGTAAATATAACCGGCTAAAATAAGACAACATTAACATTCAGAAATGAACGCCATGAAACATATATTTTGGGCCAAAAATACAGATAATCCTGACCTAACTAGCTTAGGGATAGCTTACAAAAACAAAAAGACAAAATAAAAGTTCAGTAATGACACAAACACCAATGCATTTATCGTCTGGTCTAATCCACAAGTGAATGTCACCATAAAATTCTATCAAAAAAAACATTTGAGAAAACCTTTTTAAAAATATGCCAATAATTGCACCATAACGGAAACATGTATCATGGATTGAACCCTTTGATTCCTTTCTCTCTATTTTTCTGGAATAGAATCAGCATTCAAAATAAACAATAAAGTTCAGTAATAATACAAACACCAATGCATTTACGTCTGGTCTAACTCACAAGTGAATGTCACCAAAAAATTCTATTAAAAAAAAAACATTTGTGAAAACCTTTTTAAAAATATATCAATCGTTGTACTATAAGGGAAACATGTATCATGGATTGAAACATTTGATTTTTTTTCTCTCTATTTTTCTGAAATAGAATCAGCATTCCGAAAAAGTTAGTACCAGTCAGGAAATCCAAATGTTACTCAGTGTTGCTTTTTCCAGAAATAATAACTAAATAGTTTACTTTCTTCATAAGGGATTTCATATACTTGATGCTGTTTACACCATCTAGTAACTATAAAAATCTAAACAAAACCAAGATGTGAAAAGGCTTAAAGTACGCAGGCATAAGGCAGCATTAGCGCATGTGGATCATCTGGCTCAGAAAGCAGGTGCAGACAACAAGGCGCCAGCTTAGCGACTTTACTGCCACAATTGCAGACATGGCGGCCAAACACTTTGTAATTACTCCCCTCACATTGCTTCACCGAGTGCTGCGGGAGCTCTTTACACACCGATGATACCACATAAATGTAGACTTTCCATAACAAAATTAATCTCTGAAAAGCTGAATGCATTCAAGATAACATTGGATTTGCTCTTCTGTCACAGAGGCATATTGTCCACTTTGATGGTGCATGGAGGGATATCAAATGCCCTCCTGGCTGGCACACTCAGGATGGAAGAAAATAGGCTGTGGTCTATAAAAATGAAGTTAGATGTAAGTACAGCACTCAAATCTCAGGGAGAAAAAAAATGCTTTTTCTGGGGCATTTTGTTGTTGTCAATTGGTCTGAGCAACTTGCTATAATGCAGGTAATGGAGCTACTCTTCTCCTTTCATCTTCGGGGTTTGTGCGTGTGTGTGTCAAAGCAGTGGGAAGCCCGGCTGGATGTCAGAAAGAGGGACAACAGGGGGGAATACAGCCCGATTACGGCCAGAATGATGGGAAACATCAAGTCGCAGCACAGTGAAGAGACGTGCACAGGTGTGAGCTTCTTCTTCAAAACATCTGCCAGTTCCATTTACCTTCAGCTTTTCAGTTCTCAGAGAGGATTTTCTAATTCAGGAGCATGTTGCTACAGATACATGTTGCTGCGTTATAAATTTATAAAAAAAAATGTTAGAAAAAAGTGTTGTTATTAATTGCCACAATTTAAACCTGACACCTCACAGGAATATTTAATATTACATTGATTGTAATGATGAGACTTGACAGTTCTTGAAGGTAGAATTTAGGAGGCTGACAAAAATTAAACTAATATTCATCATATATTTACAAGCATAGAAAGTATGTATAATCTAGAATAAAGTTATGAAAGATTTAATTCTGGACCAAAAAAAGGCCCCGTATTTCTACCGTATCTAATTGAATCAACACTTTTTTTATTCATGGCTATTTTTTTTCTCAATGTGTATTCCAGATATCTAAATAATTTCTTTGTCATTTAGCTTCTAATAATGCATACATTGTTGAGCTGTTCTATCAGTAATATTTACATGATTTATTGGTTATCAATCATGTAATTTTTTCATGTGATTTTTAAAGCCCTCAAGTAGATTTGGCAAATTTTAAACAATGATAACATTTAATCAGCAAAAATAGCTTGTGTCTTGTAATTTATAAGTCTCACTTTCCCGCAACCTCATGACCCCCTTCCGTGGACCCCTGAGGTAGCATTATTATTATTATTGTTGTCATGGTCATTCTCGTGAATGAAAGACACAGTTCACCAAAAATAAAAGATACATTTTCCTCTTCTCTGTATAGATGAGAAGATTTATGTGGTTAAACGGCTGTTTATCTATCTACTCCTCAAGACCAAAACCCTGAACTGACATCACACGTAAATTGCTGACACTTACACACATACATACAGGCATTAGACAACTTTTAATCTCGATTCATGGTTTACATGTATACAGTTTGGGGAAAAAAAAAGAAATGCAAAATGTGACTTCTTGTGCTGCTCAGTGACACTGCACTCGTCTTCAAATTCAATTTAAAGAAATTCACATTTTTGGAACACTGGAATGATACAAAGGGCAGCACATCAACACAAAGAGAGAAAAGATGTAAATCATTTAGCGTGATTGAGGTTTTTCTTTTTTAATAAACAGAAGGTTAGTGGGCAATAGACCAGAACAGTGCCATATAAATCCTATTTACAGTTACAGTGAGCCCAAACTGCTTCAAAATCAGAATTGCAGGGTACTCTGGCTGCAATAGAATGAAATGCGTGTATCTGGTAAAATTTGTATTCAATCCCAGCTTACACTAATTGTTGATTCAAGATAGTTAATGCATTTATGTGCTATCTGATCAATTTAAAACCATCAAAATATCAACTACAAAAGCAGATAAAATTCATATTACTTTTTCTGTATTTGTTGGAATTTTGGATGCTCAAGGGCGGGCTGTCATTAATCTGAATACAAAAATGCTTTCTTTATGCCTTGTATCACAAGCTAAATATTCATGAATCAATTGAAAACGCATTTAGGTAAAGAAAAAGCGGGACAATGCAGGAAAATTTAGAAACTAGTGTTTCTTCACACGTGACAAATCAAATCAAATGTTGAAGGGCCTTCTGTGTTTCAACTTCAGTTTCTCACCTCAGAATCTGAACGTTTGGTGGAAAGTTTATGGCAAATGTTTGCGTAAATATAATTCAGTCTAGAGCTTTTGTATATTGTATGTTGTATTTAGGGTACATTATTTAATGATTTAATCACAAGTTCATTTTTTGTGTCAAAATTCTTAATATACTGTGATTTTCTTTAGATAAATGTTTTTTTGAAGTGTATGAGTCGAATTCTTCAGAAAGATTTTCAAATGTATGACGTTTTAAGCGGCGTGACATTTTCCTCTTTCATAATGACACAGAAATGGCACAGCGAAAAAAGTGATTTAATGCCAGGTTCGCCCTCCCAGAAAGCAAGTTCAGCCCTCTACTTTCAATCAAAACCATGCTGTCATCAGTATTACTTCAGCTTGCCAAGCTTTGGCCTTTTTGTTTTTTCAGCAAATTCCCAAACCACAAAACTGGTGGGTGCTGATTGGCCGGCAGTCAGCCCGGCCTATTGTCTCAGAGCTGTGTGTGCCGTAGCCCCAGTTTGCCCCTATTCATCCTGTCAAACACTAATGCTATTAGCGGGCTGAAAATCTGCCTTTCTTAGCATTGTAGGATATAATTTGTCGGGCAACCCTGTCTTCATAAACGTCTTCAAATAAAAAGGGGGTTGATTAAGGTAAGATCACATTGAATTCTGTGCAAAAACTCTGTGCTAATTTACCTCCCTTATTAGTTATTTATTCATATTTTTTGTGCTCTCTTGAGAATTTTTCTCTCCAATATTCATAAATGTGTGCTCCAATTTTTTATCTAATTTTTATTCAAATAAATTATCTACATATACAGTAGTATCATACAAAGTGATTTGATTTTGAGAGGTGAAATATCCACATTGAATTTGATACGGTGTTGCGATGTGAGAAGTTGAGATTAATATCACAGAAATGTTGAGAGGGAAAAGACACAACCACCTCTATAGGTTCCTTTGCTTGGGCTTATAAAGAACAGATGATGAAAGGATGGACTCCTAAACCTAAACTGATCAAAATTATGTTGTTCGTCACGATGGTGCAAATGCTTCTGTGTCATTAATACGGTGAATATACAGCAGATACACTTTGCTACAAAGGGACATGCTGAGTGACAAGTGTGTGTGTGATGTAAAACAAGGCCTGCATCTTTCTGTCTACCAGCACTGACAGACAACGTTGTGTACAGAGAAACCATTATAATTACAGGAAATTATGAAATTCAACTGGATAATGTTTTATCGAATACGATTATTACAATAATGTACATGTCACTGATATTCTGAGACTGTTTTGGTTTCAGACGGATTTACAAAATGGTTTGGTCTCAAAATGGTGACAGCAGCTGAAACCTGCAGGAGAGAGGAGCTCACGTGGAAATGTGATCCAGAGGCAACTCACAGCCCTCAAATGAGCACCCAAAACTTTAAAAATATACCATTCAGGGTTCAGCTTGATCCATCCCCCACCCCTCACAAACAATAACAAAAAAAAAACAACTATCCATGAGAAGGAGAGGCTGTCTGAAGGATATTGCATCCAGGTGGAACAATGAGAAACAGATGTATCAAGTATCAAAGCATCAGTAGACACGTTGGAGGTTGTGTCTGCGTGCGTGTGTGTGTGTGTGTGTGTGTGTGTGTGTGTGTGTGTGTGTATCATCTTCAGGGACTGATCTCCCAGAGAACAAAGTGGATTATACACACAGAGGCAACCCCGCCGCTCAATCCAGTGGAAATAACTTGTTCATTACAATGCAATTACTGATGCTTACACCCTCTCTGCCTGAAGTGTGTGCATGGGGAGGGGGTTGTCTACCACAGTCCACTGATGATAAGTGACCTTATGTTCATCTGTGTGTGTGTTCCCAGGTGCAGGATGTACAGCTTTATGGGTGGAGGGTTGTTCTGTGCAGGGGTGGGGAACATCCTGTTGATCGTTTCCACAGCAACCGATTACTGGATGCAGTATCGGCAGTCCAGCAACTACATGCATCAGGGCCTGTGGCGCTACTGTATGCCAGGGAAATGCTTCCCACACAATGACAGCATTGGTGAGTGAATCCTATGAGAGCGGCGACATTTTCGCACACAAATAATATGCCCACTTGCAAATTTTCATTAAGTCTTTAAGGAGCTTTATCAGTCACAGACAGAAAGACTTATTTCATGTTTAGCAGGTGTGCCGTCTAGTTATTTGAATGGCTACCGCACTCCTGCGGTTGCTCATAGACTAATTTGTTACTGATGTCGTTACTTCGGCTGATGTGAAAAACTGTATTAGAAACTGGCTGAGATCATTAGTGTGATCCGTCAAATGTATCCACACTTCCACTATTATGAGTTGCATACTGTGCGGGAGGATCCGTGCTAATTAAAGTTAATGCAACGAGTAAATTCCTATGATCATTAACTTCTACTTGGCAAATACAAAAATGCATATTGGAATATTTCTTCACCATACAATAAGTATTTGTCTTATCATGTAAACAGTAATCAATTAACAAGAGAGACTTTTAACTGTTATGCATAGATTATTTGTAGTTATTTTATCAAGTTATTTATCTAGGCCGATACCGTAATTCCAAATACAAATGGATTTCTGATTTTTAATGAACACACTGGTAAAGATTTGCATGATGCACTCATCATTCAACGGTAAACGATTATTACTTTCTTAACAACATATTTCATTACATTTCTATTATTTGATAGAAGAAGTACCATCCTGAAGGCTTCATTTTAACATTTGCAAAAAAAGCACTCTGTAACTGCAAACAAATACAAACTATACTCCCATTGATTAGTGCCATAAGTCGCATGCAGACCCCTTAAAAGGGATAGGGTGAAATGCATTGACGTTTGGCTGATGAAAATTCATGCCTGGGGGACAAATAAGTGTATTTCATAAAATAACATTTAGAAACTTAATGATTGGGGAGATTTTGGGTAAAAATCCGTTAGACGGAGTTCAGCATACATTGAAATTAAGGTAAACCAACCGTTAGTCCGGCACAGTTTACTCGCTAACTTTGCACATCGTGACATCACTGCCTTTGCTCATGTGAATAAGTTGAGGTTGACGTGTTGCACTATTAGCCAAAAAATGTAGACATAACCTGTTTGCACAATCGTTTTTCTCTCGTGACTTGGCTGATATTGGATTATTCCTCACCCTTTTGGCTTGTTAAACACTGCCTGAGCAGGTCACACCTCAGATCAATCCCCTCTGTTCACACACACTGACCTCAACAGTGACTCCTATTGAACTTTGACCTTGTCCACAGCCCACTTAGACGCCACCCGTGCCCTTATGATCCTCTCTCTTTTGGCCTGCTTCATTGGCATCATCATTGGCATCATGGCCTTCATCCATTATTCCTCATTCGACAGGTTTGACAAAACCTTTGCTGCAGGCATATTGTTTTTCATCTCATGTAAGTCCCGCACTTTTCTTTTTGCACTTTGCTTTCTTTCAATTACATTTGTCAATCCAACGAGTGCACCCACAGAACCTTCCAGTCAAAGAGAGGTCAGAAACATGTCTTTGATTTGGACTAAAATGCAGGTTTCTAGGACACATGTGATCGGTAGAACTCATTCAGGACCCTGAAGTAAATGGTGCTCCTAATAAATGCTTTGTTTTGTATCTTTGGTTTTAAAAGAGCCTTTTCAGAAACACAGCGAGAATGTTTGGGCTTCATTCATCAAAAAATTCCCAGTGATAATGAAAGATCTCGTCAGTGCTCCTTTACCACATGAAGGCCTCTTGTATAATCAACTGTTATGTCCAATTGTTTAATGAATCATGTCATCGTTACCATTGTAAAATCATTTAACATAATAAAAATGGCAATTTCTTGTTCCCAGTGCCCAAAGACATATCTTTACATTGTTTTCATGCTTGGGCAAATAATATCGTAATTTAAGAAGAGAGCGTAATTTTGAAAAACTGATTTGATATCAAGGTTCAGCCTAAAATAAAACTCGCATGAACTTTGGGCAGACGCTTTCTGGTTTTTAGCATAAAAAATATTACTTTGTGCTTTCTTCCTGCACAGGCTTTTTAGTGTTTCTAGCTATGGCAGTTTACACTGGTGTAACTATTAACTTCTACGGGAAACGCTATGGAAACTGGAGGTTCTCCTGGTCCTATATCATTGGCTGGGTGTCAGTGGTGCTCACCTTCTTTTCAGGTAATCAAACGTTCAAACTGACCAAAACAAAGCATTATCAAACTAACAACCGAGGTTAACTTTGTAAAGGTTTCATTTACATCCACACACCGTCATGACCTTGAACTGACTTCTGCATGCTTAGCCAATACTGAAAGTGTTTTATGTAGTGGAGCCTCCAAAGCAAGGAGCCGTGAGTATTCCGCTGAGAGAAATCTCGACATACGCATACATTGGCTAGCCCATAATCAAACAGCTGAATCAATGTTGTGACATTATCACTAAGTGACGCTTTTAGTTATCGCTCATTTATAAATTCCCCACCATGCTGTGCAGTACCTGCTGATCCGCAGGCTTTTTACAATACTGAATACGAAAGTGGTTTTGCTGGAAACAATAGAGTGCTATTAAACTGTTTTGCTGGGAAGGTAAATAGTAGCACACATTTGAAAACAGCAAGAATGTGATTTATCAGTTAGATATTTGTTATAATTTGCATACATTTCAGAGCTGCAGAATAAAATGGAAGTATTATTAGAAATGATGTGTATTTACTGGCATGTGGGTATTGTTTATTACGCTGAAGTGGAGGAAGATAATTGAGAACTGCTTGGTTCTCCACTTCTCACATGAATACCAGGTTCTGAATGTTAGAAGCCAAAAAAGAAGCCAAAAATCATCCGATATTAACTTATCCACATGTTATACTGCAGAAATTTGTTTTAAATGATCATAGCTTGTTATGATTTAAGAAGGAATAACTTGGGGAATAAGAATTAAACCGCAAACATTTTTAAACATAAACCAGGGCCCTTTTACAAACTGCAGATTCATTATGACCACATTACCATTTTAAAAAAATATGTATTTGATATTTTTGTATGTCATCTTATTACATCTATTTAAGACATCTGTCAGTAAAAATCCCTGACGCATAACCTTTTCATCTTTTCAGGTATATTCTATTTATGCGCCTATCGGATGCACGAATGCCCCAGGAGCGTTAACTCACATTAGAAGACTTAAACCATCATCCAGAAATAAGCCATGGATTATGATCACAAAAGCAGCATCAAAGCCGTGTGAGGATTCTGTCCATCGACAACATGGACACAGGAATGAGATTTAAAGTAAAAGATTGAATAAAAATATGACTCATTTTCATTTACAAATTCTCTTTCTTTAAGGCTGCATCTAGAAAATGTTTCAAGATGGCTGTCTGATATACAAATATGAGGTTTTTGGCATTTAAGAAACAAAACAAAGAATTATAGAATTATAGAAACCGACATCGTGTAGGAAGGTTGCCTGGTCATATAAAGACCAAAAGTGAAAACAAATTACCTCTTGCAATTATTTTTATGTACAAATCAAAATGCATGATTACAAAACTTGACTTCTTTAAGACCCGCTTTAATCCTTTGCTGTATTGATCACCAGCATCGCTGTTGAAAAGCACGCCATGCAACACCCGATGCACGACCGCAAAGCTCCCACTCAAAAGTGCCACTGAACAGAGTGACGCACTGGTGTAGCAGCTCAGAATTTTACTTAATGAAATGGCCACAAAGCTGCTTAACCAGGCCTACAGAACGGACCCTAAAGGCGATTTTGTCACCATTTGTTTCATTTACTTTCTAATTTTCCCCCTTAAGGCAACTTGTTATCCTGGTGTGCGCCATTGACGCACAGCCAGGTGCAGCAGGGTTAACACCATTTGCTGTACAGCCTGTTTTCTTTTCTGCTGCTTCACCTTACTTCCAAATGTACTTTCAAATCCTGAGAAGTTATAAAAAAAAAAGCATTTGTTACCAGGGAGCTGACCTCTCGTACAGACTTGGATCAAGAACAAAAATAAGGTGTAAAGTCAAGGACCCACCTCCAAATTCAGACTCCTCTCATATTTGAATGCAATATAGCTTTTCCAGCGCTGGCGGAAATCACTTTTTTACTAATTCGCCCATTTTCAGGCAAAAAAAAAAAACATCTTAAGTCTTTGTCATTTTTTTTTCCTTATTTCCTTACATTATTTTCATACCAGCATGCTTATTCCATTGCTCATGAGTAAAAAGGAACAGCGAATTAACACAAGATCAAGAAAAAGTCAGTCAGAAGATATGAAGAAAAATAAAAGTCTGCTTTCAGTGAAAAAACAATCAAAGGTGGAAAAAGAGTAAAGTGAGTACGTTTTTGAAAAGGGGAATGAAATACTGTTTCAAGATGCTTATTGTCACATGGACAGGGTGAAAATGTCTGTAAGAAATGCTCCAAAAAACAGCAAGGGATTAGAAAGCCATAGAAGTAAACAGGTAAGTTCTTCATCTGAAAAATGATGACATCAATAGCAAAAAAAAACCTTTCCCAAAAAAAGTATATATTTTTGATGATTTTGTTGAAGTAACAACAATAATGATGTACATATTTTTGGTGGTTGTACTGGCCTATCTGATATTCCTTATTATGTTTTCATTCGCTTCACCCCGTATTTCAATTTGTTCAAAAGGCACGATCTAGACAAATCCAACAATGATAATAATGATAATATGTTGGAAAAATTAGAAAATACAAATCAGCAATGAAAATCTAGTCGAAACAAGTATAAGACAAAGACATAACTCGAAGTTCTCATCTGAAATGGCCACAAAACAATGAAACGCACATCAGAAAATGTTCGAGTCCATCAGGGGGGACAGCCCGTGTTAGATGTTCTGGAGATAAAGTCTGACTGATATGGTGGGACATGGAAAGAGGAGAGATACTGAAGTTCCAGGTAGTAGAGGCAGTAGGTCTGCAGGGGAGAGAGGGCTGGATAGAGGCAGATAATTCCCCGAAGTGACCCCTGAGGGGAGCAGCCAAAAGGAAAAGAAAAAAATGTTGAAAGCTACCAGGAAGAATCATCTTTCCGACAAAATGATCATTCTCATTCTAGCGATGCCCTATCAGACTGTGGATGCACACAATGGAGAATTTGTGTTGTTTAATCAAAACAAAGATTAGTTTGGGCATCTAAACAAGTGTGGGCCACAGCTGCAGGGGGTCGGACGGCCACTAGGGGGCGCTACTACCAACCACTCCCACCCCCCACCCCCCACCCTCCCTGTGGCGGAACGTGGACTTCTGCTGTGAGCAGAGGGACCGCAGGGGCTTCACTTGGATGTGAGATAATAGATTTTGTCTTCTGGCATCAGGCAGAGTTAATGCACAGCCTCCGTCGGGTGGAAGGGTGTTTGATTTGCAAACAAGTTGCGGTGCTAATTGAAATTTTCGAGCCCATTTAGTTGCAACTTCTCCTAATGCAGCGGGGCGGCGTGTTTCCAGCGTAACTGATTCCCGGTAATTAATTTGTTCTCCCTCCATCTGATCAAATGGAAATCCTGTCCTCCAGCCTCAGGATTACAGCTTCCGCTCTAACATCTCCCTTAATTGCCTAATAGCATTGCAGCGTGAATTCTGCCTACATTAAGACACTTTCACATTAAGCGGCCTGATTGGAAATGTGATGACAACACCATATCAACAAATTACAGCGCGCCGCTTTCTTTCCGCAAATGGGCACTTGTACTCTCCCGGATTTTAATACTGACAATTACAGATAATTCGGGCGGAATTAGTAGACAGACCCATAGCAGCCTATTCCTCCTGCGGCGCGGGGGTGTGGAGATTCGAGGGACCCTTCACTTAACTCCAACAAAAAAAGAAAAAAGAAACTACAAACATGAAGGAAATGCGCAAAACTTCACCGAGGCAGCGTTTCCGTCCTGTCCGTGTGAAAGTTAAACTTTTGCAAGGAGACAATTTAAAGTTTTTCCTTAACGTCTGCTCACTTTTTACAGAGGAGACATCCCATAAGACTGATGTACTCTAGTCACAAAGCAATATCTATAAATGTGCGTGCAGAGTTCTTGACTTGTATCCCCCAAACCTCCTCCAGTCAAAATGTATCCTATTCATCAGAATAATGCAAAAACATTGTATGACCTCAGCCGCATGAAACGGAAATGTCCATTTCCTCTGAAAAGCTAAATTCTAAATATTTGTAATTTCCGATATCCAATCCGGAAGTTTTCAGTCCATAAAAAACTAACGTGGGAGCAGACATCTTGTGTCCAGAAGATCACATTTATAAAAATGAATTATACATGCATATTTGCATATTCTGGGACCTTCGGTGAATGAGGAGGGGTGGATGGAACGGAACTTATTTATTTTTGTGGCTACTGCTGCAAAAGGGATCTTTAGACACTCGTTGTAGAGTCAAAGTTCAAGGAGACCTGATAAATAAACTGACCAGCACAGAGTTTGCAAATCGTCTTCAGTGTTATTGATTATTTCTTGTCCTTGTCTACCATTCTGTGTCTTCCCAAGCAAATAACACAACACACAGTAATTTACTCTTATTGAACTGGAAATACCGGAAAAAATCCATCGGCACATAAATGTCAACCCAAAGAGATATCATTGCTATTTGTCGAATATAAACCGCCGGATTATCAACATTTGAATGAAGTATTTTTGTCTGTGTCGAGACATCCTGAATCGGGATGTTTCAGCACCATGGAAAGAGCCCTACCCGGTCTATACATCCGCGACACAATATAGATCCATTTCGAATCCATCGCCAACTAAGTCTGCTTTGTAAAGCATCTTACATTTTAGGTTTGATCAAATGCTTGTTTTGTTGTTGTTGTTTTCAACATTTCAAAGAAACAAACAAAAAAAGCATGACGTAGTTGCCAGGCGACCGCACAACACGCCGCTGCGATATCCGCCGTGGCCACAGGTGTGCAGCTTATCCGGAATCGGCTTTCTTGTGCACCGGCTTTAAATGTGTTTTAACCAATGGGAACGAAGAATCGGACCTTGGCGCATTTCCCGCCCCTCTAATTGGCTGATGAGCCAATCAATTTCCCCAATCCCCTCCGCAGCCTCAATGAACACTTGCCGGCAACCTGCCCTCCCACTCATATAAATGACACGGTGCCTTTCACCGGCCTGACACGGGGGGTTGCATTCAAACCTGGGACCCGGAGGGGAAAGGCGCAGAAGCCGATGCAGCTTTAAACAAGGAAATACGGCCGATACATCGACAGACATCATGAGCATGAACTACGCGTCCACGGCGCCCACGCAGAGGTCCACGTCGTTTTTCATCGAGGACATCTTATTGCACAAACCGAAGCCGTTACGGGAGGTCATCCCCTCGCCCTTCTGCAGCTCCCTGGCCTCCCGGATGCCCATCCTGGAATACGGTTACCCACTGATGCCCACGCCGATCCTGGCGCCCCACCCGCACCACCCGCTCCACAAGCCGGAGCACCACCAGTACTTCTTCACATCGGGTGAGCAGCCCAGGCCGGGTGGGGAAGCGGAGGCCCGGTCACAAAAAAAAAAAAAAAAAAAAAAAAAGTTCTGTCACACTTCCGCAGAAATGTACAAACTCATAAAAAATATATAATTTACATTTGACGTGTGCATCAGTTTGGACATACAATTGTTAAATTGCATGAGAAAAAAATATGGTTTTATGTATCGTAAAAGTATATCCACGATCTTCCTGCAGGCATGCAGATGCCGACCCTATTCCAGCACCACACGGACTTACCGGGGAAGCACTGCAGACGCCGCAAGGCCCGGACCGTCTTCTCCGACTCGCAGCTCTCCGGCCTGGAGAAGAGATTCGAGATCCAGCGGTATCTGTCCACGCCGGAGAGAGTGGAGCTCGCCACGGCACTCAGTCTGTCCGAAACACAGGTAAACACACACGCAAACACACGTGGCTGTAGGAGTAGTCGATGCACTGTGGTTATTATTGTTAATAACTATTATTCTTACAGAAACTGTTTTGAAAGATGCATTCCTTACTGTTTTTTTTAACTGTGCGAAGGTGAAGACGTGGTTCCAGAACCGGCGGATGAAGCATAAGAAACAGCTGAGGAAGGCGCAGGACGAGCGGAAGACGGAGAACTCCAGCGAGGGGGAGCTGGCGGAGAAGGGCGTCCCGGACGAAGAGCTCAAACACGGCCTGCAGGCGGACTCCTACCTGCTGGATGAGAACGACGACGACGACGTGGATATCGAGGACGACATTTGCTCCCCGGAACACCTGCTATAATAGTAGGCTGCAGAGCTGTTTCTTTTCTAACCCCCTTTTTTGTCCCCCTCACGCTGTAAATTATGTAAATATTGCTTTTCCGTTAAAAACAAACAACCGATTAAAAAAATATGGGTGGGTTATTATTTATTCATGCAAAAAAATGAACCTGTTGATTTCTTTCTTTTTCTAATTTTCCTCTGTAAAAATGTTATCTAAAAACAAAATATATCACTCCTGTATTTTAGTCTATTATTATTTTAAATCTGAGATCGGTGGAAATTATTAAAGAAAAAGAAAACACGACAGAGCAGCTCTTTCTTTTTCTATTATAGTGTCCCTTCCTTTTGCACTTTTTTATCCGAAAAGATCTGTTTTTCACACTAATATTTTATAATCAATGTTTCATTTTTCATTTCACAATTATTTTATAATATATATATATATATATATATATATATTCTCCAACTTCAACTTGTCCTGTTTGACCACTCTATCCAAACACTTTTTTTGTAAATTAAGGTTTTGGTGATGTGGCTTCTCTTAAGTGACTGCCATTTCTATATTGTCTGTAAATATACATGTATACACAAATATATATAATTATACAGAATGATGAATCAAACGGTTCTTGACTCCATCTGTCTTTCTCATTTTTTCATTTTCGTTTTCCATATTGGAAAAAAATGAATTTGTCTTTGATGCAACTTCATAGTACGCACGGCGGGAGGGTGAGAGTCAGCGCATCATTTTTATTTTTGTGTCCGTGCGTGTGTTGTTTGTTTATTTTTTGTTTGTTTATTTTTGCTTTGTGTTCGTTTGTTTGTTGCTCTGTTATGACATTTTCACGGAGACGTGGCCTGTGCAGCTTCCAGCTGCGGTGGTCCGCACCCCGCTGTAGCATGAGGCGGACAGGGAGTTCTCCTTAATTCACATATTTCTACCCCTTCCTCGTTTTTACGCATTGGAAACAGTGTTAATCATGTCCGGCATGACGATGTAGTCCTTTATTCGCTCAATACCGAAGCGGATTTTATCGACATGCCCACGAAATAATCCACTCGGGGATATAGCTGGAAATAAGATTATTTTTTCATAAAATACTTCTTAATATGTTTTTCGATATAAGTAGCGGTAAAAAGGCAGACATCGATTCTCAAGTCTCTGGAAAATATCGACTTTAAAATGACTGCACATAAGCCGAGGAGTATTTTGTTCATGACGTGTCAATATACTGAATATATGAACATTAAAAACAAGCGCAACTGCGAGGCCGTGAAAATCATCTATTTAATTTTAATCTTATATTCTAAAGTATTTTAATGGATAAATAAGGAACATAAAAACACAGACACGAATGCAACCCATTCTTTTTGCTTGCTTTAAATACTTGCGTCGAGTTACACGTGGAGCAGCAGAGCGGGTTTTTATTTGTGCTCAAACCCACACGACGAGATGAAGGGTTCAAACACTTTGTGAGTCACTGCTGTGTTATTTAAACATTTTACATTCAGTTCGCATTGCATTTGAATTTCACCCCCATTTCCTGTTTTTTCATCCGATTTAGTTAAATACATCTTGGCACTCATTCTGGCGAGCCTTTATTTTGAAATTCAACGAAAGACATTAGGTGTTTAATTAATTACTTTTAGTTCAATTATGTCTTCAACGTCTATTTTGTTCGAGAACTACTGAATCGTGATCATCAGAGGAGAGCCATTATTATGAAATGCAACCGTAGATATTGGGCGCTTGATTAATTCATTTTTATTTAAGTGATTCATTTATTTACTATTTTCCCCTCAATTTTCGCGAACGCGACCAACAGGCGAGAGCTTTCATTTTGAAATCCATTTTTTGTACGCTGTTACCGGAATGGCGGGTGTATACAAAAAAAGTGCAGCAAAATAAAGCCTAAAATCTGATACTTTAGTATTTGTTGCGATTATTGTTCCGTATAACAGCCTTTTACACCGTTGGCTATGCTTTTTTTTATCGCGAAACTTAAACAAAACGCGATCCTTTCAGGGTGTTTGTTTTGTTTTGTTTTGTTTATTGTTTGTCTCAGTGGCCGTCCCCATTGTGTGAAAGGCAATCGTGTTCAGAATGTGCCTCCGATGAGCGGGCAGCAGGGACAGAGGAAGCCCGGTGGAGAATAGGCCATGCGGAAGGTGATCAATTAAAAGATTAAGCGTTTTGCAACACATGGACGCATCTGCATTTGGGCCTAATGGCGGGGCCATCAGCTCATTTTCCCGAAGCCTGCCGCCTACTGAAAGCCCGCTTCTCACATCAAAGCGTCCTCGTCTGCCTCTGCTCCCCAATGGACAGAAAGGGATGCTAATTCTGCCCCCCTTCATGTACGGCAGTGAAAGACCCCTTCAATTAAATGGATTTCAATAGGGAAAAAACGAGTAGGTGGGACTGCAGGGGAGGAGGAGGAAGGGGGGAAGGGGACTAAGCGTGGATGGGCAGCAGTTCTCATTAAATTAAAAAGGGCCTCCGTCGTTTGTTTGCAAGCGCGCATCTGAGGACTTAACACTAAAAACACACGGCTTCAAAGAGTCCATGATGGGTTAAATAGAGACTGTAATCTAATTAAAATAGTGCACGGAGGTAAATAGCGCTTTGATAATAATCTGAGGGTGCAATTAGCAAAAGGAGCTGCTCGACAGTGTTTCCCTGGATGGGAGGAGTCACACCGGAGGAGGTGGAAAGGCCCCGGTTGATGTGAACTGCGTTGGTTTTTTGCTCACTGGAAACCGATAAATTGCAAGGTGGAGGGAAGCCCACGGGGAAGGCGTGAATTATTGTCAAAAAACACGGGTGAAATGTCAGGATGGAGTTACCTGTGTAGGTCAAGAGAGAGAGATGATACACAATGCTAATCTTGACGGATGTGGATCACCTGTCGAGATTGACTCCTGTTTGGTATTTTTTTAAATTCAGTTTTCTTTTTCTTGGATGTCGTTCTTTCTTCGTCCGTCTCCGTGCCGGTGGTCTTTTTTCCATCCCCCTTTTCAAAGAATGTCTTGTTTTGATTCTCATTTTAGCTAGCTCGTTTGCGCAAATGTTTGGGCTAACGTATCACGTGACTCGGTGCGTCTCAAAAGGTACAGACGGATGTCATTGGTTGGGAATCCGGCCAATCAGAGAGCATCATTCCACAGTCTCATCATAACATGGAAATAAAATAAGTCACCTCTTCTCTCTGGAGCAACATCATCAGCTATTAGAACTCTGACTAAAAATGAATATTTCTAAACTTTTCTTCAAATACAGAGACCTGAAAGAAAATATTTGAAGGGATGTTTTTACTCTACTAATGAGACGGGTTCCCGGTGCCCAAGAAGTTTAAATACAGAATATTTTGCTTTTTGGACATTTTTTATATAGATTTAAAATTGGTATAACTGAATTTGAACTTACGATGGTGAATGAGCTTAAATATCACAGTGACAAATTTAATCAGAATCATCCAACAAAGGACTGCAATTATCATTTTACAGCACAGTACATAACAGAAAAGTAGACCGATTCAAATATATAAGGTATAGAATTAAAAATGTGACAACATGCATCAAGAAAGCTTTGCAGTTTGTTTAACTGATCTATTGATGATAGATGAATATTTAATGGTTTTCATTAAAGAAATAGAACGCTGTTTAAAATTGGATTTTGTGCTGGATACGTTTACAGGATAAGGAAAAGTACATTCTTCAGAAAGCAATACTTAACTGTGCATGTAAAACTTTGAAATAAAATTCAAACCTATAAATTGTTTGCCGTAGTACGATTCCGTTTTAAATGTTTTCCCTTTGGTTCTACTTGATCTCACACATGTACCGTAAGTTAAAATGAGCTAAAATAGAATATCAAAATAAACACGGCGCTCAGAGAAATTTAAGATAGCAAATACTCGGATAACAAATAGATATATCGTAAAATGCTGCATAAAGTGCATGGCTGCAGATTTCAGTGAAAATAAGTGACAACAAAGCAATTCCTAAACAGAGAAGTATAAAAACATCTGTGAGATAAAGCCATGCCCTGTGTGATATAAATGCATTAAATGCATATAAATGCACGAATCAAAGCTGCATTTCTAGCAGCTTTGGTTCAAGTTGTCCAATACAGTTCAAGTAGGAGACTCCTCTCTGTGTTGTGGCGTTAATACGATTCTCTGCAGACATCCTAAACCTGAGCTTCAAAGGGGCTCTTATAAAGTTATTAGGGGTGACTGCTGAAAGAGTACACTGTGAGATCTCACCAATGTGTAGCTTGTCCGAAACCAAAAAACAACTTTTAAAATATTTTTGATTAAGGATCAAGCCTGATTCTCATCCATGGACCAATACATTCTAGTATGCTACTTCCTCGTATTCTTTAAAATCACTTGACCTCAACCTGCTGAAAGGCTTTCTTTCCTTTCTTTTTCTTTAAATGTCTTTCTTTCATTCACATCTCATGCTTGTCTAGTCCTCTATGCCAAGGTGTATCTTTTGTATTTGTGTAATGTTGGTCTGGCTAAGTGGTATACAAATAAACTTTATTATTGTTGCACTGATTTAGTCATTTCCAAGAAACCACTTTTGCAAACACAAGATATTTGTGTTCATTCTAAATTGAAATATACAAATCTGTCAACCTCTAAACATTCCATTAATATTAGATGCCACAAAATTTGTCAATGTCATGTCAGTGCCACAGGAAAAAATCTAGTGAGTTAATCAGGATCCCTTTGCTGTGGTGAGACAACGGTTAAAAAAAATCATGTTATGGTTGATGGCGGTGGTTTCTTGAAATTACAAAAATGGTAGTAATGTGGAAATTTCTACTCTTATGACATACTGCTTAGTGTTTCAAACACTAATGTCTGTCTTGTTCAGCATTTTATGGCAAATTAATCTTTTATTTCAGGAGTAGGTAAGTATACACTGCTGCATTATCAAACTACTACCATTATTTAGAAACCCCATCACCCTGTGATGAAGATGACAAATAGATAGCAGAGGGCAGATTATGTTGAAATCAGGTGTCCAGTAAGTAAAATAAATAGTTTATTCATGAAGCCAAAATTCACAAATACAAAATCAAATCGTGCCTTAAATGAACAGATAAACACACAATTAAAAATAAAATCACATATTAATATTTTCAAAGTGAATAAGTAATAGTAGAACCAGATCAAAAATGATTGCAGTCATACAAACAAGCGCATAGACACCAACACCCAAGAAGCAATGAATGAAGTGCAGACTTTGTCTGGTGAGGATAAAAAAAAAATCCTTCATAATTATCGAGAATAAAATAATCAAATGCAAATTTCCAGATTACTACCAAATATTAAAAACGTGCGCTCTCGTTTTAAGATGGATGAATGGAAGAGCTAGTAATGTTAACTTAGTTAAAGGAGAGAAGAAGGAAGCAATGCCAGATTGGCCAGGCATGAATGATCGTCTCAAGCTGGGTTACTACAGATTTTAGTTGATTAATATTCCATTCATAAAAAATGAAAAAAAAACTTGACTTAACAAGCTGAATAACATGATTTTACCTGATCGTGACAGGAATTAGTCAAAGATGAGATCTATATAATAATAATAATAATGATAATAATTATAATAATAATAAATAATACATTTTTTGGGATGGAAAATTCATTTTTGGATTGAAAGAGTAGTACATAAGAATGGCATCTGCACAAATAAGATAAGATACTGCTTCACAGTGAATCTGTGGGAAAAAAAAACAACATGTACTAGGAGAAGAGCATGGGGGCCAGACATAACCTTGTGGGACTCCACAGAGAAGAGGCACATTGGTGGACACAGGCTGATCCGCAGACACTTAGAAGCTTCTGATAGCAAGATGGATTATAAAGCAACTCAGGCAGCCACCGATTAACAAGCCAAATCTGTTAAATAAGTATGAGAAATGCGTCAAAAGCGAGAGATCTATTCATACCAAAAAGGACCAATTCCCATCGTCAGCAGCCATCATCAGTATAGAAGTGGCTTAGAAAAGTGCTGTTTCAGATGAGTGTAATTTACAAAATTCTGCTTGAGTCATCATACACTCAGTATTTCCAAGACATCTGTAAGTTGTTAGATGTCCGCTTCTGTCCTGTATTTTGGCTATTAGAGGCTGCATGGATGTAGAGCTGAAATGAACTGAAAGCAACTTGACAGGAGTGAAAGCAGTTAAAAACAGTTAGTTACAGGGAAGGCTGTTTACCTTTGCACAGTGCAGCATGCAATGGCTTGACCTTCTTCAAGCTGTAGAAAATTCTCCACAAAGGTAAGTGCCCAAAACAATTGTTTATAATTTCTTGTCCATTATGGTTGCTCGTCACTTAATAACCCTACTTGATACACTCACCCAACATTCCATCAAATTGATATTTATGCCACGTGCGTGTATGTTTGACGGATTTTTGTGGGCCTCAAAGAAGGCCTAAAAGAAGATTTCACTGGTTCATGTGATCCTAGAGCAGGAACTTAAGTGTATCTGACACAAACAAAGTATTCTAATTCTATCGAATTGATTAATATTGACATTATTTCCATGATGACAAAACAAGTTATACGAGAAAGGTGTGGTCATTTGATTTGTTTACTAAGATCTGAAAGCTCTGAAAATGCTATTTCAAAATCCATGTGTTCAATATGTTTGTACTACTAGTAAAGCAATCATTTGTACATTGTTGCATAAGAGGCAAAGATGATTATGGTAGATGGTAGCAATCTTCTCCAAGAGGACGTTTGATTGGAGGAATAGGAAAGACCAAGGAATTATTTGTTATGAGATGCAAGGCATAATAGATTTATTGCCACGGTATGAAGGACAGATGTTTGCAGAGTTGATAAATTGCATATTGCCTCAGATAACCTTTGCTTTTGTGAAGCATTGTACTCTCTGCTTTTCTTCTTCATGCCGTTTCCTAAGGAGTTCCAATGTTATCAGCTCAGATGCATCACAATCCTCAAAGCAAAGGCCAGCAAAGCCTTTTGACTGCTGTTTCTGACTGGGTTTCATTTGAGGCTTTAGAGGAGGCTTAGCTATGGTCTTGGCATATTCCAACGCCTAAGAAAGAAAGAAAAAGAAATAACATCATGAACACGTTGTCAACACATATCGTAGTCGTGCCATTTATATCATTCAAATTCCAGTCAAACGTTCCAATGCACCTACTATAAGACCTAGTCAATTAATAACTAGGTGCATTATTGTAATTATAATTTATGTATCATTGACCTTTGGTTATGAACAAGGAAAAAAAATATGGCTCAAAAGATTGGCTATTATTATTTGGTAGTAGATTGAAAATGAGAATTTAACAGGTCTGTACAGCAATTTTGACACAACAAATGCGACATCAAAAAAACCATAAACAATAAACTTTTCTTATCTGAAATGAGAACAGACATATTTATTTAAACATTGTTTTCTATAATGTTTTTTTTCCCTTTTACCAATCCTTGGTCTTGTCATTCCCATTTCCAAGCAGTTAAAGTAGGAACAGCAAATTGGGACATTTCTGAAGTGCAGCCAGGTCGTTTTACATGGTCCCAACATGCATTTGTCCAATCAACACAATTGTTCAGACCAGGTCTAATGAGGACATGTGCTTGGTTTCACACACATACACACAAAGAAATAAACACCTTGATCCTGGGAACTTTCTTGTCTTTGCCTTCTAGATCCATCGATGGTAGAAAGGGAATCTTACTTATCTTTTTGTTCTGCTCTCGGATCACATTTGAATACAGCTTCTGTTGTTTCATTTTCTCAGACTGACAGTGGTGAAAGAAAGAGTGAGAGACACAGATAAAAGAGAAGGAGAGAGAGAGAGACAGAGAGAGAGGGAGAGAATCACACGCAGATTATAAAAGGGGGTTTAATTAACTGAGCCATTTCTCTCTTAAGGCTCTTCTCTTTGTGTTTCCCTTTGGCAGAGCCTCTCCATGCAGCACAACAAAACCAAACCCAGCGAACCATTCACCAGGCCATGAACATTTACACATATCATTCACTAATAGGCTCGGCCCTGGAGATGCACGAGGCTCAATCTAGAACAAATTAGCCAAACATGCTCACTTTTTACAACTGGAGATTAACAAAAGCTATATCAAAGCACAACGGCCACTTAACTTCTTAGGGCTACTCTCATTTGCTTTGTAAATGTAATTTTACCTGTGGAGCAGCATGGGAGCCTTTAAATGATGTTGTCATTGAGAGGTTCAGTGGATACACAATGGCTCAAGGGGATGTCAGGATTCAGACACAGAAGACCAACAGAGGTAATGAATATATTTTTAAACTAATCACATTTGGCCTTGAATGAGTCCATATTTTTCAGGAAGGTAGCCCACTAGTTAATGCATACACAGTTTGTAATCCAGCTGCGTAAGGTAGCTTTGACATTGTGTTTATTGTCATCATCTCGTCTGTTTTGACAGAGAATGAAAACATGAAGATCAGGGGGGCTTCAAGACAGCACGACAGAGAAACATAAGAAAAAAAGATGATAACATATATCATCACAAAATGGGTTTTTCTTCATAGAGGTTAAAAGCTCTGTAACTGAGTCCATTTATGAAGACAAAAAAGGAGAAACTACAGCTGGCACAGAAACACAACTGCTTTTCTCTATTCTTGACACTTACTCTAAGGAAACTAATATTGTTGACTATTGTCTGTTTTATCATTTTCATAGAACACCACTGACTATATGCAGATGTTTTCTAACACAGGTAAATTCACGAAAAGTAGTTTCCTGAAATCCGACTGCAGGAATTCCTCTTCTGATGTTTCACATAGAGTCACACACGTAATTGAACAGAGGTTCTGTGTGCAAAAATTATACACTTTGGTGATTATTTCAGCAATTCTCCAATTTTTCCTCAAAAAGTCACGTGATTACTTGGTGCATGCTGACATGAAGTAACCTAAACACCAGAAGGAAATTCTATAAAAATGAACTACAGGAAAAAATTAAAATAAATAAATCAAGTAAGTATTTACTTTGAAAATTGTGAAGACAAAATAATTGCATTTAATTGTGTCTAGAAAATCCTATTTTATTTCTTTGTGTTTATTTCTTCCCACAGACAAATATCCACTCGAATCACTTCTAGCAATCATTCAACATATTCAATTTGTTTTCTACATTCACAAAATGTACATGTCCTGAGTATGTAATACTTTTTCTTGAATTGTATGTTGCTAGGTGATCATGAACCCAAACCTTTGTGTGCTTCCATTGGTACGTTCAGTACTTCAGCATCCTGAAGAGACTCTTCAATAAACAAATGTGTGTTTTAAACATTTTGCAGGGCTGCACGGTCGCTAGCTGCTACTTAGCTTCATTTTTGGTATCACTGTTCATTGAGACAAAAGAATATCTAAATACAAAGAGCAAAAAGTATGTTTGCAATCTCACAACATCTTGCTAAACTCTGTATGAATATACTATGATATAGTTTGCCCATTCTACATAGGTTAGCCAGATAGTTTGAACTTTATCTTATCAATTGCCATTCTTATTTTTGACAAGGAGACAAAAAAACAAATTTAGTCCATCTGCCAAGATCAGTCGTGCAAATTGCAACCAAGCACAATATACGGTATGATTAATAGGGTTCTACTCACCACCTTTTGAATGTGAGTGTAGTCAGGACCCAGGCCCTGCAGATTTGTGTCTGGGATAAGTTGCTTGTAGTCTTTCAGAGTGTATGCCTGAAAAGAGGGGACAAAAAAACACGCTAATAGTGGTCGCGTCCCATTTTTGCCAACTTCAAATTAAATTTGACATCATGCCAGTTGTAGATGTTTCTGTGATAGATGTCCAAATGGTATCCCAAAATAATCACTACTTTGCTGCAATTGTTCTGTTGAGGCAGGGAAATATTTAAACTTTCTGTGAGTGACAGTCTTCTTTTTTTCTCAATATTTCTTTGTTTTATGTCCGTCTCACATACTTGCATAAAACTCTGATTAAAGAAGAATACAGAAAACTTCAGGGAATTATGTGAAAAAAGGCAAATTTAAGTCATTAGTAGATCCAATTAGAGGATGAATAGAACTTTTCAAACCAAAATATTCGTGTCAGAAGAATAGATCTCCCTGGGGATGAAATTGGTCCATATTCAGCTATGCTGTGAAAGCTGTTCCAATTAACTTTGCTTTTGATAAAACTTCCTTGCCTCCTTGCATGTGTGATGACAGGTCTTTTTGTGTGTTTGATGAGAGCCGCTGGGCTGCATCAACTTGGCCAAGCTGTAGAAGAAGGCACTGTGACAAAAAGGGTTCCTCATTTGACACAAGTCTTACGGACACCGATCCTGATCCAGGCAAAAACAAAGATGGATACACATGAAGCACCCATTCCTCTGCAGGTGCTGCCGCCGCTGTTGTTGCTGACGGTGTGTGTGTGTGTGTGTGTGTGTGACCATGTGGGCCATATGATCCCTGAGATATCCCAGACAAAAGCAAGTTAATCATTCCAGATTGTACTGGCTGCTTTTTGGTAGGAGGATTTCAGTCCGATTTAGCCATCGCCCATGAACACAACAGGGCGTCTTTCTTTTCAAGCCCTCTTTCCTCCCTCCAAAGCCCCAAGTCAGACTCATCTGCTTTCATGGCCTCTGTTTTCAGGACTGCTTTACAAATTGAGCCAGTAATCTTGTCAGACATGATGGCTGACATGGTGGAAGAGCTGGGAGGTCAAGGGGTGAGGAGGAGGGTGCACCATAGGTGGACTACGAAGGCTCCAGTGTGAATACAATCCTAAGCACTTAATCATATTTCGGGGTCTTTCTTGGGACTGCCTAATTCATCTGTTAGTTATTGGCTGGTATTAAAGGATAATTCTGGTATTTGAGAAAAAGTACCTATTTTCCCATGATTTATGAGTTCAAAATGCATCCCTATGATGTGGATTTATATTAAAGAAATAAAGATCTTGTCTTTTGAATCTGATATATTTAGACTGTTAGTGTCTAAAAGATATTACGCTAAGATTTTTGTAGAGGATGAGGAGGACGGTGTTAGATGACTCCACCGATAGCTCTGTGATTGGTTCAAGCAGAGATTCTCACTCAGTTATTTTTATTTTTGAAAAGAAAAGGGAAAAAGTGGAGCGAAGCATAAAAAGAGTGCCGATGTCATGAGAAATATTATTGAAACATTCTTTTCTGTTTTCTGTTCTCATACAAGGCAGGCATACGTACTTTTTTTACTGTAAACTGGTGGTATTTTTACACCCCGTACGAAAACATTAAGACTCGAACCATTTGAAAAATTGGGCGTGCGTAAAAAAAATGCTTTCAATCGAAAATAATGTTGAATTTGCTTTTCCACATGATCAGAACTATAAAAAGGAGGAACCTATTCATTTGATATTCATGTCTGAGAACAGAGCTCACTGTACTCACAGTGTATCAACACAGAGATCACATCACTGCTCTGCAACTTTCTTAGATTTCCAAATCGGTAAAAGCTGATGTTGTTTTCTCCAGTGAGTCTAAAAATTAATGAAACACAAAGTAAAATATGCCTGCACTATTCAAATATCTACCTTGCAAAAATCAGGGTGGCTTAGTCACTTTCTACTCAGGACCCACCTGCAAGCTTCCTGAAGAAAAAAAAGAAAACTGGAGGGGAGAAAAATCAAATCATTAAATGCAAATGCATCTTTACTGGCCTTGTGCCTCTCAGACTCTCCTGTCTAATCACCTTATCCTCTAACACATCTTCAAATGGCTTTCAGAGCTTGCAGCTTCATGGTTTATATTGTCATCATCTTATGTCAATTAAGTGTATCTTAGTGAAGCTAGACAATTAACCTGATGTTTTGTCCCCTTAGTCACCAGAACACTCCTGCTGGATTAAGCAGTCCATGCATGGGGACAGCTGAGGGGATTATCTGGGACTTCAAAGGGGCATTTATTTGTGTAACCTCTTGTGAAGGTGGGGATTAAAGGGGAAAGCTGCACAATTTTAGAATTCATGGATAAGTTTTGTTCGGTGAAACTGCATAATGCGTTTCTCACGTAAGCGTGACCATTTAGTACGAGTAAACACAGTTTAAAAATGCAGAGTGGACCACGGACTAATGAATAGAGTGCACATATGTAGTGTGCACGTTGTCACCCGGATGCAATGCAAAATTATATAAGTGAGCATTTGTGAAGTGACATTGATTGGGTCAGGACTGAACACACTCCTCCAGAAGACCGCTAAATTTCAAATGTTAATTTAACTGCTTGATTTTCTTCGAATCAGTTTTGGGGAGTAGGGGAGGGCTTTTACTGTATACAGATTATGTAGAGAGAGCAATATGTGCTGTCTGCTGCTGTCTGCACACACACACACACACACACACAATTGCACAAAAAAGCATGGGGATGAAAACTTACACTCACCTTGTAAGAAGCTTCTTTCTGCTGCTTCTGTCTATCCATCTTTGCCAGGTAGCCATCAGAACTCGAGTGAGTCGTGGTCACACCCTGAACAGGGCTCAGCTCAGGCCCTTTTCTTTTCACAGGCGCTCCTATGGGTGGAAGCACTGGTTGGTGGCCGGAGCCCAGGAGCTTGGTGTTGTCCATGTTTTGATATAATTGTTTCAGGTGAATATCATTTGGACACCTTCTCTGGCCCCTCCCTTCCTTGGAGCATTGGCTCTTTAGTGTAGATTTGCTAAAAGACAAAATGATATGATGGCAAAGTATTAAGAACCATGATGATGAAGAAGTACAAAGTGTAAGACGACTTTGTACTTCTTCATCATCATATTTTTATTTATGTATTTAATCTTATTCACTTGGGATTCATTTATCTAATTTAGCAAGAATAGAACTGAAGAAGTCTCTTGGAGGAGGGGTGAAACATCTTCAAGTGAAGAAATTCAAGTCCAGTTGCCAAGAAAAAAAGATTTGACAAGAATTTAGCAAGAATAGTTTTCCCAAGTAAGAGATCATCTGAAAATCTTAGTGTAGCAACATAAAAAGAGCAGAATACAACTAAGATATTCATCACATATCTAATAATTCGCTGCCTGACCAGCTGAAATGGCATACATCAGTTATATAACATGAAAAAATAGTTTTATAATTTCAAATATAATGATTCAATTTTGATAAGACCCTTGAATACAATATTTTTATACTATTTGGTCCGTAAAAGATAACAATGAAAATATTCACCTTTTTTCATTGGTTCTATGGAGAGCTTCTCCTCCCAGTCCCTTGGAATCCATCTGCGAGTTGTCTCCGGGACAGACATGTTGATACAAGGGGCTGACATCACATTGACCATCGAACCCAGTAATACAATGTGGATGATCATGCAAAGATGGTAAATTGATGAAAGCATCCTCTGCAATGGTGGGAGGTAAAGGCGGAGATGAAGCCATCTTCTGCGGTTCTGGTTGAGGTAGACAGGGATCAGGGTCTTTGTCTTCTTTGCTGATCTGGGGATCACAGATGGACAGGTAGTTTAAGAATATTTTTCCCAACCAGTGAAGGATGTCACAGAAAATTTGTCTGCTTTAAAAAGATTAGTTTGAACCATTTATTCAATGTGTTATAGAAAATCATTTGCTTCTTTTAATAGTGCAGATGGATACATGGCACAAAGCAATGAACAATGAGAATATAAACAAGGTCTCAGACATGGACAATAATGGATTCCAATCTGTGATTCTTTCAGACCCAATGGGTTGTTTTTTTTTTTATTCATCGCCATGAAATCCAAACATAATGTGAAAAGATCCAAGTATTCACACCTTAGAATGATTAAGTATTTCAAAGTTCTGAGTGGTCCTGACAATTTATGAATTTGTGATTCCCAGTCCCATCAAACAAACATCATAATGTTATTACTTTGATTTTATTTGTATGGTTTATTACAAATAAACCATGAAAAAGGGTCCAATTATATAGCACTTTCATCACCTTACTGTTTCAAAGCACTTGGATTACACTCAATCATTCACACACACTGATAACAGCATAGCTGCAATTCAAGGCACTAAACAAAGCATCTGGAGCAACTGGGGGTTAAGTATCTTGCCCAAAGATACTTTGTCATGCAGACAGGAGATGCCAGGAATCAAACCCACAACTTTCCAATTGGAGCGATGCCTGCTCTACCAACTGAGACACAGCTGCCCAAAACTATTTCTAACAAAAGGCAGACTTCAGATTAAGCTCCTGGACTGGAATTTTTTGAGGTTTGACTTTTATTCCACCCGCCTTATTTGACATTTGGGGGCTGTAACTAAATTAGCTGCATTCTATGAATAACGTGTGTGTGTGTGTGTGTGTGTGTGTGTGTGTGTGTGTGTGTGTGTGTGTGTATGTGTGTGTGTGTGTCCACCCATGCATGCCTGCATACCCGCCTGGATGTACAAATTTCCCTTCTTGTCACTCTGTTGATGATCTTATTCTTGTTGTCGTTTTGGTAGTCTAATTTCACCCTTGCCGTGTTTTTTTCCCTCCATTCTGTTGTCTATTCTTATCCCTGTTGTTGTTGTTGTTGTTGTTGTTGTTGTTGTTGTTGTTGTTGTTGTTGTTGTCGTTGTCGTTGTCGTTGTCGTTGTTCACTCCACTATCTATTTATCTGTGGATATCTTTTGCCATCTTTTAATTGTCTCTCTATTCATATTTATACCCATATTTATTGATACTGTAATTGTTTTGTTGCTTTGACAAAACAAGTTCCCCTATGGGGATCAATAAAGCATCTTATCCTAGCCTAAATTTGCTCAGATGATCCCCAAAACCTGTGTTGTTGTTTTTCTAGCACGGGAAGCAGAACTTTCCAGATGATTACAAGAGACAAATAGGATGTTTGTGCAAGTGTTTGTGCAAGTGTTTTACAAAAATCCAAATTTCAACACAGACAAGAAAAAGTTTATTTTAGATGCAATTTGGGTAGGGTATTAGCAAACCATGGTGAATTCAAGATATTTTGATTTTATGAACTCCTCTGAAATATGAAATATGCTAACTTGAAAAGAATAGCTCGGCCTAACCTGACCCACCCATTTACTCCACAAAAACACAGTATGGCAAACATGAGCCCCCAAGGTGCGCATTTCTTTTCCAAGGGTAAGAGAAGCTGGTGTTGCTCCTTGCATGATCTGAACAAATTATTAAGCTGAGGCTCTATGAGTTGGTGTTTCCTGCATCTAATGCCGCTAATTTAGAAAACTCCAGCTTTGCTCATTCCGGTGGGAAAATATTTATACTTTTCTGCTTGGCTGCAGCGGTAAGGTGGCCACTCAAATGCTCGAAATAACAGTGCACTTCATTCTCACTCTGTGTGAAAGATCGTTTCTGACCAGAACCTCATTGATGGTTTCCACACTCCTAAAACATAATCGTGACAAAGGGATTTGGTGTATGCTCTGCACAAGCATGGTGATTCAGCTAGATCCTCCTTGATTGTCCACAATAATTACACTACGACAAAAAAAGCAGCGGAAAGAGATTTTCGGATTTTCTTAGGGTGGTTTAGGCAAACGATGTCTGAATATGGAAACCTTTATATCACAGCAGACCAGACCCTAATTATTGCTGTGTCCAATACTATCAACGACAGTCTTCTTCTAACACATCATATTACATCAATTTACTGTTTGACTTGTCCCTAAAGCACCCATTTATGGTGCTGAACTATCTTGTGTTAGCAACATAGTGAAAATCATTTGGTTAACTTCAGGGCTCCCCCCTGTGACAGAGGACCATCTCAGTGGATCGATCATATTGACACAGTGAGGACTTTTTTTGCTGAATGCCACTAATTCCACAAGCCTGAATAGGTGAATGTCACCAGGAATGATAACATCGAGTTGCAAAATCCCATCAATATGTGTGTTTTTGACGGCATCTACAACATAATAATAGGTTAAAACGTTTTGTGAAACTGTTCTGAGAGGTTGAAATTTTATGTATGGAAGCTGTGTGTGGCCCGGTTTCTCTATATTTTAGTAATTAGGTATTTAATAACACAAACATCCGCACTGATTTTTCCTAACAAACTATGGGCATAGCTATATCAGTGACTTGACTGTAATACCGGTTCTGTCATGTGTGAAAATCGGGAACAGGTTTGTGTGACTGTTACATGTCCAGTCTTCACATTTTTCACTTTTCACCTTTACCCATTTCCACTGTCGTCGCCTTTTGTCACTCATAAGAATTCCACTCTGTTGTCACAAATAATCAAGCCAATAGTTCACTTTGAGGATGATAAGCTGTGTAATATCCTTCCAGATAAATCAGGAGGCCAGTAATTGTTTCTCTGCATGATGGTATCACAACAAATTTGGACAATTGCAGCTGGCGGTATTACCTCAGGTACGGCAGAAACATCTGCTTTTCACAATGAAGACTTCAAAGGGCCCGTGGATCTTGAAATGCATTCAGCTACTATTGTGGCCAGCCCAGGTAATCTTGATTAGGTGTTTAGACTGAGACAGGGTATACAGTGGCAGAGAGCTCCCCAGAGCTTTGGTCTAAAGCTATTAAAAGATTGTACATTATGTGACCCTAGCTTTGAAGTAAGGGCCTGGGAGAGTAGAAGGGACTGTGAGGGCTGAGAGCAATAGCAGAAGATTGAGCTGCTACTTCTGTCATTATCAAAGGAGGCCAAGTCCCAGTGAGGCCAATCATCGCTTCTGCCGTTCTGCCACTTGGCTGGAATAAATGTTTGCTGCATTAGGAAATTGTGAACATTTAATAACACGTGTAATTAACACAAGTTGTCTTTCAGATGTCTGCTCTCCTCAATGTGTAATGGGGTCTTTAAAAGGAACTGGCAGAGGAACAACCGGCTTGTATGGACTCATACTGATTGGTGAAATGAATATTATTTGTTCATGGAGGGTTTGCTATCTTGTATGAGGAGCTACAGACAGAACAATGACTGGACGCGGCTGAATAAAGAGTCACGTGGTTATTCATATGGAGGGAAGTTGCTTTTGGCTTCATGGTCTTTGACCTGGTTTTTATCCACAAAATAGAATCCTGAAGGCAAAGGATATCGCAATTTTCATGTTACTTCTTTGATCTTCAACGTGTGTGTGTGCATGTGTGTATGTGGGAAGATAATATGCAATTCAAAAACGAGAGACGGGGTGAATATCAATCTGAACAAGGAGAGGAATACGGGAGCAAACACAACAGTTGTTCAGGCGCCTCCCCCAGGGGATCACGAGTGTCAGGAAGGATCTTTACTCTTTGATGGTTACCAATGATTTTTGGAAGATCAAATTTTATGTTTTAAGAAACTGGTTTTCATGATTTATTTTCAATACATGGAACTAAAGATACAATCATTTATCCTTATTGAGTACAAGGGTAACGTCCTCACCAACTCTATTTTAACCAAAAATGATTTGTTTTATGTTATGCAAAATTTCTAGTCTAGGTATGCCGTGAACACACTTCACAAAGCATAACATTTCCCCATTTCACACATTGTGAGGCTGTGCTACTTAAGAATTTAAGATGGGTGTTTGGATTGGACAAACTCTTGCAAGAACCTTCCCCCACCAGTTGTATTATTATAAGAAAACGACATCGCGCATCCTGTATCACAATGCATATTGTACACCAAGGTGGTGGCCAATACCCACCCACAAATAGTACTGTATTTCTCAAAGTACATCATATAAAGTTAGTCATATTCCCAAAACTTGCTTGAAAATGTTGGATTGGGCCAGGTTCTGACAAATGGTATTATTTTTTCCTTCAGAATTTTCAGAATAATTTCTGACTATAAGTCTAATGCAGCCTCAGGGTGGCACTGGCCCGTGTCTCCCCAAGCCTGCCTTGGCGGGGCACGGAGCAGTGTCTCCCTGAGCCGGTCCCAAGCCCAGATAAATGCAGAGGGTTGCGTCAGGAAGGGCATCCGGCATAAAACTTTTGCCAAAACCAAACATGCAAGTCAACCATAACCATATCATACCGGATCGGTCGAGGACCGGGTTAACAACGACCGCCGTTGGTACTCATGTCCTACAGGGTACCAGTGGAAATGGGGCTACTGTGGGTCGAAGAACAAGAACAAGAAGAAGAGGAGGGCGTGTTCGGAATCAGAGAAAGAGGAGGAATTGAAAGAGCCTGGGACTGAGAGGAGGGTCTTTGAATATCGGGACTATGACAGGAAAAGGTAGAGAGTTGGTCGACATGATGCAGAGAAGGAAGGTGGATATACTGTGTGTCCAGGAGACCAGGTGGAAAGGTAGTAAGGCTAGAAACTTAGGAGCAGGCTTTAAGTTGTACTATTATGGTACTGACAAGAAGAGAATGGAATAGGAGTTATCTTGAAGGAGGAGTTTGTTAGGAACCTTCTGTAGATGAAAAGAATGTCTGATAGACTTATGAGTCTGAAACTGGAAATTGAAGGTGTGATGCTCAATGTTGTTAGTGGCTATGGCCTGCAGGTGGGATGTGAATTTGAAGAGAATGAGAAGTTCTGGAATTAGTTAGATGAAGTGATGCAGAATATTCCCAGAAATGAGAGAGTGGTAATTGGTGCAGACTTCAATGGACATGTTGGTGAAGGCAATAGAGGGGATGAAGAAGTGATGGGCAGATTTGGTATACAGGATAGGAATGCAGAGGGACAGATGGTGGTAGATTTTGCAAAAGGAATGGAAATGGCTGTAGTGAACACCTTTTTCCAGAAAAAACAGGAACATAGGGTAACTTATAAGAGCGGAGGTAGGAGCACGCAGGTAAACTACATAGACGAGGTAACCTGAAAGAGATCAGTGGCTGCAAAGTAGTTGCAAGTGAGAGGATAGCCAGACAGCATAGGATGGTGGTTTGTAGGATGACTCGGGTGACAAGGAAGATCAAGAGGACAAAGGCAGAGCAGAGAACAAAGTGGTGGAAGCTTAAAAGGGAGGAGTGTTGTATGGTCTTCAGGGAGGAGTTGAGAAGTATTTTAGACTGGTCAAGGACATGTATGCTAGCTATGAGATAGTGGTGCGGTGTGCTGTTGAGGTATCAGAGAAGTTCAAGGTGGAGGTGGGACTCCATCAGGGATCAGCTCTGAGCCCCTTCTTGTTTGCAGTGGTGATGGACAGGCTGACAGAAGAGGTTAGACAGGAATCTCCATGGACCATGATATTTGCAGATGACATTGTGATCTGTAGTGAGAGCAGAAAACAGGTAGAGGAAAATCTAGAGAGGTAGAGGTATGTGCTGGAAAGGAGAGGAATGAAATTTAGTTGCAGCAAGACAGAATATATGTGTGTGAATGGAAGGAATTCGGGTGGAACAGTGAGGCTACAGGGAGCCTCACTGAAGCTGAAGGATTTCAGGTACTTGGGGTCAACAGTCCAGAGCAACAGAGTGTGTGGAAAAGAGGTGAAGAGACGGGTCCAAGCAGGTTGAAATGGATGGAGAAAAGCGTCAAGGGTACTATGTGATAGAAGACAATCGGCCAGAATAAAAGGAAAGGTGTACAAGACAGTGGTGAGACCAGCAATGCTGTATGGCTTAGAAACAGTTACAATGACAAAAGACAGGAGGCAGAACTAGAGGTTGCAAAGATGAAGATGTTGAGGTTCTCTTTGGGAGTGACCAGGATGGATAGGATCAGAAATGAGTCTATCAGAGGAACAGCACATGTTAGATGTCATGTACAAAGCAGGGATAGAGAATATATTGGTAGACGGATGCCGGAATTGGAGCTGCCAGGCAAGAGGTCTCGAGGAAGACCAAAGAGAAGGTTTATGGACGTAGTGAGAGAGGATATGAAGGTAGTTTGTGTGAGAGAGGAGGATACAGAGAATAGGGTGAGATGGAGAAAGTTGATTCGCTGTGGCCCCTGAAGGGAAAAGCCAAAAGAGGAAGATTCCTGAGTTTAAGTCTGTGGGGCAAAGGTAAAAAAAAAGACGAGATAAAGTTATCCCCACTAAATTAGCAAAAATCAATGTATTTCAGAAATGATTAGAATGGAAAGGATGAAGTTGTTTTCACTTCATTTACCTCTTTAGGGTCTGTGATTCTCCTCTTCCTAACTTCAACTGTTAATCAGTTAAAGTGTTAAGATAAAAAAAAAATGTAGTCTCCCTGTGGATAAACATTGGACTTTTCTCCTTCTCCTTTTCTCCATTCCCATGAAAAAACTTAATGCGATTTCAGTCCAAATTAACTAATAAGATAATTTTGGAGTTGACTCTTTCCTTATAATTGTCAGCCAAATCAGTTGGACAAAAAACTAAATATATACCTTTGAGGAGATGTTTTTTAATTGATTCTGAACCATATCACAAGTGATGTGGCTACTTTTTAAATATCATACATTGAAAACATGAATTCAAACATAATTCTATATAAATGCTGCTGAGGGGGTTGAAATTAATTTACATGCACACAGGATCTGTTAATAAATACAAAGTGTGATTTAGTACGCCAAAAGGCTTGTTTTTACATATAATCTAAAAGTCCCTTTAATTAATAAACATTCATTATCGTAGTACAGTAGAGGAGATTGGATTTTTGATCGCAATAAACTCAGTCGTGTTCACTTGGGCAAAGTCTAAGATGATGTGCAACATTTCCCAGAGATTTTTATAAATTAATGCCTTGCTACATGTAAAACTGAAATGTCCATTTTTTTATCCTCTGCAATTGAATCTATTTCATATCCATTCTCTGTCTTCTTTTTTTTTTTTTTTTTTCCAGAAAATGACTGAAACCCATCTTTATGTGGTTTGGCCTACATGCAATAAAGTTTCCATAACATGCCTAATTCATACATTAAACCTATGATGAGACAGGAAATAGACTACTTGCAAATTGGTGCCCCCTTCTTTCATTCCCCATGTACTCCATTAAGTAAGACGTCTTTGGGGAGACAGGGCAACTGAAAACTAATAAGGAAATTCAGAGGGAAAATGACAAAACACAAGGGTTCATGAGAGGGAAAGGCTCTGGCTCTGTTTACCATTGCACAAAGCTAACGGCTCTTGACTATGTAAATGGTGATGATATGAGACATTGTAGAGGACTGGGGCTCAGATGGGTGAACAAGGTTGGGGGTATTATAGCCAACAAACAGTCTTGTGGCCCAACAAATGGGAAAGGCAGGCCATCCCGACCAATTATGCCACTGTGCCAGGTGCAGGGATGTCTAAGAGCCTATTGGTAAGCATGGCTCTCTGATGTTCTTGTTGTACACATCAAGTCATAATAAGCACTGCATAGCCAGACATGGCTCTTTTCACATGGCAAAAGAGAAGGCAGATGAAAACAACCATGCTCTTTCTCCAAATTAATTTTCCAGACGGTCAAAGAAAACATCATAGGATTTTTCCTTGGTTTTTTTTTTGTTGTAAGATGATAATAAAATGCACAGGGATACCAGTGACACCAATAAATGAGGATAAGATTGACTGCGAAATAGAGGAAAAAAAAGAGACAAATGGCCTGTGTTTGCCTTGGAGAGAAGCTGTATTCTAGCAAATGACTTTCAAGATAAATATGCTGACACTTCCCGCTTTCTCTTATCACCCCATAATCATCTCTTAAGCCAAAAAACAACAGCAGCCCGAGACCTGCCTTCCGTGCATGAAATGCCTTCATACTGTTAGTGAAAGACCGGCCAGAGTTTACTTAATTAAGTCATTTCAAAACATGCCACTCTTCTAACCTCACTACCATCTCCACCACTTATCAGAGCAGCAGAAACTGGACATACTGCCAAAAATATCCAACAATGTTATCAGACTCCATTGTCAGTTTTTGATTTTCAATTTAGGTTTTGTTGGTTTGTTTTCTTTGTTTTTCCGCTGGTTTTTAAGTTGAAGATCCGATGAAACTGAAATCATAATATAACTCTGCAGGGTTTGTAGTTGTTGAATAGCATGGCTTCTTTTCTATCATAGGTTTCAAAATTATTCTTGATCTGAATGTTGAGGCAGTGAATACTAGACAGGAACATTTTAAATAAACATGTCTATATAAAGAATACAGCATAGTGGAGTTGGCAGAATATATGCCGCAATACATGGATTCAAACAGAGTACGTTTGCAAAATAAGCAACCTCAACTGTTTAAAGGCTCTTTGGCGTCTGCGTCAAGAGAACAAGGGGGAGTAACAAATTAATGTCAAAATTCAAAATTTACAATTTACATCTGACTCCATCAAATATGGAATGGGGCTGGAAAACAAATAACAGTTTATTCTAATACCCCAAATCAGTCTGAATAGTCTCATTGTGTAAATCGGCAGTGCAACACTACACAGTCGGGTCATTCTCAGCAGTAGTGCAGCCCCTTGTGTCTATTTCTGGAACTGCAGCCTTCCATTTTAAACAAAGGCAGAGCTGTGCCAGTAAAAAGTGAATATCCTGCACATTAGAGGATTTACATCAGAAGAACACGGTAGTAGTTGAAAAAACTTTACGCACCTTTTTACCGTTGGAAGACTTCTCCTGCCTGAGTACATGCGTCCTCACATAAGAGCCAGAGTTGGATGCGAGACGCCCCAGAGTTTTCTTGTTGCGTTCTACAATGTCCAATGCTTGTCTTTCCGTCTTTTTGTTGGAAAAAGCCTTCTGATCCTTTTGACTCCCCGATGGGTTTGTGCCTTGATCGGGTCTTAACTGTGTGCACTTTGTTTCTTGCTCATAATAGGCCTCATATTCTTTTATGTACAAGGCGTGTATCTGCTCCAAGTTCTCTGACAAATTACAAGATTTGTTCAGATTTTCATCAGGTTTGTCTTTTATTCCTCCCTGTAAAGTGTTGCAGTTAGAATTGTCATCACAGTTTCTGGGTGGCTGAAAACATTCCAACTTTTTTGAATCATCTTGGTTGTGATGGAGGGGAGATGACATCAAGACAGCAGGTCCAGTTTGTATATGAAGGTGGAATGGATGATCATACTCATTTCCTGCCATTTGAGGAGTCTCCACGACACTTGAATTTGCATCAGCAATGTACCTATGGCAGTTCTTTCCTCCTTTTAAGTTGTTTGTCCAGCTAGAATCACTTAGCAGGTCTGACCGGGTGTCTTCATAGAGCAGCTGGCTACAAGGTTCAGGAAAGAAAACATTGATTAAATCATGCTGCAAATTATTGCTTCATAATTTAGCTAATTAAGGCAATAAGAGCTGTGAAACAAAACACGTCTAGATTTCGCACATAGCATTTGCATATTTAGTCGAATTAAATTGTTGGCAAGCAACCCCGTCAATGCAATTTCCATATCCAAAGGAAGTTGTGCAGACACCTGAAGGCCACATAGGTCAAAGGAACAAGGCGCATTACACCATTATTAGAATGATGATGTCCTCAAACAGAGAGCTGGGCTTTTCAGAGACTTTTGAAATTGAAACAGATGAGGGGGATTATACGCCTGTATTTACAGATAATTTTCATATTTTCACCTTGCAGCTCACTAATGAGAGTGCATTTGAGAGCTACTAGCAGGGGAATGGTTCACAAACGGCAATTTTCAGCTTATGAAATGGCTTGAAAATTGCAGGCTAAAATGCTCTTTCTGATGGCGATGAAAAGATCTCATTAAAATAAATAGCAGAGAGCCTCTTTGTTGTGCTTACAGGGAAGGCTGGGGGAGCCTAATTCCCCCTCTCCTGCCGCAATGTTGTGTAAGGGTGGTGGTGGTGGTGGAGAGGGGTGTTAGGTGTAGGGTTGTTCTTTTCAATAAGGCCAAAGGGTAAGGGATGTTTCTCTAATGAGTCAAGACTCAAACAAGTTGGAAAACACATTATAGCATGCAGCTGGGCAGAATACCACTGACACTTGGACAACAAAACCCCCTACTATTTCTTCCCACAGACACTGACGACTAAACATGAATGCCAGTATAATATTGTTACGACGGTGAATGTGAATATAAAGAAAATGGTTGCACAGACTGTGCTCGAATGTATTTTGACATTATTTGATATGAAATAGGTGTAAAATATGGTGCGCTGGGATGAATGGAGTTGTTAAAATAGGAATCTTTTGCTTGAATGAGGAATGCCCAATGGGTTCATAAACTATGCAATGGCATTGTGTTAAAAAAGGCTTATCCGCTTTGAGGAGTCGCTAGAGAGGACTATGAGAACATGATGGGAATGGGACTGTGTCCACTCCCTCGGCTCTTTGAAATAGAGCCTTTTGTAAGAATATGCCATGGTCATTTTCCCTGAAACAATATATATGGGGGGTGGACCAACACTTGGCAGGCATCCATCTTCACAGGTTAATGACAGCTAAAGAGAGAATGTCCCTTTTCTATTTTGGAGGGAAATTACTATCAGGCCGTTTCCGAAGGAAACAACAGTTCGAGTCAACAAAAGTAGAAAAAAAAAAAAAAAAAAAAAAAAAAAAAAGCTGTACCGCTGTCCTTAACATAGATGAATACTTTTGTTCCTTTCAAAAGGGAGATCTCCTTTACAGTAACAATGATCCTTGTTAATGGACCACGAGTGACCACTTACTGTGATCCAACCAAACAAAACAAAAATGTAATTTCCCTCAAATAAAAGCTTTTATTCTGGGAGCGCCTGAATTAGACTATTCTCACTCCAGTGTGTCATCAGCGCCTGCATCTGGTTAAATAACTGACACGGCCTCATTATTAATGTGATGAATGAAGGCTATTTATCTTCCATCATGCCTGTACCAATTCAAAGTAAAACTCCGATTGTTGCTGCCGTATTAAGTCTGAGCAGTACTATTATCTGCTTAATGTTAATTAATTTGTCACAGATGGTCAAGGTGACGGCTCAATTGAACAAGGTCAGGAACAAATACTGTATGAAATGACATGCCCGGAATTATCATCAAACACAATGTCACCATGTGATTAGTCAGTTTTTTTTTCACTAAATCATAATACTATTTTGCATTATATGTTGCTCGGTTTTAATCAATATTGCTAATAGCCATTTGAATTTCCACAATGAACTTAAGCCCATAGGTCGGTTCAACACAAATCCCTTGGCCATTGAAAAACAAGCATGAGAGCTGCCATCTACCGGTCAAACTTCAGAGGCCTGCCAGTATCAGAGGGAACCCTTAGCAACAGCCGCTTTCATCGCGCAGAGGTACAAATGCTGCTTTTATCTGCTTTCTTTCTGTGACTGGGTGATAGTAAAACACCGAACACAACACTGGACCCCCAAACCAAATCATATGAAAGGAATTAAGCCATTGTTAAACTCTTATGTTTTTTTTTAATGCCGAAACTGCTTACTCTTGTCTCTAGACCAATGCTTTGAATAATATTTCAGTCTCACAATTAACAATAAATGAAAAAACAAAACAACCCAAGCCAATACTGACCAAAGCATTTTGTTTCATACATAAATCTGATATGAATCTAAACAAATTATAATAGATATTTTTCCCATTTCAGTTCATGAAAGTTTGTCTTTTCTGTTTGTTTGTTTTTTTTAATATTTTTAGTTTTATAATTGTGAGCTCCATGTCAGCCATATTGGACAATGAATGAACTCTTTTTCACTTCATTGTGTTCTACGCTTACATTCATTGACCAAAGCACTTGCACGCATTAAGACAGGTACAGTATATCCTCCAAAGGATCTGCTTAATGGAGGACCATTACCAATTCAGCTGTTACTCATCGAGCAAAAAAGGTCACTTTCAAATACATTTCAACACATGTTGGCATCATTGGAAATTGATAAGCAGACAAAATGGCAAAAGACATGGTTTAAGAAAGGTTATAATCAATATGAGGTTATCAAAAGTAGCAAAAAAAGGCATGGTAATCCATATCATATTTGGCAGTAATAGGTCAATACTGTGGAGAAAAAGGAAAAATTAGCATTCTGTTCAAAGAAGACTAGATAATGAGAAGGACAAAATGCAAAGAACAAGTGATGAGGAAGCGGAGGATTGGACGAGGAAGTCTTATCGCATATAGTAAATGCTGATCATTCAACTCCATTAATACCAACCATCAAAAGACAGAAGATAAATATTCCTTTTCTTTGTGTATTGCTATTTGCAAAGACATTTAAAGCCAAATCAAACCTGTTTAAAGGTAAATTACTTTTTCATGGTTGTGGTCATGACTGACTGTTGAAACCGTTGGGTTTTTGCGGCCATTGAAATTAAATAATTTCACGAAAATAGGCCAACAAATGGAAATGTTCATACGAGTAGATGGAAATTGTGATACTTACCTTGCCCCATCTAATGCTTTCATTTTTTCATCCAGATGTTCAACCTGAACGAAGGTAGGACTCTTCTTGTCCTGAGAGCCTGCTTCCACTTCCAGGCTATCATATATCAGCTTGGGAGTGCTCTTATTATGGAGGTGTGCTTTTACTTCCATGCTATCATAAACCAGAAGATCATACTTTGTTTTATTATCTTCCCACTCTCCCTCCTGCTGGCCAGCATTGGCGGGGAGTTTGGATGGGTTTAACCTCTGGTATGCTGTGTGATTTTGCAGTGTCTGCAGGTTTGCTTTCTCAGCTGAAGCTGCAGTCTTCTGAGGGGGAGGCTTCACCGGCCCGCACCTTGACGCTTCTCCGTACATTGGCTTAGAGTGACTGTCTGGGACATGGAGAGAGTTTGTCAACATTAAAGTGGGACTCATCCGATGGATTAAAGTCAGACTCTATGAAGTCTGTGAACCTGGATATTATAACCCCTCCCCCAGCTAAAAAGTGTGGGTCATATTGCCATGGTAATGTATGACCACGGCAAGGAGACTATTGCTAGGTTTGGAAAACCTCCTTATGTGACATCATCCCTAATATAACAGGGATTAATAGTGTAAGAAGGAAAACATGATGCAGGGAAAAGAATCCGACAAATAAAAAACTGACATTTTTGTATGTGTCTGTGTTTTTTATTTTCCTTTTCTGTTTCAGCACTTAAGGGAGAAACCCTTAGCTGAGACCACTATTCCTTCAGAAGTCTCCTAAAATGTATTGGTTACTGCATAAGTCTTAAGTGTGTAGTTCAGCAGGACAGATGTAAACCCTACACTTATGAAGATTGTAGTCAGTTTTGTAAATTTGTTAGAGGTGTTTATTCTTTTGTTATTTAGGATCCAGAGTGCAGGCGTTGCACTGTACTGGCTTTGAGATCTGGCCAAACTATTTTATTCATCCTTTTCAAATATACAGTTAGTGAAGAAGGTATCTGGTTTTACATGTGTTTATATTGTCACAGATTTAATGTGCATCCAAAGTCCCTTTCCGTCTGTAATTTTAAAGGGCAATAACAAAAATTTCTACCAGATTTTCTTTATTAATACAATAATCAGTTCACAAAAAATCAGCAGGTGAGGACCTGTTGTTAAATTGGAGACCATAATTCTGATATGCCAGTTGCATCTATTATAGATTATATTTTATCCAACCATTGCAAATGTTTTTGACTTGGTTAACTAAGTGGAAACACCTCCGGTAAACCTTAGAACTGCTCATAACCAATGAATGAAAATTATTAGATCATCATATTTGATGCCAGTAAACTCAGTGCATTGTTACACAATTGAAAGATATATTGCAGTGGTATTTAAATTGATTCTTTTAATCGTATTGTATTACACTTTACAATGAATGTAAAGCTTTTAGATTCTAAATATACTGCATAACAAAAACATGTGAGTCTATACATTAGTTAAATGCATATATTTTGAGACCTCTTGCCAGAATTTGTAATATTTTAATATTCATGTTTCATGTATTCATGTATTCATAATTCTATAGGGTCAACCAAACTTTTGAAAATGGAAGAACAGGCAAATACTCATAATGAAGAAAAATCATGAATGTTGTTATAGAAATTACTTGGACTACACTCAAATGGAGAGATATTCTTTCTGTATGGCTGTTCAGTTTGGGCCAATAACCACTGATCCTCCATACAACAGGACTTTATCCAGGTTCAGGCCTGATGTTGGGCATAACATTTCAACACAGGGTCAGCAGTGTCATTTGTAATAGCTCTTTCACTTATCAGAATTTTGGAATACTTTTTAATATTTATTCTCTGAACTCTTGACCTCTGCAAGATTTTATTTTGTCAAAACGTTTGTAATTGCAAAATGCTTACACTTGGGCTTACAAAGGACAACAATGCTGTACTATAATAAAAAACAGTATTACAGTATCACAAGCAATAGCAGTAAGAAAGAAATGACAAAAAAAAACACATGACTATATTGTCATGACGTGGCAGGATTTAAGTTCCAATCGAACAACGATAAAAAAATATAAGACCATTTATATGGTCTCATGATCTAACGAAAATCAACACATTCTGTTCAAAGATAGTCGTTTGCAGCTTCAGACTGCATTGCAATAATTGCATTATATTTTTGCTGTTGCCACATTTAGTCCACTTTGATTTTATGTACTTTTGGTTCAATCGCCATCCCCTCTGACTTTGATAATCCTATGTTTATTTATACTGCCCTTTTTTGCTCATCCTTTGGCCAATTTTTCCATCTCTTTCATGGTCAATGATATGCTGGATTCACATAAAAGTTGCCTTTTTTCTCTTGTCGCACTTCTTTTTGAGATGGTAAACACCACATCAGAGGAGAGATCCTGATTCCCTGTCATTTTTGTATTTATGCCAGTAAGTGTGGAAACTCTGTTAACAGACTTGACTCTATTCTTACAGCACCACTATGGTAAACAACTACTCTACACGCACACTCAAACAATCGTGGGCCCCTATTCATTGCATGCAATTTGGTTTTGCAGTATTTATGGCACTTGCTATTAACAAGCTCAATTGGGAGATTCAAATGTATAATTGGTTAGCAGACATGCTACTTTCATCTGGGGAGAACTAGGCAATGTTTTGTTTTAACACACCCTTCCAGGCCCCAATACAGGGACACTGAAGTGAGATGTTGAATAATATATGACCCCCCCCCCTCCCAAAACCTCTCAAAAAAAACATGACATATTTGGGAAATAATTCGTTTAATATATGTACAATATTTGTATGTTTTCTGCCAAACGAATCGGCGAGGTTAGTTTTGTCAGCTAGCCTTGCAGCTAGCATCGTGTTTTAGACCGAAGGAAGTCCACGTGACAAAACAACGCTCTTCACATCCCGTGAAACTACTTTGAATGTAATTTATTAACAGCGATAAATATAACAATTCATTATTGAGGTGTTGTGTAATCATGAAACTAGGAGAATTTAAGCCTAATTCTTATACATACTCACCTGTTTAGCTCTGCCAGAGACGTGGTGGAGTTGCCATGGAGACAGCGACGCATGGTGCGTTCATGGATCCTCGGAAAAAGTCTGGGTGCCAGAAACTCCATGTTGCTTTTTCAGTGACGGCCGTTTTGACATTAAATGGCACGTTAGCGCGGAATATTTCATCGTGAAATGAACTATTGAAATTAAGTATTTTGTGTATGTATTAAATCCGGTACATTTCAGTGATCGGACATGTACCCACATACAACATATTGAGCGGTGTTTAACACATGAGGAAATTGTGTAGTCTCTTGATTATTCTTGGTTCAAAAGCTTTCGACAATTTATGTTGCATATCAAGTCAAAGTCTATTCAGTCAGCAACAGGGCGTTCTGGACAGCCTGGGAGATAAAGCTGTCGTTGACTCTGCTGGTCCTAACCTTGAGACTCCATTGTCTCCCTGCAGTGAGCACTGGGCAGGAGGGGTGGCCTGTATTATGGAGGGCCTTGTGCGTTAACCCTTACCTGGAGAGAGGGGAGAAGACGCCGAACAATCTTCTCAGCTGTTCTCAGTATGTGTTGGAAGGTGTTATAACAGAACGCAGTGCAGGCGCTATACCATGCTGTGATGCAGCTGGTCAGGATGTTCTCAATGGTGCCCTTGTAGAAGGTGCGCAAATTTGGGTTCTGGTTCCTCTCAACTTGCAGCAGAGGTGGAGAAGCTGGTATACTGGCCTTTAACACAGTATATTGGTCCAGGAGAACATCCTCAGACACGTACACACCCTGGAACTTGATGTCACACACCACCAAAACACCGCTGTGCTGGGTGTGCTCTCCTGAAATCCATAACAATCATCTTCTTGGGGTTCAGATTTTATCATTTCACCACAGCAGGTCAATTCACCTTACTCCTGTGGTTTGTGTCAGTGTTTACACCAGTCATTTAGTCCAGATTAAGTTGGGAGTTTTTTTTGGTATTTAGATTTTCAACCTTTATTATGCATCAAGTTTTAAATGTGTCAATGCATCAAATGTAAAGCTTCCTTTTATTGGGAGAACATTACTGTGATGTTTGAGACTTGGAAAGTTTGGGTGATTTAACCTCCACTGCCTAAATTTCTAATCAAATTTACAAGTTACCCTGATGCCATTGATGAAATAGAGTTGTTCGAACTAAAGATGGGGGGAGGGGGGGGGAGAGGAACCATGTGTGAAGAAAACTCAAGTCCAGTTGCCATTACAAGAATTCACCGTAACCTAGATGACTGAGAACCACCAGACACCCTTGCCCATGATTTCTAAATAGCCTTTAAAGAATTTGTTTCCTGTGAGGAGAGTGAGGTAGTTTTAAAAAAATGTATTCTTTAGATGATTATCTGTGCAGCTCCTAATGGGTGGTTAGTCAATAGTAGTGTCAAGGAGTGGTATTTAGATAAAAAAAACAGGTCTTGTGGAACAAGTGTAGCAAAGTGGCTGAGTCATGCCTGGAGATACTTATGGCATCACTGCAGAATTCTTAAGTACTATCTAAATAAGTGTCAGATGCTTTCTTGACATATAGCTGTCAGACACCTAGTTTCATTAAAACATGATTATCCTGCAGTACCAACTGCCTTCATTCTTATTCACAGGATTACAGTTACTGATTTGATTAACAAAACTTGCAGATCAGCACATGGACAGTTAAATTATTTTATAAACAAAAAAAAAAAAAAAAAAAAAAAAAAAACACTTCTTTGTAAATCAAACAGTTCATTCCTCTAGAGTTTTTATTTCGTTTCAAGAGGGCACAATTCTTTGTTTTTTTCAAGGTGATGGTGGAATGCTTAATCAACCTCCTCAATGGTAGGGCCAGAGGATCCGCCACCAGGGGCGGCACCACCAGCACCAGGAAAGCCACCAGGCATGCCTTCAGGCATGCCACCAGGCATACCTCCAGCACTCTGGTACAGCTTGGTGATGATGGGGCTGCACACCTTCTCCAGTTCCTTCTGTTGGTGCTCAAACTCATCCTTGTCAGCAATCTGTGGAATTTGAGAATAGACAGGAACAGTTTCCCATTAAAAATATTCATGGTCCGTGTCCAAAAGAGAAGAGTCAGAGATGTATCAGATGGCAGGCTAGATAGCACATTTCCAGCTGTATTGGTTCAATTTAGGGTAAACCTACCTGGTTCTTGTCAAGCCAGCTAATAACCTCAAGGCACTTGTCCAAAATGGTCTTCTTGTCATCATCGCTGATTTTGCCAACAAGCTTCTCATCCTCCACTGTGGCCTTCATGTTGAAGGCGTACGACTCCAGGCTGTTCTTCGCCGCCACCCTGTCACGCTGGACGTCATCCTGAGCTTTGTATGCTTCAGCTTCCTTAACCATGCGTTCAATATCATCCTTGCTCAGACGACCTGATGAAAACCACAGGCAAGATCAACATTTTAAAGTCTGGAGCAGGTCTTTGAATGACTTGCATTTTTATTCATTTTGTACCTTTGTCATTGGTGATGGTGATCTTGTTCTCTTTGCCAGTGCTCTTGTCTACGGCAGAAACATTCATGATGCCATTAGCATCAATATCAAAGGTCACCTCGATCTGAGGGACACCACGAGGAGCAGGAGGAATGCTTGTCAGCTCGAATTTGCCCAGCAGGTTATTGTCTTTGGTCATTGCGCGCTCGCCTTCGTACACCTGTTGAAATGATGGGCCAGTTAGGCAAGTTGAAAAAACAAACACTGACACCAGTGCTTTTTTTTTCTTTTTTTTTCGCTCAGACATCCAAGGAAGGTCGGGGCCATCTTTGGTCGCAAGACCTCTGGTGGAAACTACGAATGGCTGGAATAAACGTCATCACAGCGAAACACGGAGATGCAGAATGAGGTATTCACCTGAATTAACACTCCTGGCTGGTTGTCAGAATAGGTGGTGAAGGTCTGAGTCTGCTTGGTAGGAATGGTGGTGTTGCGCTTGATCAGGACAGTCATAACCCCTCCGGCTGTCTCGATACCCAGGGACAGTGGGGTGACGTCCAGAAGCAGCAAGTCCTGGACATTCTCAGACTTGTCACCGGACAAGATAGCAGCCTGAACAGCTGGGAAATAAAGTAGATTGTTAGAGTCATCAGTTTCTCATTTCCAAGAAAAGTCAGAAATATTAAATTGTACCACAACTGTTTGACACTCACCCGCTCCATAGGCAACAGCTTCATCTGGATTGATGCTCTTGTTCAGCTCCTTGCCATTGAAGAAATCTTGAAGCAGCTTCTGGATCTTGGGAATACGGGTGGAGCCGCCGACCAGGACGATGTCATGGATCTGGCCTTTATCCATCTTGGCGTCGCGGAGGGATTTCTCCACTGGGTCCAAGGTGCCCCGGAAGAGGTCAGCATTGAGCTCCTCAAAGCGAGCTCTGGTGATGGAAGTGTAGAAATCTACTCCCTCGTACAAGGAGTCAATCTCAATGCTGGCCTGGGTGCTGGAAGACAGGGTGCGCTTTGCCCTCTCACAAGCTGTGCGCAGACGACGGACAGCTCTCTTGTTGTCACTGATGTCCTTCTTGTACTTGCGTTTGAACTCTGCGATGAAGTGGTTGACCATGCGGTTGTCAAAATCTTCTCCTCCAAGATGAGTATCACCGGCGGTGGACTTGACCTCAAAGATGCCGTCCTCGATGGTCAAGATGGACACGTCGAAGGTGCCCCCACCAAGATCAAAGATCAGAACATTCCTCTCAGCACCGACCTGAAAACATATCAGACAAACATTTGAGAACCAGTCAAGTATTTTTCATGTGATTCTTCATGGATCACATTTTCAAACCATTTGGACATCACTTGCATGACTTACTTTCTTGTCCAACCCGTAGGCGATGGCAGCGGCAGTTGGCTCATTGATGATACGCAACACATTGAGGCCAGAGATGGTACCAGCATCCTTTGTGGCCTGGCGCTGAGAGTCGTTGAAGTAGGCAGGTACTGTAATTACTGCATTGGTGACAGTCTGGGGGGAAAAAAAACAAGCCCAACTTTAAGGGAAGTTCCTGGAAAAGACTTGATATTTGGCTGTCATATTGCTGTGCAAAGGCTTACTTTTCCTAGATAGGCTTCAGCAATTTCCTTCATCTTTGTCAGCACCATGGAGGAGATCTCCTCTGGGGAGAAGGTCTTAGTCTCACCCTTGTAATCAACTTGAACCTTGGGACGAGTGCTTTCACTGACAACTGTAAATGGCCAGTGCTTCATATCAGACTGTACAACTGCGTCGTCAAACCTTCGGCCAATCAGTCGCTTTGCATCTACAAGAGAAAGTTTGGTACTTTACAAAATGTAAAAATCAGGTTTGGTCATTTGGTCAAGACCGATAGTCCTAAAAATTAAATTGCACTCTTCTCTTACCGAAGACTGTATTTGTGGGGTTCATGGCAACTTGGTTCTTGGCTGCATCCCCAATGAGACGCTCTGTGTCCGTAAAGGCCACATAGCTGGGTGTGGTCCTGTTGCCCTGGTCATTGGCAATAATTTCAACTTTGCCATGCTGGAAGACACCCACACAGGAGTATGTGGTCCCAAGATCGATACCAACTGCTGGTCCCTTTGACATGTTGCCTGTAATTGGGGCACAGTTTTTGCATAAATATATCATCACTGAAGGTCCCCCACCCGAAAAGACATAAATTACTGCATCCTTCACTCATTACAAACGACGGTATTAGCAGAAAAGCCAAATTAAGTAAGAAATAGGTACTTCTTCAGGTACAGGTCATGACAGAATATAGATTAAAACACACATTGATATTACAAATGCCAAACTTTTTTCCCCTTGGACTGTGAAATTATTTTAAACCTAAATAAGATAGAAAAAAAAAAAAATCAAGAATTATAAATTTAAGAAATAATAGCCAAAAGTTGATATGACAAGAATTGAGTGTAAATCGACGGGTTGCGGAGGAGGGAGACGTTGACGTGCATGGCGGTTGATTTGACCACGTGACAGCCTTGCTGTCGCCCCCCACAAAGACACTTAATGTTGGGCGATAGGCGAAGTACAAATATTAAAATACCTCGAAATATATTGGTTGACGCTTCCGAATGTTTGTTTTTTTTTAACCTCCGAGCGTTAAAAACACAATGTGCTAAAAAAATTGCAATATATCGCAACTGTAAATTGCGGAAAACCGGGCGCTACGTCCTTTCCGTTAAGGGACTCCTCCTTTTTCGAGAAGGTTCTCGAAAGGCTCAAGAGTCTCCGCCCCCAACGCGCACTCCAGTGTTACTGCTGAAGATGGAACCGCCATTATCCATACAACGTCCATATAACCTTGGCAGTTAACCTTTGGTATGAGAATCAAGCTCGTTTTAGCATGACAATGAATATGAAACAAAGGAAAATTAATAAATAAAATAGTATGAGCCAGCACCACCTCTCCAAAAAAAAAAACAATTTGATTACATAAAATGTTAACATACACACTCACATAAGGGGGCAAACTTACCGGATTTTTCTCGCCGAAGGTGACGGGTTTGCTGGAATGAAGGAGAGGGGGGAAAAAAGACTGGGTGACCTGTCCTTGCCGGAACGAGGAGCGGCTGAATGAAAAGGAAGCTGTAATCGAGCTATATACATATATATCGCCGGCAAGCAGCCAATCAGACGTCAGAACCTCCACGATCCTCCAATGGCTCTTGACTAACGCCTCTGACAACTTCCGGTTTGAGTGTCCGTCAGATTGAGCCTAAAAGATAAAACTTGATTCCGAAACCGGAAGTACACTCATTTAGTTTGCACTATGTCCTCCGCTGACACTCACGCAAATACCTAAGCCAAAGTGTGCTCTATTCTTCCGGGTGTGGTGTTGACTCACCGGTGCCGAAACGCCGAAAAGAGTAAAGTAGCTGCTCAGAATAGGACTCTATATCGTCTGTCCACAAACTGCAGGAAATAGTGTTGTTTCTGAACATGCGATCCTCACTTCGCATGCGGTCGAATGCGTCATTTGTCCTAAGTGACTAGCGTAAAGTACACGTTGTCCAGTTTGTTTGCTTAGTCATGTATTATATTGACCTAATTCTACATTCAAGAGTCAAATGAATAAACTAAATATAAGTTTCAACAATATTTTAATATTTTAATTTTCATTTGAAATTACATTGTATGCCCTCTGCCCTGGCATCCTGATGCTTCATGATGTAAACACACATACGGCTCTCAATTGAAAACTACTCTCATCACCCATCTTTTCTTGTGAATTCTTGTAAAGCTATTACCATACATACACAACTCGCAAACAACCCTAGAATGCCATGTGGACGGCATAGACTGACCACCACTGCAGTGCAGTAGGATCTGAAGGAGTCATGTGGAGTGAAACACATTTTCCGGCTGCTAAACTCACTCCTGCCCCTGGAGCCAGGGTTGGTTACATTCCTCTGGGAATTTTCAAGTTACACCCTCCTATCTTATGTAACATTAAGGAAATATATCAGGCTCCAGACTTGCCTAGTCTTGTCAACAGTTCACACAACAAGGCTGGTTTTGCCTGATTGCTTAACTGTACTTTGTGTGTGTGTGTGTGTGTGTGTCGGACCACGATGTGCATGACATAATGTCTTAAGTTCCATACCATGCTTCATATAAATTAAATGAGCCACAGGGTGAAATGCGTGAGTCCCTGAAAATTCACAGAGAAAATACACATACATACACACCTTAATCCCAACTGGTTTTGTCCAACAGAAAAACCCTCATACACAAACATAACCACCGCACAGAGATTTGGCTCCTTTGTGACATCATCAGCTAATGACCTTTTCCAATCTGAGGTAAGGTCACATCAGAGTTTCTCTTTTCTCGCTCTGCTTTGGCATGCCATCATACCCATGTTACATCACAGTTCCATATGTGATATGGAATTCCATGATTTACAACTCCAATATAATTGTCACTAATTGCAATGAAGTTAATCAAATTTCCTCCAATTCACAAATATAAATGTTCTGTGAGGTGAGGATGGCGAAGAAAGGTTACGTAATCTGAGCCATAATTTCTTGCCATTTCTAACAACCCAATATCCAAATTTAAAAACAGTAGACTTCAGGGTTCTAAAAAAATATGATTTAATGACATTTGTAACCAGCTAACATACAACATTTATAAAATACAGTACATTATGAACATGAGGTTTCAGGGTGAATTTTTAAAGCATGATGATGATGCTCAGGCAGTCATTCCTTGTTTTATGTTCAAATATTATAGCTCTGTCTCTTTCGAGTGAGTTTTGGCTGAGGTGTGTTCGGAGGTTTGCGGCAGAGAGTTCTGCACATTTTCTGTCCGCTCTGGTTCTATTTCTGCAGCCACGGTGATCACGGAAACCGTTGGTTCTTCAACATTATAATGTGCAAATATCGTGTTGAACAGCCCTGTGTGAGGCAGAGAGAGAGCGTTAGACAAAAGTGAGGCATTGGGGATTCATTTATTGTAGAAAAACTGACATACTTTGCTCTGTGGAAAGACACAGAGCAGAGATTTTTATTTTATTATTTGTGCTCTATCACCAACACGGACATTCGGAACACGTAGGTTGATATTTTTCTGTAAATGCCATAAAATGAGCGCTTAATTTTGCGATGAGACAATAAGAAACGAGAGAAAATGAGATTACTCCTTCATGAACACATTAAGATGATTACAATAAAAGAAGTTGGTGAGACAGAACAGGCAAATCTGGACCGCAGACTGTGTAACAATGCTTCTAAGCAAACTGTGAAAATATTTTCCCAGACCCTTATGCAAAAATAGGGAATTATCTACAATAAGGATAACACCTCTTAATATGCAGGATATTAATGGAGTACTGATAAACACATTTTCAAGATGATGTAGACGGTTATGCCTCATATAAAAAGTCAACCCCAACAAAGAGTGGACAGAATCAGGGGCAGATTGTGAGCTTGGAGGGTTGAAGCCACATTGGAGAACTACACCAAAGAACAATAAGATAGATAAGATAGAAAGATAAGATAAGAGTCATCACTTAGGAGTCATATTTACATACCTCTTTGTTGGTGACCTTGAGTATTCCTGTCTTTCTGGCTTGACTTGGATTTACTGCTCTCGTCGGACGGGTCAGAGTTGTCATTTTCTGTAACAATGTATACTGTCACATGCCTTATTTTAGTTATTTTTGAAAACAGAGCACAATATTCAGCATCGGCTAACACATTTTCTTTGCGGTATTTTCCAGCCCAGAGACAAATCGAGCAGAAATACAACATAATAAATAAACTTCCTTGATAAGCAAATGGTCAAACTAAAGCATAACGTAGTATCTGTCCCCTTATCACTATTACGCAACATTTACAGACGGAACTTTAATTTTTTTTAATTTTTTTATTACCTTTCTTCCAGTTGATATGTGCTCTTCTTAGCTGAATGGCGAAAAAAAGGACCATCACCATAAGCGCCAAGATCAGGCATGTCACCAAGAAGACCAGTAATGAGGAACCTTTCGGTGTTTCCTGCATCTCTTTGTCATTTGCATTCACTGGAAAACAGACACGTCAAAGCTTAGTTCCTCAAAACTGACCATGAGAGACGTCTCTTTCTTCATCGTGTCCAAATTGGAGATGATGGTTTTCATCCATGGAGACGCTGGCGCTGCAGACTTACCTGTTGTATTTTCCTCAGTGCTGTCGAAGGATGTGACTTTCTCTGTTGTTTCAGTGACAGCTATGGAGCCTTTCAAATAATGGGAAAAAGTAGAATGAAGACCATTGCAGGCAAGTTAACCTAAAACAATTCAGGTTCAATTGTTCCTGAGCACCACTAGATGGGAGTACAGTAATATTGTTTTCTGAGTGCAGTGGATATACCGTTTGTGCTTCTTGTATTACTGATGGCTTCACTTGTGGTTGAATCTGAAACAGCGTCTGCAAAAAATAAATACATTGAATAAAATCATTACTCCTCCTCCTTGCACTACTACTACGACAACTAAAACTTATAATAATAACAACATAGTTAGACGCACTAATAAAAGCAATATTAGTATTTGTTGTATTGGGGTTAACGCATGCAGTGAATTATTGCAGAATGAATTACTGCTATTTGTTTCATTGATTCCACATGTTTCTTTTACAGTTTTGCCGAGAAATCCCCGGAATCGTGTTCCTCTAGCAGCAATGTGAAACAACCCAGAAATATTGAATTAAAAAAAGGAAATGTCTTCTTACAATAACCTACTTCAAGGAAGATGGCTTTAGAAAGTATGGATATTTGTTGAGATTCTGATCTGAAATATCTAAACATACTTGTCTGCTCATGTATCTCTCTGGTTGGGTGGATCATTGTTTTCCTGTCCAATTGGGTTGGCTGGGTCGCTGTCGGTATCATCTCTGTTGTCTTTGGTGTCTGAGATTTAACCAATCCAGTTGAGCTTCTGCGTTTTGCTGTGAGAGAGACATTTATGTCACATATAACCAGCAAATCATAATAAAATTAAATGGAAAATCTTTATCTAAAGAGAAAATAGGTGCTGTTTCATACATCATCTTTGACATCATCATGGGGAGAAAGACCGTGTCAGAATCCGAACATGCTTTTCAAATATCAGATTTTGTCACAAAAACATATCTTTACTAATTTCTCCTTTTGTTGTTTGTTTTTAAAGACACTGATAAATCAAATGTCAGTTCACTGCACTTTCTATTGGGCCCAATGTATAGCTTTATAACTTTTCAGACTGAAAGGAGAGGTCTTGAGTTTTCATAGTAATCAACATTTCAACATCCCCTTAATTCAATATATTAATTTATTTTTACAATGACATTACTTAAAATTGTTAGGAATATATAAATAAATGAATTTTACTCACAATATTGGCCAATTGTGATAAAGTCCATCAGCGGTCCTGAGTGCAAAAAAGAATGGCGGACGAGGCATTTCACAGTAATACTGGTCTTCACCAAAAGACTTAATGTTGCAGTGGAGACACGTTTATTTGTGTTGTGTTGAGCTTGTCCAAAACCTGTGGACAGAAACAGAATTCACAGGTTCCCATGAGACAAAGATACACCTCAAAATGTAATAGCGGGGGCACAAGAAGAGATTGACTCATGAACTTCAGTGAAAGTGGGGAAAGACGAGTGGGTCGGTTTGATTGGTTGGTTTCAGTCAGACACATCAGCTTCCATCACACCCACCCCATCGCTGAGGATTTGATTTACCATTTATAGAAATGTGAAGATATATTGAGAACCCGGAGCCCACTTTGTGGTCGTGTGACATTCGAGCAAGGGTGGGGTGTTAAGTGGGTGCTAAAGCCCCCTTATTTTACCTCACGTTTGGTAAGGTTAAATCATCTGAAATAAATGTCTTGTGACGCCAATGCAAACAGCATCTTTTCCATTCACCTACTATTATGCGCTAAATCTGAAATAAATGTGACAAACAAAATATAAAGGCACAGATCACATATTCATCCTCGGTCCTGATGCCTTGGTATTTAAAATAATAGAGTGATGTCACGTCTTGGACACTTCATTAGTGAAATCCCCCCAATCAAAATAGACATTCCCACGTTTTCTTGTGATAGATGACGCATTGGTCAAGAGGCAAACAAACATTTTGCAACAATACAGCAGGCACTAGATTTACTTCCCTATTGGCATTTAGTTCAGCAAGGGGATAACATTAAGTAAAACCCCTTTCCATATCAGGGTGACACATCTTCAGTTTGGTTTGGCTATTTTTGGCTGAGTTTTGAAAGTCCAAAAGAGAAAACGAACTTTCGTGTTTTGCCGCATAGGGATGAAGACTGCAGCTTTAAGTCAAGTGTTTCGGGGGGGGGGGGGGGGGCTTTTACAAAAAGAATAGGCGCCCTTTGTCAAAGTGAAAAAGCCCCTACATTTGTATGTGTGGGGTAAACTAACATTCCACCATGACTGATAAGTGTTTTACCAGGCTCAAATGAAGTGTCTCTACGGGCCCTGTGATATGTTTGTCTCCGGGAACTGTTGGGACTAATTTTTAGATGCTTCTACCGAAATAGCAATTTCGACAGTGGGACCTTTGCATCACCGTTAGCATATGAGCCTACATGCAAGCTCAAACCCTGCATGAGCAATTGTTTGGGGGGGAAAAAAACCTCATCATACAAAACCGAATTCGCCTTTTCAACAGAATTCAGATACAAACAGCTGACATCCTGTTTTAGTAGTGCTTTTTCGCATTCACTCCAAGTACTTGATTGTCTGCATTCAACCTGCAACTGCACTTTGTGAACTTGCACATCTAATACTAGAACTTGCTAATACTTTTTACATTTCCTGCCACAGGTTACCTATGTTTATTATTCATTTATCTCTGCTTATCTGGCTGCACTGTGGACGACAAAGAATTTTATTGTACAGAGAAACTGTAGCTATGAGAATAAAAACTTAAAATCTTTTGAATCTTGTTTGTTAAGTGTACAGAACGAACTTACCAACAATTTCTGGCCCAGAGTCCAGTTGCCAGGAGATTTGCGGTTGATATTGGGAGGCTTTAGCTGTGCAACGTAAGACAAACTTCCCCTTGTGTTTAGTCACTTTCAGTTTTGGGAGACCTTGAGACAATGAACAGCAGAGAGAATTTTATTGGAATATTGTGCAATTCACAACCAAACAGCAGTATCAGGGTGAGGAATGCTGAAGGGTGCAGTTTTTGTCACACTGTAACACTGACCGTAACATTAGAAATGGAAAAGCACATTTACCTAGCACTGTCACCTCCCACGTCTTTTCTGTTATATGGTGGCTGTAATCCGTGCATGTGTAGGTGCCTCCATCCTCGAAGGTGACATGTGAAACACTGACTGTGTATTCCGACTTGGACCGTTTGTCCAAACTGTAGCGTTTGTCTCGTTTACCTTAAAATAAATGAGGGGAAATAAAACAGATATTCAAGATCAAAAATCTGCGGAGCACAAGAAATACTGTACCTGTATCATCTTTACCCGCAGTGTCATTGTGGAACATGATCTGTCCATGAGGATTCTTCCACTCCATCGTTTTCTGATGGGCATTTTTGATGGGGCATCTCAGGAAGAGCGTATCACCCTTTATTACAGTCACATGCTCTTCCAGAGTAAGTGACACTGCAATCATCAAAACAGGAACATTGAGAACTTGAAAGAAAACATTCATTTGCACATGACATATTCAGATACAATATGAATCATCTATTCATACACACACGCACGCACAAAACATTTGAAATTTAGACTTAATTTTGGGATCTAGATACCCGAGTACCATGTTTAGGCTTGAGGGGCTCAGAATTATGTATGGTTGAATAAATGACAACAACGACGTCTTAAAAAACTGAATCGTAGGTCCCAAGATGTTTCTGTGTATGTTCTATATTAACTATATTTAAAGGAATCCTGAAGTCCACATTACTCCTGAGGACATGTGGGAACCAAATTTTTAACTGCTTAACGTTCAGCAGTTCCACTTCAGCATGGATTTTACGCTAAGGTGAATTTTTGGCAGAAATGTGGAAAAAGTCTAATTCCCTGTCTTCTTATAATTGTCCAACCACTGAGTGGGGCATTCATCTGGAGAAGACTTTTTGGAAAACTAATTGAAACTCATTTTTAATGCATTAATTCATCTCACGTCCTCTGAAGTCATTTGTCTCTCACGTAGAGTGAAGAGTTACAAAATGAAGTGCCCCCCTGAATCAAACAAATTCTTTTTTTTACTGCTTACAGGAAGTAATGTGGCCAGTCCTCCTGAGGTGAAAGAGAAAGTAGGGGGTAGGAGACAGAAAACGATTTTGTTGTTTCCGTCGGTTTGAGCGGGGGTCTTGAGGTACTTTTCCGAAGGGGTGTGAGCAACGGTTGGGAAAAAAATGATGGCATGTGTCATGTGTCAGAGGTCACCAGGACCATTTTGCACACAAAGATATGAATAGTGAATGAAAACCACCATAAAGCGAAGTTTTCTTTTTGACAACACTCCACACTCAAGATGGTTTGAAAATGCATAATTCTATATCATGATCTGGATTGTAACAAATTCTTGATGCGGTGTAAAATAAACCAGTAAAGTTTAAAACATGGCTATTTAGAAAACAGGCTACCTGAACAAAATGCACTATACTTTTACTTTACACATTAGCTGTACTACTAAACCTTAAATAGCCTTAACCTTCAATAGTTTTACATCACCTGACAAAACCACAGAGAAAACAAGTAACTTAAGAGCAAGGAAACACATCAAAACTAAATCATATTCTCATGAAAACAAAGTTTTGAAATATGGTTAACAATTTTAACTGACACTTGATTTGCAACCAGTGACTAGAAAAGCATACAAATATATAAAATCTTGGGCAATGTATGATTTCTGTTGTTTTTTTTTTTCTAAACTCTAAACAGTCATCATACCAAAATGTGCCACTTTCAGATAAGAAAATTCTATTCTGCAAGTGCATAAGGTAAGAGACTCACCCTGTATGAATAACATGAAGAAGACAAGCTGGAGCTTCGCTTCCATCACTCTCACTCATCAAGAGCCAAGCAGCACTTCAGTTCTGTCGTGTTTCCTCATTTCTTCAACTATTTGAGCGTCTCTGAGGGACCTTCCGTGACATCACGGATCTGTGCTTTCCACCAACATCACAAGCCCAAAAAGCCGTTTGTGAAACCAACGCGCAAGGGGAAAAGGTCAGTGTATCACACGTGGTAGGTGCAAGACCAGTTCCTGAAGCCAATTTAATTTATTTTAGATGCACGTGGAAGGAAATAGTAGTTGCCACAATCTCTCTTGCAGTTGTAAACGTGACAATGCATATTACTTTGTAGTATATTAAACATGGATTTCATGGCACAAAAAAGGAACCAAGCCTGATGTATATCAGTCGGTGACACAGCCCTCTGTAGTTTTGTCATCTAAATATGGCAAATTGGTCAAAAATTGAACATATCCAAATTTAAATTAAGAGCCTCATCTTCTCTGCAAGCAAACGGTCAATGAAATCACAAAATTCAGTGACATATTTGGACTCGCTCTGTTGAAAAGAGAGATCTGATAAAAGGTGTTAATCATCCCAAAACGTTAACATCCGAGTGACTTCATGATTAAATCTACTTTTAGCAGCAGTGAATTTAGGGTTGCAATTATTATGGGGGTTTCAGCAGTAAAACAAATGAATGTGGAAGATGATACAGATTTTTACAAATGCTGTGTTGGATTTTCAACGGGCTGCCAAAGCCTGGCAGCTGATCAGGTTTCTGTTCATCCAGGGATATTCCACCGTTTCTCGATTTGCTTTCCTCTTGCCTGCGATTCTTGATGCCCCCTGGTGGAATAAGATCAACCTGATGACATTCACACATAACAAATAATTGCAAAAGATTTGGGGATATCTGCGAGAGTTTCATTAGCTGGAAATACAAAGCAAGAAAAAAAAAAAAAAAACAGTTTTGGCGTGGTGTAAAGAATCATTGAAATACATCAAAAAAACACCATGAACTTTATTTCATTTTTTATTTTGTTGTCAATTACTTTGTGCTATTGAGTGCAGGAAAGGGTGAATCAATTGTTTCGGGTTCAGGACCTAATCTGGCCTTTGTTCATCGATCCAGCATTCTGTCTGTTTTTGCATTAAAAATTGACCTCCATAGCTAAAATTACTTTGCAGGAGTTTCCACATGCATAAATTGACATATGCCGAGGCTTGTGTCCCTGGCAGTGCACCCCAAACATCTGGCTTCAAATACTAGTTCATAGTTTGATAGAAATCAATTTAAAACATTAGATGTCTTCCCTGAAATTCAAAATATTCATCCATACTTAAACCACCAGGAACAGATCAGACAAAGATTTAAAAATAAACATTGACAAAAAGCTACAAACTGTAACCAGCTAAAATGGGCATGTTGGTGTTTCGTAGATGTCCACGGTGTGAAAAAGTAATTTTTTTTTGTTATGTTAAACAAATAAAATGTGATTTTCATGGGCAGTTGCCTTACACTGCAGTTTATGGGTAATTCATCAATGAAATATAACATCACTGTGAATAAGCTTAAACTTGGCTGTTATCATCACCATCATTTCCTTTTATCGCAAACAAACAGGGAGGTAACTGAGACTCATTTCATTTTAGGACCTTTTTCCATTGATAGAGAAAAAAATAGAGCATGTTCATGAATGTAATAACCTATGAGGTCAAGTTCCTAACATGCTCATTAAAATTGATTAAAACCTCTCACTGGAAGATGGAATGGTGAAAAAAAAGCTTGTATTTGCCTCCTGATCAAGTCCTGCCTGTTCCATCTGATCAAAACACACCACCGTTCAGCCACGATGACTCTTCCTATAAAGCAGGAGGTGAAATCCTACTCATAATGTCAAAAAGACCATTATAATGATATAACCTTCATGGTTGTGATTAACAATTATCATATTCTCCAGCTGAACGCACACAGATGAATTTAATGCAACAGCTGAGCATCATCTGTGGTGTCAGACTGAGTGCACTTTGCTCAATCTTAATGTAATTTCACAGAACAAGAATGTGCCCAGATGTTTCATTGAATCCCCAGATGTGAAAACCAACAAGAGCATAATTTTTAACCTCTAAACCCTGTATCTTTTGAATATCTATATATGTGTGTAAGCTATATCACATGGCAATAAAATAGATTTTTCTACTATGTGGCGGCATAGTTTTACACAAGGGATAGCCAAGTGCGGCCCATAAATAATTTTCTTTTTCTTGCATAAGAAATGTCAAGATTTTAGATATTGCTTTATTAAGTTCATATGCAAAAGTAGGTGAACAGGCAGAGCAAGAGAGAAGGCGAGAGAAAGTCATAGATTTAAGGCAAGAAACACAGCCAGTACGGCGTTAAGGTGATGAATGCAACAAAAGAAGATGCGAGAAAGCAGCATCTGCAATGCTACAATGCTACAAGCCACATCAAGTGACAGGAACATGGATGCGGTTGCTGCAGACATCATCTTTTGCAGAAGCGCGTCAAAGCCCTGGCAGCAATCTGGCACAGATCACATCATTTCTGGCATGTGATAACTTGCATTATAGCATAAATTAATAAGATGCTCCACCATTTTATCGCAGAAAGCAGACTTCTATCTAAATCTACGACCCTTCCACCGCCCTATTTTCTCTTTCATTAGCATTCTCGTTACTACTGGAGGGATAACTTATGTCAACAATGGAGGAGCAGCAGCAGCAGCTGCAGTGCAGTCTCCTCCACATCCTGTCCCGCCGCAGAAGTCAAGCTCAGCCAGAGTGACCACTTCACCACATCACCTCTAGGATGTTAGAAAAGAAAATCTAAATATCTCAGCCTCTCGTCAGGGATAATTGTTTGCTATACATCCGGTATTTTGACGTCCCGGACAGGGTTCTTGACGCTATCTCTCCTGGCACTGCGGTAGCCATGCGGCGCTGGGATACAGGGATTACGAAATGGTTGAAAAGCGGCGGTGGTCAGCGTCATTTGTCGACGCTCATTGGCTGAGAGCTGAGGAAACTTCCAGAGCGAGTGACTCATTGGCTGCTGGCCGCTCTATAAAATGATCCGCGACCCGTTAGCGGTCCTTCCTTTCTCATCCCGAATACGTTAGTTCCATCCGACCCAGCCCGAGCAGACGTTTTGGGCCCAATAATCAGGTAAGTTATCCCCTTTTTAAGAACATATTCCACATGTTCTTTTTTTTTTTTATAATAGTCACATATTCCCAAGTACATTATTTAATAGCTGGAGTTCATTTGGCGTCGTTGTTTACCTAACATTGGGTTTTGTTTGTTCTTTTGAATTAAAAGACATAACCGTTGACGTCGAAAGCCGAAAATGGGGCGTCACTGTTTTGGGGGAGAATCTTCGGGAACGGGGTGCCGCTGCTTATGGATATTAATGGCGTGGGATGGGGGGTGGAGGAAGGGAACAAACCGAGCAGATGGTTCTCCTAACGGATAAGCAAGACAGACTTGATAGACAGATTTTTCTTTAGTCAATTGTCAAATCTAAACGATGCAACCGATTTGTAAACAATAACATCATTAAATAGTTGTTTGGGGGTACTATCTCTGGTCATATCTGTCAGATGGACTTCTCACACCATGTGTTTATTTGTTGCAACTGACCTTGTCTTTGCAGACTGCTTAGTCCAAACGTCTTGGTTTGTTTGTATCCGGGATGTGTGTAATTTCCCTTTTTGCCTTGGACAGTATTTGTCCCAGCCTCGTTTGGCAGTCCTAACACTTATAGATGAAGTTAATCCAAGGAGTTCGATTTGTTTTTCGCCACGGTGTCTGAACACTTTGGGAAGGCAGACAACACTTTCGAGAACTAACGATCACACTGTAATTATTGACCAAATGTTTAATGTTGTGATAGAAGTGCAAACACTTCTCGCTGAGGATAATGGTAATTGCGTGATAAATGAAGCTACTAAGAGAACTTTGCGTGCATCTTTCTAATCATATCCGCACAGTAGATTGTAGGGCAGTGAATCTCCGAAAAGTCTGTCATCATGTATTTTACTGGAAGAGATCTGATCTGGCAGCAGGAAACCAAATGATGCAGCGTGGCTGCTAATAGAAGCAGCTGTTCAAATTTAGAAGCAACCATCACATCAAACCAGCATGACATGGTAATGTAAACAATGACTCCTGTGTCACTAGCTGGAGGAATATTATGTTTCCACGGCAACGCCAGGCCTGAGACACTTGAGTCGATCAAGCCCTGGCGTCATCAATCTACAGATTTTTACCATTAATCGAGATGACAAGACAAGGTGATCGTTGCACTAATCAAATTTTAAGCACAATGAACAATTTTAACGAGACAGTGCCCCCCCCCCCCCCCCTTCTTTCAGAAAATTGAAAGAAATTGAATATTTTCTTCAAGGTAGTAATTTAAATACCATTTTTTTGGTTTCATATGTATTGCATGTTATTAATAAAATTCTTTTAAAAATCAACCTCTTCCCTGACATTTCTTCTTCTAGGAAACATGTCAAAGGGACCATCAGTCGGTATCGATCTCGGGACCACCTACTCCTGTGTGGGTGTCTTCCAGCATGGCAAAGTTGAAATTATCGCCAATGACCAGGGCAACAGGACCACACCCAGCTATGTGGCCTTTACAGACACTGAGCGTCTCATTGGGGATGCAGCCAAGAACCAGGTTGCCATGAACCCCACAAATACGGTCTTTGGTAAGAGAAGAGTGCAATTTAATTTTTAGGACTAACGGTCCTTGAAGTCTATACGAATCCTGATTTTTACATTTTGTAAAGTACCACACTCTCTTTTACAGATGCAAAGCGACTGATCGGCCGAAGATTTGACGACTCAATTGTACAGTCTGATATGAAACATTGGCCATTTACAGTCGTCAATGACAACACTCGTCCCAAGGTTCAAGTCGATTACAAGGGTGAGACTAAGACTTTCTACCCAGAGGAGATCTCCTCCATGGTGCTGACAAAGATGAAGGAAATTGCTGAAGCCTACCTAGGAAAAGTAAGCCTTTGCACAGCAACATGACAGCCAAATACCAAGTCTTTTCCAGGAACTTCCCTTAAAGTTGGGCTTGTTTTTTTCCCCCCAGACTGTCACCAATGCAGTAATTACAGTACCTGCCTACTTCAACGACTCTCAGCGCCAGGCCACAAAGGATGCTGGTACCATCTCTGGCCTCAATGTGTTGCGTATAATCAATGAGCCAACTGCCGCCGCCATCGCCTACGGGTTGGACAAGAAAGTAAGTCATGCAAGTGATGTCCAAATGCTTTTAAAATGTAATCCATGAAGAATCACATGAAAAATACTTGACTGGTTCTCAAATGTTTGTCTGATTTGTTTTCAGGTTGGTGCTGAGAGGAATGTTCTGATCTTTGATCTTGGTGGCGGCACCTTCGACGTGTCCATCTTGACCATCGAGGACGGCATCTTTGAGGTCAAGTCCACCGCCGGTGATACTCATCTTGGAGGAGAAGATTTTGACAACCGCATGGTCAACCACTTCATCGCAGAGTTCAAACGCAAGTACAAGAAGGACATCAGTGACAACAAGAGAGCTGTCCGTCGTCTGCGCACAGCTTGTGAGAGGGCAAAGCGCACCCTGTCTTCCAGCACCCAGGCCAGCATTGAGATTGACTCCTTGTACGAGGGAGTAGATTTCTACACTTCCATCACCAGAGCTCGCTTTGAGGAGCTCAATGCTGACCTCTTCCGGGGCACCTTGGACCCAGTGGAGAAATCCCTCCGTGACGCCAAGATGGATAAAGGCCAGATCCATGACATCGTCCTGGTCGGCGGCTCCACCCGTATCCCCAAGATCCAGAAGCTGCTTCAAGATTTCTTCAATGGCAAGGAGCTGAACAAGAGCATAAATCCGGATGAAGCCGTTGCCTATGGAGCGGGTGAGTGTCAAACAGTTGTGGTACAATTTAGTATTTCTGACTAATATTGGAAATGAGAAACTGATGACTTGGACTCTAACCATCTACTTTATTTCCCAGCTGTTCAGGCTGCCATCTTGTCTGGTGACAAGTCTGAGAATGTCCAGGACTTGCTTCTTCTGGACGTCACCCCACTGTCCCTGGGTATCGAGACAGCCGGAGGGGTCATGACTGTCCTGATCAAGCGCAACACCACCATTCCTACCAAGCAGACTCAGACCTTCACCACCTATTCTGACAACCAGCCAGGAGTGTTAATTCAGGTGAATACCTCATCATTCTGCATCTCCGTGTTTCGCTGTGATGACGTTTATTCCAGCCATTCGTAGTTTCCACCAGAGGTCTTGCGACCAAAGATGGCCCCGACCTTCCTTGGATGTCTGAGCGAAAAAAAAAAAAAAAGCACTGGTGTCAGTGTTTGTTGTATCAACTTGCCTAACTGGCTCATCATTTCAACAGGTGTACGAAGGCGAGCGCGCAATGACCAAAGACAATAACCTGCTGGGCAAATTCGAGCTGACAAGCATTCCTCCTGCTCCTCGTGGTGTCCCTCAGATCGAGGTGACCTTTGATATTGATGCTAATGGCATCATGAATGTTTCTGCCGTAGACAAGAGCACTGGCAAAGAGAACAAGATCACCATCACCAATGACAAAGGTATAAAATGAATAAAAATGCAAGTCATTCAATTCAAAGACCTGCTCCAGACTTTAAAATGTTGATCTTGCCTGTGGTTTTCATCAGGTCGTCTGAGCAAGGAGGACATTGAACGCATGGTTCAGGAAGCTGAGAAGTACAAGGCTGAGGATGACGTCCAGCGTGACAAGGTGTCCGCTAAGAACAGCCTGGAGTCGTACGCCTTCAACATGAAGTCCACAGTGGAGGATGAGAAACTTGCTGGCAAAATCAGCGATGATGACAAGAAGACCATTTTGGATAAGTGCAACGAGGTTATTAGCTGGCTTGACAAGAACCAGGTAAGTGTTTGGCAACAATTTTAAACCATGAAATCAATTTCTTTGCCAATAATAACTTTTCCGTCCATTCTCATATTCCACAGATAGCTGACAAGGATGAGTTTGAGCACCAACAGAAGGAACTGGAGAAGGTGTGCAACCCCATCATCACCAAGCTGTACCAGAGTGCTGGAGGTATGCCTGGTGGTATGCCTGAAGGCATGCCTGGTGGCTTCCCTGGTGCTGGTGGTGCCGCCCCTGGTGGCGGATCCTCTGGCCCGACCATTGAGGAGGTTGATTAAACATTCCGCCATCACCTTGAAGAAAAGTTCAAAGATTGCTACCCTCGTTACACAAAATAAAAACACTACAGTGTTAAATAGTTTGTGTCAAGATCATTTGCAGTGAAGTGATATCTATGTGTTGACAAAACAACATTATTAGACAAGTTAATGTCATGACTGGCAAGATTTGTGGAACTCAAACACATAATAGTGATTCTGAACCATTTTATACTTAACAATTCACTCTCCAGCTTGTTACTCTTGATATCGTCTCTATGATGAAAAAAATGACTCCCTGCCAACATAACGTAACTGTTTTGATGTCTGGTGAAATATGAAGTCAGTCAGGGATGTTAATGTGTGTTGGTAGCTATATGTCGAGCAAGAGGTTGACATTAATTTCAACTGTACTTCAAGCTCTGCAGTGAGACCAGGAGTATCTCCAAGCATGACTCACCCACTTAGCCACATCCGTTCCACAGGAACCATTTTGTACTTCAATACCACACACTGATATTTCCAACTCCACTATTGACAAACTTCCCTTAAGGAGCATTTCTTAAAACTTTAGATCTCACCCCACTTGTAGGAAATTGATTTTCCTCTGAAGCTTTTTAGAAGACATGGGCAAGGGTGTTGGTCTAAATACTGGAAAGGCGTGAGTCCCTTCTCACAAATTCTCAAGGGATTATTTCTGAGCTAGGGAACACTGCTCTGGTGAACTGTAGTGTTCTTTTCACAAAAGAATAAGCTAGATTTAAGGTATTTTACAACTGTTTATCCTGACGAGACATGAGGTTAGAAATAATTTGATATCTTGCTTGAGGTCCTAAATGCATCCTTACTAATCGACCACAAACTTCTATTTCACTTCTGCCTCACAGTCAAAGCCCCACATACTGTAATACAAGGCACAATGGTGTGCCATCTTTCTAGGGAAAACACTAATGAATTCAATTTGGTTGATATTAATAGGCCTAGCTGGAATCTATCACAAAGGTCGAGGCCTTTGGAAAATGCACATCTGCCTCATCACACATGATTTCACCACAATGCTGCACAGTGAACTATTCCTTGTGGCAAGTCATACCACCACTCCCAATCCTCACTTGCGAATTAGAAATAATCATCAGGGCTTCAAAATAGATTATGAACATCCTTAACAACAGGACAAAGGGGATGTCACATGGGACAGGACTAGAATTATTCCAAATCTCAAAGCACCTCTGGTCTAAGTGAAGGTACCGCTTGTATCTGAAAGCCTTGGGAAGATGCCATATTACAAATCTCAAGAACGAGGATCCTGGCCAGTGACTGAAGCAGAATGGCAGCAGAGGCTTTGAAATGACGACTCTGTCCATCCTTGAAAGAAGTGGTCCCAGTTTTAATCAGTTTTACCCACTGATAAGGCTGAAATCAAGTGAATGGCATCCCTGTCACGGCTGAAAATACTGAAAAGATTGAGCTAATTTTCTGCTGTTGTTTGAGGAAATCAGCAGGAAGTCCAAAGGCTAGAGGGTATGTAAAAAAAACTCACTCTACTCCTCAGATTCTTATGAAAAGGTTCAAAAGTACCAAAAACACACTAAAACATGATCCTTTCTGATGACATATCTATAAGATGTCGGCCTTTCCCCTGCTACATTGGTCATGAAGGGAAACACCTATGTTTATTGGGAATGAGTGGGTTTGGGTGTAATTTCTGAGATAAGATAATCTCTCCCGAGGAACAGAAATTGTCGGCGAAGAAAGTCCACAGTCAAGAGGACACTGAAAAATGTCCTGATGCTTTGTCAGAAGCCAAGCAGGACAGTGTATAACTTAAAAGGCCATGAGAACCGTTGGCTTAGTCATGCCTGCAGAAAATGGTGGCAAGAAGAAAAATCTTCCCGCTTAGAGGAAGTTGTCAGGCCCCTCCCTCACCTAAGAATACCAGCCTGTGGCTGGCTGAAGATTTGTGATGAGTCTTTGTTAAGCATCAGCTGCACATCTCACCGGGTGCAAAAATAGCCCCTGCCAGTACAGCAGGTACACCAGGTCACATAATCTCGTGCAGAAAAGCCCAGCATGAGCCCTTGTTTCTAGAAGAACCATCGATCACCAACATGAGCCCTTGTTTCTAGGAGAACCATCGCTCACCAAAGTTAATAGTTGTTCTCAATGCACAACTTGTATGCTGCATTTGTAATGTATTACAAGATTTTAAAAGACATAACTTATTTCAAAAAAATTGCAATATGTGACAAATTACACATAAGAACATGTGAATTTTATCAAAATTGGGTAATGCCAGCCAAGGCTTGACATTTTTTCATATCTATGTTCATTCTGCAACATTTGGCTGTGGTTCAAACCTGCTGTTCTTTATATGAATTAAATGTTACTTCAGTACAGTTAGTTGTTATGAAAGTCTTCCTCAAAAGAATCTAAGGATGGAAGTTCTTATAAATTTGGCAAGTTGACATGAATCCAAAAAAAAGTAGAATTTTCATGAAAAAATGTTTTTAGTGCAGTGGAGATCATGAACATTTACAGAGGTAGGATCACTTAAGATAATGCTCTGTATCTGTCTTGTTAGAATTTGAGACAAAAATGCTTGGTGAAAAACAACATACACAGAAACTTGTTTTCCAGAGGTGTGGAAAGACATGCTTGAATTTAGGGAAACTTGCTAAGACTTCTTTTTCAGATTAAAGATACAGAAAATTGCGTGAGGAGAGACCCAAAAGTACGAGCAGTAAAAAATCACGAGTGAGGTTATCTCACATTAAGGGCACGTTATATAATTTCTAGCAGGGCACATTATGACTTCTAGCAGCTCTCTTCACCAAGTGCATCTGTTGTGTCTCAAAACATCTAATGATTGTCTTTAGATTGAACAATTTAATGTCATATATAACTTAAATTCAGATATTGAGTTTTAATAGATGGAAACAGTAGTTTTTTGATCTGACTGACTGAACAGAATTAACAGTATATTTTGAAATACCATTGGGTTACTGCTAAATTTTAATAAATAAGCAATTCAAATTGGGATATATTTGAATTGCAACAATCATTAAACAGCTGTTCAAATAAAAGTCTCCTGTTGATATTTTTATTGAGGATTTACCTGCTGAAACACAGTAGCTCAGAATAAATTGACAAGCAGAAAATGATTGTTGTTCTGGTATGTTCCCAGAAAGATAGAGCATGTATTTAATCAAAGTGATTACTGCATTAAAAAAAGCTAATTTTTGGTATTTGTTTATCATTATAAAACACATGTTAGCAATTGAGTTGACAGCAAATGTCCATCTTACAAATTTGGGAATTCACTGTATTTTTCTAGTCTCACACACACACTCAAACATTTTAGCATTATTAAATAGTCCAAATAAAATCAAGTAATCACCTGCTGATGCTGCAAGGTGACATTGTGACAGGGTTATTTGTGCCAATAAATTCCATCTATTTGCAACCTAGAATGTCACCTTTCATTCTGAACTATGAGGAAATGATGATTGACCCCTCCTGCAGACACATTTGACCCCAGCAAGTACAACAGCGGCATAACCTGCATAAACACACTTGTTTAGACAGAAATTCCTGTATGCAAATGCAAGGTTTTGCAAGCTGTAAGCAACGGGGAGGAGTGTATCTTCTTCCCGGTTGCTGTAAACAGGAATAACTGGATTAGGCCTCTGCTGTTCACTGCAGATTTGCAAGAGGAGCTGTGCAGCTCCGGCTACAGAGTCCCTCGCTTTCGGTTTCGTTTCAGCCGAGACAAACGCACACAACGACCGGACCTCTTCGAGAGGAAATATGGAGGAAAATAAGGAGATAGGAGTAAATAAGATCGGACTCCCGAGGAGCCGAAGGCCCGCAGATCTTCTCACAAAGAGCCACGGCGAAGAGCCCGGGTGTCAACAACACGAATAAAGACCGAGCGTGTTCTCCCTGCGCCGAAGGGCCACAGCACATTTATTGACACAACACGACAAATACACCACTTTTACGTTTTCGTAGCAGCATTGGGAACAATAAAATACCCCCTCCCTCCAGAATTGGTCCATCTTAGGATGCTGTCGGCCACCATCAGAACCTCCATTTTCATTTTTTCTTTATTTTGTCTACGAAGAGTCCCGATGGGAATCGAGATGAAGAAGTAGAAACAGCCACACCAAACACAGTCCTCTACTTTGAAAGGTTTATATAAAAAAAAAATCAAAATAAAGAAAAATAAAACGAACACTGGTATGAAAAAGATGGCTCCGAGGAGAGCTCTTTTGTCCCGCCTCAGTGGGGCCTGCTAGTCCCCTCTTCACTTGCTCTTAGCCGGCTTCTCGGTCTTCTTGGGCAGGAGGACCGCTTGTATGTTGGGCAGCACTCCTCCCTGCGCGATGGTCACTCCTCCCAGCAGCTTGTTGAGCTCCTCGTCGTTGCGCACGGCCAGCTGGAGGTGTCTGGGGATGATCCTGGTCTTCTTGTTGTCCCTGGCCGCGTTGCCCGCCAGCTCCAGGATCTCGGCGGTCAGGTACTCCAGCACGGCGGCCAGATACACCGGGGCCCCGGCGCCGACGCGCTCCGCGTAGTTGCCCTTCCGCAGCAGTCTGTGAACGCGACCAACCGGGAACTGGAGGCCGGCCCGGGAGGAGCGGGACTTGGCCTTCGCCCGGGCTTTGCCTCCGGTTTTCCCTCTGCCAGACATGGTTCTCGGCTTGTGGTCGGAGAAGAAGCACGGCGAGGATTTACGTAATAAGGAAGTGAGTTAAGACATATAAGACGCATCGGAGCCTCCGATTGGTCGGACGAGCCTGAACCAAATAGACCAATAAGAACGCGAGTCCGCCGGCAACGACCGCCTTCCGGCTGAAGTCGAGCCAATCACATCTCGGCGCTGGCACACGCGCGTTTGCAAAGCCACCTTATAAATATGACTCCGAGGACAGAACAGCTGATCTTGTTATTGCGGGAACCGGAAGCGAAGGATGCCCGACCCGGCTAAAGCGGCTCCCGCGCCTAAGAAAGGCTCCAAAAAGGCGGTGATCAAGTCCCAGAAGAAAGGGGGTAGGAAGCGTCGCAAAAGCAGGAAGGAGAGCTACGCCATTTACGTGTATAAGGTGCTGAAGCAGGTGCACCCGGACACGGGCATCTCCTCCAAGGCCATGGGCATCATGAACTCGTTCGTCAACGACATCTTCGAGCGCATCGCCGCAGAGGCGTCCCGCCTGGCACACTACAACAAGCGCTCCACCATCACCTCCAGGGAGATCCAGACCGCCGTGCGTCTCCTGCTGCCCGGGGAACTGGCCAAGCACGCCGTGTCCGAGGGCACCAAGGCCGTGACCAAGTACACCAGCTCCAAATGAGGCTCTAATCATCAACCCTCACCCTCCCCACCCACCACCACCAAGACTGATACATTAAAAAAAAGTGCACTTTGCGATTGAAACCACATTGTTTGAAATTCTTCCGTTTTGAAATGTACAATGTTTTTATGACTTCATTTAATAAATTCTGCATGGATGTTGTTAAATTGTGGATATCTCCTTTGTATTGTTTTATTTCCTTATGCGTTTATTTAAAAAAGCCAAAAAAAGGGCCTACACATCAAAATTATCAATGTGAAGTAAAGGAATTGGGAAAATATTTTCAAATGTATATTTTCTTGTGCCAAAATGACAGAAGTCATACTATACATATCAACAGAATGCACAGAAATGACAGCATTTGGTCAGATGGGAGCATGGAAGCAGGCCTGTCTTTCCGGAAAGTGCATCGGAAGCCATTGCTTAAGCAAACATAAATGCATTGTTGGGCAAGTTCAAGAGGTTGACACGGTCCAGCTCAAGCCGACGCACACTTTCTAACCTCCGCAAAAGTAAAATGATCATTTCTTGAAATTTTGCGACAGAATATGGATATGGTGCTCGGTTAAAATTCAGAATTCATTGGAGAACATCCACCCTCTGTTTTTGAAAATGATTCCTCCCTCAGGCATCCAGATAAGAAAAGGTGAATCTGTGCTAATATGGTATTCAGATACACTTATAGCTGCTGAATAGAGGAAAAAGGCAAGATGGGACACCTACTTAATGTACAGCCGCATGTAAGCTCATCTCTGGGCCTTTGTTCCTTTCTGGTCTGCGGGTTCCTGCAGGGGATCTGGGGGTGTTTGCGGTTCAGGTAACAGTTTTAGCAGGTTTTGTTTGGCAGGGTGTGCCTTCCTCCGCACGTCTGAGATGATGTACAAGAGACCTAATTCTGTGACAAAGACGGAGAGCCCCCCGGCAGACATGGGGGGACGAGATGTGAGAAAAATTGAAAAGGAGAGGAGAAGAATTGATAACTTTGGGGATGGTCCTCTTGCATAAATACAGGTATTTATGCAATTATACAGTTTTTACAGTGCAGTTATGTCATATCTTTGGGGTGAACCAAACTATTGGTAAAGGGTTTCATTGCCCAACTGCCAAAACATTTTTTTCTAAATTCTTATTGATTTTAATGTTGGATAACTGAACACATAAAAACAAGTCAAAATTGTTCTTTAAATTCTTATATGTGTGTTGGTTTTATATATAAACAGAGTTTATCCTTTGATAATGACTAAAATTCATGGATTTTTTTTTCTCAGATTATTCATGGATACTTCTGTTATTGTGTTTTTCTTGCTCATTTATCAACAGCAAATTTAAAAGGAAAATTACAGGGACAACATTTAAATGACAAAACCTGACCAGTGTTCTTTTCGGTTGATGCCACGTAAGGGATGTGATGGGGCAAATTGGGACACATGGTCAGAAAAAAAAAACAACCATTGGTAGTTGAGTTCATTACTGAAGATTCATTTTGAGTCATAGTTACGTGACATAATTTTCCAGCCCACGAAAGACATATAGGCTCACCTATTGTTCCCGTCTGTCAGATGATCTGGTTGCAGCGTCCACAGCCAACCCGCTTGAGTTGCTCGTCCACCTTCCCCTTTCTTCTCGGTGGGTTCCTGTTTGGCTGGAAAAGGGGTCAGTATAAACGAAGAGGGGGATGCGTGCGTGCAGGCACACTGGAGGGACGTGGCCACGCAACGGTGTGATGCTGCAGTCAACAAGGTAAGTGAAAGACCTCATCCTTGTTCGTGTTCCACAGAGTGCAAACACTCGACTGTCACCAATAATGGCCTCCCAGCTCCGATTGGATGTTGATTGATACCTGCATTTATTGTAATAAATCAGTTTTTGTTTTTTTCTAAAAGGTCTCATCATCACAGAGCAGGAAGAACCAAAAATAAAAGAAGAGTTATTTGAGTCTTTTTTTGACAGTCATTCTGTGGTGATACAAGATGGGTATCTCTAATAAAATAATGGATTTTTGATTTCACTTCTATCCGCTAAAGACATTTGCTTGAATTATATTCATGTTACATCTCATTAATTGGTCTGATTAGTGATGATTTCAACTGTAGAAGGCTACTTTTTGTTTCTCATTTGTCTCATTTGTCCAAATACATCAGGAGAAATGTATCCCATTGCAGAACCTCCCCAGAGGGTTCATGTAATGTAACATTGCTTGATTAATTCATGAAATTGATTTTTTTCAATGTGATATTCAATTTGCATAATAGATATAAAGATTTTTGTGCTCATTAAAAATCATGCTTGGATCCCACACAAGTTTTGATGGGTTCTTTCCGGGCTCTGTGCCCCACCCTCCTGCCAAATTCTTAAAAAGTCGCTTTCCCGTGCAGATTTAAGCTTAGTTTTTTAAAAGGATTAAAAAATAATACAACAAATTGATTTACTCTTGTTTTTTTTTTCCCCAGCATAATGTGGCTGGTTCTTCTCACGTGTCATCTTGCCTCGGTCCTCTTCACCCGAGCTCAGGACACTTGCATTGGACATTCCACCTTCAGAAGTCCAGGTGGGTGAAGCAGGCGGTTCTCAGTTTCACAGCCGCCTTCTCTTCGCTCCCATAACCTAAAAAGGATCAGTGAAAGGGCGTGGAGGCAAACCCAGAAGGATGGAGTCTTTTGTGGACTCGAGTTTTTCAGAAGTGTCCAATAGAATGTAAACCATGACAATATCAGTAGAAACATATCCGGTACGATGATCTGAGTATTTGTGCGGGGCGAAAGTATAGTGGAGCAGTGACAACTATATTTTCCTGCCTATAAATGTGTGTTTGTGTACATAGGTATTAACATATGTTTGACTATATAACGCAAAAAGATCATTCTTGTGAACTCCCAGAGAACTCAGACATTGAGGTTATCTGCGGCTCGGAGACGGTGGACCTCAACATCCTCCTGTGTCCCATCTATTTTAACGGTTTCAACGAGTCCCTGCTGTCACTCAACTCCATGCACTCCAACGCCCAATGTAAAGGGGTCCCTGACTGGACGGCAGACCCGCCGGTTGTCAAATTCAACTTCTCCATGACGGAGGAGGGGATCACCGCCTGCTCAAGCCAGCTGACAGTAGGTTGTCATCAGAAGATCTGACGCTTCGAGTCAGATCAAACCGAAATTGAATTTTTGCCGTAATTCATCTCCTCCTTCTCCAAGGTCAGCGAGGAGATGGGAACCGGCGTGTTCTCTGACTTCTCCACAGTGCAGTACATCAATATCTCGGGCATGGTGTGCTCCAAGGACCCGAGCACAGGGGCCATCACCTACCACCAAGAAGTGATGTACAAGTTCTCCTGTCGCTACCCGCTGCAGTACCTGATCAACAACACGGAGATGAGCGTGTGAGTGATCATTATACAAAAAAGAAAACGGAAAAAAAAAGATCCAACCTTATTGCAGGCAACTGCACTTGCTTGAAGATCTCATTTCACTTCTAATCTAAGAGAGCTGAAGGTTCCTCTCGCTTTGAAGGCTCTCTGGCGGACACAGAGGAGGTCTGTGTATTCTGCGGTTTAGACTGTGAGAGGCCCTATTTAAAGGACAAATGTGATGTTTGTTCCAAGTCCAGAAAAAAATTCCTAATGGATTAGTTCTGTTGCGGAAAAGTAAGTGAGAGGGTTTGTTGTTTGAACCCGATGCCATCTTGGTTAGGAAACAAAGTACTTAAGCTCGACAGCAAACTCAATATCTTGCGAATAAATAAGAAGTGAAAGAGTCAAAGGTTGAGGGGAAAAAAAGAAAAATCATACAGAAGAACAGACTGAATGTCTCAGTTTAGCTATCGCAGTTTTTAAATTGTTTTGTGGGGTCATCTTGCATCTTCCTGCAAGAAGGCAGATTTGACTAAAACATCACTTCGATGTTTTTGCACTGAAATGTGATTTATGAAACACTGCGCTGTAGGAAAAATGAGCTCGGCTTCATTAGAGCCGAGAGAATATCGGGTCATCGGGCAGGAGACTTTGAGGTGTGTGAACCTTTTACATTTATTTCTTCAGGGCTTGACTCTCACCGTGTTTTTTTCCTCTATTGTGCGCTTGAGAGCGACGACCTGGTTCCCCCCCCCCACACGGGTTTTTCCCCATCGTGAGTTCTGATGTTTTCATCTCGCCCGACAGGTCCGGAGTAAACCTGGCGGTCAAAGACAATAATGGGAGTTTCATCAGCACGCTGAGTATGGGGCTCTACATGGTATGAACGGCCTCGGAGAGGCTGACAGAAATGTTCAGAATTAAATGTTGGATGACGAATGAAGCTGAATATTACATGACCGTGGGGTAAAAAGAGCAAATTGATCTACCCTCACTTCTGAGACTGGAGCCCCCTCAGTGTAACCATCAGGTCATTTATCACTGATTTCAGAAATAAAGATTTAGAGGGTTTTCCCTTGGTTGGTTGAAGAGTTAGCGTTGAATAAAATTTGCTCTAAGTTGGAGGATATAGTGGTGCTTTTAGGAAAATCAAAAGAGTGTCATCTTCTATCAAAGTAAATTGAAAAAAAAAATACAATTGTGTGGCAACTCCGTAAAAATGTAAAACTAGTCAGAATCAGGCAAACATCCACATAAAAACATCTTGCTTTTGGATTTGGATCATTTGGATTGGGCTTATTTAGACATGCCCTTTCATTAAAGTCTATCTATCATCTTTAAATTGAGACAATGTATAAAAGCTATTGTCTCTACGAGCTAGTCATTATTCATAATTAGAAAGCTTTTTTTTTTTCTCTTTTTCATTTGTTTTTATTCTGTAATCCAATATGACTGAACAATAAATTGTCATTGCAACCAGCCCTTTTGCTCTTGTGCATCAGGACAAATCCTATTCCACCGTACTGCGGGTTCCTCCCAGCGGCCTGGAGTTAAAGACCAGGATCTTTGTCGAGGTGAAGGCATCAAACCTTACCAGCAGGTAAACCGCTTTGTTGATATAATCTCACCTAAAGTCCATACTTGGCAAGCATCTCCTGAACAAAGAATTTCCAGAAAAATGAGACATCAGGCTTTCACATCTCCTTGCAGATTCAATGTGCTCCTTGACCGATGTTATGCTACCACTTCACCATTCCCCAGGAACCCCACATTTTATGACCTCTTTGTTGGGTGAGTTGTCCCTCTTAGAGAACATAGGAAAAGGTGGAACTTGGTCTCTTGCTGTCGCCACCGAGGCCTGGAAGAACAAGAAAGAAACTGATTTGTTCTCTTCTAGGTGCAACCGCGACAGTCAGACTATCATGGGGATCAATGGGGAGCAGCAGGAAGCTCGTTTCTCATTTGAAGCATTCCGATTTCTGGAACACACAGAGGAGCACGTCTCCACCTATTACATACACTGTGCTACCAGGCTGTGCGTGAGCAGCTACTGCCCCACGCTCACTCAGGTGGGGCTCCACGTACAAGGTCCTCAACATATTTCGCAAATGCAAACCCTAACCCTTAAACAAACTTTAAGGTTGATGGTGAAGCGGCCGATAAAAGTTTGTGTTCAGTTATGTTTCAATGCTATGAGGTCCAAAGATTGGAACTCGGGATGCAACATGGGTAAAAAGATACAGATGATGGGGGAAATATCATAGGAAAATGATTGTAATGTCAGAAAAGACGAGAAAAATGAACAAATAGCATCTACTTTAATTTCAAAACCAAATTATCCAGTAATAATGATTTTTTTTTTCCTTAAACCCTAAACGATTCTCAAAATCAGTGATATTTCCACAGATTATAGCAAAATTTTCATAAGTAAGTAATTTGTTTTCCTAAAACTCGAAAATATTTCAAAATCAGTGATATTTCCACAGAATTGAGTAAAAACTGACATATTATTATAAACCATGTCTAAACATGGGTCACAAGATACAGTAAATGCGGAAAATATTATTGGAAAATTATTGTATGGTCAAAAAAGACAACAAAAAAAAATCAACAAATACGATTTTCATGAACTTCAAAATTAAGTGATCTGGTAATAATCATTTAAATTTTTTTCCTTAAACCCTTTACGATTCTCAACATCAGTGATATTTCCACAGATTTTAGCAAAATTTGCATAAGCAAGTAATTTAATTGTTTTCCTAAAACTCTCAAAAATATTTCAAAATCAGTGATATATCCACAGAATTGAGCAAAATTGACATATAATTAGAAACTGTGTCTTAACATGGGTCACAAGACACAGATAATGCAGAAAACATTATTGGAAGATTATTGTATGATCAGAAAAGACAACAGAAATCAACAAATAGGATTTTCTTTAACCTCAAAATTAAGTGACCTGGTAATAATTATTTAATTTTTTTTCCTTAAACCCTTTACAATTTTCAAAATCAGTGATATTTCCACAGATTTTAGCAAAATTTACATATCATGAGAAACATTTGAAAATTAAAAAAACAAAAAACAAAAACAAAATCAAGCCTGAAAAAAAAAACTTCATTACCTGCAGAACTGCACTACTGACAGTGGATCCAGGAGGCGCCGCAGTGCCGAAAATGATCAGGACACCACGGTGAGCGACTCCGCCACCGTCACCTCGGGCCCCATCGCCATCCACCTGGACAAAGGTAGGAAAGACGACTAAGGAGTTCCAGATCAGTCAAGATGTCTCCTTTATCACAGTTGACCTAAGCGGCTCTCTTATTCTTTTGCAGGTCATTCGGTGGCACCTGCAGGTATGTATTTCGGGCGTCTCGTGTGTCATGGAACAAAACGTCAAAACACAATGCCTTTCGATTTCTAGGCTCGTATAGAAATCGCTCGAGGTTTGCAGCCCGAGTGCCTTTTGACCAGCCAAGAGCTAAAACTCAAAATTCCAACCGCACAGACGGAAGCCTCAGCCACTACATTTAACTTTTTCAGTATTACTTTTATTTGGTCAGAGTTGGTTTACCTCAAATCCATGCTATAAAGAAAAAAAAAACATTTCAAAAGCTAAGGAAATGTTGAAAATTTCAGTTTTGCATCGCTTTCACACCTAAGGTGACAAGCCAAGCTTCTTCCTTCTTCCGTCCTTTTTTTCGTCATAACTTCTAGCCTGCTCTGGGTAAATAAACCCGGCCTGTTGGATTTCGCAGTTCATCTGATCACAAGAGGTAGTCAGGCCTGCACTGCTCTCTTCAGGAAAATCTCTTCATTGAATGTCAAAGTCCAAGTGGACACTGCTTGAAATTAGTGAATAGAGACAAAATCTAGAACCGAAACAGCAAGAAAAGACCTTGAGGTTGAGTCAAAAAATTCAGGATTCCACTGATTGCAATGCTTACAGTTTAACTGCATGGGTTTACAATGGGATTTGAAAGAAAAAGTGTCAGTATGTTACAAAGATGTGACCCAAAAAAAAGAGTAGTACCGGCTTGGCTCAACAGGCTTACGTTGAAGGGAAATTATTTACTTCTATAATCATCGCAGATCAGTTAAAAGAGGGTTTCTTAACTCATCGTCTAACTGTCTTTGCAGGAGCCGAGCCTGCGAACAACACGGTGCTGGCCGTGTCACTCGTGGCCGGCCTCGTCGGGGTGGTCTGCCTGTCCCTGGTCATTTTCATTATTTACTACGTGCGCAATTCCAACGATGGTTTCAACAAGAAGATTCTGTCATGACAATGATGATGGGAGATCAGTTGAGGCTTTTTGATCAAATCCCACAATTTGGTTTTACAATTTCACCGAAGCGCTGTGACAAACAAGACGAGAGAAGGTTCAAAATAAGGGTTCCTTAACACCAATAGTAGAAGCTGAAAACAGCAGCAGATGGTTTGACCTGCTGCCTGGAGGATGACTGCAGAAAACTTCTGTTCTGCATAAGCTTCACTGATGACGTCCAATTTACACTGTGATATGAGATGCTGGGGAAAAAAAGGGCGATAAATATTTCTGTTATGAAATCAGATACATTACATTGGCCATTATTTACTCTTTTTTTAATGCTATTTTATCAGTTGAGGTATTTATACTAATATTTTTTGGGAAACGTTAATATGTAACAAAAAGCTATTTAAACTAATAATGAATCTTTATACACACACGCACGCACACATTTTTTTGTTTGTTTATTATTGTATTTCACATTGCAGTGATTGGGTGGAGCTCCTAACCTCTGCTGCATCCTGAGACTAGCAGAGTTTGGGGATTACATGCTAAATAGTTAGCTTTCGTTTGCTTCATGTAGCACCTAAATAAATTTGAACTGAAACAGTTAAGATGTCTGAAGTGAAATTAAACCTCTAATCTGTGTTTAATATTTTACTAACCCTAACGCCAATTAACATTTGGAGAAGAATCCTTCGCACCCAGTGACCCTGATTCCTCAAACCGGATTTCTCAAGCCTGAACTTACAACCCCTGAGGTTGGGTTTGTCTTTTAAGCCTTCCTTTATTTGTGTTCACACCTGTTTTGGCCTCAAATCAACAGTTCCAGCGCACAGCTTCAAGTTGCAGTTTCAACAGTCCCGACTTCACACCCTTGAATGGCAATATTGATCATTGATAAATCGATCGTAATCAGTGGTTACACAAAAATAAGCACTGCTGAAGTTTGCACTGACATTTACAGCTTTGTCATTGTAAAACTAAAACCCATAGTTGAGATACTATCCATGCCGTTTTGCAGCAGATTTTTTTTTTTTTTTTAAACACACATTTAAAAGTAGGAATACCAGATGCATATCGGTTAATTATTTCTCTGCCAAAATGATCCCGTTCTGAAAATTATTTCTTTAAGAAATAGGGCATCATGCTAAATAGCATTTACTTTCAAGTTGGCCAAGAACAGAAGGCTCCTTAAAACCTTACTAAGCATGAAAACCTTTTGTAAATATTGTTATGCTTACAACTAGTAAATGCAACTGTGTTTAAATATCTTTTAAACTGTTAACTTGAGAGTTTATTATTTTGTATTTAGCATGAACAAAGTGAACCACATTAAAACCACAAATGTGTACATGAAGCTAACCATTCATTTTTGAATTTTGCCTTCGCTTAGGGGTATTGTCGGATGAATGTTTTGTTTTTGGATACTGTTGAATCTATCCACCCTTCCCAAAGTAACATCATGAAATTAAAAACAAACTTTTTTTTTATTAACAGTTTAGAAACACAACAATATTTGCATCTCAGATTCCATTTTGTTTTCCGCAGTTCCCCCTCTTCAAATGAACATTTGTGCCACTTTAGCACAGAAGCACACAGCTGACTTTAACTTTCAAAGAATGCGCGTCATGGGGCATGTGGAGGTAAAGGACAGTGACAACATTAATACACTACCTCTTCGATGTTCAGCAGCTCATGACACCTGGAGTTTATCTGCTGTCACTGCAACATTCAAGCTCATCTCGAAAAGTCGGTATCAGTAGAAAAAAAAACAATGTGAAATAATCGATGATCCGACCTGGTTTCAGGAATGGTGGAACGCAGAAACGATAAACAGTATTAGACGAACTGCATTTCAGGAGTGGTAATGATGCATTGGATTAGCCAATGAATAGAAACAAGATGATGCTGAAAAACTGAAAAAAGTATGAAGACCTGGAGGTTCTTCGGTTCTATTGAAGTATATTAAAAAGATTAACGGATTTCTTCCTGGGTCAACTATTACTTATTAACGGATCTTTGTTGCAGATTTGCAAAAAAAAATGACAAGAATGGCCGACTAAATTTGGCAGCTCTGCACTCGTCAGCTTGTCATACATGATGCTGTAAGAATATGTGAAGTCTCACCGATTGACAGCTCCTCTGAGCCCAGTACTTGCAGACAAAGGAATCCCTTGGCTTCTGTTGAAGGTCCAAGAGCAAAGATCAAGAGAAGATAAAAAAAAAGAAAAAAAACAAAACTGGGCTTTCCTAAACTCTTCATCGTTTTCTTCTTATTATTATTATGCTAAATTGAATCATTTATGCTGATATTAAGTGGGATCTTGATAATTTGGCTTTGTGCCTAAAGATTTCTCCACAGAAACTGTGTTTTGAAATAACCTGCGCAAAATGGAATGAGATTTCCACTTCATTTTTATAAAGTGGAAGGAAATGCATGGCCCAAATAGTAAATATAGCCAATGGTTCAGACGATCTTCAAATTTTGCCTTTAACCTCAAAATCCGTAAAAGTCACGATTCTCCAGATCTGGCTGATAGTAGGGAAAATTAACATCCACTATAATATGCTGTTCCTAAAAATAACACATTCATTAATTGCAGTATGACTCTGGATATTGTGAAAACTAACAGAATAGTGAGAGTACTGTCAATTCATCTCAATGGAAAGCAATTTTACATTTTCCTCAAAACGATCAGTGCTGCAAAACAGGGCAATGTTAAAACAGCCAATGTCCGGATAATTGAATAGTTTGTCCCCCCCCCCCCATCGCCTTCTGTGATTGACACCAACACAAACACAGCAGCTGGTAGTCAGCGACAGTTTTGGTAGTGGGGGAAAATAAATCCACACCTCACCAGCGGATCAGGGCGGCGGAAACAGCACACAGGACAGAGGGTTCAAGAGTAGAACGGTATTCATACTTGTCAACAGTCCAGGTAGTTATTTGAAGTTTGGTCAAACGCTGTGTATTACTCCAACATCATTTGTTTTACCAGACCCTGCATCTGCAAAATGACAGTTGCAGGTTCTGACTTGATGCGTCTTCTTTCCGATGCAGAAGTACCTGTTGCTTCAGAGTCCGTGAAAGACAGAGGAGATGAACAACATTTTTTTTTTTAGGGGGCAAAGGGGGAACGAGAAGAGTGGTCTCCAGTCCATTTGAGTTAATGTCCGGCAGTTCAACAAAACAGGGACATGAAGACAAAAAAGGAGGGGAGGAAAACTAATGGGGGGTGGGAGCAGGAAGGAACATTTATACACTGTCAATAAATATTTTGTTTCCCCAGTTCCAGCTGTTATAATTCATCTTCCATGTGGTTCTTAGGTTTAGGCTCCTCTGCTGGTCCTGGAAATGAAAGCAAAGGAACAGAAACACTGGAGTGTGAGGACAGTTTAACAGTTTACAGAAAAGTAACTTTACTAAATTTAGACTCAAATTACTGGAACTGCTTTACGTTCCTGTAATGAATTGGTAAACAGCTAAAAGCACATTTGCTTTTTGAAGTAATTTCAGCAGCCTATTGCAGGTAAGCTTTTTTGCCATCATTGGTTTTTGTCAGTCAGATGTGAAATGTGTGAATAAACTCCAATGCCCCCACTCAACATTCAGTTCTATGAATAAGTGAAAGTAGAGTATGTAAAAAAGGACTGAGCTACACTTTAAACAAAAGGTTATTTGTGCTTTGATCAGCTTTCATTAATTCATTCATTACATGCACTTGAATGGTGGGTTTTGTCACTTGGCAGGATGAAACAATTTAAAGAAAGAAAGAAAGAAAGAAAGAAAGAAAGAAAGAAAGAAAGGATGGAGTGACAAAATGTCATTTTAATAAGAAGGGCCCACTTTAATAGGCAGCAGATGAATGCATCCAGGACACCATTTCAGTGGCAATCCTGTCATTGAGAGGAGTTAGTGTACATAGAGACCTGGGCCATCTTGCCCATGGGTTTGGGTTTGAAAGAAGTAAGTCGAGTCAATTTCAATTCAAAACTGCTCCAACTATAACAGCAGTAATAAGGTGTAATATATATCAGACACCAGGGACCATGCGTCAGCAGGAAAGAGTTTCAATGAAATTTTCATAGCCTTGAGTTTATGTTTTCATCCTCACCCTACAGCTCTCTGTCATCTTCACAAAATGGGGTGGCACACCGACCTGTAGTTTCTTTTTCTGTGGGCTGTGATGGGCTGTCAGTTTCTGTTTCCGCGTTGTCTTCAGTGGGCGGCGCGTCACCGGGCTCCGGGTCCTCTGGATTTGAATGGATACATTTATTAGCAGGGTATTTCAGTTGTATCACGGTTTTAGTCCTCGTGTGGAATGAATCACTGACGTCGGTCGTAAGAATTTAAACCCACCGCTCGGACTTTTGGGGCTCTCCTCTGTGGAAGGGATGACTTTCTCCTCGGATGAGTTGCTGGCTTTGCTGCTTTTATCCGAGTTGGTGGTGTTCTTGGCCTTAGCCTTTACCTTGGGCTTGGCGAACTTGGCCTTGTTGAGTAAGTAGTTGACCTCTCGATCCAGCAGTGCCAGCTTGGCCTCAATTTCTTTGGACAGCAGGATGGGACGCTCTTTTGGAGAGCGTTTGTCTTGCTCAGCAACAGTCTCATTTTTCCAAGTCTAAGGCAAACAGAGATTGGGAGTTTATTCAGAGGAAGCAAAGGACGCGATTTAAAAATGAAGGTTACTGACAATGAGTACATTGGTTAGAGGGGTTACTTCATACAAAACGCGACAAAAGTGAATGGTGAAGCCTTGGAAAAAAAATAATCTGATAGTTTTATTATGCATTTCATTCAATGAAGTAAAATTGCTGAACTGTTTCCTCCAATGACTTCATGACCTACCGTTGTCTCGTTGATCACTTTCTCTAACATATTTAGCTCAACTTCAGTGAAGATTTGATCATCCTCAGGTATCAGCTTCGCACTCCTTCAAAACAAAATATAAACTCTCAGTTACCACAAAACTACTGGATGACCAATTACTTTCAGTTTCTAGTTTCACAAGTGCTAACCTGAGGAAGAAGCCGGAGGTGTTGAGCATGCTGTCCAGGGCAGCCAGGCGGTCGGGCCACTTGCGACGCTCCTCCACTCTGAAAAACATGTCCTTGCACAGCGTCTTCAGCTCAGAGAGCTTTTCTCTAAGTTGCTTTGTGGTGGCCGAGTAGCCGTCCTCATCCATCCACTCTGACGACTCCCTCAGCTTGGCGAAGATTTGCTCCTTCTCCTCGTCTGATACCACAAGCTGGAAATCGTCCTGGTAAAGCTTGTCCTGTAGAAACAGGACAGTTTTGTGTTGTTTCCATAACGATTGAAAATAAATGCACAATTCTGTGCTTTTAGCACAAAAAAGCTTAAAGTTACAGAAGAGCTACTGAATCTGTTTTCAGCACGCACTAAATCAGACAGTGCTTTCAAGTTTGTATGAACGCAAGGTCCTGAAAATGAGGTCGAGTGAGATCCAGGTCTCTAAATATTTCAGAATACTTGAGTCAGAATACTTTATTGATCCTCAAGCAGGAAATTACTTTTTGTTGAAAGCAGTTCCTGCTCACATAGTGAAGTGGAGAACAATCAAAATTGAACTTTATATAAAAATAAAGAAAAGCGAATCATAAAATAAAAAAGTGTAATATGGTAATATAAAAATGAAATGTATGTAACATATATACTTGTCACATACACATTTATACAAAATATATATATATATATATGTATAGTATTTGCATTTATTTGAACAGTGGTAACATAAGGGTGATGGATTTAAATGGATAAACAAGATGTGATTGAAGTGGAAACACTCACTTTTAAATTTGTTTGACAAAAACAGTGCTCTGAATAGCCAGTTTTATAAAGAAGAATCTCATTTAAAAAAAAAAAAGAAGTGAGTGACCAAAAACTAATGAGGATTTTTTTTATTCTCAGAATTTAGAGGACAATCCTTTGCAGTCAGTGAAGCCATAGCTTGGAATCCATTTCAATCAAAAAATAATTAATCTCACTGACATTGAGGTGCTGCTTATGTATTCCATTCAACAAAACAATTTTATCAGATAGGCAGCAACCCTGGATACACTCCAGTATGCTACACTGCCTCCTCCATCTGTGAAACATGACAGCCTTTCCACTGCAGGAACAGCTACTAAACAAAAATTAAGCATTTTGAATGACATCAAACCTCTTATATACTGATTGTGTAATGGAATAATGAGTGAATGGCCCACACATGGCCATGACGCTGCTGGCTGGTCACATTTTAAATGACTTTTGAGTAATAAAAATGACAGGAGATGCCAAAAAAAGAACGCTTAATGTGCTTCTTCAACATATAGTGGTTTGAAGAACAGATCGTCATCTTGTACCCAACTCTACTTTTTTCATTTTAAATCCACTGCAATGATGTCCAGAAGTGAAAATACAAAAGCAGTTTCTCTGCTCAAAATACTTATACGGCTGAATGGGTTTTTAGCATTTCATACTAAAGTGCGTTGCTGGCTTCTGCACATGCTCCCATCATCAAATTATGACAAAGTGGTAAATTACATGACAGAAGCTTGTTGCAAGAACACTGCTCACTACTCTTGTATCTAGTTTACCATTTCATAATTAGTTTAAAGAGGATCATGCAAACAACCTGAAACAATGGTCCATGCTCAGCTGTTTATTTTTACTGCAGAAAGAGTTAAAAATTTAATGTGCATTTTTAATGTGTTTTCAACACTGTAAAAGCACAAATGTTAAGGATCCAAAATAACTCCACATGTAAAACAGATGATTTTCTGTTCCACTTTTAAATTAAAAGATGCGATATCCAACATTTATGTGGCTTTTTTGTAACTTTTTTTTGTAACTTTAATAAGGGTAAACTCTTCTGATTGTGCTGTAAGTATGAAATTCTGAAAAGTGACTTACCTGTGTCTCAAAGATAAATGCTTCAAGGCTGTTAAGTGTCTTTTCCCTTTCTTGTTTGGCCAGGTCTCTGTCTGTCAAATCCTGCAGTCTGAAAAGACACCAAGTTTTTAGATGAGGGCCAAAGCAATAGCTGAGCTGGAAACACATTGAAAAATGAAAATAAGTCTAATTTACTTCTTTTTAGATGAAGTTAGATCAACAGCAGTGGGGTCGAGGATGTCATTGATTACAAGTTCCACTGTAACATCCTCAGAGATCTTGCTCTTTTTCTGAGGTTTTGTTGCCTTTTCAGTATTTTTCTCCACCTCTGCATTTCCAGGTGTCTCTTGGTCTTTTTCCTCCTTTACCAGAACACATATGGTTATTTTCAATACATAGTTGATGGGAGCATTTATTTCCTAAATTTGATCCTGAAGGCAGAACAGTTTTAAATATCCTACCTTGGCATCTGTTTTGCTGCCGGCCTCCTCTGGCTTCTCTTCGCTTTTCTCTTCCCCTGCACTTTTCTCCGAGTCATCCTGCTTCTCCTTGGCAGCCTCTTCCTTCTGTGCCTCGTTCTTACTATTGTCATCCTTGCCATCATTTCCAGAGTCAGAAGGAACTTCCTCCTCATCCTGGGAGCAACAAATCAGGAATGTATTAAATTACTTTTACTTCCTTATACACAAATTAGTTGCAGTGTTGTGACATTAACAGAGAGGCAACTACCTGAACAGGCTCTGTGACATTTGGAGGAGATTCTGAAGCTCCTCCTCCAAACAATGTGGAAATTGTGTTACCCAGCTCTAAAGGACAGTAAAATCTTCATTAATAGGTGGAAAGTCAGACATTTCTACAGCAACATCATATTATTCAGGCTTCAGTGACCTCTTATTGTAAAGAACCAGACTGCAGAGCCCTACTTTGACCACTTGAGAGAAAAACTAGTGGGGCTGTAAGACTGCTTTTATTCCCACATCACTGATAAATATAGTAGAAATCTCCATCATTTAGTTTGTGTCTATCTTTTTTCCTTTTCTCAGCAATAGCTCACATAAAGTATTTCCAACATGCACTGCTGGGATGAAAGAGACTGAATGTCAAGCAATAGGAGTGCCTCACGCTGAAACTAAAATGAGATGAATTGAGTGATGCATCAAAAGTCCATTAGGGCTGGGGAGGTGACAGAAGAATGAGAATTGTGCTTTGAAAAATGGCTATGGCCCAGAAAGCAGTATGTTTCAACCAAAATAAGTCACCCACCATCATCTGGAATATTTTGAGAAGATTCAAATACTGAGTTGAAAAAATGTTCATGAGAGAGGTTTGCCGCAGAAGACTGAGACTTTCAAAGAACAATAGCCAGAAAATTCACACTAGAAAAACCATTAGCGACCCTGAGACAGGTGTTGCGAAGGTTTTTCCTATTGTAATTCTGTAAAAGTAAACTTCTCCTTTTGGCATGTTGTTAATGCATCGGTAGCTTCTCTTCAATCATAAAAAGCCTGAGAGTATTTTAGATGGAGTGTTAGCTTTACTAATTGAAAATATCAAATCTTGCCATCAAAAGAATCAGTAAAAAAAAATGATTTTAAATTTGAGGTTACAAAAAAAAAGAATAAAACAACAAAACTTACTGGTTAATGTTGATTCTTCTTCTTTCTCCTCAACAATGGTTTCAAAGACAGATTCCACCTGTAGGTGCATATACATTAAGTATTGAGAAATTCAAAAGATATGCACAATTTTTCAAGAGCTAACAACTCCAAAAATGAAGGCGTTATTTTGAAATGCATACTTAATAAACAAAAGAAATAAATGCACAGTTTCTTAAACAACCAGGTCTAAGAAGGGAATCGATGAGTCAGTAAGTTTGGCTTTGAGCTGCTGTAATGAAAACACTGATCCATGCACAAATCAATTTGTACATAAAAGGGAATCTGTGCAACTTACACGATCCAGTAGGAGAACGCCGCTCTCATCCATGTTAAAATGGGCTTTGATGCCTTTCGACTCAGCATCCGTGTGCTTCTTAAAGCTGCTGCCCACTCCGGACAGCTTGACTGTGGTCAGGTTCAGAGAGCCAAAAATACTGCAACATAGACAAACATGTTCAGCCATACTGGCCATATATTGCACAGTTGGCCCTTTCGTTGTATTACTGTATTACCACATGTGAAAGTACCACAATACTGTATGTATTCTAGTAGTTCCCTGTTCAATAACTTGGCCCAGTTCCAGAACTGGTATGATGCTGGCGAGGGCTCGCTATCTTACCTGAGATCTTTCTGTGTCAAGAAGCTGAGGTCGCCGTAATTAATGTCAAAACTGAAGTCATCAGTGTAACGGTTGAAGGTGATGACTTTGCGCTGGGGGTAGGGCGCCATCCTCTGAAAGAGGATGCGCTTATTGTGTTTAGTGGTTTTACTCCCATCTTCCTCTGTCTCACGGGTGAATTCCACCTGATGGAATCACATTTGGTCAGGGTTTGAAATAACTGACAACAATGAACAAAACACAAGATGCTGTCTGTCTGTTTGTCTGGATTAAACTTTCCCAACAGTGGACAATCTGTGAATGCGTTGCTGGCTTTGCAAAGAGATTATCTATTTTATTTTATTTTTTTGTAAAGGAAAAATAAATGGATGGATGACCCTGACTTACCTGAATGGGGAATACTGCTGCGTCTCGAACCAGGAAAGGCGTGACTTTGAAAGCCTTGCTGAGGACAGCAGCCTGGTACACAGCACCCATAGCTGCTGCCTCATCTGCATTGATGTTCTTCCCAAGTTCCTCCCTGATAATCAAAAATAAATGCGACCCCATTTGAACAAAAGTTTTTCATTTCACAAATGTGTTGAATGAAATATCAAATCAAGAGATATTTTCAACAATTTTTTAACTTGGACCCGGGTAGTTGCCCCAGTCTGATGGTCTACGTGGTGCTTTGTTCAGGGGTGTGTGTCCTTGTTCGTGAATCACAATGAGCAACTTTTTCAACTTGCTCTCAAAGGTTGTTTATGAAAGTACTGTGAAATACAGTACCTCATTTTATTGCTACAATTGTATAACTCTATTACACTGGTTCTATATAAAAAAGGTACATGTAAACAAAGTTAGTCTTTAAACTTGGACTCAAATACAGATGGAGCATGAAGTTTAAGGGGATCTCCACCAGAAATTCACAGATCCCAGGTCTCTTTACAAACTGACAAGTTATGACACCAGGGGAGGTAGTTTTACTTCTACATACAGTAATATTCATTTGTAAACTGAGCCTAATCCAAATGTAGGTATGATGAATGATGTGATTGAACAAAAAACCCTTAGCTATAAATAGTTGTTTTGCAATATGTTCGATAACCGAAATCAGTTTTTGTGGCTCAAATTTGTACTATTTCCGAGAGGCCCTTAACCCCCAATGATTTACTATGTATTCCTTTAACAAGTCACCTCCCACAAGGTATAAAAGCATGGTCTCTGTTGTATGGTCTAAGAATACGGCTCTGAAGGAAATGTTTTGGAACAATACTTTGTGAGTCATTCCTACACTGAAAATATAAAAACCTCTAGCTCACCCTTGAATTGTTTTTCCAGTGTTGGTTACTTACTTGCCTACAGCTTTGAGCAGAACTTCTTGAACCTTGGGCACACGAGTAGAACCACCCACTAAAATCACATTCTCAATATCATCCTGTTGGCGCAAAGAGAGGCTCTAGTTATTCAGCATTCTTTCTTTGATGCTCGCCATCACCATTTCACCAGGCAAAATCTCAAAGTGGGGAAACATGGCGACTATTTGCCCTAAATGATGTTGCCCTGTCTTAGTGGGAGTAACATTATACACCTTAAAATACTTCAATTTGGAAAATAAACATGTCTTGAGTTACTCAAAGAGTATCTGAATCTGCAGTATCACCATTCAAACCTAGAGGTCTTATTAAAATTTTATCTGATCCTGATACGCAGTATGATCAAGCTGCACTTGCGCAGACTCCTCCACGCAGCCAGAATACAAACCATTGTCATCTCTGCCACAGCCAGTGCATCTTTCACTGGCTGAGGCACTCTGTCGAAGAGATCAGCACACAGCTCTTCAAAGTCTGCTCTGGTCACGTGGGCTTTGAAGTCAATGTCATCCATCAACCCTTCCACCTGAAAAACAAGAGCCGAAGACCTGCATCAACTTGTTAATATCATCCACTTGCAGATTCGACTGCTGTTTGTGGATATTTTAACTTATTACCAGCAATAAGTGAATTCTTTGCCAAGTTACATTTTATGGCAGGAAATGTGCTCAAGTTCTCACCTGGGCCATGAAGTCTACATTCGCGCTAAGCACTGTCTTGAGCCTCTGGGCTTCTTTGAGGAGTTTGGCCATAGCGCGATGGTTTTCCCTGACATCCTTCTTGCTCTTCTTCTGCTCATTGAAAAGTCTCGCCAGGTGGTCCCTGAGGCGCAAGTCCATCTCAAAGCCGGCCAACTCACGGTCAAACCTACAGCCAGTAGAAGAGGTAGAAAGATCCATGCGCGGTTGCTGATCAACATTCTTCGGAGTTGGCATTGTTTAAATATGATTTGAACATTTTGGTGTGGGAAAGTGCAGTTTTAAGACTCCAAACGCCAAAGTAACAAGCACAACATTCCATGTTGAGATTAAACCATCAGAAATGTCTGAAATTACAGCCAAGGGAAAAATTTAATTGTTATTGCTACATCCTTGGATTGATACAATTAGAATTCTCAGAGGGAGCTCCACATTAACGACTTGAAAACTCACCCAACACCACGAATCTGGAGCTGGGGTTGGTTGCCAGACTCCTTAGTCTTCACCATCTGATAGGTAACAATGGTGGCAGTTGTGCTGCCTGAGCCCATATCATAAAACATCACATTCTGAAAGGAAAAAAGAGCAGACCTCCAATGAATATGGGAAATAGTGTTCAAATAAACTAATGCGAGTATTGCTAATCTGTTAGTTGGTTTGAAAAGTTCTATGGAAATACTTGACAATTATATAATTAAAAAGCCTTACAGTGACTTTTTATCAAAATTGATTAATTGAATGGCTGTCTCAGAGACAATTAAGTTCAGTAGAATAATGTTAAGTTTTTTTTGTTTTTTTTTTAAACAAGGTTAAGATATTTAATTAGCAATAGGTATTTACACAATTGCCTTTATGGTAAGCTGAGAGTATACTGAAAACACTGCACATAAGCAAACAGAATAAGTGCCAGCTATACCTAGACCTAAAATACAACACTTTGTTATTCAACAAGAAAAACTGAACTTATACTCTTTAAATCAGACTCCAATTACTAAAATCATAGCTCTATATGGATCTGTTGGAGACATCATGGTTTTCAGATGTCTACACTGAAAAAATTCACAGACCTTAGCTGTGCTATTGATATCTTTCCTTCTGAAGACCCCATAGTTCAAGGCAACAGCTGTGTTGTCGTTGATGAGCTGGAGGACTTTTAGACCTGCCATCTGCGCAGCTTGAAGGACTGCCCTTCGCTCGGCTTGGTTGAAAAAGGCTGGTACGGTGATTACTGCATCTTTGATTGGTTGTTCTGCAGGTAGAAGAGATAGGATTAGTGACGGGGCAATAAGAACAACTTAATATGTATTCAAACATTACAGCGATAAACATTGCGTGCACTGACCTGCAAACTCCTGAGCCAGATCACGAGAATAATTGAGCACCATCCCGAGGAGCTCCTCGGGTGTATACCGAAGTTCTCTATGAGGAAACACACAGAAGCAACACTTCATATTTATATATTCTGGTAACAATTTGTTTCTGTTCCATTTTATTGCATTCCATATTAACTGCTATTATATCCTTCACTTTAAGAAGTGAAAAAAATACAACAATGTGAGTCAAAATTATGCAAAATTATTATTATTGTCTATCATCTGTGTGTGTGTAAGTAAATAAATAAATAGATATATAAATAAATTAATGAAATAAAGGATAACTTATGCTTTTATTGTAAAAACAAATAAAATGAAAATAGGAAATAAAAAGACTCACTCTGAGTTTTGAAAGTAAACTGTATCTCTGACAGAGTCAGTTTGAAGCTGGTGCTCAGGAAAGCGTTTCTGGAAGAGCTCCACCTGGGGGTTGTTGTGCTTCTTGCCCATTAGGCTTTGCAGGTGTCTATAAACAGTTTTGGGATTCTTCACAGACTGAAACACATATAAAATGAAACAATTTACAAGATCCAAAGCAGGATGCTGTCAAGTCAAGCTAATGTGAATGCTGGATTCCAAAAATGACATTATAAAAAATAAAAAAAAAAAAAAAAAAAAAAAAAAAGGGTAAAGGGTTAGCAAATTAAGAATGTGTCATACCACTCCTAATGCATTGTCTCCAAAAAGTCTTTCATTTTCCTTAAGGCATACAGCCGCTGGTGTTTTCCTCCGTGACTCCCTTGGAAAAAAATGTTATGGTTTGTGTCATTTGACTTGCCAAGGGTTTGATATGCTTAAAGGCTAAATTCTATTTTGGGTGTGTGTGGCACACAGGTTTTTAGTACATTTAATCAAATCAGTAAGTAATGCACTACACACACTCCCTGCATATTCAAAGACAATCTTGATTTGTGACTGGAAGAAACAACATGAAATTATTCAACTATGACAGCTTTTTTTTTTAAGGTTGAAAGAGGTTACTTCCCTCAATAACAGTTATCTTCATAATCAGTTGTGTATGTTCACTGAACAAAACAGAAAATACAACTCACTTGTTGAGAACAATCTCCATTGGCACACCAGGTTTCACTATTGCCATTTTCATCCACTCACTGCCTAGGTCAACTGACATGACTGCTACAGCCGCTGAAAAGTAGAATTGAGTCACAGATCACCACTTGCCGTATTCAATTTTGGCCATGCTCTCAGGAGAAGACTGCTATCAGATAACAATGTCTGCATGTGGACAGATCATATGATATACCTGTGTGTGAGGGCACCATTGCCAGAACGAGGCAGAAGAGAGCAACCAAGGGCAGCTTCCTCCGCACCATGATGCACTGCAGTGCTGAACATACAAAAACATTAAATAGAAAAATGAGGGAGAGAAAATTGATTTCAAAGTCTAACTTTCCAAACACAATTCTATTAGACAGCATCAGGGACAAACACTTGTTCCTCTTTTTTTCTGGTTAGCGGAAGCAAACATCACCCCCCCCTCCTCCCCAGCCAAGTGCTACACGGGAGAGGAAGAAAATCTTTGAAAAAGACTGGCTGATAGTCTTTCGCAGAAGGTAGTCAAAGTATAAAGAATGTGACCCTTGTAGTCATATCAATAGTCGACACAATACTATTCCTGAAGGAGAACCTGATATTGTTTGCACTTACAAAAACAATTTACAGTGATATTCCTTTTTGGATTCAACCAAATACCCTTTCATATTCAAGCATTTGGGCATCAGCAAGATCAAATAGAGTGCATCTCCATAACAAACACCTCCATCACATAACACTTTAACATCAGGAAGAAGATAGAGTTGAGCTAAACATGGAACACTGGACTGAAAGCATGCTACCATTCGTATGTTAACTTTCATAGTGTGGACAACACCATCTGGATATTTGGAAGACGTTGTAGGACAAGGGAAATAATCATCTATCGTCATGAGCATTCTATGTCCTGTATTGAAAAGAACTGTCGGCTGATGACTTTGGTGTCTAAAGGGGTGCTATAAAGGGGGGTCTATATTGTTTTAACTGACTGGAGTTCATTTTATCTCTATGTTTCCAGCAAAGCGTTAATGTGGCATTGGCCTTTGCCCCAGGATATGCAAAGCATCCTGTGTACCTGATCCCTCATAGGCTACAGTTCATAACACGTGGTTTTAATGGTATTGAAGGGGTTTGATGCTGACTGAAGCTTGGAAAGCCACATACTAAGTAGTGTCTGTGCATCCAAATGGGACATATTGTATCTTCAAATATGCGATAGAAGCCACGTACATCGGACAACAGTTCAGTGTTTGTGGAAGAGAATAAAACGTAATCTGCACAGAAACTTCCAGAGGCAGTGACGCACGAACATAAAATGGATGCATATGACAAGTGCTCATTAAAATATATCATTAAAATCACTTGTGTATTTACAGCTGGATTCAAATTGATGCACCGACTAGTCACAGAGGAAGGTGCTGTGTTTTAGAGCTTAGTTGAAACACAACAACCGAACCGTTATACAGGTACCGGTTTACATTACAAAATCATTGATTAAAAAAACAGATACAGACTCTCGTGAATGCAAAACTGCGACTATTAAAACCTAAAAAATTGCCTCTGATATAAGTTGACAGGCACGGTTAGCTAGCCACAGACAAGCACCAATTAGGAAGCATGATAATAGACACTGCTGTGGTAAAAACTTACCGTTCTCTACCTGGGACAATTTCAACTGGGAGTGGTCAAATAACAACGGGTCCACTTCCTAGGCGTTTCTGAGAGACAGTTTCTCACAATTCTGAGTTAATTCCGAGCCTCTCTGTAAAGACGCTTTACAGTTTTTAGTCCACCTTATAGCCGGCTTGTTCTCAACAGTCGGGCCCAGAACGCGGCGTCACCTCATTGGATCCACTGAAGCAACCGCTATTGGGACTAAAAGGAACGTCAAGCTAGAGCTAAACAAACATTGTACTTCCGGTTAGCGATGATGCTCAAACTATTCTAGGAAACCGAAAAGGAAATTACGAGTTGTAAGAGATAAAAGCTAACAATTATGATTAGGTCCTTTATGTACAATAAAACTGTTAATGTTCGTGAAATGCAGAATTTAGTGATGGGCCCGAACGTCATAGTGTGCCATCAACTCTTTGTGATGTCATTGTCGATTCATTGAGGTCTCATTGTATTTATTCCTGCTTGGTGTCATTGACAAGGAATGCTGTGAATAACACAACTTAGAATAAATTCACTTTGGGTTTTACTGTCAATTTGAAATTCAATCTTAACATTACAGCACAAACAAACATCGGGACGCTGGTTTTTTGTAATAACTTGGAAAGGAACTGGCTTTACTTTGACAGGAGGACAACGCTGTTCTGGTTAATTCCTTCGTCTAACTTGATGACAAATACAATGCAACATTCAACGCAGCCTCTCCAATCCCAGGCCCGCCCACTTTGCTCCACGCACTGGACTCTGATTGGTCCACGTGAGATGAGTGACGTCGTGAAACGACCTCTGTCTTTATCTAATTGGTCCACGTCCAGATAGTAGGCGTGCATGAAGTGACGACATTTCCAGGTAAAGTTCTAAAAACTGCATGCACCCTAAATTAAAGTTGTTCATCGTTTTATAAAAACAAAGGAAACACGACTAAGACCCTTGTAAGCAGGGAATTTATATTCCGAAATCCACACATTTTCTCCGCAAAAATAAAAAAAAGGGCTTTCAAAATGCCAAATTCATATAAACAGCAAGGACTCCGTGATTTCTTAATATTTAAAAGGCAAGAAGGGACAAGTCGCTAACATTTTTTTAAGATGCCTATAATTAAAAGACTGCGCATGACAAAGGTTTGTGCAAATAAATGTTTTTTGCAGCAAGACGTATTTAAAAATACAACATAGTCCTCCCATAATATGTCAGACCCAGCAGAGTTGTATGTAGTGATACACGGACTTTGAAATGACAATCACGGTGCATATTATCTTTTTTCATATGACATTAAATGCTTTAGATTTTAAGGATAAATGGGGAAAAAAACTGCAGTCCATACCTTTCACAAGGCTTTTGAATTGTAAACAAAGCAACTGTATTAAGAAAATACACAAAAGGGTTACAGTTATTAGATTTTAATCATTTAGATTGACAGACATAATTCAATAGTAAACAATGACTGAGCAATTATTAAGAGTTTTGTGTGCAAGATTACATTACAAGGGACTACCACAGCAAAATTCAAAGTGAAATTCAGTATGTGTTTGACGCAAGTATGACATTTATTTAACACACCCTCATTGAAACTTATACCAGTGAGGTCCGACACAAGTAAGACAACAGGATACCGCTTATCCTGTGTATCATCAAATGTGGTGAACAACCTGGCCTGATGCAACAGAGACACAAAGTTGCTTCTCGGATTGGATCCAGACCACCAGCGGGCTTATCTAACAGTTCCTCTTGGTGTGGATGAGAAGGTCTCTCTGCAGGTTGACTTCTAGATTCCCAACAGGTTTGCTGCCGGGTGGGTCGGTGACCAGAGTTAGTTTGTTAAATACTCCTCGACCAAAATAGTCAGCCACAATGGAGAATCCATCATTAGAGCTTCTTAACTGCAACAATAAAAACAACAAAAAAAAAACAATTATTTGGTTCTGATACGTGCCTGGCAGTTGACACACACATTCCAGTAATAAGGATTACGGCAAAGCCAAGAGTGACAAGGAAGCAAAAGTTGAACACACACCCTTTATTATAGTCTAGGGCATTGTTACCTGTCTGTTGAAGTGGTCATGCAGGTCACGTTTCTGGTCCTGGGCACGCAGCATGTCCATGACCTTGCGGTTCTCTGGGGTGCATGTTGGGCATTCAGCCTCACTCTCAGCATAGCTTTCAAAGCAGTGTTGATGGAAGGAGTGGCTGCACAGGAAATGAACAGAGGGTAGCTCCAGGGGGCTGTTGCACATGTTACACTTGGTCTTCTGGAATATCTTGGCACTGTGAGGAAATATGAGAGCAAATTCAATTTCTTGAGGAAATCCCAAACATTGGGGTAGTAACAATAGTAACAAAAAATTAAGACAGATCTACTCGACAAGACATAGAAGTGAGAAAGATAAGAGATGTATCCTGCCTTAATTGTTTCATCGACAGAGGCCTGACTATATCAATATTATTACTTGGACTGCTCCTGTTTCCCTTAATGAAGAGGCACCTACCTTTTTAATCTGCATTTTACAGTGTTGCATAAACAAATCAGCCCTAATCAAAATTGCAGACGATACTTTATACTCCAAGTTTCATTTACTTTTACAACTGACGCTGTTAGTTTCAGTGATTTTTGCACAGGAAGGAAGGCCAGTTTCCCCCTCCTTCCTGTTTTGATCTGCTAATTCATTCAGTAAAACATTCATTTACTCAGCCCAGACTTTTTAAAATGAACTAATGAGTTAGGTCGCTTTGTGTGATGTGGGTTTAAGGATACATTTTACAGTAAAGTGGTTTTAGAAGGTGGACTGACACATTTGTAATATATCTTTAAGCCATGATTAATTTCATCGGGTAAATAATTACCTTTAATTCCAATTTAGAACAAAGAATCCATAATCCAAAGGATTAAAATCTGAGTTGTTCACACAACCCACCTTGTCTTGAGCTCCTGGATCTCTGAGCGGAGATGTGCAGTTTCCTCCCGGTACTGACGGATTTTACGTTCATCATCCTCAATCTGCTGGCTCTCTCTCTGAAGCTTGTTTATGAGGTAGTCTTTTATGACAGAGAGAGTGGCTGTAGAGTTGTGTGCCAGAGTCTGCACAACTATAGTCACCCCCCGCCCCCCCAAAAAAATGAAAGTTATGTTGTGCAAACTAAACTCCTTTTACATGCAAAGTCATCAAAGAGAATGAAAAACACTCTTACAAATTCTATGGAGACTTCTTTAAAATAAAAAAAGTGAGGATTATGGAAATGAGGACATGAGGGAAACCAAATCTCCGCATGCTAACCAAGTAATGGAGGCATCAGGTTGTTCTGGTCGATGTGATGCAGAACCTCGCTGATGTAGGCCTTGCAGTCTTCTTCTTTTCGGGCAAAATATCCAAGTGCTTGCTCCCAGAGGCATCCCTCCTGATCTCCATAGCGTTTACAGGCCTCAACCACTTTTCCGTATACCTCATTCTGCATGTGGTAGTGCATTATCTGTTGGTACCTGCAAAGAAAATTAAGTCTCATAAATATCTGTTTGTGTTTGGACTAAGTTCCCTTATTAAGTTCAAACCAACCATGCTGAGGAGGGGAAATGCAGTTACAAATGGACCTCCATACTTGTATAATGATCAAAGTGACACTGCTAGACAGCCGTGGAGGTCTTGAGTAATTGCAGGAACCCTTATAAACAAATTCTCATGTTTAAAAACCCCAAATATGATTTCAGGTGGATCCGCACATCACTACCATCAACTGCATTCAACAGATTTGGGAGGACAGGAATAAAACCAAGACTAATCACATGACAGCGAAGGAATACTTTTGGGTGCACAGGCCTATGTCCATACCCTTGTGTTTGTTTATTTTCTTGAGGAGGACCTAAATCAATTAATGACATTTCCTCTTTTCTTGCTGCCTCAGTTAATTAAAATAACCTTCTTTCAGAAACAGATGCATTAATCTAACCACAAGCAATCTGTCTAAAGAGTTGCTCTTTCCCCCCTAAGCCCCGCTTTCCATGGATGTGGTAAATGCATATAAACCTTTTCAGCACACAGACAAGACATAAACATCACTGCTTGTAAAATATTTCAAATGTGTTTGAGATAATCCATTTCTAATGTAATTTCTGGACTATAAGACGCTCCTTTTTTCACACAGCGATTTAAACAATGATGCGGCCAAATTATGGATTTTTTGGGCTAACAAGCTTCATGCGGACACCCAAGAAGACGACTTGAATCATTTTAGTGCGGAGGAGGAAGACCAAGATAGCAATCAGCTGGAGTAGGACAAAGTGGGGATAGAAAATGGATGGATGGCTGGACTTTCCCTTGCGTTATTTATTATTCATCTTTTTCATGAGCCGTGTTACAGCTACTGTTTGGAAAAAAAGCATTTCCAGTACATAGTTGTGGATGTCATCGGTATGTATTTAGATTAAAGTTAAAAAAAATGTTTCTGTCTTAATATCTCATGTTATAGCTCGGACATCTGCGGTATATAGACAAGTGTGGCCTATATATGAACATATATATGTATTTTTTTTTTATTTTCAGCCGGTGCGGCTTATATTCAGGTGCGCTCAATAATCAGGAAAGTACAGTTATTATTTTAGAAAGAATGATCAAGATCCTGTAATCACTGATCTCATCTGTTCACCAGTTTACACCAGTGTGAAATTAGCTGGCCAGGATCTGTATGTAACATAAAAACCATATATGCTGGAAAGGTGCAATAAACAACCTTAAAGAGGAGCAATTACTACATAGGGGGTGTGAGCAATGGCAGAAGTGCAGCAATGTTTTGATGTGCTTCAATGCATTCACTTACAGTTTTCCTTTCTCATAAAGGTAGAGGACTCCTTCTTTAAAATTGTGCATCTGGCAGAGGACCAAGGCCTTATCGAACACAGTGTTGTCACTCCTCAACAACGACAAAGCTTCCCCTTGCAGGACCTTTTTTCTCTGCCAGAAAAGAAAAAAATAGCATGTCTGAAACATAATTTTTAAGCGTTTCCATTTTCTTCCAGCTCAGGAAAGCCGAATTCAAACTGTATTAACATACAAATTTACAATTCAATCGTCTATAGAGTGATGACCGTTTTATTTGTTGCTCTGACCTCCGGGTCCTGTTCATGTGCCCAATCTTGCAGTCGAAGCTCCAGCAGTGTATCATAAACACCCTGGGGGGAGCGAGAGTCCACCTCGATCATATGCTCCAGGTAGGCTTTCAGTTCCCGAGGGTTGTTGGCGAAAATTGGAATGAATTCCTCAGAGTTAGCCTGAAACAAATACAAACAAAAGGCAGCAAAAACAATGAGTATTATAAGTAGAGGTGTTCATGTTTTGAATGCATAATACTTGCTACTAAATAATTTATCGAAACAGAGACTATCTATGTTTTTATCATTGTAGTTGACTAAATGAGCAGAAAATAGAACATATTTTTTTATTTTGTTGGTTAATGTTCTTCCTTTCTCATTTTTAAAAAAATAATTTTTTGAATTATTTTTGGAATTACACGGGCAACTTTTAATTTTGGTTTAGAGTGGAAGTTGTTTATTTTTTACCAATTCAATCCTTTGAAAATCAAGATGTTACATTATATATTCACAAAATTATAAAGATTGTACATTTAAAGTACGATATCAAAAACTTCACGATTACTTGTCAGGAGAGATACAGTTAAAGGATCGAGGATTTCACCCTGTTCAATAATTATAATGTTAAATAACATCAGGCACAGGTGGAGCCCAACTTACATGATTTTGTCTTCAACTTCTTACACACAGAAACATAAAAAGAATAATTATATTAAATACAGGAAGTAAACCGGCACAAAGACCTTATTGACGTGACTCCTCTCTTGATTGTCTTTTTCACCAGTGTCTCCACTGGGTTGGTAGTTGGTACACAAGCCCTTCAGAAGCATTGTGGTGCCTTCAGGAACGTGATGCATCAGTGTCTTGCCATACCGCTTCATGTTGCTCTCAGCTTGTTCAAAAGGAAGGCGTCCAATATAACGAAGCCCTTCCTCATAGTTCTATTTTTGGAGAGAAAGAGGCAAAACTCACTGTGAGCAGAGGTGCTGGATGTAAAGAGGGGAAACCAACTCAAAAATTTCTATTATTTCAGAAATATTACAAAATGATCATATTCCCATGTCTAACCCTATATTAAGATGTGCCCTGCTTGATATCAGTAAAAGTTCTCTTAATTCTAAAGGTCCATTTGATATGGTATATGCAGGCATCTGATCACTTTGTCCATATTCAGATGACCTGGACAACGTGTGATCACACCGTTTTATTTCCGTTTGAAAAATGCAACTTGGGCCTGCCTTCTCATCTAATGTTATCAGTTCAGGCTGAATTTCTCTATTGCAGTTCCATTTTTGGTCTGGGTGGACTGTAATGATAAAACATTTTATTTGCGTATAGATTGGGAGAAAAAAGATACAATCAGGATTAAGTAATGGTAACATAATTAACTGCCGGATGCACACAGTTGTGATAGCGTCAATCAGAAAGTATCTTCATGCCACAGTAAGGCCTCAGACATGTCTTTGAGACTGGACCAAGTATCCTTGCCATGGTTCACCTTTCAGCTATGAGTACCTTTCTAATATGCAATAAAATCCTAAAATTATCCAGGCACTGCCCTGAAGGGATGCAAGTCTGGAAGCAAATGCCCACTCAGTTGGATCAAACATTAAATGGTCTGGTAGATTCACAGCAGAGAACAAGTCTGACTGATGAGTTCAACTTCAAACTGGATAAAATCTGCTGCTGGATATGGGATGTTTATTTAAAAAAGAAAAAAAAAAAGATCAAGACATAAAACTTATCTAGCGGAGGAAATTATGAGATTGTGACAGTGTAGTGAGGCTCGATAATTAAGAATAAGAATAAGAATAAGAATAAGAACAACTTTATCTATCCCGAAGGAAATTGTTGTGCCAGAGTTTCAAGTAAAACATAACAATAATAAATAATAGTAGGAAATTGTATAAACAGAATTGTATAACACAATAAGAAATAAAATAGAAATATAAAGTGTCAAAGTAACAAGTCAAGGCTATAAACTGTCTTAAGTACAAAGATTTTGAGATTCCCTGTGGCTGAAGGGAGAGGAATTGAAAAGTCTGATAGCCTCAGGTAGGAAAGACCTCCTGTGGCGTTCAGTGGAGCTCCTTGGTGGTATCAGTAATTGAAAGAGATTTTGGGGATGGCAAGAAAGATTTATTATTAAACTACATCTCTGTTGCTGTAACTGCAGCACTTAACTTCTGAATAAATTGCAATTTATACAATTTGAAAACAATGATGTAATAATAAATTAATTGCATGCTGTGGAACGGTTAAAAAAATGATGCAGAAAAATGTATTGCTACAATCCAGTTAATTGTAATGCCCCCTTAAAACGCAAGACGGTGCAATGGTTCTCTCAGTCTGCTTTACCAACCTGTTGTTTATCTAAAGGTTTGCTGATTTAAATGAATAGGTGTATAAACTGTATCACATTGAGTTTGAAATATTCTGAAAACAGTTTTAATTGTCCACTCTGCCCTGCAAAAAAGATACCTGAGTAAATCAATTTAATTAAAATAAAATAAAATAAAATAAAATCTAAAATGCACACCATTTCATGATATGTTGCAATCCATTCTGGAAAACATTAGGTGAGCAACCAGGAACGTCAGACACAGTTAAAGAAAATAAAGATTTTTTTTTCATGAAGACGGCATTAATTAAAAAAAATCTTTTGATTTGTAACTATTATTTGTCAAAATTAGCATTTTGAGCTGTGAGCTTTCTCTCATCTATTAAGCTACATCTTGAGCTGATTAAAATTTTTACCCAATAATGGCTTCTTAAGTGTCTTGAGGTCTCTGAAATTCAAATAGTGTTCAATGCGATGCAACATATAATTAAACATCTTAATGAAGGTACGGTACACAAAAAAAGCAAATAGAAAAGCCTGGTACATAAATCTACATTTATTGTCCGCATAAACGCTTGTGCTTGCTTGGGGTTTCTTACCTTGAGGTCTTCCAGTTGGATCTTCAGGTACCACTCATGGTGCATGTGCTTCTCGGCCAAAAACACAGCATGGCTGTGGTAGCCAGCCTGCCGAAGGACCTTAATGGCGATCTCAACATCAAAGTGAACCTCACTTTCGCTGCTCTGTTGAAAACAAAGGAGACAGAAGGATTGTCTGTTTTTTTAGTAAAGCATCTTCGAAACTAAATGAAGTCAATAGATCTCTGATCCAATCCATAAAAAAACCCTGAATGGACCATGAAGCTCCCTTTTTCCTTTTTCACCTTGATGAACTCCTCCAGCTTGGAGCTGTCTTTCAACTTGGTGTAGCAGTTCAAGAGCAGAGTTGTGTGGTCTGCGTTGGCCAGTGACTGCCGATGGAGGGCCTGCAGATACGCGGTCAGGTTGTGAATCCTCTGCGCGTCCAGAAATTTTCTGATGACGTAAGACGGCTCAAGTTTGCCGATGGTGCTGTGGGAAAATGCAAGAATTAATAATTAGTAGACTATTGCAAATGACTAACAGTCATCTCTTAAACCATTTAATCAAAACAATTTTTTTAACTCTGGTTTTATTTGTCTGTTTTTCAGCACATTGGGAAGTACAACTAATTGAGAGTATTTTTTTAATTTATTTATTTTAATAATCTCAAATGACACAAGCCAATGTTTTTTTTTTTATTTTCCCCTAATATATTAACATTCTGTATGATTATTGTTGGAATACTCAAAAGTAGAATTTTATTAAGGCCGTTTTAATTTCATGGTCAAGCTCCATTCTGTGTTGTAGGTGTGAATAAAAAAATCTAAATGGATAAGTATTTAAAGGTCAATGTATTTCACTGCATTAAAAGGAAGCCCCAACGCTAAGTTTGGTGAATATCTCCTCTGCCTTTGCACAATCGAGGAAGCACCCTGACGAACCACAACCATGAAATACAAGACTCTCCTTGTCAAAGATAAAGATGAAGAAAACGCTGCAAAGTAACAAGCCACGCATATACCGGATATATTGTTGTATGGCGCCATCATGGTCTCCCTTGAGGTAGAGGTGATCACCGTACTGCCTGAAGATCTCTGACAGTCCATCACTGTCCAGGTGCTGACTCTTTGCCAGATTTATGGCCATCACAAACAGATTCTTCTTGAATAGCATCTTCAAAGAAAGACAAGTGATTGACAACACTATCATTACTACAGCTAATACAACTACTACTACTACTACTCACACCCTACCCTAGGGATACTAACGCTCACTTAGTTGATTAATAAAAACATGTATTCTATTTGAAACAGACTTCATTTATGTTGACCACTTAAGACAACTGACCATTCAAAGTGCTTTACAAAACAGGCACTTTACCCATCATCACACACGTCCATATAGTGTCTGCAAGAGTCAACTTACTAGCACATTCACACTGATGCTGTACCATTATTGTATTGAGCAACTAATGAATGAAGAAACTAGCCTGTGTAAAATGTTTTTAGCTTTAACCTTTACTTGTGAAGGCCACTGACAGGTGTTGCCAGATAAATCAGGACTCTATCAAATCTCACCTCTAGTTTGGTCTGTGTGTCCTTCTCCTGAAGAACAAACATTTTACCATCTCTGGTGAGGATGTAGAAAGAGCCCCACTCTGCCACCACATCGATTACATCATCAAAAGAGGCACTATAGGCAATGAATTTGTTGTCCAGGTCATAGATGGTCAGAACCTGCTTGTCTGATGGAGAGCTCTCCCTGCTACCAAAGGCTGTCCTGTGAGGAAAATCAACACAGTAGTTGTAATAAAATTTCCATAGAGGATTTCCATCGAGGACTCTATCCACAGAGGATACACAGTTTATACTTGAACTAAGCTTCCACCGATCTTAGGGAAGTTCAACATTAGATTTCTGCTACTCTCGATTATTGTAACTTCATTTAGTTTATTCTGAATTGTCCTTACTTGTTAGGTGATTTGGCGTCCCTTATCAGTAAAAAAAGATATCCTCTATGCCAATGGGCCAGCAATTTGTTTCCGTCGAAGGCAAAACAGGGACCTCGCTCATCAGGCTGGTATAGGTAGACACATTCGTCACCAGCCACAATGAACTGGGAGTCTTGGGAGGGATCTGCAAGGGACGAGCAGCGCAGCGCACAGCCGTGTGTATCCAGCTCCACTTTTGGATACTCTTTGATGGACAAAGTGTAGCACTGAGCAAAAACATGAAAAAAGTACAACTGTAGCTATTAAAGCACAAAAAAAGGGAGGAAATCTAAGTCCAGTTCCCAAGACAAGAAGATTTTGACAAGAATGTAGCAATTAAAGTGGTGTGGTAAACTAAACTGAACATCTTTCAGTTAAAGAAAATATATTTGGTTTATGCAATATTTTTAAAGATAAAATTTCAAGCCTGTTTCAATGCATCCTGCTAGGTGCCAACAAATACAAAATGATCTCGACAAAATGGCATATACAGTACATGAATGCATGACAGCTGTCAGACTTACATAGACTTTCTCCAGAGTGGCAACAAACAGATGTATGACTTTCGCAGCTTGACGAAAGGCAAGGCCTGTTACTGGGATGGTCCCCTCGTGCAAAGTCAGAGTTTTACTATGACGATCTCTGGTGATGTCACCTTTGGTTAAAACCACACTGCCATCTGTGAAACCTATCATGAAGTATAGCATACATAACTGCCAGGAATTAAAAAAATCTCCATGGTCCAGCAGTGATCATTGCAAGCAAAGGTCAGATAGTAAACTTATCTCACCAATGGCCATGAAGTTGAGATTCTCATGGACACTGAGGCAGGACACTTCTGTCGGTTTGTTGCCTGGAATTGCAGGAAAAATCCTTGTGCACAAAGGATTTCCACTGTCTCTCTTGTCCAGATTCCAAACCTTGACCTATTGAATAACAACAGTTCTCTTATCCATCACAAATGACACAACTGTTCTGTGATTTAGGAATATCTGCACACTTACCAAAGGATTTATTCCATGCTCATCCTGTCCCACAGTGACAAGGATACTGTGCTGCTTTAACTGATAGAGATGTGTAACACGCAACTTATAGGCCTGAAACGATGCCAACTGCAGGGAACGTGTCAACAGCCAGATTTTGCCATCCATATGTAACATTATTATGGTTAAGGACATTTACATACAGCTGAAGCAAGAGGGATGAGCATAAAGATTAACTCTTGCAGTAAGTGACTCTTAACTTGCAATTATTTACTGAAACAATAACAGACAAAACAAATGTTTGAGCAGAGAAGTTTTGGAAAATGTGAAATAATTAAAATAGTGCGACAGTTAAATTTCATCAGACATCATAAGCTCTGTGCATTAGCAGCAGGAGCAAAGTCAATGAGCAGCTACATCATGCACAAATGTGGCTGCAGCTCAGTAGCAACTATATTATCAAGTTTATGCAGGATTAATTGGGAATGTTTTCTGATTTAATCTTAATCGAATAAAATCAGGAGGTGTTTGGATAACTACATTTACAGATATCCAGTGATTATCTAATGCATGACTATTTCACATTTAGCCCATTCAAATGTCATGTTTAGTCCTTTCGTTTTAATCAATGCAAGCACTAACAAAACAATGTAAATCAACTTCAAACACAAGACAGCTTTTTCAACACATTTCAATGAAAATATGGCTGTTTGCAAGATACTGCGGTACCCGGAAACCCCAATTGTAACTGATTATATATATCGTTGATCCACTAAATAAGCAAATGCGGATCTCCTTTTGGCTGTGCACATAATCGGCCTTAAATTGATCGTTTCTCAAACGGAGTTTGGCATGACGCGACACAAATATCCAGGGTAGGAGAGCAATGTTGTAAATCTCCGATTCAAGTTACAGATCATTAGGTCGATGTAGTGTCTTGGCAGAGTTTTCACTTCTTTAAACAGAAAAATAGAATGCAGCAGAATTAAACGAACGGAACGACAATTCCGCTATTGTGGCTAGCTTAGTAACGTCAGGACCTTAATCGAGCTAACTCAGCTAACTCATGCTGTCAAAAGGATATCTCCAAGCACGATGTGACCGCGCCCGGAGTCACAGGCCGTTATTCCCGGAGGAAGGGCAAAATTTGTGACATTATCCGTCGGGTCCTTCACAGTGTCTTTATCAAAAAAGACAAATTTTCTCCACTGTAGAAATGCTGCCATTTTTGTTTTGGTGCTCAGGATACCGGAAGCTTTGCGAGTCATATGACACTCTGGTCACGTGACACTATAGTCACATGTCTGCAGTCGTTTGAGCAAAGCTGGACACGTACATTATTTGTCATTTTTCATTTAATGCTTTTCCATATGTATATATATATATATATATATATATATATATATGTGGACATAATATATATGGGGACATAAAAGAGGCATAGCTGCACAAGTACATGACACCTTGGTGCACGATGCAGACAGGGATGCATGCATAGATGTAATGTACATATACTCAGATGACTAGTGCAGTCACCTGTAGTGAGAATGGACTAGAGGTCTCAAGATCAGGGTGGAAGACGCCTCCAAAGTGATCAAGAATGACTGAGATGAGGTTCTGTGTGACCTCTAGCTGCAGACGGACAAATTGGTATTCATTTGTTCATTTTTAAAATAATTCTTTCAATCAGCACAATATGCCCAAGTCTGACACAAAATTCATTTTATTTACATCTGGCCCCATACCATTCCCACAAGAAGTTTCCAACCTTCAATGTCAGAGAGTTTATGCCCCCATCCTTGTCCAAAGGTTTATTATGTGGAGAAACCGTAGCTCACATTTGCAATATTATTAACAGAAGAGCAAATTGATAATTTGTGTCTTCATACATAATAAGTCATTGTGTCACAATATTGTGGTTAAGTGTAACTGGGCTTATTAACACTTTCAATCAAAGGTAATTACTTGCAGAATAGTAATCTCAGAATTTATTTCAACAGTGAAACATCAATAGAAACCCAGGGGGCCTTTTCTCTCAGCGCAAACAGTTAGACTGGGGGTGCACGCCCCTGTTACAACAACTAACGGTGAGGTTAGTGTCACACATCAAACACAACATTGTACAACTATTCAACAATAAAGTTCTCAATCACAGTCCCACGAGGAGCTCCCAACAGTTATCGTCACTCGCAAAGGATTTTGGGGTTCCGCCGGCCAGTCTCCCAGCCACACGCTATAATATTCAGGGCTATTCTGTTTTGCTTGGCCCTGTTTTTGTCATCTTGGATTGGTGAAATAGAGTAGAAAATCCAGATATTACCAGAACCATTAGATTTTCTAGTTCCCGAGCAACTGAGAATCTGTTTTGTGTTTATTGTCTCTCCTGGCAAAGAGAAAGCTGAATCCCCTTTTTCACTGTTGACTCTCAATTAGAAAATCTGCTATGCTCTTATTTGTTTATCCATGTATGGTGGTGAGTATAATAAGTGGCATTGTAGGCCAGGTTTGGCAAAACCGTCATCCAAGTGAATAGCTTAGCAAGGAAAAAGCACCAGCACATCCACATTGTGATGCCACAAATATTCAAGCCCAGTCACTTTCAAGTGAAAAAATTAGGTCAGGGAGGACGTGCAGGAGCCCTCGCTGTCCCGGGCTTGGGTTTCAGGATATGATAGATGGTTGGGTTGGTGTGTAATTGACCCGGACAATGCCGGTGCCTCTCATGCAATAACCATAGTAGGACAACAATGATGATAGCTAGCAGGGACGAGGTGCAGACCTTTCCCATCAAGCCATTCATTAGCATCAGATTATCCCAAGTGTGACCTTGATTTACCCCGGTATTTGCTGCATTTGCCCCTTTGAGTTTGCAGAACATGCAGCCCCAGATCAAATACCCCATGCCTCTCTCTCTCACACACGCACACACACACACACACACAAGCATAAGTGTGGAGGAATTGTTGGCTGCACTCACTGATGATGAACACATTTCAGAACCCTTTAGCTTGGACCACAATCCCCAAGTTACAATGGCCTGCTTTCATATCCTGCTGCTTCATGTTTACAGTTTTCTGTAAAAGCTCAGTTTTATGTGATTGTAAAACTCAAGTAACAGGACACATCTGTAGAACAACACCGCATCTCATCTTCATGCTGCCCTGTGACAGTGAGTACAACTTGAGCAATATTTGTAAGTTACTTCTCAAACACAATTTTGAAATTGGCTGAGAACATTCCTGCTTTCTCTTTTGAGTTCATTGATGATGTGTGTTCATATCTTTCTGTAAAAACAGCAATAGGGGGTCCCTGCTCCTCTCTCCATCAGTTTGGGGTTCCATAGTGTGAAAAACTTTGAAGAACCCTGATAATTTCCCACACCTTGCTTAAGAGCTCTCCTCTAGTAACAAGATCTGACTTGGCCAGCTCTTAATCTTAATCTTAATCACTTGGAATCTGATCTTGGTTTGAGACAATAGGTCACGCCATTCACCCAGAAATGTATCATCACTTGCAGAAAAGTTTGAGACAGTTCTTTTCATGACCTTCTATGTATCGTAAATCCGAAGTCTGCTACATGATATCATCATGTCTGTGTATATATTTAAGGTAGCGTGTCATATAATGGGAGGGTTTTCTAAGATGTCATATTTTGGGGTGCCAAGGAAAATGATCAGTTATACCAACGACAATCATACATAAAACCGGAAAGATTGTTATTGTGACCTTCTCTGCAGTTTCTGCGCAGGTTGCATTTTTTTTTTGAAATTATGCAGGGATGCATGATGTTAATAACCATGTTGTCGTACTTGTAAGTGTGCAGGTAGTTAAGTGGTCAATGAAAAATGGTGTACATGACAAATAAGCGACAGACACTTTTCACACAGATGTAATAGATGTAATTTTAATTGGTGTTCAAGACGTAATAGTTGCGTCAGCAGAAAGTGTAAAAGGAATAATAGTTGCATCAGCAAACAGTGTTATGACATAGGAGTTGTGGGAGGGGCAGGGAAGGATGGCTGAGAGATCCCTCACTAAGCAGGGGTTCCAGTAAGGCAAGGCTGCATTTAACAGGTGGGCTTTAACATAAAAAAAAAAAAAAAAAAATCAATCGGGATGATAACCAGTAAATCAGATTAAGCACACAAACTATCTGAGGAAAGAGACAAAAAAGATCTGGCGTTACCTCTTCTTCACACACCAAAAACGGGAAAAGGAAGCCGCGATCTACATTCCAGTAAAGGGTAGATAATCTTATACATATTCATGTATAAATGGATGCATATTCAGTTGTATATTCAGTTTTTATCATTTGACTAACCCTATAAAAAGAAACAGTAATAAATAAGTTGAAACTCAAGCATTCAATTATGCTATCTAGATGCAGGAGTGTCCCTGTTATATAAACTGCCCTGAACAGACTTTCACTTGTACTGCAAAGGAAAAAAAAAAGAAATAGCAGGGTTAGCTATTGTCCCACCACTCAAAATACAAGAATCTCTCAGCTTTCAGTCCCATGAATTCTCATACGGTTCCGCGAGTCCTGTTGACTCACAACCCTGACAACCTTCCATTGAGTTCACAGCTCTGCAGCTTTCTTATTATGAGAACTGTTGGTTGTTAAACTATGCACCTAAGGAACAGTATACCATCATAGCATATATATATTTTATATATATATATATATATATATATTTATATTTATATAGTACAATCAAGACTGAATTAGAAAAATACAGGTACAAAATGATTACATTCAAGAAGACAGTACTAGCACAAAAAGGTATTATAGTCATTTAGGTAACTAATATAGGAATTTCAACTTTATAGAAGCATTTTCTAGATAGAAAAAGTGAGGAGATGGGAGAAGACAGTATTATGGCTGTTTTTCTAGAGTGTGGATTTGTTGACTGGATTCTGACATATAATTATAGTTAAAATGCATAATTTCCATAGATTGGGTAAAAATTATGTTTACTTCAAAGACCATGATTATTTTGGTTTGGGTCATAAGGTGCAAATACTGTATATTAAAAGAGGCATTGAGTGGTGCCCTTTTGTTGCACATTGTTCCAACTCTAGGTTCAAATACCAAGGATATCCCGCTAGACACGCGGAAGGAATTGTGCTGACATTGTTACCTGAAGATTTACTCACCTAGAAAATGCAGTGCAACCATGAATCTAACTTTCATAAAAAGAAAGAAAGAAAGAAAGAAAGAAAGAAAGAATAAAAAGAGGATTTCCTTTTGAATATTTCATTCCCTTTTCTTTGGCAAATGTCAATAAACTCATTTGTTATAAGCAAATATATCTCTATTTTGGGGGAAGACAGTGTCTTTGTCTCTGCAAAGAATGACACTGATGTCCATCAGTGGAAGAACTATACAGTTGACTGCTCGGATGCTATCATTATTAATGTAACTTTCTCTCATATATGCAAAAATATATAAATACATATATAACTAGGATCATTGTAAAGCATACGGCGGTTCCCATAAAGTTAAAATGGAAATGTTTGCAGTTAGTTTGTGAGATTTTCATGGATAAACTTAAAAATGAACTATTAATTTGTAGCACATACTGCATTAATTGCAGACAAGGGCCCCACATTAGCTAAACATTATGACCATGTAATAATGCAAGATGGGGACAATACTCATAAATAATGAGCTCTCTAAAACCTATTCTTTTTTTTCAGTTCTATCATCAAGGGATGCACCGATTGGAAAAGTCCTAGGGGACATTCCAAGTTAAAGTGACATTTCATCAGCAATTTATTTTCCCTTATTCCCAACTTCAAACTTTGGAAACAAAGAAACCTTGACTGTTCTCGTCTTTGAACCATTTGATTAATTTCGAAAGTATAAAATATTCCAACTGTGAATATAACTTTCCTTTACTGACGAGCGTCACCTGCAGCCATCTGAGGATTTAATCTTTTCGATAGCTGTCACAAGGCCAATACTTACATGGGCGACAAATCGGTGCACCCCCTACTATTTCCAAAATCTCGACACATCTCAGAGAAGTGGTGATGCGATTGCAGTCGAACTCCCACCCCTGAAGGGGGTGAGACAAATTCATAGTATACAGATGGTGCAGTTTACCTCAGTGCCGGATTACTTCACATGGAAGCGGATTCATTTAGTCTATGATGTTGAAGGACAACAGTCTTAAAACAGTCAGGAAAATCTACTGATGTTCATAACATTGAACTAGTTCAAAGATCATTGTAAATGCACATACCTTAAAACCGAACGGAAAACAAAGATCCTTGACAGTCATGGACAAATTGAAAGTATGATCAGTTAAGTATTGGTCTACACAGGGGACTGAAGAGGCTGGTAAGTGAGGACGAGAAGGGGGTATTGCTGGGGGGGGACTTTATATTTCTCAGTTAACCTCCATTAGTCCATAACAGCTTTTTAGCCACTACCCACTCATGGGAAGACAACAGACCTGCAGCTTGAACTGCATCTTCATTACAGCCGATGAACCGTAAACAAAAGCATGGCCAAAAAAGCGGCGTAGAAATGGAATGCTTCTGACCGAAAAAAAAAAAAAAGGAAAAAAGAAACTTTAAAATATAAATACTAATAAAATCATTGATTACAAGTGACCTTTAAGTAGACCATTACTTAGCAGTGAAATCTCAAAAGGCCAATAGGAATACACACGGGATAGATCATGAAATGCCTTGTTTCCATTACTTGTGAGAGTAACTATAGCATCGCCTAGCCTGCTTTCGGAGACATTATATTGACATTATTTCTCGTGAAAAATGTTCCTCATTTTATGAGACATTTACAAAACTTTTTTTTTTTTCTCCATTCATAAGGACAAACTCCTGAACGTCTGAGGTGGAGCTCATGTCTGGCTTCGGCCACATCTTGAGGACATCAGAGACAGAATCAAGACAGATTCAAGACAGGCCAAGGCGTAACAACACTGTGCATGGTGGAGACAAGGCATTTTATCACCCTTTCAAGAGCAACTTTAGCTACAAATTAGTGCAGTGCAGTGTTCATAAACAAAGAAAACAAAACAAATGCCTATTCCATTAAATCATTTGCACACAAGGAATCTTCTAATTGCTACGAAAACTGCAAAAAGATCAAGTATTGAACAACAACTGCATTTACTCTATCGAAAAGGGACTTCAGGACTGTGATGGCGTTGAGCGAGAAGCTGGTTGAAAGCTTTGTGGTAACAAAGAGGGTCTTGGCGGGAGGGTTAAGGCTATATATGAATCACTTTCACGCAACCTCCCATTTACAAGAAGCAGTTTCTACGGTGACCTGTTGTCTCGTGAAATTTACTGGGACACAGTGAACCTACTAATTAAGGATAAACAGGACAGACAAACATCCTCAGCTATAAACTCTAGTTCCGATGCACAGGTCTACTCTTACACATTCAGCCTAACATGATTACTTGTAGCTACCACATACTGTTTTACAGCATATGTACACAACGTACATATCAAATACTCAACCGGTGGTTTTCTTCATTGTTTGGTCACACCAAAACTGAACCACAGGCCCGACAATAAGCGAGAAGTTGGTATGGAAGTATATCCATAGTGACCGTTTACCCTGGTTAACGTCATTTTGGGCTGAAGCTGGAAGGAGTAGAAGGAATGGGAGCTACACAAACACAGAGGTATTCTACTAGAGGTGGAGGGAACTCTTTAGTACGCATGTGTGTGGGTGTGTGTGTGTCTGTGTGTATGTGTGTGTGTGTTTGCGCACGAGAGGTAAAAAAGGTGACAGAGAGCCGTACTTGTCCATAAATCAAACCTACCTAAAATGCTATGTTTTATGTTGCAAGACTTGACCTCAATAATGGTCACTATTGGACAAAAGGGTAAACCCATGACAATCATCTCTAGAGGGAACCCATGCACTGGGGGACAGTGTGGTACGTCCACAGGCCCTAGCAGAGCATCTAAAGGGGTGAGAGGGGTTCAGAAAGGCATCATCTCTCTAACCACAGGAAGGCTTTAGGGAAAACACTGAGATAGTTAGGAGCAGGGAGGAAGAGGAGGAGGAGGAGCAAGGCAAGGAGAGAGGGTCTCTTTCCCCCCCCACCATGAACCCAAGCTAAATTCACAAAGCTTCCTGATCAAGTCTCCCTTCAGAGTGGGGCTGTCACTGAGGAAGGTGGAGCTCCACTGCCAGTGTCCATCTTGTAGCTTTCTTCGTTACAGCAGCATAGTTTCACTGGTCAGCGCAGGAGATGAGGACTGGAGTCTGGGCCAGTTCCTTCTTCTGACTCTCAGCCAAACCTCTCTGGCCTCTGTCACAGGACGTTTGAGAGGACGTTAGAGTTGTTTGAAACCAAAACTCGACTTTCATCTAAACTCTTTTGCCCGGGCGAGGCATTAGACCAATTGAATACCGCTTAATGGTATCAAGGCCATGGCCATCAGGTACCACAACATCAGCGGCACGCATGCATTAACCTTGAAATATTATTCGGAGAAAACTTCTATTTAAACCCAAATGCAACAGAACAATTTAGATAATCGGTGTGCGCTATTGTCTCGTGGCAGAGTCTTTAATGGATTTTGCATCGATGTCAGTGAAAATTATTTTATGACTGCAATTACATAGTACTCTCAGGTGCTTAGTACAGTTTTGATCCTGCAGTAATGGCGAATCACCACACCGGCTTGTACTAATGGAGCGTGTCTGGGATTTTCAGACTAATGGGGGCTACGTACGAGGTCGGGTATATAAGTGGTGTTTCAGTTTTGTTGGCTGGCGAAGTCTATTCAGGTTGGGCTAGAGGGGGGCTATTGTTTGGAAGAGCTAAACATCAGCGAGTCCCTACCTGTGAACGTTTTCCATGGCTGCCACCTCAGCGAGTGCTGCCAGGCTGAAGAAAGCAGGTAGCTCTTGTGGTACGGGGCTCTCCTTGGCCTCCTCTGGTCTGGGATTACTGTAGCACCCATTTTCATTGCATAAATTCAGTTGGGGTAATGGCTTCTTCTCCTGTTCCTGGTTCAGGTCCCTAATTTTGTCCTCTGCAGAACAGAAACTCATAAATATAACAATTCTGAGCTCATATTCTGTTGACAATTCAGCATAGTGTACGGACGTTCATGTTTTCTGTGAGTCCTTGTTTGAAAATGAAAACCTTTGTGATCTGTCTGACTCGGAATAAGGTGTGAATGTGAGAGCCACTGAAAGTGGATCAATCTCTGACAAAAAGTGCTACACATTACCATTTCTTTTAGCAGGATGACCAGAAGTACTCTGTAATTTATGTGCCAATAGCATAATAAAATCGATGTTAATTTTATCAGAGTCTTACTGATAAGGCTCAGTGATGCCTTCATTATGACTAGATTTGGAGGAATAGGTCATGCAAGGCTACAGATTTATCCTACTAAAATGTTGAATAAAAAAGAATAAAAACAAGCTTTTGTTTTCCTTTTCCCGGGTATCAATTCTTTAAGGCTTACATTTTCTCTATTCATTATCGGACTAACTAGATCCCAAAAAACACCAGGTCTGTTAAATCCTCTCAGCCATCTGGTGTTCTGGGGGTTAAATAACAATCACCGTGATTCCTCAATTCATTTTCTGCTTCCTGATGCAGATATTTGTAATTTTGAGTGGTGATATGAGGTGCCATGGAGCACTGCCAGACCCCTTAGGGAGTACCTTTGGATAAATTGTGGGCTGAGTTGAACACTTTAAAAAAGAGATTGTAGGCTACATAACTCACCCTCAACTGGAGACACACTGCCGTCAGCTGTGCGAACTAAGTGTGTGATCTTGGTCTTTCTTGCCTTCCTCTTCTGGCTACCTACTAGCATCTCCATACTTGTGGTGCCCTGGAAATCCGGGCATGTTATGGCAACAGGGGGACATGTTTTGGCTTTTGAAGCTGAAACCAACATGGCGGAGTCGTTCTGTCCCACTGCTGAGGAGAAAGAGCTCATCAAAACACAGTTCTCGAGATATCACCTGTGCGAGTAGGCAACGATTAAATGTACCCATATTATGATCCCAACTTCTTCAATAGATTTCACTGGGATACAAGATTAAAAAAATTCTCAAACCAATTGTTCATGATTTCTTCTAATGAAGTAAATATTGTGAAACATGAGTGTGATGCATTATTGAAAATGTTTTCATGGTGGCCAAGAGTATACATTTATTTTCTATTCTCATTTTATACTGATCTTGGTCAAGCTATTTATAGTGTTATTATCTACATTTGGTATCTCGAACATCAGGTTATAAAATCCTTCAGATGAGGGATAAAGCTGCTAAGCAACTGTTAGTTGTGTTGACAGGGAATTAATATCAGCATAATAAGCCCTGATTATTTATCTGTTCTCTAATACACAATCTAATCATATTCCATCACCGAGGCTGGTTTTATCATCTTCATTCACCTATTATGAATTTCCCTACTATGGGACTAATAAAGGAGTCTTATCTTATCCAAGCCGATGAGAGGAAAATATAACAAATCACTTAAAATCAAGGCAGTCATTTCCAGTATAAGGTAATTTTACTTTAATACTTTACATAGGCATGTTTCTGCACATGATGGACAACAGAGAGCTTAAGTGAAAGATAAATAGAGAACTGGTCTACTTTGGTACTTGCTGTAACTGCTTTTGCTTCCTATGTGAAAGGCTTCATTAATAACAGTTTAAGTGTGTGAAACAGCAACTGCTTGACATACAGATAATTTGTGACGCAACGCAGCCAACATGAACTAAACAGGCCGTTCTGTGGCAGTGAAAAACCATTATTTCTTTGCAAAAACAGGCTGCTGGTCTTCAGATCAATGCAGGCCAACCGTCACCGTCAAATGGAATGAAAAAGAAACATTGCAACTAAAGCACAAACATCAACATTCTAGTTCACCTTTTTCCACTGCACATGGTTTCTCCTTTGTGTGTTTGTGCTTCCTAACAATCTTGTGGAATGGAGTCTTTTTCAGTGATGGGGATGGTCCTAATAGAGCAAAAAAAGATAGAAAAAAAGGTGCATGGACATGCTATGTTATGGAAAACATGTTTGTTTTTTTTTGTTTGAACAAAAGACACAACTGGTCCTGAATAACATAAGTGTGAAGAGCAGGCACAGTGCAGCGCATGGATGAAATGAGAGGATATTGAAGCACTGGTTTTCAAAATTGATTTCTTCTCACCTTTGCCTGTTTTAGAAGCTTCGTCCTGGGGACTGGAGCTGTCACTCTTCTTCTTCTTAGCCACGGCAGCCCCCTTCTTATCAAAAGTCATTGGACTAAACTGTGGCAGACTGTTGAACTTCTTTTCAAACTCTTCCTCCAGTTTTCCCAGGCTGGCGAGTGAAATTCCGGGTTTTGAGAAGTTCAGAATATAATGAATTGTCAACACAACAAAATGAAACAGACTCCAAAGGTACTTATTTTCCTAAAAAGTCTCAAAAAAGGTATGAAAATCCTGGTTATTACTACTGAGCAAAGGTTACTAAGAAAAGTTAAGAGACCAGTTAAGAGTAGCCAACTGGAATGCAATGTAGCCAAATATATGCTAAAAACAGTGCATGGACCTCTGATGTAGGAAAAACAAATTGATTACATTTGAGATTGATGAATATCCACAGCAAACTTAGATAAAACTTAGATAAAGCAGTGTCACAACAGGATGTTAAAAAAACACTCCACAATCAATGCTGTATTTTGTCCTTTCATTGGAAATGGCCCTTTGTGGAACCAAAACATTTTCTCAACACTTTCCCTGTGTTGGGAAAGAATGATACATCATTGATTTAATTCAATGTTAGATTTTGGCTAAAAGATAAATATAACATTGCCATACCTCGTCAGTTATGTAGCAAAATATCAAATTTTTTTCCTCCTAACTCCTCCTTGAAATGAGGTAAAGTTATACTTAAAAGTGGCTATAAAGGGTTCAACAATATTGAAATGTTTTTTGATTATATATGAAAATGTTTGGAAATCACAGGCCAGTAGACGAGTGACAGCGACAGCCAATCGATCGGAGCATCGCCTGCGAACACATCACGGTGGATGCAATAACTCACCCCTGTGAAGACTCGTCTTTGGACTTGGATTTTTTCAGCTTCTTGGGGTTATTAGGTCCCATCTGAGAAACTGCCCAGCTGTCATCACTCCAGTTCGCGTCGTGATCCGAAGCACGAAAGGCACCTCTTTTACCTAGGTGTGCAGGTCAGATCATATTTTTTTTAAATTCCCTATCAGATCCAGGATGGTCAAATAATGGCCATCGGTTTGTGACACTTGCCTCTGTCTATATTGGCTCTCAGTGAAGTAAGCATTCCTTCAGAAACCAGGGTTTTATACAAGGCGCCTTTGCAACTCCTCTCTGATTTCCTGGATCCGCGGCTCTCCGTGTTGGGTTCTGGGTCCATCGGCCCCTCTTTCCCCTTTTCTTCCTCCTTGAGCTTTGTGGGTGGCAGCGTGCAGGGAGGTTTGGGAGGCTTGGGGGGCTCTGCCAGGTTAGCCTCCAGTTCTGTGCTTTCTATACTTTTTTCTTCAGTTTCCATCTTGGGACTGACGGCAGTCGTCTCTTGTCCCGTCTCCAGGTCGGAGGAGATGGGCTGTCCACACTTGCCATCGTCGTCTAACGCTTCCTGTTCTTTGACGGGAGTCTTGACTTTGAGCTTGCTCTTCTTTTTGACCAAACCAAAGCTTTCCCCAGCAGTACTGCTCTGGATCTTCTTCTTGGGCTTGTCCTCTAAGTCCTTCCAGATTCCTTTGGCCACGGCCTCAATCGTGCTGGAAACGATGTCGACTTTTGAGTCCGTGTGGTTACATTTCTTGATGATCTTTTTCACAGGACACGAGATCTCGTCGTTGTCGTTCGACTTGGCTATCTCTCGTTTCTTACTCTTCTTTTTGACACATGGAACTTGGCTGCCGAGTTGTGGGGGGATGGCATCAGAGGAGGTAGATGTGACAGAGGAAAGCGGAGGGGTTGGGGGTAAAGTTTGAGGGTTGGGCGGAGTGCCGTCAGGGTCTGCTTTCTCCTGCTCCTCCTTAATCAGAGGCTTGACTGTAGTTTGCTGAAGAGAGGGAGGTAAGGAGCTGTCCCCTGGCTGAGATTCAACCATGTCCATCTTTCCGGCTTCGGACGCTAAACACATCTTCACCGAGACAAAATGCCACATTATACATTTTCAAGGCATCCATTCAAAATATCCACAGACGTAAATAATGCTTTTAAGATTTGCAGCCCCTGCCAGCTTTCGAAACGGTCGAACCAAAAAGATTAGAATGCAGGTACAATTTGAATTCTGAGGAAAGCACTTTTTGTCAAAGCATCGGGAGGTGCAATGAATCTAGTATCTCTGCATTTAGGGCTATTATCCACACAGGACAGTTACCTGCTGAAAGCTCTATTACGTGTCAGTCAAACAGCATGAGCCGGTACGCCGCTTTAAAGAACCGATTGTATATTTGTTCGTAAAAACACGAGACATGCGGTGTAAGCATCGCAGGGGAGCGGCTGTCTGCAGACTTACTTCAGCAAGCTGGAAGAGAGCTGACTGCCTGCATGGTTTCACTTCAGATGCCACAGATACAGACGGCTGTCGAGAGAAAATACCATGATCTCTTATCAATTACGACAGTATTCCTAAGGTCTTCGGAAAATGTAACTGTTCTTTAATATTCAGTTCAGTGTAATACTTATTGTGTGTGTGTGTGTGTTTTTGTTTGTGTATATATATGTTACATAAGAGAAAGTAGTGTTGAGATATAGCTTTTATGGCCCAGTTATGGTTAAATCCAGAAAGTTAAATCTAGTCATACCTCCACCAGTGGAGAGCAAGCCGATGTCACCCTTCTGTCAGTGGTGTCAGGCACTCTGTTTGGTACTGTTCCAGATAGCATCTGTAGATTTATTGATATACATATATATATATATATGATATATATGCACACACAGACACCACATATATAATTACATAGGTATGTACATGCATACATTTATACAAACATTTATATACATATACATAAATACATACATACATACATACATATACAGTATGTATGCGCGCGCACACACACACACACACACACACACACACACACACACACACACACACACACATATATTTACACACATGTATTTAGCCCTTATGTGACTGCTCTGTCGCTCCGAACATCGTTTGCGTTCACATACCCATTTTCTTCTTTGTGAAATAACGTGCTTAATGTCTGTATTTCCAAACTACTGAAATCAAATAGTTGTAACTTAAGTCTATTTCACATAAAATGTCACAGTGATCTTAAGCTGTTTGCTGAGCAGTGTCCGTGACGGTCTTTCTGGTGCCCCTAACAATAGAAATGTAGCTGATTTTAACTCTCTTCATTTAACAGCGAAAATAGCCAATCGCAAACATTTTAACAAAATAAATGTGACACAGTATCTTGATCTAGTCAATAAATATTATAATCTGTTTTGAAAAATCTAGTGAATTAAAACACTTTAGATATAACTTTCTCATTTTTTTTTTGAAATCATGTGATCATTTGTTCCCCTAAATTCCAACAAATGTAGCCTTTGCATTTTCACCATGTTTCTAAACAAAAAAAAGTGCCCGTTTGCATGTGTGAATTGGGGAGGGGTTAAAGTAATTCAAATTACATATCACTACACGGATAGTGATATGTAATATCAAACATAAATGTTCAAACATTTACAAAGGATTGTGATAATATACCTTAAGTCTAAGTACCATCTGTCACCGTCTCTTGAGGGTGTATAAGATAAAACACAGTAGACTTTTTAAGAGGGGGAATGTAGTTCTAGGACGTACCTCATCCTTCTCATCTGGAAAGGAGCTCCCTTCCCTGACTGTGTCAGGCAAACTAGGTTTAGTGCTGGAAGGAATCTGGCGAGACAAGAACACTGGAGTTAAGACTTTTCCACCCAGGGGATGACAGAAAGGACCATCAAAAATATGGAAATTCCAAAGTTGATTTTTTTTTTTGTGGTTAAGAAACTGCGATTTGTGGTGTTTTGGTCTTTGGTGCACCCTAATGGAGAGCTGCTGCATTACAAGGATGCAGCCATCCAGTCACCAACCTCTCTGTTTGTGAGAGCGTGTTCCCCAGCTAGCAGCAGCATGCTAAGGCCTCCCATCTTTGTAGGATCTGGCAAAGAATGACAGTGATTAGCAAAGCAGCTCCGCAAGCTAAACAGCAGCAGCAGCAGCTTTCAGCTGATAATTCTGTCACTCACCTGCCATGGCAAAGTTCAACTGTGGCATGTTGTCAGTTTTGGGCATCTTTTTGGCAGTGGCGGAGTCTTTTGATGAGTTTGAAGAGAATGGCCAAACTTTTTTGCGCGGGTTACAAACGGCCTGGCATGGAGGGCTCTTGACTGGTTTGCTGGTGGTGGGACACCACTTGTAGCCTGGGTTTGCCTTCATAAATGCATCCTTGTACTGAAAACCAGAATAAATCAGGTCAACACTAAAGCGCCTTAAAGCTAAAAATATTTCCTGATCACATTGAAAACAACTGGGTAAATAAGAAATGATGTAAAGGTCTCCTCCAGCTAAGTTTAGCTACATACAAATGATCTGCATGTTTTTCTCTTTCAACAAAAAAGCTGGATGCAACATGTCTGGCCATTCAGTATGCGATTTTCTGCTGCCAAATCGCTTCCGTGTCAGCACGTAAGACCACAGCTGCCCTCAAACTATTTGCGCTGTCACAAATCCTGCTCATACGTGCCTTAAGGGTAAGGAAAACAACCACCTCGCAAAGTCTGTGCTTAGATCATTCTGTACAGAGAGGCCCGGTGAGGACAAGTGAAAGTGGTATTATCGGTAAACACTTAATTACAACTGGGTGGGCGGCGAGCAGTTAGATTAAAATGACAGTCGTGTAGCAGTTAAAGGACAACTAAACAACACGCCCCACATTCTGGCCATGTCAAGTATATTCAGAGGGAACCTGAGAGGTGATTCTGGGCCAATATAAACCGTCATTAAAAATAAAGTTGTCACATGATTGTTATCTATTTTCCCAAATCTGAGAAAATATGCTTGATCGTTGGAGAATAACTTATTTTTTTCAAGCCCCATATTTCATTTAATTAGGTTTTTTTCAACAACTGCTGACTTCATGTAGCCGGGTATCAAATGAAATCATATTTGAACTCAATGTGTGGCGATACATCGCAAACCAACCCTTCACTCATTCACATCAGTCTCGACAATGTGTGCTGGACAGTTTACTATCAAGTGAGTATTAATGGGAGATTAAAGCCTTTAATTGTACATTATTATTCATTTTGACTGGTGTAATGTAACACCCTGCCAGCTTAATCTGTATGTTTGTATTTGCTAGTGAACTTATTATTAGAGCCTTGTCATAGATCACACATACCCGTTCCAAAGGAGAAACACACAAGATTCATTCATTCATTCATGAATTAATTCATTATCTATACCACTAATCCTGCACTCGGCGTTGCAGTAGACCTGCAGTCTATCCTAGCTGTCACGGGACAAGAAGTTGCATTCACCCTGGACCGGCTGCCAGTCGATCGCAGGGCCACATATCGAGACATCCGACCACTCACGCTCTCATTCACACCTCTGACCAACTTAAGGCCTCCAATGAACCTTCTCCATGTTTCTGGACCGTTGGGACGCGCCACAACCCGGAGGAAATCTACCCAGACACGGGGAGATGAGCTATGCACAGAATTTAGGAAAGAGTCCCATCGAGCATGATGCTATTTAAAATCCTCCCAAATAAGAGAATTGATCATATCCACATTATTGTTTGGTAAAGAAATAACCCGCATTTACCCGTGCCTTTAATCCAGATTATCCACCTAGATCATTTTAACATTACTTTTATGGTGCCCATTTTGCCACAAATACTACAAAACCTTATAAAACCTTATGAAATTTCATTTCATAACAGTACACTACAATTTTTCCTTTATCATACTATTGTGCACTCCTTACCTCACTTGTTACTAAGAAACTTATAGTTTTATCACTTGTTTACTAAGACACTTAAGAGTTTCACTGAGACACTTTATAGTTTATAGTTTATTTTATTTCTAACTCTGCCTTTTCTTTTTATTATTTATTACTGTTATATTTTCCGTAACTCTGGCACAACAATTTCCTTCGGGATTGATAAAGTTGTTCTTATCTTATCTTATCTTATCTTATCTTATCTTAACTTATCTTAAAATTGTCAAAAATTGTGGCCTGTTGACTCAAAAGAACATTTTTATGGAAAGTCCCCATAGTAGGTGAGAGAAGCGGATGTCAACAACTGACTGGTCTGTTTCTAAGCAAATGTTTTCACATTTAGGGTTCAATTAGTCTCTTGAATATATTTGGAATTTTACAGAATAAAGTTATTTGAACATTTTCATGTTTATCCTGGGGTTGGGGTGAATTCTGACTGTAAGGGTGTTTACACGACATTCTAATTTGTAACCTTATTACACTTTTGTGGGGCTGGTTAAATGGATGGACAGTCAGGATTAAATATGTTTTGGATGAATGTATTCTGTCAGGTGTGTAATGCATTATGACTTACAGCCAAATAGATATTGTCATGTGGGGCGTGACTGCAAAAAGTACAATGGATATTTGTGCCCTAAATCTCTATTGCCCTCTTCTTGGCTTACAGCTTTATGATGTGTTAGTAGAGCATCACCCTTTTATCAATGTGTAAAAATGAAATGCAATGACACACTTTATTGCATCTGAGAAAAATAGGCTGCAAGATACATCACTTGGCTAGTAGCAGCTATCACACAACTGATAAAAAAAAAAAATTCGCCTGTCTGGGGTTGGCCATTGATGGATATTCCGGGCTCTGGTTGCTAAAGTGACCCTCTGCGTTATGGTTAGATTTCAAACCGTTAGGCCCAGCTTATAACTCATTCTTAATGACTGGTGATTCGTTTTTCATTACATCGCTTCGACGGATCCTGTCTACTCAGCTGAAGCCTGCTCAAGTCAAATCCGAGAGAAATCACAGTTATGGACAAGTCATGTATAGACACTGTTCTTTGTACATCTACATTCCGTCTGACTGTGACAGGCTGATAAGAAAAGTTGGTTTCCTTCGGCTGAAAGGCGATGAAAACAAGAAAAACCTCACAACCATCTTCATAAGATTTGAGCTTTACAACTGAACCAAAGTTTTCAAACTACAACCCGATTCGCAGCAGCTCAGCCAAATCAAATGTTTGTATTGGAAAAGGCAAGTAGTTAATAGACCTGAGTCTGACATCTAAGCGTAACCCTTCGTTTAGCATCAAATCTTCCCATATAATAGGCTAATGCTACTACTGAACGCCCACCAACGTTTTAAAAAAACAACACACAATATCTGAGGGATTGTTCACATTTCAACAACGTTCCCATGAGATTAAATGTTTTCAAAAAAACATCTGTGCTAAACTTGCAATTCCTTGAGAACATTCTTCGCTCATATGCGTGTGATGCTATCAGAATGTTAAATTTTAATGCATCCCTATTGTTATGTTTTATGCATGAGCTTTTAGCCTGTTGTTTTAATGATAAGAGGGATTTTCCTCTGTCTTTGTATTTTCCTTGTGACTTCCCTAAGCAGAAATAAAGACTTTTGAAAGAGTTTCACCAAACTAGGAAATAATTTGCGCAGGAACACAGACTACATCCCTGCTTGGTTACAAAGTAGAAGCGTTTATCAAAGACGATCGCTCACCTCCTTTGCCATGTCTGTGTATTTCTGCTTCTCTTTGGGCTCCAACACGGCCCACCAGTCGGCCAGGATCTTGGTGGCTCCACGGTTGTCTAGGCGAGGATGTTCCTGTCGCACCAGAGAACGGTGGCGTTTACAGAAGAGGAGGAAGGCGTTCATTGGCCGACGAGCTCGCTGTTCATTGGAGTCCTCTTCTGCTTCCTCTGCCGTGCTTCCACATTGCGCCTGGGACACCTGGTCCTGCTCACACAGCAGTGGCTGCTGATAAAAAAAAGTCAGAGGATCTTAGCGGCTGTATTTGCTGTCCTTTCTAAAATGATGATAAAACTCCTGTACAACACCTGGATAGCTGTCGGGAACATAAGACACGCTCACCTTTTCCAGGTCCTCCTCATCCTCCTCTTCTTCCTCCTCAGAAAAATCCAAAGCTTTTTTGGAGAGAAGGGGGTGCCACTGTAGGCATTTGCGTTTTGGGCGCTTGCCAGTGACCTCCCCAGCAACAGTTGGCTCCTTACCCCTTTCTCCTCCTTTCATGGTACTGCCACACCTAAAAGACATCAGATGTGCAAAGCATAAGAGCAGAAATATTTTTTTGAATGGACCGAAGAGCTGCCGCCAAGGCAGTTTGCAAAAGTTATAGCCATTACATGACCCGAAAACTGACCTGCATAATGCATCGTAATTGAGCTTTTGCTGTCACTGCAAATTGTTTACCATAATTTGTGTAATACCGCAATGGAACAAAAAAAAAAAAAAAGAATCTAAGAAATAAAGAAATAAATGTTAAAAATATAGATTTATTTTCCCCAACTAACTATTGTTCATGCCTTTTTTTAACCCTTAAAAAATACTAAACATGAAAAAAAAGAGATGAAAATCAAATTTTAAAAATTTGTGTATGACAAATTTTACCTCTGGTGATCCAAGTCAAGCTATGACCATCGAAATGATTACAAGTCTTCATTTAAGTTCACGTTATTTAAAAACAACAACAACATAAAATGCTTTTACCGGCACTGCCATTGTTTTAAAACAGTTCAGTATGGTATACATAAATAAATAAGTACAGTTATTGTGCAGAAATTTTCTTTAAAATGTATAACCTCTGTGCTTATTACGTCCGTTTACAGTAAATGTATATATAATTTTCACCTGGTTGTTTGCACGCTGGCTTTGATAAATTTGTGTTACTGAAAATACAGTCTGTCTGAGATGATTCTGAGATGTGTGTTTAAAATGTATCTTGGCTGTATGTATTGTCATGATGTGGACGCTAAATGACAGTGCGTTGGTTTGGAAAAGGAAGAGACCGTCTGCTGTTGTGGTTTGCACCCTGGGCTCTTGTCATTTTGGGCTGCTTTTCACACACAACTTGAAGGTGGATGCAAATATTTGTAAGAAAGACGTAGATTTAACTCAAAATATTCACTTTTATGTGTTTAAAACGCTCCCAAAACACCAGACGTCACTTAACCACTTTATGATATTGTGTTACTTTCTCAACTGGGAGAATTACAGGCATCCTGGAATTCTTATCTGCTTAAAGTCACTGTTTCGGATGGCTAGGTGTTAATAACATATCGTTAAATGAGTATTTTTACCCCCCCAAAAAAACCAAAACAACAACATTGCATATCTTCAGAGTATACCGTGCTCTGAAAAATTCCATTGTGGGCCAATAACAGAAAATGGAATTGGGCAATTTTTTAGGTAAAGTTATGATTTTTTTTTCTTCAAAAAGTAATAAGCGCAAGAGGTACATTCTGGAAGTTTGAACAGGGACAGTTTGTTTACTGTTTGCTTGCTTACTTGATTGATTGATTGATTGATTGATTGATTGATTGGTTGTTTGATGGTTTGCCAGACAATGTTTCACAATTCTTTAAGACCACAAATACCGAAAGGAGGACAGTTGTGTGAGTGTCAGAGGTAATTACTTTGCACAATGGCTGACAGGTGCAAAATAAATTATTACTGGTTGTTTTATGGCTCTCAAAAAGGCAAACGAAAACAGCACGTTGGCACTCAGGCAAAACCTAAACTGCCACTCTGCACAAGACACAGGTTTCCTGTCAGATTATCTCCCAGACAGAATAAACAAACAAAACCTATCCAAGTGGATTTTGTTGCCTAAACCTATATCAACAACTAAACATATTTCAGATAATAAAAAAAGTTTACAAAAAAAGTTACATGTAGGATTCGATTTCTTAAGACGACGATTCTTTGTGCATTTCAGGCACACCGTGAACGACTGGACTTTTGTCATTATTTATACTTCTGTCTACTAACCAAAAGCCTTCCTGGTCCTGTTTGAAATGCTGGAATTTTGTGGAATTGAATCATCCCTATATAAATTAAGACGCCAATCCAGAAAGTCTGCTGCATCAAACATCCCAGCTATTTCTAATCACCAGTGATAACTTGACTTCCTGTGCAAGCTATATTGAAATATTCATTTTTAGACAATGTTTTATACTCTTTCATAGTTTCCTTGTTAAGATAAGGTGTTTCTCCTGAATAAAATGAAATCCAAACGCCTCCCTTCTTTGACTTTGTATTCTTTTTTCATCCCTGAATGAAATTATGAGGAAGATCGTGCTACGTTTCGTGAATGCTCCTGAAAAAAAAAAATTGACTATGCCTATGGTGAAAAAAGGATTACAGATAGGAGAAAGGACAAGACTGATTAGTTAATTATTAAAAAAATTATATCAAAGATATATAGAGATTACAGAGCAAAACCAGGCTTCCAGTGTGCTGTTGCTATTAATCAGTAGGCAGTAAGATCTTGTTACTTTCCTGTTAAAACAAGCGCTCCTAAACAAGCATGTTCCCTATCTTGTCAGAGTTTTCTTTGGCATGATGTCTTTGTGAGGACGGTAATAGTAAGATTTTTGATGCTGAAAATTGCTGCAGGCCAATATATCCAATAGTTACGCAACAGATTTTTTGCGGTAAAGGTAGCACAAAGAACCGTGCTGAATTACCTATCTTTTTCCCTGTAATCACGGTACGACAGGTGGTTGGAGATTTTTTTTCTCTCTGATAATCAAGTTTTTAACTATTTAAGACTTTTTTGAAGACACTGAGACAAATTACTGACAAATTATTCAGAAACCAAAGATTAGAATCAGGTACCTTAAGTGAAAGCTCTCAGAGGGATTGGGGTTGATTTGATGTTTATACTCTAAGTACAGATTCCTTTACCTGCTCTTTGAGTATTCCCTGACTCCCAGTCCAGATTAAATACCACAATACCATCATAGAAGTACCAAACTAATAAGAGACTTCATTATTTTTTCACATGAACCAAGCGGCATCAGGCTTGTTCTGCTATACCCTATCTATAAAACAATACAACTGCATAAAATATAAATATAGCACCAGAATCCCACCGGTGTGCAAATGTGTTTGAATAATTACAAGTAGGAATGAGCAACTTGCTAAAAGATCAGCTTGATTAGCTTCATCATCCTGGTACATCAAACTTTCGGCATCGGTATTTGAACAATACTGGACATTGGTATGGATTGACCAATGCATTCCCAGTTTGGGGAAAAAAAAAAAAAAAAAGTTTTGTTGAACAGAAAAAAGCATTAAGCATTAAGACAGGGCCAGTTTAACTTGAGCTGCATGAGCATGCAAGGAGTTCAGAGAAATTACACGGCATACATCTTTAGCGTCCTAACTAGACTTGTGCAAATTGCCTCTTCTTGCAATCTAGGTTGAACAAAACACCCAAATGTTTTACCGAAGTCTGTTACATCTGGACCTGATGCTGGTACTGGAGAAAAAGGCTGACAGGTGTGCTGCATAATTATGAAATACTGTGTGTTTTTTGCTGGGTGATTCAACACTCCACATGTGCGAAAACTCCGCTTTGAGTCATATGAATTAGAGTGGAAAACGCTAGTTTCAGCAATTCCATCAAATCTTTGTGTAACTCCTGAATTATTAGGTCCCCAAGTTTTCGAGTGCACAATGACATTGAGCCAATAAATTCAGCGAGCATCCAGACTGCAGGTAAAATATCACTCCTGGTGATTGTGCTATGATTGTGCAATGCTATGTTTATAGTTTTGATGTTTTGTGGATGTTATTTAACTTGTTGGTTCTTTGTTTTGGTAAAATAGCAATTGGCAAGTGAGCCAAAAAGGTTATTTTGGACCCTCACTATTATGACTTTTGCTTTTTAAATAAAGAATTCAAACCAATAACCATACATACTACAAAAATTCGTAATGTTTGTTTCGAACAGAAAACAATGGTTTTAATATTATTTGGGGCCAAATCACGGTTGCTCATTGGCTCAATGCAGAGACGAAGAACTTATTCTTGCATGCATGATGTTTCGAGCAAAAACTAGGCTCTTCCTCAGATGCTTACCGGAGATATGTATACATTTTTTGAGTTACATGCAAAATAAATCATCTTTTTCTTTTTGGAGCATTTTTGATGTGCAGATTTTTTTTCTCAAAACTTTACTAAGTTGATTTTTTTTTTTTTCATCCAGCACCCATCCCAAACTGGGTAGCGGATATGTGTGTGTGTGTGTGTGTGTGTGTGTGTGTGTGTGTGTGTGTTTTTCTGCACAGCTACCAATGAAAGAGCCCAAAACCATTGTGAGCAACTTGCAAATAGGCTTGTGTGACACCATTCAATGTTAATTTTTGATGTAATTCAGATAACGGAGGCTGACAATGAGCGAATAATAATGGGGTCAATAAATTTTGAAGAGTTGTTACCTTCATAAGTGGACTACTCCCAACTCTTGTCAACTAGTTTCCATCACATTATTATTGTACATCTCTGCGGAGGAGTATATCAGGCTGCAGTACTGGACCACAGACACGCATGTCCTTCGACTTATCTTATTATCGCAGGTTAAATACAGTCACACGAATCAAACTTGAAAGCCATTTCACGTCAGTATGATGCAAAAGTGCAGTGTGAAGAAAACTGAAAATTTGCACAGGAATTTGCCTTTTCACAGTCTTGTGTGATGAGTACAGGTAAATTATAAGCATTACCAGATTGTGAATTTGTAAAATGTTTAATGAGGTTACCGTAGATATTGCTACTGTCGCTATACACATAAAATCAGGAAGAAAGTCTACATTTGAACATTACCACACAACAAATTTGACTACAAAGTGAATGTAATAAAGAGCAATTAGCTCAGTTGCGTGAATATTGGCAGCGTTTTATTGTCCTTGAATTCATTGTTGGATTATCAGCAAACCAGTTCCTACTATATTAAGGTTGCTTATTTTAGAAAACAAGTCAATTATCACTGATTAGCTCAAACTACGATGTGAATAGTAATAGAAGGATTCGATGGATGAATGCTGTCTTTCTACAGGTAAAAAAAGAAAAAAAGAAAAAAAAAATCAGTGAAATCTGGGTCCTTCCCAAAAATCTAGCCGCAGTGGCAACGTCCAGTTAAAAATTATGAGTATTAATCCGAGTAAGAACCTACAACTGAAACATCCTTTACTTTCTGCTCGATTTCCGGGACAATAGTTCACGCTTAGCGTGAAACAGCTCTTTATGAAGTTCCCTTCAAATCGAATCTTTGTAATATACTGTATTTCACTTGCAATTACCGAGCCGTTCAGTTCTGCAATTTTGTCTGATTACCTCTACCAACTAAACAGACTCTGGTAGCTGCTAAATAAAATGACATTAATTATCACATCAACCAGTAACATTCCATGTTCCTCAGATGTCAGGATTTTGAAGAAGCACACAAGAACCTTCTGATCTTTACTACGGTGGCAATTTTGTTTTGTTTGATCATCTATGTAGTAAGGTACAAGTTACAAGTATCCAACTCCCTGAAAACAATTTTCAAATGTTTTCAATTGAAAAGCAGTATTCTATTAGAAAATAGAAGAAAATGAGGGTCATACCTTCATCCCGCCTCACTGAGGAAAGTATTAGGTAATGATTTGTATGCCGAATGACCAAATGAAAGATCAGCAAATTTGCTGGCAAAAGGTTTAATAGTCCGTATTGTACAGATATAATTCCCTGAGAATAGACACACAAAACGTCAGTGAAGAAGGATGAAAACCAGCCTGCCTGACGCCACTGATACAGTCAATTAGAACAAGCTTAGGTTAATGAGGGTCGATAATACCCTTATCAATCTCTGTCAGAAGCCTCCCACTGTTCCAGATTTTTTGAATTGCTCTTATACTTAGCGGAAATTTGTATAATAACTTATGTGACTGCTCATACATAAATATTTACAATAATGTTAATTATTTACCTCACGCAAATAAAACCAACACTGCGCTGAGGGCATAACTAAGCAGACTTGGAATACACCCAAGAAACACGCGTCTGACTTTGGACATTTCTAAGGGAGAAAAACGGACTGCACTTCACTGAAGGGACGCTGAAACGCCTTCATTTCGAAAGCAGGATCGAGGAGGCAATGTATTGAACCAGAGACACTGGCACATATTACTGATGGAAAGGAGAAAAGAATTCAGAATAAATCTGAACCCTGACTCAAACATTTTCACATGGAAGAACATCTTGAATTTCATATTTTATTCTATCAAAACATCACTCAATTCAGATTTATTAATAAAAAAATCTTGAACTCTAGACAAACTAATCTTGTCAATAGTAATCATACTGCTGCTACATGGTGATAAGTGGTGCGATATAATCAGCTGAAAACTGCAATTTTGGTATTTTCAATTATAATAAACACAGCAGAGTTCTGACTCTTTGCTTTTTAGAAATCATTTTAAAACACACAGCCCAGTGCATCAAAATTCCCACAGTGCAAGAAAATCTACAATATAAAAAACGTTTTTGTAATATTAGCATATTAATATTTTTCCTCATCCCAAGGTATATGATGAAAAAGTAAAAATGAAATAAATAAGTTATAATTCCCCCGGCATGTTTATGTGATAATGAAAGCCCCTAACAAAGTCACTATTGTATTAGACTATGTATAGTGCTTCAAAGAGGTTCAATACCAGTCACTGTAAATGCAGCTGAAACTACAGTCAGTTTCAGAAGTCGCTTATAAAAGTTTCTAACTTGCATTGAGGACAGCAAAAAAATGACGCATTTAGCTATATTTTCTTAAATATATGTATATCAGTCAATGGAGGAACACAGTATCTAGGTATGGGAGCATTACAGAATATATTCTGTAGCTCTCCACACATTTGTATCTGCTAAATTGAAAGGAATAAGTTGGTGCACCTTGTCTCTTTCGGCCCTTGTTACAGGTGTGTAAAGAGATGACGGATGAAATATGCAATTCACCGATGAATGACTGAATGACCGCGGTCCCCTGAGCGAAGCAGGCGTGTATAAGTGGAATACTTACTGGGAGGAAAAAACTATGGAAATGCTGTATGAGTGATGAGGATGAATCTGCCACGGCCTTTGTCATGCAATGACGATGACCTATAAAAACACAAGACATCGCTCTCAGTCAAGGCTGTCATCACTTTTCCCTGCAACACGGAGAAATGTGTGCAAAGCAACTTTTTTTTTTTTTTTTTGCACGGCAAGTGACGCTGCACAACGCAACGACAACTGCAACAACTACGGTGGGACATTTTGTCTGATCCGATGACTGATCGGTCTGACGGTGCAGCCGATCCGCCCTGGTGGCCAAAACCAAAATACATGCAGGCCGAAACCCTGCGACCGCTGGACGCATTTTCACCCCTCCGACCCCGGACGGAGCAGGTCCGGGAGCCCCGGGAAGGAGGGGGGTCGATCGGCTGCACGGGAGGGGAAAGGAGGGGGGGTCAGCTGGTTCTCAGGTAAACCTCCTGATGCCCGTTCACACACAGGCAAGTCCCGAGGACCCCCCCACCCTCACTCAATAACGCCACCGAATGTGTGTGTGCGTGTGTGTCTCTCTCTATGTGTGTGTGTGTGTGGTGTGTGTGTGTAAGCCCCCCCCTACCTATTAGCGCACATTTTCATCTCCGTGCAAAATGTCGATCGGGGCTCTGACAAGACGGACGAGCCGGACGAGAGTCCATCTTGCTTCGGGTCGGAGGAGGAAAAAAAAATTAAAATAAATAAAAACAAGATTAAAAAATAAAAAATAACGAGTGTGCGGTGCGGAAGCGTATTCACTCCTGTCAAACTCTCCGATGACAATGTCGTCGAAATCCCCCCCCACCCCCCGATCCCCTACCACCCCCCACTCGTGAAGGAGGAGGAGGAGGGGGAAACATCCACGCTGATTAATTAAACCGGGGGTTTTCTGTCCCGGCACACGCATCCGTGGGCAATGTTTGCCCGGGCAGCGGCTCCCATTTCCTAGCGCCGTTACCGGGAATACCAAAAAAAGTAGCTAGTTAGCCCGCTAGCTAAGAGTGTGTGCTAACTGGACGTGTCGCGGTTTTCGCATACAATGGTTTCCAGGAGGAGCGGTGGAAGGGGAAGAAGGGAGCGGGGGAAGGAGGCTGGGGGGGCGGAGGCTCCTTCCACGGCCGCCGGGAGGGGAGTCACGGACGGACCGCGACGGGAAGCAGCCCCGGTCGGCTGACACACATCGAGGCTAAGCGTCTGATGCAGCGGAGAGGAGGAGGAGAGGAGGAGGAGGAGGGGAAGGAGGGGGGGGGAAGTTATACCACCTCACTGAGAAACAGTTGCTTTGCTATTTATTTTCATTCACATCGGCGGGCGCCGCCGACGACGACGCCGGGTATCAGTGGACCGTCGGCGGGGAGCAGACACGTCCAGGGGCGGGTGGGGGGGTGGAAAGCAGGAGAGGGGGAAGCCAAGCCAGCGGGCAGACATCATGTCCAAAGCGGCGATAATAACATTTTTTTCAGAGTGACTGACTGAGAGCTTGCGAAAATAGCGAGCGGGTTTCGACGGGGGATCGATAAAAGCCCAAGTTCTCTGTCATGAACATCCCCCGCGGTGAGCGGACGTACCTCGGATGCGCTGCTCAGGTGCCGCGGGGGCCGCTCATCGCCGGAGCCGTCCACCTTTTCAACTTATTGACACATCATAACAGTTCGGCACTGGCTGTTCGAGACACGAGTCGCGTCAAGCTGGCGTCGACGACACGCTGTCAAAGCGGAAGCGCCGCGCTTTGTCACCAAATTAAGAGTCGAAGGGGTCCCCGAGTTAAGCGCCACGAAAACTTTCCCGGTCGATTAATTACATGCATAAGCACGATTTCTTTTAGGGCAATCGAGGTAATGAAAAAAATAAAGAGTTTAATAATGGCTCAGATTTCTGAAAATATAACTTAAGCCTAAGAACAGCCACTTTAGTTTACCCTCCTTAATTTATAACAGTTAGTATTTCCTTCTTGAGTAGTATTTATTACCTACTAAAATTATTACCGTGCGATAATAAACTTACAGTCAACATTGTTTTTGTCTCTGAAAGCGCGCTCCCATACTGTTGTGTGTATTCACATTGTCTCGTGTTATTGGCAGTTATTGTTATTGGTGTCCGTTTTGTGTGACGGCAGTGTACAAAGTAAAAATGTCATTGCGCTGACAAAATTCGATGACAATAAAAAGAGGAGTAAAAGAAAGACTTACGCAGTTCTGGCTCACAAAGAGTTAAAAATTATCATTTCAAAGTAGCAATAGACATGAAGCTACATATGTTTTCAATGCAAATATGTTTCAAGTCAACAGTGCACCTTGTGATAAAAGAGTATCAGCTAGAAGGAAAGGAAAGGTGTACAAGTCAATGACAAGGTTTAGTCTGGTTAAGAGACAGCGGCATTGCAGAAAAGACAGGAAGCAGAGCTGGAGGAAGCACAGATGAAGATGTTGATGTGTTCTTTGGAAGTGACAAGGATGGACAGGATCAGGGATGAGTCCATCAGAGGGACAGCACATGTTAGACGCTTTGGAGAGAAGGTAAGAGAAGCCAGGCTGAGATGGTCTTGTCATGTATGGAGGAGGGATGGTGCATATTTTGTAGAAGGATGCTGAGGTTGGAGCTGCCAGGCAGGAGGAGAAGAGGAAGACCAAAGAGAAGATTTATGGCGGGAAAGAAAGAGGACGTGAAGTTAGTTGGTGTGAGAGAAGAGGTTTCAGAGAACAGGGTGAGATGGAGGAGGTTGATTCGCTCTGGTCACCCCTGAAGGGAGCAGTCAAAATGAAAAGAAGAAGAAGCGCGTATTTTGCATGTAGTATCGTTCGCTCGTTGAACCAAAAGTCTGAAGAAGTTTACAAACTGAAAAAATGCATGGAAAAGTTGGCTTTTTTTCCTGAGAGGAAACTATAAGTGCACTCAAAGTTAAGGTTTCTCTGCTATTTTCAAATAAGTTCAGGCGTTCTAGGACGAATTTCCCCTTCGTAATGATTCAAGAATAAATATGACAGTGCAGCAAATTGCCACTGTGACCAAAAAATAAGAATACATAGCTTCGAGATAAAACTGACACCAGTATCTGAACAGTGGCCTTTCAAATATATTTGCCAATATAAGTAGAGTGCAACTATTGCAGATGGAAAGTAAAGCAAAATTACTCATGTAGAATGAAACAAGTTATAGTAAGATGTGAAGATTGTAACAATCAGGCCTTAGTTTTGTTTTGTTTTATTGAAACTACAATTTAAAAGCTACATAATATCAATGTCAGCTCGAGTCTTAGATTCACACCGAATTGTTGTTTTGACATGAAATGTGTGGACATTTCTCCTTTTTGGAAACTTCATTAGGTAGTTTATTATTTTGAATGTGGTAGGAGCTGTGTGGATCGAAGAGAAAACTCTTAAGGTGTAAAATATTAAATGTGTGTCATTAATTCTTAAAGGCTCGAAGAGTAAAGTTATAAAAGTGTCTGCTGCTCCATCTGCGAGTTGCTGTAAAGAAAGTCCAAATTTGACGTCACTTGACTTTAAGAGTTAAGAAATTGGGCTAGAGCTTTGTAGAGACAGTTAAGATTTCTGCAAAAAACACTGTTTTTCTGAAAACAGAGACGTCTCTTTTTTTCCGTTTCTTTTAAGAGAGCTAGATAAATGGTAAGTGGCAAAGCTGCAAAACAGAGTCAGCGTTGGCACTGCTGTCACCACCTGTGCAACGGGCACATCGTGGAGTAAACTGTCAAATCAGGAGAACCCATCCTGAGCTTTTCTCATCTTTTGATGAAGGATATACAACTGAATGTGTCAGTGTCAAGTGTCAAGTGTTTTGGTCAAACTTTGACCTTAATCCATTTCTCAAAAGCAGCGTATTTTTTTGCAATATAACGTGAATTTGACATTCTTGTTTTGGCTTTGACGTGAAAGTCTGAATTGTCGAGGGAAAAAAAAGCATCTGGTGGGATTTCTGTCCGGGTTTGTCCGCACATCACCACGGAAAGTACGGCTATTTTCAAGCAATTGTATCGTTTACAATGCACGTATGTGATTTGTCACCTTGTGAATTTTCTCTTGGAGGCTGTCTATTCCTGAGCCAACAATCCCATTTGCTCAAAATCTTGCTTTATTTATTTTACAACAAATTCAAAGTGCAGTCGGTGGATTTAGGAATTGCGCAGACTTCCAAAACAACTTGCAAGAATATGACGTTCCGCTAACGTTCCGCACATCTGCACCATTTTGCAAAAATGTGTGACTATCTCTGGCCTGACTGACTCTTCACTTTTCTGTCATCATTCTCAAAAAAGTCCACCGTAAGTCGATGCGGCATCAGCAATTGGTGCTGATTGCCAGCAAGATTCTCAATCTGCCAGAAAACTTCTTCTTCCCTCTCCTCTAAGCTTTTCCCTTCATGTGTCGCCACAGCAAGTCAACCTTTTTCATCAAACCCCATTCTCTGCATCCTTCTCTCTCACACCAACTAACATCATATCCTTTTTCACTACATCCATAACTCCTCTCTTTGCCTGGCAGCTCCAATTCCAGCATCCGTCTACCAATATAAAGAACGAAAAGTTTTTCTCCACTCCGGCGCATCGTGCGGCGCAAACCTCCCATCCCCAAATGAGTGATTACAGCATATTTATAACCACAGTGACACCAAGCAGGGAAGAAAGTAAACCAAAAAAACAGATTTAGATTGGGTTACTATGTTGATGTGTGAGATATACGAGCTTTTACCATTCTTCGATTTTACATAATCTGTGACACAGCAGGTTTAATCGGCTGTCAGTGGGACTAGGAACTACTTAGTAAACAGTATTGTTTTGTAATCCAGACCGGAAGTCCAGTTGTTTGTGCTCTGCGCTAATTGACAGAGGTACCGAAACGCAGCACTTCGCTTGGTGATGAACGTTACCGTTGGCAAAAGCGAAACACTGGCGAGCTCGTCGCGCGGAATCAAAAACAAAACACACACGTCCTGCCATAAACACACACTTGTTCAGTCACGCAATGTGTTAGAAAACACACTTTCGGTTTTCCTCGCGGTGGGAGAGAATTCTCATCTCAGCTATATCCCCTCCCCTCCCCCGGTTTGCAAAGTGCTCTCACCCAGACTGGCCTGCACTCGCTAACATCACCTCCCCCTGACTTAACTTTATCTCCGGGGACCGTTTTCGTGACAAAGGTCGGCCGAGAGATGCAGGACTCGTCGCAAAGGCGCCGTATCGACTCGCAAATCGCCGCTTGCGATCTATTATCAGTTCAGTGACTACTTGTTAGGAGCTTCCTGGGTGTCCGTGCGCGTGATAGCGGGGTTGGAAGATGTCGATTTACACAACACGGTGTGAACGGCGACTCAACGGCACGTACCTGTCCAGAAAAGACGCCGCGGACGACGGGCTTACGGTTGAAATCCGCTTTAAAGGGTTTTCGCTGTGAAATTATCAACAGTTTTTTTCCCCCAGCATACTGTACACACAGAACAAACCCGCCCCCTTCATGTACGGCCGGACGTGATTGGATGGACCTCGTGACAGACGGCGGAGCTCCACCAATGAGAGGCCGCGTTATATTATAGCGATTGAAAGATTCGTGGAACGTCCTTATGCCAAATGATCGTGACGCGTGCGGTGCGTTCAGCGACACACAATTCAACTTGGCGATCGAAACGAGCACGCCGTGTGACTTCCTCGTATCCCACGGTGTATTTCAAACCCGTGGATTCGTCTCGTTCAATTCCACGGCGAAGGGTTTCCCCTTCAACAACCACAACCACCCCGCCGCCGTCCCTCCCAAACTTTGATTGTTCGCTGATTGAAATATCAGCGAGAGATCGAATCATGTCGTCGTCACGTCAATCACGTGACGCGAATTGACCTTTCACAGGAGCTCCGGGGTCCAGAGGTACCTGAAGGCGGCGGCCCTTCCAGCAGGGGAGAGAAAGCGGGGATGGTGGGACCATCACTGGCCCCCTTACATTAACATATCCATCCTGAGTGATTACATCAGCGGTGAGCAGCTCTGAGAACATGTGATCACACTTCACGTCCATAAGAGATCTGATCTGTTTTCAAACGAGCACCAAGTCAAATGTCTTGCCATGTGTGTTTCGCTTGCTTGCGGTATATATTTCGTCCGTGCATGCAAAATGAAACAGCCGTTGGATGTTTAAATGGAGACGTGTGCAGCCAGTTGATTTTTAATTTTTTTTTTATTGTCAACAACACTGAGATGGAGATGTTGAGGTTCTCTTTGGGAGTGACCAGGATGGATAGGATCAGGAATGAGTCTATCAGAGGAACGGCACATGTTAGATGTTTTGGAGAGAAGGTCAGAGAAGCCAGACTGAGATGGTTCGGTCATGTACAGAGGAGAGATAGAGAATATATTGGTAGACGGATGCTGGAATTGGAGCTGCCAGGCAAGAGGTCTCTAGGAAGACTAAAGAGAAGATTTATGGACGTAGTGAGAGAGGATATGAAGGTAGTTGGTGTGAGAGAGGAGGATACGGAGAATAGGGTTAGATGGAGAAAGTTGATTCGCTGTGGCGACCCCAGAAGGGAAAAGCCGAAAGAAGAAGAATAAGATTGTCAACAACACATGGAAAACGCGACGGTGCTCGAAAATGTCGCGATACTTGGGTATGTCGTGTGTGTAAGCATGTCCTTCCTGCGCTTATGAGCGCAAGAACAGGCCGAGCTGTAAAACCAAGTCACAGTATACTGCTAACTTCTGCACCAAAATGTCTACAGTCAGTCAGCTGAGGGCTGTAACAGTTGCAAGTGCTCACACACACATGAAGTGACACACACACAACACACCCACACACATACACACAGTTACAAACTTTACAAAATAACGTCTTAACACAGAATAAGCGTGAAGGCTTTTCGACATCTAATCTGATGAAACCCCTAGGGCCGGTGAGTCATTTCTTATCTCAAATAATAACTTAGATTTATTCAAAGATCGATTGACACACACACACACACACACACACACACATATGCATATATATATACACTCAGACATTTTTCTGCTCTGATTTATTGTATCACATTCAAGGTATTGGGCCTCACAAACCTTATTGTCCGCCATGTCCACCTGTCCATCCCTCCTGACTCACCAGTTGACACACCAGCTTCATTCCCCTCTCAGAAAATGCCTGTCAATGTGGCCCATAAATGACATTTTGTTCCAGCATTGTTCTGTTTGTAATTAATATTTTTGCACAATTACCTATGTTCCCCCAACACTGGCCCTCACCCTTATTTTGCCCCCTCAGAAACCTCAGAGGAATGGAAAGTCGTCTCAAAACTGACAGTCAGGCATTCAAGACTTCTATTGTCATTACACAGAGTGCAACAAAATTTAAAGATATCTGCTCCCAGGTTCAGTGGAATCGAACACAGACAAAAACAAATCTTAAAAAGCAGGACACAACACATCAATACAACAATAGCAACATCTCTGGGTTAGAGATATGACAGAAAAAATATAAGACCAAAAATATATAAAATATATATATATTTTTTTTAAATTTTATTTAACCTTTATCTAACCAGGAAAAAAGTCCCGTTGAGATTGAAAACCTCTTTTACAAGGGAGTCCTGGCCAAGAGGCAGCAATAAGTTACAGACAGAACAATATTACAAACAGTTAAAAGAAGCAATTACATTTTGACAAGTTGACCTCTAGTGTCTAGTGATTGATACATAGATAAGAACAAGAAGGATAAATGAAATAATGAATGAAAATTAAAAAAGTGAAAAGTGGAAAAATGATTGCATTCAATGCGATTCTAGCACAACGTGAAGCTCAGGACTTGACAAGGATGCTTGAAGTCCTCGTACACATTGAAAGTTTCGGCCTGGTCTAATGTGCCGCTCTGAGCTGCTGTAAGACCAAGATCAAGACCAAGGCACCAGACATTTTAAACTATAATTTGATTTGAATGCCTCACTGGGGACCCTTTCCATGGGACTTCTGTGGCTCAATTAAACCTTGCCGTCTTTCCAGAAATACGCATAGAAGGAACGGCAGAACGTGTCCAGTAGGGGAGCAGTCGCAGAACCAGAAGAGGCCTCCGAGAACCTGCTCTACTCAAATCGAGTCCGTGGGAGTCTGCACGTGCAAAACTTCCTTTAACATAGCATGCATTAAAACAGCACTGACACATTTTCCTTCAGCTGAACCGCCCCTACTGTAATTATCTCAATTGCAACTATTAATACCGAGATGAGCTTACTGAGGACGGCAAGGTCTTTCAGGACAAATTGGACCTGTAAGAATTTCCCATCAGGTCTTTCCGTTCAGACGGCCACCTGCTTCTGAGACGTGTTGTATCGTGTTTCTTCACACTTCCCTTATCTGATGGAGCCAGCGAGTATTTACGCTTTCTTTTAATGATCCTGAGACTCTGTTCACTGTTGTGAAGGCATTTTTGTTCTGGTACACACATAGTACATACACTGCTCAAAAAAATAAAGGGAACACTTAAAAAACACATCCTAGATCTAAGTGAATGAAATATTCTTATGAAATACTTTGCTCTTTACACAGTTGAATGTGCTGACAACAAAATCACACAAAAATGATCAATGGAAATCAATTGTATCAACCCATGGAGGTTTGGATAAGGAATCACACTCAAAATTAAAGTGTAAAAACAAACTCCAGGCTGATCCAACTTTGATGTAATGTCCTTAAAACAAGTCAAAATGAATCTGTGCTGCTTCCTGAGTGGACACTATGATTTCACAGAAGTGTGATTGACTTGGAGTTACATTGTGTTGTTCAAGTGTTCCCTTTATTTTTTTGAGCAGTATACACATATGTGTGTGTGTGTGTGTGTGTGTGTGAAGTATAAGAATCAGAATCAGAATCAAATTTATTTGTCCCTGAGGCAGCATCAAATTGTGAACATCAAAAAAAAAAAAAGAATAAATTACTGAACAGAATTGTGCAAATTGTAAGTAAGCTCGCTCTGCATTTATGTAATAAATATATCATGAGCAGCAATGCACTCGGCGTGGGGTGGGGCTGGCATAGCGATGAGGAGATCGCAGGGTTGCTGGGAATTGAGGAGTTGGACGGCTCTGGGGACGAAGGTTGCCCTTCTCTGGGTTTTCCAGGCGGGGCGACAGAGCCTGCGACCAGAGGGGGAGCCACTCGAAGGCCGGGTGTAAGATTCGGGACTGATCTTTTTGGCTGTTTTTAATATTTGACTCCAACTGAAGTGGAGGTTTGAGGGGGTTGGCCAATTATTTTGGAGAAACACATACTTACGCATTCACATGGTCTGCTGTATTCTCTGCCATTTTTTCCCCCCTCACTTTAATTATAGCAGCCATATTTCCCCTTTTTTTTTAAACACTCTACATATGTTTCCATAAGAAGCTGTTTCTCAGTTGGAGGGAGGTATTTCCTCACACATCTGCTCCAGTTCTGCGTTAGTAAATCTTTGATCGACTTTGAGAGGGGGCAGAGAATGCGCATTAATCCCGAAAACCTACTTCTGGCTTGACTTCGTCTTCTCCTCATCCCTGCAAACGAGCAGCAGATTAATCGAGGAGGGACTCATTCGGATGTGTCAAGCTTTCGTCTCTGGATTTGTCTTGGATATTCGAATTCAGCTTTCTTGGCTCAACTGGATCAAACTAGAAGATAACCCGCGACGAGGAGAGAGACGTCACTAAACATCATAATTCTTCCCAGTTTAGATTAGAAAACTGGATGACTTTATCGCAAAAATATAAGTCCAAAAGTATGAACGGTCGTCGGTCCGCTGGCGAAGAAAGATGACCATGAACCCTTTTCTCACACACACACACACACACACACACACACACACACACACACACACACACACACTCACACACACACACACACACACACATCAGCATGAAGACAGGAGGCGATGAGATCGAACCACTGACCATCTGATTGGAGGGACGCCGGCTCTACTGAGTCAAAGCGGCTCAAATGACTACTTTGTGGAGAAAAAGTTGGACCTCAGCTAAACTGTAGCTGTGTATTTATTATCCTGTCTCCGGGAGAGTCATCAAAGCTTTAAATGCATCTCAGGTTTAAATGTTCTTGGATGCAGGACAGAAAAGGACAGCCTTAAAGCAGCGTAGCGAACGTGTCTATCAGCCCCTGTCAGCAGGCCCTGCGTGGTTTAACAGGTAGATTCATATGATTATTGTAATCTAACAGCGATGAGGGATATATTTAATAATAATGAGACACTAATAAAGCACACCAAGCTGCACTCAAATGTCTTATTGCACTGCTACCATTCTCTTGCACTGTTCATATTCATATCTACAATCATATTTGTAATAATGTTTACACTCTTCCTATCAAAGTAGGAATTTCACTGTACAGGGAAACACATTTCTACACTGAGCATGTGACAATAAACGCTTTAAATCTTTGAATCTTGAATCTTCGAGTGTGTTTACCAATGTTCTCAGTCAACCGGGTCCAAATCTCGACGAACCTGGCAACGGGATTTGATTTTCTCAAAGATGTTTCAGGTAAGGCTGAAACCCCTTCGCAGTAAGAACAGGTGACACTTCTGGAGAAAAGAAGAAATGCATCGAAGAAATCAAGTTTGCCACAATAGAATCCAAATCCAGGAATCCTGAAACATTTGGTGTGCAATCTGCCATGTTTCATTTAAATGCCAATGTGTTATAAGTTGTATAAAAAAAACATCTTTTTTTTGTTTTCAATTGCATGAACAGATATTTCTGTTTTTAATCCAGGACTTTCTGTATTTGTTTTTTTTTTAACATTTATTAGAACATGTTCCTTGACAGAGTCACACACACTCTTACAAAACCTCATGACAAGATACACATTATATGATATTCTTTATAGGTATAATAATTTATACCATTCATTCAGCAATTAACTTATTTCCTCAATAGCAAGCAAAAAAAAAAAAAAAAGAAGAAAAACAACATCTAGCTCAGTCAAATAGAGAGAATATCCTCAACTCTCCAAATATTTTTTGATGGGAGCCCATTTGTCAAGATATAGGTCTGTCTGAAGTCGTAGGTTTGCTGTTATGTGTTCCATGCAGTTTACATCCTTAAGCCTTTGACGCCACTGGTCCGGAATTGATGTATTTTAAAATACAAATGGGATTTATCGTGACAGATATCACAATAAATGCATAATAAAATGTGCAGAGAATGCATATTTTTTATGCTGATTAAAAAACAAACGTATGACTTTTGAAAATATCTCTATGTTCTATGTAAATTGGAAAGGCATGCATTGTTTATTGAAAAGACACAGCTTTGTGTACGTTTATTGTACCAATTACATCAAGAGAAGAACCCATGTCATCCCTCCTCGCTCATTATTTATCAGATTTGTCTCCTGACCACTGCAGGAGCCGAGATCCAATCCTTGGTGTGTCTCACAATCCCAGGCAATCCCTGCCTACACCGCTCCAGTAACCTAGCAACCTTGACAACTGCAGCCGTCAAATGGGACCCAGCGAGCGGGAATGAAGGCAGAAATTTGTTTTTAAATATTGTAGTGATCCATCCCATCAGGTCCGTATTTAAAGTAAATAACATGTGCATGGGATTGAGCTGGAAACTACTGTCCACTTGATACTTGCAACTGAATACTTGAATATCAATAATAATAATCACAATTGAATAACAATTCAACACGCAGCTGTCATTTGATTTTGTGATTTTGTGATGCTGGAGAAAAAAAAAAGGAAACGGAACAAACAAATGAAAATGTATCATTTCAAAAATATGAAAAGAAATGTACCAGACTGGGATGCTTTGAATGAATTTAATATGAGCGAAATTAAAAAAAAAAAAAAAAAAGGTAATGAATGAAAAAAATGAAAAAAAAGTATTTTGATGGAATAATTTTTTTAAAGCACGAATGTCGTAGCAAGACAGTATCTCACCCAAAGAGACTTCAATATCCAGACAGAAGGAGTCGGGAAACACAACGCCGGCTCTATCAACCCAGCAACAGTCTTTCCAGTTGCAAGTGGCAAGAACTGCAAGATTTTGGATGTACTTTAGTATTTTTAAGATTTAGCTTTATCTTACAGGAAAGATGTTTTTGAGTGAATAGTATTTTGAAAAAGTGCAAGGGCAAAACCAAATATTTGGACACAAAAAACATTTATAACTGCATATGCTTGAAATGGGAGTGGCATTTGATTGAGAGCAATGGATCCCCAATCACAAATTTCATGTGTATTTTTACATCCAACTCGACAGTGAAAGTTTTCCCTCTCTGGACTTTTAATGACAAGATTTTCCTCTTGCTGTCCAAATCACGGGGTGAAAGTTTTCATGCAGAATTTCCTCCTCCCTTCCCTGTCACCTGAAAACCCCGGAAGGCTTTCTCGCAAAGCAACGGCGGTGAAACCCGCTGATGCAGGCCGGCGGCCTCGGTCCTCCTGCAGTTGCTGACATGCCTGTCAGGAGAGGCGGCCATCACGCAGGCAAACACACGTCACCGGTTTGCCTGCCGAGAAAGGGCCCACTGTGGAGGCGATGTGGAACTGACATCAAAGATTGACTTTAAGGAACTTCTTTTAAATGCATAATTTCCCTCTAGATGATAATAAAAGACAGCACAATAATTCAGATATGCAGATATGCATTGGCTTCCAGTCTCTGCAGCGACGACCGTTAGCCTGTTAGCGTGCATTAACTGCTGACTTGCCCGAGTGTTATCAGACTGGGGTCAGAATTCTTGCATTTTTTCCCGCTTCAGCTGCACGCGGTCTCATTTCCCTGCCCATCCACTGCTCCGGGCTGCCGTCTGGACAAGTAGGCGTCCTGCTTTGAAGCGAATATATTCTATATCTCCCTCAAATATGTGCGATGGTTTTGCTGACCCATCCACATTTGTCCTACATGGACTGGCCCGACTGGGATCTGGGACCGGGATATATCTCATCTCAGACGATGTGTCACTGCAATCCTCCCTGAGAGAGTAACTGCTCATATATTCAGTGTCGCACTGCTGCAGCAGGCAATTTAACCTTCATCTTCAAGACCCCCTGCTTGACTTCCAGTGAGTCATGGACCCCCTTGTGAGGCAACTGTACTCAGCACAGACCCCTATATCTAGAGATATTTTGGTACATGGTCAGGTGCTTTTCCTATTCATTTCAACAGAAGAAATCCATCTTGCAGAACCTGCAATAAAATGCATGATAATATTCTTTTTCGAGTGGAAAGGAACATTTGTTTTTGCGAATTATCTGACATAATATGTTTTCTTGGGAGCCCTAAAAAAACCCTGTAATCTCCCCCTACCGTTTTTTTTTTTTAAATTTTTTTTGTACAGTAGATTCACACATGTATTTAAAAAAAAAAAAAAAAAACACTAAAAAGAAAAGGTACTTGTGGTGTTTTAGAATTAATTTGGTTATGTGTTGGAAAGAGAATCCCTTGCTTAAGGAACAGGAAGTCCCGCACACTGAATTGGCGGCTTTATTAAGTAAACGCTGATTGTTTTCCCATGAGATGGAAATGTGTGGGGCACTTTTGGGGAAAAAAGACTTAAATAAAGCTAAATGTATTGCCAATGAAGACACAGGTGAATAAACTATTTGATTATGATCTGGAATTGGCAAACAAACAAACAAACAAACAGGGGTATAGAAAATTGATTTTTTTTCACGATATATAATTATATAGAATTACATATAATATTGCATTTGCTTGCCGCATCAGATTGGGGGAGTCAAGTATCCTGTGTATAAAATATATTCCAGTGTGACATCGAAGAACAAAATTACTTCAGTGTTACATACACTGAAATTATGAATGAATCACTTTCTTTTTGTTTTATTCCCTACAGTTTTTGACATTTGCACCTCTAAAGGTGAGATTAAACACAGAGAAAGACATGGAATTCACATATCTACAACACACAAATATGCTTGAACTGCCTCTTTTGTTGTCAATCTTGTGATAGTATTTTTTTATTTTGAAGAGCTTAAAAGAAACATCTAGCGTGTGACAAGATGGAATGAACAAAAAGCTGTTTTACCAATGCAATACAAAACATACATTTAAGAAAGTCTTTGTCATTAATTTCTCCTCTGAGTAAAAACTCCTGCCGTGATTTCAGATCCAAGTGTAAAGTATGTTTTGACTGAAAGGCGTTCAGATGGATTATTGTTTTGAAATAAGTCACACAGTGTACGGCTCAATATGTGTGCGAGCCAGTGAAAAAAACAGTGCGACATAATCATCTAAATTACTGTTTCTTTGTGATGATGAAGGAGAGATTTTAAAGAATTAGACAAAGTGTGAACTACAAATGGAGGTTTGTATGTAGATTGGCGCCCCCTAGTGGACAAAAGGGGTAACTGCGCGCCCTGGTTTTGGATATAAACCTCGTCTGCTTTTGGTGACTTTTGAGTTTACCGAATAAAAATATCAATTTCAGTTTATTGGATTCTGGTGCTTTTGCATTCGAGTTGAAGCTCTCATGTGGAGTTTTAAAGGAAATAATAGTGGGGCAACAAGCCGTCAGGTTGGCTGTCGCTGCAGAGAAGCTCCACCTGGCCTGCCATGTGTCTTGCCTTGGGACAGTGTGATCTTAAAGGACCTTCCCCAACAATAACACACACGCACACACACACACACACACACACACACACACACACATACACGTTTTTAAACACTGTGTCTTAACTAGAGTATCTACTTTCACTGTACAGTAAGCCTGAAATGGTGGCCTGCAGGTGGAAATATAAATATATAACATTTAAATGGTTCATTTGAAGGCAGAAAAATGGTAACACACACACACATACACATGCACACGCATACATAGAACCCCTAGAATCTTCACAATCTTCTGCACTGATGTCAGACTACGATTTTTCTTTTTGTTCATGTGTGCAGTCACAACTGCCGCGTGCTCTCCCTAGCGGCATGTTTGATAATTACCACAAAAAAAAAAATCATGTTCTGCAATGGAAGGACACACACACACACACACACACACACACACACACACACACACACAGTTACACACACACAAACACACATACACAAGCACACATTTACGAAACAAAGTTAGATCCAGGCAGATATAATAGAATTCTTCTCTAAAAAAAGTATTTGATATAATCAAATAACGTTAGCAGTTATTTAACTTACTGATTCACTTAAAAAATATCTGAATAGCCATTTTTTTTTCTATAATTTAATCATGTTATAATAAAAAGATAAAATGAAAAGGTTATGTATTTCAACAAAATTGCATTATTTTATTTGATTAAATCAAATACTTTTTGTCTAAGACACATGTATATGCATAGTTTCACCTTGAAAGAAGTTGTATGTCAGGGGTGTCAAACTCATTTTGGTCTGGGGGCCTCATACGGCCTAATTTGATGTCGAGGGGGCCGGACCAGTAAAATCATTACCTAGAAGTAACACTAAGTCCAAATTTTTCCTTTAAGTGTAAAGGAGGTAAACAGGTAAATTATAAAAATCTTTATATGTCACAAACTGTCCTTCTAAAAAATACATGCTGAATTTATATTAAAAAAGAATTGATGAAATTACAACCCAAAAATATGGTTGAGAAAAAAGAGAAAATCTTGTCACTGTGAGAAAATTTGCCACGAGAATTATTTAAAAAATGATTGTTAGCATGTATAAGAGGAGGTATAATGTTAGCAAGGCTAATGGTGGCTATTCCTGATATTAAATCAATCTTTTAATTTTGCCGTTTTTTTTTTTTTTTGCTATTGTTTTTGGGGTTCTTATAGAAATAATAAAAGAAAAGATCGTTTTAACAATGTCACTAGACATTTTTTTCATCAAAAAATCATTTTGTTTTCAAATTTTGAAGTAAAAAATACATCGCAAAATTCCTTTTTTTATATTTCGTTGCCAATTTTTTAATGAAACCCACTGTATAAAACCCCCAGATGCATGTGAGAAAAAATACGCGGGCTGCACTAACACAAAGTTTTGATTTCAGGCAAGGGGCCACAAAATATTGTTCCGAGGGCCACAGTTGGCCAACGGGCCGCGAGTCTGACACCTCTGTTGTATGTGAACCCCCAAATTTCCTCTATAAATTGTAAACTAGGTAAAAAAAAAAAACACATTTAGCCAAACATTTCTTTCCCATTCTAGTGGTTGTACTTCTACCGGGGGAGGAATGTTGCAAACCAAAACATAGCTGGGACACCAACGCTTCCATCATTGGCTTTATTGGATAAATAAAATAAACACAAGTCTGACTGAATTATTTAGATCTGCAGTTCGATCACATCTTTAAACACACAGAGTATCTCAAAGCTTCAGTCGTGATGAATAATCGCACATCCACAGGAAACAGAGGGCTATTGCAACATGCATAGGTCAAAATTCCTTTACATTTCCACACAGAAATCCCCCACAGGGCGCGGGGACATGCCATGTGTCACCTCCTTCACAGTGACCCTGTAAGTTCTAGATCAGCTTTAGCATTGTTATCAAAGCGTTGTGAAGATGTAAAAATCAACAGCCCGAATATCAAGGTGTCTCATCTCTCACACTTTTAAAATGTCGTCGTCGCCAGGAAAAAAAAAAAAAAAATCCTCATCTTTTGGTCAAAAGTACAAAATAGAAAACGTCTCAGTGGCTTTTCCTTGAGGAAAACCTTCCTCCTGCGGTTCTGGCGTGTGACGGACGGACAAATGTTCTTTTCTCAAATGAGCTATACATTTATAAGCTTATATCTATGATGTTCAGTAAACCTTCTCTGTTAAGGCAAGTGGTGACCAATATGGAAACTTTTGCAGAAGAAGGATGAGATAATCGCGGATAAAATAATCAAATGATAAAATTCTTGAACTCCACGTGCTGAAGTTATTTATCTATCTTTGAGTATCAGCCACAAGCTCATTACAAGAGAAGCAGTTAACCGTCTGCCTAGGAAAACATCTCATTTTCTTTTCTGTGTTTATTCATTGGGTTTGCGGTGTTCAGTATCAGTACAGCGTTACAGGTCAAAGGTCACCCGTCTCTTCTTCCGCATTGAACTTGTCGCACTGATCTGTTCGGCTCATCGCGCAGTCCCGGTGACACTTGACCAACTGTCATAAATAAGTGCACTTTTCGAACACTATAATATTTACTAGGCTGAAACATGTCGGCAAAGACGAAATGATTATAATCGCGCAAATTCCCGTCCTGGGATTGTCACTGGGAGTTAAACAATTCATAAACAAGACCGGTTGGCAAATCCCGTCGAGTTCTTTGCCTTTGTCGGAAGAACAAAACAGAACAGCTATCTGGCCGATTACACTCAATTGTTTTCAGTGTCATTCTTGGAGAAATACACATTTTAAGTAATATCTTTTATGTGAGTGAAAATGTAACCGATGGCGTGATGATTTCTGTCACGACATATAAATAATGGATCGCGTTTCGATCCCTTGAATCAAACAAACGGCGCATTTCTCACACTGCTATGTTAAGTGCTTTCAGTATATCATGGCTTTTTTTTTTCTAATGTAAGGGGTTTCAGTTGCTCCTGAACCTTATATCATGGGCCCACTGTTTTTAACCATAAGGGAATCATATGTCTCGCCGTCTGTTTTGACTTGGCGTCCGCGTGATACTGGAGTTTAAAAAACAGACGGATTCGGTCGGATGAATCTAACAAGCAACCCAGCCGGTACCGCTGAACACCGATATTCTACCGAAATCAGGTCAGCTGTATTTCAGTGTCAGAATGTCCGGACAATAATCTTTAGAGTCTCCATTCTGTCTGATACTAAACTCATATGAATGCAACGTTCGTCCACGCAATGCAAATTTGAAATTTAATTTCGCTCCTTTGAGTCCGATCCTTGATTTTAATATTGTATTGATTTGGCTTCAGAAAAAAAAGACATTTGAAAACCCGCAGAAAACTACCTAGGATCACCGACCGAATATTCTTCTATTTTTCAATTTCTGAATCCAGGCTACATATTCCGGGGTTCCCAATCCAAATTACTAATTGATTTTTTTGGAATCCGTCCCAGACCCACCAGATATCAAACTAGCATTTCTCCCTTCCAGACAGGGTTCTTTTTTAGTTCTTGTATTTCAAAATGTCACATGAACTTCACAGGAAGATCCAACAGACGGACGCGTGTCGAGAGGAAAACACAAAACTTATGCGGGCGAGGAAGACAATATAACAAACGGCAGAAAGTGTGACCAATGGAAATTGGTATATACTTGTTTCTTTGTCGAAATTTTTAGCTTGTGTGCTGCGGCTGATTTCCTGGCGCAGCACACACACACACACACACACACACACACACACACACACACACACACACACACACACACACACACACACACACACACACACACACACACACACACACACACACAAATGGACACACTCTGCAAATGACTTAGTAAAAGTCAGGTAGAAGAGAGGCCTGCTGAGAGACGGTGTTATTAACTGCATTTATTGTAATGATTGAACAGTTTAGCGTTTTGACGCACATCTGTCTGGGCAGAATCCTTTAGCTGTGCAAAATAAGCACTTATTCCTCCGAATGCCACATTTAATATCAGACAGATTGATTATCGTCCCTCTGAATAATTTAGACACAAAAGATCGGAGCGGCCATTCAAACCATCACTGGTTACGTCACTCCTAATTCAATGCATTATTCAATAGAGGGGGGTGATAAAGATATCTAATTAAATTCAAGTGCACACTTTCAAGGTGTTTTTTTTGAAGCCGAAGAACTCTGAATGGACTTTGTGTTGGGTGATAATCACATTATGGGTTTGGGAGGCCTGATGCTGTCTGTAACATTTTCACTGGAAAGCAAAACATATTCAATCATCCTTTCAAGCAGGTAATATAATATCATTGGATATATAAACATAAACAAACACCAAATATGTTTGTTATCTATACATTACCAGTAGATAAACACCTGGATACATTATCGAAAGGTGATATTTGGTTGAATTTATGTTGCAGGTGACTTCAGTCCCGTCACAATGTCTCATTTGATTTCCAAACCCGACCTCAGCCGATGCTAATTCGGTCCGTGACATTTAGATTTTAACCAACACCAAATAGTCTTGGAAATGTTAAAATCCACCCAGAATGACATTTTACAGTCTTCTGACAAAACTTTCTCCGGTTCGAGACAGAACACGGGAGTTTTACCATCAGCCCGATGTCTGATTTTGCATGGAAAAGTTAACAGCGGCCAAATAATGACGGTGACGTCCAGTGAGGATGGCGCTCCGGACAAGAACTATAGCTTCATGTCTTGAAATAAGCTCGACTGTGATGAGATCAACATTAATGTAAAGTATCTAGGCTGTGTTGCCTAAAGACCACTAATTTTTGATACTTTTAATACAATTTTATTATTGCAATATGTTTACTTTCAAATATGATGCTATAAAAGTCTGGTATTGTCAAGGCTTTATATCACAGAGTGCTCTGATTCAGATAACTGCAATCTCATTTATGATAGACTTTTCTACCTTCTACCTTTCTTCGGTTTTTCCATATCAGACTGTTAAGGGTTTAAATGAATCCCCGTCTATGTGACAAACTCTTTAATTGGGAATCTACAAAATACCGTGAATATCAAATGTTTCTTTCACGACGTCCACAACCCTCCTAACACAATCACAACATACTACATCACTCAAACAAAATATGCTCTGTAAATGACCTTTTAATCAAAGTTATATTTTCAGTAATAAATAATTCTGTGCTTTTGTGCCCTCTTGCATTTTAAGTAGCAAAATATAGTGTTACATCTCTGTTGCTCGTAGCAGCGTACTCTCTTTTCTTCTCATTGTCAATGCAACAGATGGATGACGAAGGTCGTTTTTTTTTTTTGAAGTAAAAAATAAACATGAAAAAAAAAATACAGTGAATAAAACTTTTTTTTTTCGTCTCACAAATCCTCAATATCGTTATCAGAGAAATAAATACAGTCATTAATAAGAAATGATGATGTAAACAGGCAAAAAAGCAAAGCAGGTGTTCGGGGATGCAAAAAGTCCAGACGAAAACGTGGCGGCTATCGGTTGCAGGGGTCGCGGAGATTGTGGGGGGGGGTGAGCAAAGGCAGCACGTCCAACTTCCTGTTCAAAATTCCACACTGTGCTGATGTGGACACTTATTTAATCACTTTTTACTACATCTCTTTTCCTTTTTAATTTTTTTTTTTCAATTAATTTTTTTTTTTTTTTTTTTTTTTTTTTTTTACCCCCGATAAAAATCAAAGAAATATACAAACGGTTCAAGACCTAAAATGCTCTAACACTTTGTGGTTTACATTCAGGAACATTCATGTTGAGTGAAAAAAAAAAAAAAATGAAGCAGAACAAAACAGTCGATAAAATCAAATAAAATCAAATAAAAAAAACAAACATATTCACAATAATTATTCATGAAGACTAATCATCGCCATACAGTTATCATATGTTACAAATTATTACTAGTTTCTAGGAGTCCAGATTCCCTTCCAGGGTTATTATAGTTTCTCCTTCGAGGGGATCCAGATATAGGGTCCTGAATGTTCCTCTATGACCTGTTTGCAGTGGTTATAAATGTCCTCTAAGGTGTCCCCTTGAACCAGCGCTGGAAAGCAAAGGAAGCAGGGATATTGTGTCATGTTCACATCGCCGTGGTTACGCCGTGCACCTTTTCACCGCGGAAACGCAACCGCAGTAGCTTGAAGCCACCGGGTGTGAGAAAACATAATCGCGGCTGCAGTGACAGTGTCTGTATGTTTATTAAATTCAATGTAATATTATGTATCTGCAGTGAATTCACAAACCGGCCTCCTGGATTCCTGGCTTTCTTTGTTAAAGTAATGAAACCATTTATTTATTATTAAATATATAATTATTATTTCTTTGACTTGTAGGTGCTAATTCATAATAACTTAATCCTCCATCAAAAGGCATCTGCAGATGCAATGAAAGTAAACACCTCACGTAACGGGACTTTGTAATCATACAAGACAACCTTAATGTTAGAAATCCTCTTTTTTATCCCAATCTTAGTTGAATATTAGTGAATATTAGTTGAATATTAGTGTTCAGATAGTGCCTGATTGACAAGGCGGATGCAGTTTTATTCTTTTTTCATTCCTGGCGTCATACCTGTGAAGAACTCGCCAAACTCCTGCTCCAGCTTCATGGCTCTGTCAAACGTCTTCTTGGCTTGTTCCTCTGTCAGTCTCTTGTTCATGTCCCTATACAAACATACAATTCTGGTTTGGTCCCTCTCCATGAGCAATTAAAAATATGTAATAGATACTTTGACAAAAACAAATATTACTCACATTAAGGAATCAATTGACTTGGGTTTTATGAAGATGGCGATGGGATAGAGTTGTGCTACTTGTAGCCGTTTGATGGCGTTGCCAGAAACATCTAGAATGCAGTGTTTACCCTGCGAGACAAGCACGCAATGTGAGAAGCGAAGGACTACAGAGCTGAAATCCACAAGTTCAACGTTTTAAAACTAACTGGACTTCAAATTTGCATCAGTAGGCCTCAGACCCCTCTGTCCAGATATTTTGTTAAAATGACTTTTAATCGAGATATATCTAGGCTGTTCATCACTCACAAGCAGTTAAACCAGGGGTATCAAACTCATTTTGGTCCAGGGGCCACATACGGCCTAATTTGATGTCAAGAGGGCCGGACCAGTAAAATCATTACCTACAAGTGACACTAAGTCCAAATTTTTCTGTTGTTTTAGTGTAAAGGAGGTAAACAGGTAAATTATAAAAAATCTTTATATGTAATGAACTGCCCCGCTAAAAAAATACATGATGAATTAACATTAAAAATGAATATTAAAAAAGAATTGATTAAATTACACCCTAAAAATATTGTTGAGTTAAAAGAGAAACTCTTGTTACAGTGGGAAAATTTTATTAGAAAATTGATTGGTAGCATGTATAAGAGGAGGTATGGTAATGGTGGCTATTCTGGTTATTAGGTCAATCTTTTTAATTTTGCCCATTTTTTTGCGAGCTATAATTTTTGTGATTTTAATGGAAATAAGAAAAGATTGTTTTTAACAATGTTACTTGATGTTTTTTCATCAAAAATCATTTTGTTTTCAAATTTTGAAGCAAAAAATACATTGCAAAGTTACTTTTTCATTTTTTCCTTGCCTGTTCTTTTTTAACCCACTGTATAAAACCCCTAGATGCATGTAAGAAAAAATGCGCAGGCCGCACCAGTTTGATTACAGGCAGGGGGCCACAAAATATTGTTCGGAGAGCTGCAATTGGCCCGCGGACCGTAAGTCTGAGACCCCTGAGTTAAACAGAAGGGATTAGATCCACGTACTGCAGCTTGATGCCTGACAAGGTTTCCATGTCCCGATGTAACTAAGTTGGACGATTTTCTTTTTTAACCTTAACTTCAACCATTTTTAATGTCAGCTAGCATGAAGTTACGGAATGCTTTTCAGGAAATGCAATAAATTATGAGAAAATGACCCGTTAGCTATGACAGATCGAAGCAGACTTGTTTTAATCAGTTGTTTTCCTGCACAAAACCCCATTGTCAGTGTACCTGAACTTGATGAACTCAATTTAACAACATAAATGGGATAATCAGAGATCAGTCCAGTGCAATTAATGGAATCCAAGTCAACCCTGATCTCCCCCTCATAATTTACCGTCAGACATACTCAAGCAAAACGTGCAAAGTCTTACCCTTTCGGCCACATATTTTACAGACTGCACGCTGGTCCCATAGAGATTATCATTGTACTGTCCCGCCTCGATGAACTTGTGCTCTTGAATGTCTTTCTCCATTTGCTCCCTGGACATGACAAAGTGGTAGTCTCGCCCGTCCACCTCGTAGTCCCTCTTTGGCCGAGTTGTGTCTTCGGTGCAGAGAGGAAAATGCACTCTGAATTACAAAACGCCATTGGCGACCTTTTCTAAAAATAACCTTAAAATGACGTAAAATATTCAAATTTCGAGGCTGTCAACGACACATATTGACTGACATTGTCGTACAGATGGACCTGTGTTGAAATATTGTTTGTTTATTCTTTATCTTTGAAGATCCAAGATACTTAAATAGAATTAAAACATTGCAACAAGCTAAATTCCATCATCTCACCACAGGAACAAATAAACTACCTGTAAGACACAGACTGCTATGGCTGCTATGAATTGTTCTTCGTAAGGGAAGGAAATAAATGGCTCAGTACAAACTACAGTTTCCAGAGTGGGAAAAGGGGAAAAGAAATCTGCGTTAAGGCTCACAATCTACTGAAAAGGATGAAAAGTCGTGTCGGCTTATCTGCTCACTTACCTTGGAGCCCTGAGCTGTTAGCAGCTTTTTATGGTTTAGAGGGTGAATTGAAAATAAAAGAGACGGGTAAATCAAAACATGCAAAACGCAAAAACGGCTTTGACAGGATGAAGTACACAAAGCGGAGGGAGGGAGTGATCCTGGGAGGCCGAACTAAACTAGGGATGGACGCCAGGAACACGCACGCCAACACACACACACACACACACACACACACACGCATGAACACACAGCAGAATCAGATGGGGAAAAACAGATCAACTCAAGCCGATAATGTTCTTTCCATTGATGCTACGACGACGTGTGATGTGTCACCGAACCAAACTGTGCCAAAAGCAATAAGTCTTGAGGCTCTCAATTGGAGACTGAAAGACTGATATCATTATTTCTGCTCGTTCATGGAAACCGTCCAAAATGTGTCGCCGAGAGAGGATCGGTTGGGGAGGCTATCAGCAGGTATGGACGTGCACGGCCACTAGAGGGCGCTGTGGCCTCGCCGTGGAAAGCCCCATCGACCATTTTAACATTTTCACTGTTTCTAAATGATAAATGAAATATCGATTTTGTGCTGAAACATCAGGCACAGTTACAGATGGAGGACTGAAGGGGCAGTGAGCCTTCATGATGGAGGTGATTTTACTACCCATGGCTATTTTCTCAAACAAGTTCCTACATTTCGTTCTTCTCCCTCTGTCTGGATACCTTCCTCTCCGGCAGCAAACAGGCACAGCTTTGTTTCAGGAGAATTCTGTAGCTTTTGTTTGCGATTCTACACGCTAGGGTTTGTTGTTTTACTTTGCAAAGAATATGACTTGCGGTCTTGTTTTTGTTACTAGTTGAGTTCAGGTCCTTTTAGCAGGTTTTGTTATTTTAGTTTGCAAAGGAAGCGACTTGTAGTCTTGTTGTTTTTGTATCTATGAGGTGGAGTTGGGTAGGAGACCGGTATTTCTCCTTCTGTTCAATTTGGCTGTCGATGACCTTTGTTTACCTTTTGCGTCCGATACCGTTCATGTTGCACTGAAAGTTACTTTGAATTTTCAATTGTCATCTCTGTCTGTGACAGCGAATTTCATGAAATCCGTTGATTAACTGTGCAACAGCCTCTAAAAGGCTAAACAGCAACATCTATTGCAACAACTATCATAATGTTACTTACATTGGTAGGAAAGGCACTTTAAACTGATTCTGAGGGAGCGGCTACAGCATCATAGTTATAAATATCAACGGTGATAAGACTGCTGGACTGAATTAATAATAAATTCATATGAATGGTCACGCTGAGGTGTTTTAACACACACACGAACATCAACATATTCTTTGAAAAAACATGAAAAGAGCCAGACCGCACTGGAACCACAGACTTGTATCCAATGTTCCCTCTACGCTGCGCAATGAAATAGATATATTACATTTTTTTCTGTATCATTTTTTTGTGAGTGCCAGGTGTCCAGCCAATCATATGATACGATGCAATCACGCTACGCAGCCAATCACGGCATTGACAGTAAATGCACACGTGCTCGGCCCATTCGTGCTATATAACAATAATAACAGAGCGACGGAGGCTAATGCTAACCCCTTATCGTGGCAAAAAGAGCGGGCGGTGAATGTAATACGTCCACTCACCGAACCAAAATAAAAAAGAAATGCGGTTCTTTTAAGTCGGAATGGCTTTCGGAGTATGTGCAAATAGAAGAACAAGCGGTGAAACTGGGTGAGATTTTTGGGTGAGAAACGTCTGCTCTGCGAAGCTAAAGTAGCAAAGCTAAAGTAGCAAAGCGAGTTTTCTGATGGAAAAATATGGACTAAATGGAAGCTATCCGAGTGTGTGGAACATTGCCTGTATCTCAACACATCCGTGAGCTTTTACACCGAGAATCTTGCAGTTCCAGTGTGTGTAAGAACATTGCAAGCTTGAGTGGATGATGACGATGATGACAGGGTGAACGAAACATCACGCCGACTCAACACAGAATTTGATGTTACGACTCGGTCAGTAAAGACAGACAGCGACTTCACAATGTGTTTTTCTTGTCGGCGCTATCGAAGAAGACTTACAACCAACACAAACGGGGTGACTGATAGATACTACCTGCGGTGTCAGTCATTCAGCGGTCACTACTTACGTGGCACGCAAGAACCAAACTTGTCGGGGAACTCGGATATCAGGTCATCGTTAATTCTGTCCTTCATGGGTCCCAGGATTATGACTGGCCTGGCGTAATTAACTGGGGGGTGGAAACTTGTGATGTATAATCGAATCAACGATGCAGCAAAGAGAGTATGTATATATATAGATGTTCAAGCCATTTTTTTTATCATTTAGCTCTGAGGAAAAAAATGTCAAAGACTGCCTTCTTTCATTGGTATAATATTTCGAATATCAGGTATCATCGGTTTCGGTAAGATGCAGGGACACTGATTCATGCCTTGGTTTATTCCAGACTGGAATATATCAAAGCTGATTGACTGACACACTGTTTATTCCTAACCGTCTCTGTCCTAATGAGTTGTTAAAAGACTCTCTGGCTCATTTCGGATGCTTCTGAACGCAGGTCTGACAAGAGCTGGTACGAGGGATCATTTTTCTCTGATACAGGCTTCTCTGCAGCGGCTCCCCGTGAGATTCAGAGTGGAATTTAAAATCCATCTCCTCGCCGATAAAACCCCTAAATGGCCAGGCGGCATCATCTCTCAAAGACCTCTTAGAAGCCTATCAGCCATAGAGATCTTTTACGGTCCCAGAACGCAGAGCTACTCTTGGAGTCACTAAAAGTCCAATCTCGATCTGGGAGGCGAATGCCCTCTCTTTGTTTAAGAAAAGATTTAAAGCCTTCGTTTTTGAGAAAGCTTATCGTAAAGGCTAGAACCGAATAGTTCTGCGATAGGTTTACTTTTCCGAGGGATAGCCTCAAATCTTTTCCCGAACCCTTGGTCTTGCCAGTTGTCCACCCTTGTTATGTATTTTACCAATATTAAGGCTACTAATGGATCACTTCAGCTCATACTGTGTAACTCTCAGTGCTAGTTATTATCAGCGAGAAATAATTTGTACCCGCTCGGTTTCTATTCTACTCTTGCTTTCTATTTCTCTGTCTCTCTCTTTTTACCCTGACTGGTCGAGGCAGAAGGCCTCCCCTCTGTCCAAGCTTTCTTTCCTGTAAAAGGGTGTTGTTTTCTCACTCTTGTCGCCAAGTGCTTGTTCATGGGAGAATTTCGGGTTTCGGTAAATCATTTTAGACAATTGTGTTGCGAACTGGTACACCAAATCAATAATATCACAAAAACTGTTCTTTTAAGAAGAACTTTTTTTTTTCTTTTTCTAATCTGCATTTTCAAACTCTTAAGAGAAGACTTACTTTCCTGTCGCATCACAGGTTCATATGAGAGAATCACATCTTCTTGACTCCCTGGTGGGACACATGGTGAATACGGTATTATGATACTTGGAGAAACACAAACATTAAAACATGCCTTAACGGGCTGAACGCAACATGGATAGAAATCTTTACACATGATTTATTTTGAGACCCTGACTTCACAAGCTTACCTTTCACCATACAAGCAGATAAACGAATGGCCTGTTTCTAACGAAAGTTTTGTACTTTTGCACCGTGGGTCTTAGGGAAACACAATTTCAATCTTTTGTATGTGAGAAACGTTTAGCAGTATTGACAATACAGTAAACTCTGATTTGATTTTAACCCTAAACTGACAGTCCGGCAATCGTCTCCAGAAAAAGGTTGGGTGAATAAAAATGAAATGATATACGCATCATTTCAGAAAACAATATAAACCAAATATTGGTTCCACTGGGGAAGTTTGACTGTTATAGCGAGTAACTTCCCTTTCGTCTTTACTGCTTCGTAACAAGCTGAGGAACTTGAGTCTGACTGAAATTCTCAATGTCATAGATACAGAGATAGCGTCACAAAGCCGACTGAAATATCCTTAAAGCACACGAAGAAACACAACAACATTGAGCTCATTACAAACCCTGACCGGCTCAAAAGAATCGACTCGAAGTTGACGAACACAGATGCTGCTTTTATTGCCAGTCTCATGCAAACATGCATTAGTTGTAACGAATCACAACAGATCGCTAGACAGTCTGTCCATTAAGGGCAGAACTGTTCAGCATGCTGAGACAGGTTTGGGAGACCGCGACATTGAAAAGTATCTGAAATTAACATAGGAGTGCCCCCTATTGGCAAAGTTGCAGTTCTGCTTCTAACACCTCTGGGCAGAAAAATCTACATTAACTGGAAAACTTTATAAAATCCTCCTGAGATGAACCCGAATCGTCATATCTTAGGTTAAAATGTATTGTACAAGAAAACAAATGTTTTTGGTAAATTCGAACAAATTGTATCCTACTGTGATGGGTAATGGGTGTGTATACACATATTCGTATACACACCCGTATATATGTATATATATTTACACTCACAATCAGATTGGTTGTTGATTTTTATCTAAATACAACATCTGCATTTATTTTTAAATATGTCTTATCCATGCACAAATGTAAAAATTGAATAGAAGCATGATGTTTATCACTGTTTATCGATTTTCCGTGTTGCATTTGTCCTGTTTATGTTGATGGTTTTTAGTTGAGATGTCGATAAAGAACAATAAAAAAAATTATGACGGGACTTGCTTTTTGTTAAACTTGGAAACCTGGACCCTAAATGTGCTCGAAAGTTTAGTGACGCATCCACAGCAAGCAGGACAAGACAAACCAAGGCAGCATGCATCATTGCAGGCTGAGAAACACGCTCAGACAGGAAATGCACTGATGTACTTGAAGAATCATTCCTGAACCAACTTACTGAACGTCTTTGTCCCATACCCATCATCACCCATCCCCAGGATGTCCTAGCGGCCGCCCAAAGAGAGCCGGAACAGAAGAAAAGAAGGAGGACAGCCGCAACATCAGCGAAAAAATTAAGAGGTGTAGAAATGAGGGAGCTGTGGCTCAAAGGTTGGACCAAAACCCATCTGTCTTTGCCCAAACACTGATCAACCAGCAGGGGGAGTCGAGTACACGGTGAGGATTGGACCTCTTTAAAAGTGGGTCGAACAGTATCGCCATATGGGGACACATAATATGAAAATGACCCGCGTGGACTTGGCTGCACTCCTGATGAACGATCAGCATCGAGCCAACGCGTCTGAATGCGACGGAACAGAAAAGAGAACGATGGACCGAGCAAACCAAACGGGAGCGGCTTCCACACAAACACACCTGTGAACCCCCCCGTCAGCCCCGCACGTGAAAGGGAATGTGTGGCGGTGAGCTTACTTACGGTCTGAATCACTGCCATCCTGCTCACCCTCTTTGTTCTTGTAGAATGGGAACTTTCGCGTAAAGATGAAATTCTTTTTACGTTTGTCATTGAATGACTGTGAAGGGAGAGAAAGCAGGGGGGCAAACAGGTATATCTGACTGCTATCATGTGCATGCAGACAAAAAACGGGGCGTGCAGCCTGTGGGACATCAAGAGGCTCCGGCATGTTGTTGTGAACCTGGAAGTCGCTCCCGAGGAACACTTTGATATGATAAACATTTCAGATGAAACTGGATTTATATGACATGCGCCAGTACTGATATTTGGGATTCGAACATTCAGGTTTCAGGTAATAACAAGATCATGTTAAATCACAACTGACTGCAGTTCTTTTAAATTATCAATGCATATTGTAATTGATTTTTTTTTTTAACTGCACAAAAAGATAATCATAAATAGGAATAAAGATCTTTAGATGATTCTTTTTCTTCTCCCTGAGAAGAAAAAATGTCAATTTGTGTATTTCATTGCCCGGTACTTCTACATATACATGTGTAACAATAATAAAATTGAATCTTAAAAATACTAAAAATTAATAGAATTAATAATTAAAAATTTCTGACATGTAAAGAATGTTATTTTAATATATTTTAGAGTTTGTTGACAGTTCTTGTTCACGTATATAAACATGCAAAGATCAAGAAGTTAGAATCCTGCTGCCGCCGAGCTGCTGCGCTTTGCTTTTTCAGATATGAGGAGTTAATAGCTCTTCATTTTACGGCAAAGAGTTTCATTTGTTGAGAAAGTACGCGGTGACAAAGGCTTCATTCCAATTTACTACAAGGACGCCTTTCTGGTGAGCCATTAAACCGGTGTCATCGTTTAAAAAGCCAACGGCACAGAAGCGTTGAAGTGTGCTCCAAGCGAAGGATGCTGAAGATAGTTTTTTATCATGATGATACATCTTTTGTTATGGTTAATCGAAGAAAGCGCTGTATGTCATATATTTCAGTTAACGGCTGGCGACTTCTTGATGTGCCACGGTTGCATCACAGGCATTCCAAATAAAAGCAAAATAAAAAAGAGATCATGCCGTGAGAAAATAATAAACAGGGTTTAGTTGTAGAAAAAAAAAAAAAAAAATCACCAAAAACACACGAAACACATGCGGTGATGGATAGAAAATGGCAAAACACAATGATGACTTCAAATAATGAACCACTTTTCATGTTCTCATTATTTGAGGAACAAAGATGCTGCTGGTAAGTCATTTCTCTGAAAAGCCCGTGTTTGAAAAAGCCAAATCCTTAAAAATCTGATTTATAGTGTAGATATTGGGCCTATATTTTGAAAAGAACATGTGGTTTAAAAATGAAATACTTGTAAGAATGTTTAGAAGAAAGTTTAAAATTCACTGTTTGATTATTGCACATCGACAACATGAACTTACTCAGGGAACAACATTAAATATGAACACAAAACGGGAGGACGGACATTTTTTTTCATTATTTGACCTCATAAGAAAGAGATGTGGGTCTGGATTGTTACATCATTGGAGAAAGTGTAAATAAACACACAGCGAAGCAAAGGAATTCTTCAAAACTGGTCAAAAATTCTCATCAGGGTCGTAAATGGAGGTTAGACCGCAGTATTGACAACGGATGTAAAGACGCACACAGTGACACACTTAAACGGGGTCACTAAAGAGGCCGTACGTGCACTGCAAAGATCCAAAGGTTGGACAGTTATGTCCGAGCCGCACACAGCGAGTCATGTCATTAAAGCGATCATATAAAATGCCTTGTGGCAGCACTCATGGAGCCACTTACCCCTTTTGAATCAAATGAGCCGGGCTTGGCATTGAATTTCACAGTCTTCAGACGCGCTCGCTCCTTCCTTTCCACCCTGCCAAGCAAAAGAGCAGCGTCAGTCGTGACACCAAGTCAATCACGTTGACGGAGTAGGTGGGGGAGGGAAGCTCCGCGATTCAGCGACAAATATTACATTTCAAAATCAAGGCACTTCCGTCGATATCGGCTGGATTTGTTATCGCCGTACATGAGCTGGTCATTCCTCGGTGAGACGTTGCTCTGCGAGTTCACTCAGCATGGGATCTTAAACCAGTGGTAAGATTTCTCAAATGAGGACGAACAACTTCCCTTTGAGTCAAACTAAATGAATATGTCCATTTATTTACGTTCACTGAGCCCTCATTTTTTTTTTAAATTTTAGTCTATTCATGTACCGATGTGTCCATGTAAACGATTTCAACTTTTTTTAATTGGATTTGTTTAACCCTTGTGTTGTCTTGCGGGTCAAAAGTGACCCACTACCATGTTTACCTGTAGAAAAAAAACCCTTAACCTCTTTTTTTCCAACTTGAAATTTTAAGACTTTTCCTAAAGAGACCCCATAATTAGAAAAAGTGATACTTTTTTGTTTTTCCATGTGGGCTGTACACCACTAGGGTACAAAGATTGTCCTATGGGTCATTTTTGACCCGTAGGAAAAGGGGAGTAAACACAATGTTAAGATCGAACGAGGGTTAAATATTACATTTCCAATTTATTTTCGTCCTATGCAAAGTCCTGAATCCCTTTTGGATCTTTGTAAATAAAAGGACTAACATGGTACTTGCACCCAGAGGACACTATTATACAGTATAAAGTCCATTTTATACAGTATAAATATACATTTTTCCTTTCCAAGATCAAATAATTATATTTCTTTATCTATTACATCGAGGTATATCATCACAATGTTGTCTCTGATTTGCAGTTTTCGTTGCACCCCCCCCCCCCCCCTTTATTTGCAGACAAAAAGGACAATTTTGAGAATATGAAATGCTTTGAAAATATTCCCATCCTGCAACAGACTTCCATTCTCCGCTCACCTCCTTTTGCTGGGGATGACGCCCATTTCCTCACTGTCCCCGTGAGGAGTGACACGGCGGGCCTGCCACCACTCGTCGTCGGAGGCATTGATGACGTGGAGGATGTCTCCGTACCGGAAGCTGAGCCCTTGGCTGGGAAGCCCGCTGTCCTTCGACTTCTCGTAATCAAACAACGCCCTGCCCAGTGGGAGATGCCGGGTCAACAGACATGTTCATTTTAAATGTTTCAAATCTGACCCCCCCCTCCTCCTCCCCATCTTTAATTCTGGAGTCAATGGAGAGAAACCACAGGCACAACTTTACCAGGTCAGAGAGAACAAGCGACCGGTAGTCCGTGGAGGATTACTAAAATAAGAAACGTTCCCTTGTCCCACTGACACTGTCACAGATCTCAAACCTGATTTTTGGCAAGTGAGTGCATTCTATCTTTAGACCAATTCAAACACTAAACATTGCGAGTCTTGCAATACTTACTTCATATTTAGTGCATTTCGAACGCGACCTGAACGTTCAAAAAAAGGGAAAAAAAAAAAAAAAGGTAAGAAAAAGGCCGACCTGACATAGAGCGATCTCTTCTGGTTGGTCCGCAGAGATCCCGACCCGGAGCTCATGCTGTGGTTCATCATCTGCTCCCGCAGATCGTGAATTTTGGCCTCGAAACGTCCATACTCTACAAAATGAGTAAAAACATTATCGCTGACAACAAAGTCAACATTTAGGGTAAAAAAAAAACAAAACAACAAAAAAAAAAACGCAACATAAATAAGCGATTAAAAACGACATTAGCTGTTGGTAGAAAACTGAGTTTCATCGAATTAAAAAAATAGAAAAGTGTCTGGTTTTCACTTGTATGATGTTTACATAATCTTCACTGTAATGAACGCCACTTTCCTTCCTTGTGCAGATTTAGAAGAACTGAACTATGCAGCGTCTTTATTCAACTGTTTCCTTCTCCGAACTCTTCTCACTTGTACACCACCTTGATGGAAAGTACTCGGTAACAATATTTTTCATTGTTAATATTATTATTATGACAATTTACATGGTGACGATCGACGCCGTGTTACGCAAGAAGCCAGAACTTAATTTGAACCTTCGATAACACTGTGTTAGCAACTTATAAACAATCCTCTAATCCATATTTTCTCACTTTTTAGTTCCATTGAGCCTTTTTTTTTTTTTTAAATTACTTCCTGTTAGCCTGTTGTTTGGTAGTCGTTTGCGGTTTCTTTGGAACAAATAGACTATGTTACCCATTTGTGAATCAATTAGCATTTAAAAAGTGATTATAATTTAGCATCTTTTAAAAACATGGAAACATTGGTGGATTTTGTTTGCTATTTTTGACATATATTGACAATCGCTAGCTACATTTTAGCATCACTAAGCCACGTGCCTGCTGTAAAATTATCCCCAGCTATCTTTATTTTGGCAGTTTTTTGTTTTGTTAGCATATTTGAATTGTTTTGATAGCATTTGCTCGAATAGCTATGCAAATGGCTCACCTAAGAATGACAAGTGACTTTGCATATTTGAGCCACAACTCTTATCGGATGCTGTTTTATCATAAGCATCTTCTGGCACACTGAGCTTATAATGTAGGTGAACTAGAATATTGTAACTCACATAGCACTAATGTTATAAATAGTGTCAACGGACTTATCAAATAGTTTGAAACCCCATAACCTTGCCACCTATTAAACTGTTTATACCCATATGTGTGTGCGTGTGTGCATTAATATCAAGAAATCCCTAATAAAAATAGACTAAATTCGTTCTGCACGCTTGGTCTGCAAAGTGCAGTCAGAGGTTATGCAATGATAGTCAGAGCTTTTGTTTGGGAGGTTTGGGGTCACATTTCAAAAGGAGTTATTTTATCTTTTTATGCCTTTGTTTTTGTTGTCCAAGATTGCAACAACGGATGCGTAAGTCCAAAGTTTATCGAATAAATCGACCCTTTCTCTCCAAGGTCGGTCATACGCGGTTGCATTTGTTCGGGCGTACACGTACGCGCTATATGTCAACGGGAGAGGTTTTCTGAAGTCATTATTATAACAGCACTGTCAGGTGAACCGCTGCAATCATCTCTCTCCACGGGGGGTCAGATGGGCTTCATTGCATTGCCACTTTTGGTTGTCTCTGTTTTTGGCCGAGGCTGACGTGCCTTCTCATTCATGTCGATGGGTGCTTTGCACTCATTTTGCCTGAAGCCAAAAGATTCCCACACAAGAGCTGAGGAATGCGGGCTGGAATTTAAGCACATTTGGATTTGCGCTTCTACATTCGTGTGTATTAATCGGGTTTGTGTGTGTCGCAGTCGTCTCTGCCTGCGTGGTGCCTGCGAGGAGCCGCGAGAAGGCGAATAACATAAAAACCTCCGATGCAAACCAGTGGATGGAAGCAGAATGACTGGCAGAAATGTTGATGACATTCATCCATATGTGAACAAACAAGCATGTTAACACAACAGGCAATATTAAGATTTATATATGAAGATCTATAAAGAAATAAGTGTCTGATGCCACACCAGAGGATTTAAATTTAGATTAGTCATATTCAAAACATCATTCAAACAACAGACATATCAAAATACGTGCGATCTTGTGTGTATTGCTATTTTGAGAAAGACAAGCAAAAAGACAATTTTTGGTTTTCGCACAAGATATAAATCATATTTCCTTCTAGTGTGACGAGTACTTCATATAAAGATGTTTAAGTAATATGATTAACCTGAGATCGAGGAAATTGATTCGACACCTTTGCATTATCAAGGACGTACCGCTTGACATTGTACATTACCGTGTCAGTGTGTAAAACGCAGACAACTCTGCTGACAGGTTTTCTTTTCCTGACAGAGCATTTGCAAGGATGATGAAAAAGCTGATAACTCGGGGCATGCCTCGATAATCTGTCACTTGCAGAGTTCCACCTCTAAAGGAAAGTGACATCCGCTGCTTTGACGTAACAACCATTGACTACCCAACCTTAGCCGGTGCACTTCAAAGAAGGAAGGGGAAGCAAATATGAAACGCATATACTAAAGTAAGGAAAAAATGGTTATTATAGATATCACATACAATATTTGATCCACCATAATTGTTGACAAGCTGCCTAGCATGCATACATGCTTTCTGTTGCACTGCTGTACCTAATGTTTGATAGGTCCAAAAATCACCAGACAGAATCTGTGCAGGTGACTGAGGACGAACTGATCATTCTAAACAACCCTTTTCATCCTCTATCCGACCAAACGCCAAATCGGTTTCAATCCAGAAACAAAAGTCATGCAGCATTAGCCATGAAACTTCCAACATTTGGTTTGCCGGTTCTCTTCTGCACACATACCTCTCTGCATGTTCACTTTGGTGCTGGATCTTCTGCTGTTGGTGCGTTACCTACGGTGTGAGATCCCCTGAAGCTTCCCACTTCTACTCTCTCCACAAACACAACAATGTAATTCGGCCACGAGCAGCACTAAATGGAGAAAGGGAAACACCTCACTCTCCCTCCCGCCTTCCCTCTCTCTTTCTCACTCTCTCTCTCTCCTGTGGCTGCTCATAAGCTGCACAGGGGCGGAGACAAAAAGTAAACAGATTAGCTGCTCTAACGCCAGAAAGCTTCATCTTACTATGATATTCCAAACATCGCCGGGATCGGTCGGCAGAAATGTCGAGATGAAACCAAGCAAGGTGGTTTGTAACCTATTTAGCAGAGCGATTTTCTGTCCACATGTTAGTCCTAAACGTTTCTCTGCTTGTACCAAAATTATTCACCTTATATTTACTGGCACTTCTTTGGTGTGATATTTTTTTGTAAATATTCCATGTTCGGCAGCTTTTATGCAGATGATAGCATCTTTAGCCATGTGATAGCCATACACAACCTGCCAGCTGCATGGAATACACGCCGATCTGGATGACCTTAGATCTCTTCCAGGCTAATAGTATCGTAGAAAAAGTAGCATACTGATCGAACTGTAAATTTAAACCTAGACCACATTTACGTAAACCAATCTTAGCTTTTTGAACCCATTCTTGATAACAGCTGGACAGAATTTGGAGTCACCGCCCCCTTCTACGGGCCATCAGGTGTCAGCAACCCCTGGATATCAGTGGATTTGACGGTCATTATTACTGGACATCAATGTCCAACTTCAGTACCAACATCTGATTTGGTTATAAGCACAGAACATGATCTCTAAAACCCTCTCTTTTCAAGGCTTATGTGTGAACTTGGCTGGCTCATGCCTAAGCTGCTTGGTTATTGACCACCTTCAATCGCTTAAACAAGGGCATCACAGCAAATTGCGGCTGAAGTGGGAAGCAGTCGCTCCTACATGTACAAACAAGAATATTGCGTGTTGCACGCAGGTCACGGGACTGAACTTTCAGCCGGTAGAAGAGTGGGCATTACAGAACCATCATGGAGGAGCTGATCACGCACGTGTCTAAATACCTGGAGTTGAAACTCAATGCACTGTCTACTTGCAAAGACAACCAGAAGAAAACGTGAAACCTTTTAGACGTGGGTGTGTTGGACCCACACTAGATGTTCACTGCCATCCCACCTTTGAATTCTCGCAGCAGCAATTACTTTTTCAAATGTACTCCATACTTTGGAACAGTAGCCCTTGCTCATATGTGATTATTTAGTTTGAGATGAAGAGGTTTTAGGCCCGAGCATCAGTATCGGAGAGACAGGACTCCTCTCTCCTCCTCTAAAAACTTGTAAACACAAATATCCAGCTCTGTTATTTACAGGTTTGCTTTTCCTGCCCAGTGTTGTCAGGCGTTTACGCTCTGGTTCTCTGAGCATCTGCATAAAATGCGTCGCACATCACGGCTCTATAAATGAATTTAAACGTAGTTGTTAAAAACAAAGCACGCAAGGTACATTTATACCGGTGTCATATAAAATAAATGCATTCTAAAGCCATTACACTGAGTTGCAACACATTCAGGCTTTACCATGCAATAAGCATAATTGTTTGGCACACACTCGTTATACCAGAAAATAAAAGGAACATAGAATTTCGTGACATTTTCAAAGAGGGGAGGAAGGGAAGGAAGGGGGGGGGGGTTGGCGGGCGGGAAGAAAATCTGAAGGTTTCACGAGCCGAGACCACGGGAACAGAGGGCGTCATCAGGAGGGGTTTGAACGAGGCATATGCAGCGAAGGCGTGAGTCAAACAGGTGGGGAAGGGAAAAGGGTCAGGTGTGTGTCAGAGTGTGTGGTGAGGAGGAGTGAGCAGACTGCTTGTGATTGCATTCACTCAGTGAATGTGGTTAATGCTCAGAGCAGCCACAGGTGCCTTTGGCACAAACCTGGTGCTGGAGAAGGTGCCCGTCGAGGTGAGCATAGAGCAAGTTCTGATGGGTAAGAAAAGAAAGCAGTTGTTAGTCCCTGAGGGCGGGGAGGTGGGATTCAAGGCCCGACGGGTCTTCTGTAGGGTAAAACTTTAGAAGGGAACAAAGCTAGAATGATATGTCAAATTTGAAACCCAATAAGTGCTTCATTGACGGCTCAAAAAAATGAACGTTTGGGAAAAGGCAGCCTATAATGCTTCTAGTAATAGTGTTATATAGTGTATTTCACAACCATACCCCACTCACTACCTCACCCATTCACATGTCATGTCTTAACTCTGCTGTCTGTCTTATCCTTGATGTTCCCAGGCCGCATGCATCCTATCTATTTTTGTTTATTTATTATATTCTTGTCATTGCTATTGTCACTCTATTTATATTGACGTTTACTTCTGGTTGTATATTTTTTCGCCCTGACCGTTCCATTATGTTGTCCATTATTATCCCTGATGTTGTTGCTGTTGTTCTTCTCCCTGCTGTCTTTTTATTCATGGATGTCTTGCTATCTCCAGTCGTCTAATGTCTCTTTAGTTATATTTATATTCGTATTTATTTAATTTTTTCTTATTTTTGACATTATAACTGTTACGCTGCTTTGACGAAGGAATTTCCATGATGGGGAACAATAAATCTTATCTTATCTTATCTTATCTTATCTTATCTTATCTTATCTTATTTTATCCAGCTCTCAAAGTCCCTTCGAGGCCAGTTGACATCCACATTGTTTGATGTGAACGTCAGTTTAGTCTAATACTCTGAATGTGTCACCTACATTTGAGTAGTGCATCTGCAGCTGGTGTTTGTCATATTTATCATATTATTATAATTATTGACATAATTATAGGGGGCTTTGCAGCTGAGACGAAAAGGAATTTTAAAACTGACAACAGGTCAATAATATTAGTGGAGCAAGGATCTTCAGTGTGTTCTCATATTTCTTATGTGAAGTCAAATCTGAATGGATGAAATGTACACAAGAAACAAACTTCTTCACTTTGATCATGTTTTGCCAAAGAAACCCTTTAGAAAAATGGAGAAGAGAGGCCTTGACTTATTAAAGAAAAGTTTTTTTTTCAATTTTTTTTTTTTACGAACTAGTTTCTTAGCTGAGGAAAAATAATGGCTGAGTGAAAGAGACTGAAGAGTTTTTGATTTTTGCCCTGCAGTAGATCCATCTAATGTTGATCTTAATTAGAGGAGGCACAGTAACCATCCAAAGCTGTCTGATGCATTACACGTTAAATAAAGAGGGTTGTCAGAACGCCTTTGGTGGTTTGGAATTAGCATGAACATGGCCTGCATGGATGGGTGCAATGTTTGGGCGGATGCAATTGAGTAAGGAAGCCACTTATTTTCATGAAATCCCATGTATGCGCTTCAAACAGTGCCATTACTGTTTGAAGAACTTTGAGAACGTCGACGGAGCAGCATTAGAGTCCCAAAGCAGTCGATGTTCCGAGAAAACCAAAAGCCAAACAACCCTGCGATCGATCAGAAACAAAACAATACAAAGAGGTAAAGATCCCCAAATGTCTACGGGGATCCCGTAGACACCGGCGATTTATTTGTTCCACCTTATGCAGATGTTGTCACCAACATTTGCATCCTGATGGGATGGATCCCCATCAGAGTGGTAAGAGCTTCATCCACACTGAATGCAGAGCTAATGAATAATATGAATATCATGGTCGCGTACAGTAATCTTTATCATCACCAGGTCCCTTCTGAATACTTATGGCTTATTTTATTTGACCTGTTTAACTGCCTTGTCTATCATGATCACAAAATAGTAAATTGCAGTTTTTCATATCCAGAAAAAATACAGCCCCTTTATTTTATTATAGATATTCATAGTCTCCTAAGTGCAAATGCAAATAATAATAATTACTATGTAATCTTCCTGTGTGAGAGGAAGTAGTCTATAGTACGGTGGAAGTTAACAAAAAAATAAAATCGACCTAACCCTTTAATCATATCCCACGCAAAAGAGAATAATTCAAAAGCCCATTTCATACCAGAAAATTGTCTTGGAATTAAGTTGGCAGCAGAGTAATTGTCTTTTTAATGTTTTTCATATTTTCATTGGAAAAAGAGAACGAGCACAGAGCGTCTTAATAACAGTCAGAAGGAGAACTTCCTCGGGGCAGAGGCAACGACACGGGTATGGGAGTTATTTTCCCCCAAATCAAACATTCAGGTGGATCAAGCAATTCAGTCGGTACCGAAGGAGGGGGATAAAATGGACCCGAGCCTGCTAAAAATACCGTCTGGAAATTGTCGTAAATTAAAACACCTCTAAAAACTGCAGCTTTTTGAAAACAAAAATAAAGAGAGGTTATTAGATGTGCTAAAAGGCCATTTGAATGCGCTACTTAAACAGTTTTTTGGTTACAGACAATTGCAACCATGGCAAAAAAAAGTGCACACACACACACACACACACACACACACACACACACACACACATAGACACGCACATACACACACACACACAGCCTAACCTTCTGGTCTGTACTGTGCGATGATGGTGACCACCTGTCCTGCTCCTTTCAGAGCTGCTGCTGCTTGTTCATGTGTTGCCCCTCGTAGGTCAATCCCATTCACCTGTGGGAAACGGAAAAACTGATTTTTCAAGAATTTTGACACTTATTGCAACCCCGCAAGTCTTTGTGTGTGTGTGTGCGAAACTGTCAGGATAGCGAATAAAAAAAAAGGATGAAAATTTTGAATTAGGCATTATTGTATACCTTAAAAATACCACATTTTAGTGCTAAGTGTAGTAAAAACAGGATTTTAAGACCTATTAAATTAAATTATTAAATATTATTAAAATTATTATTAAATTATAAATTATTATTAAATATTAAATAGATCAAATTGATAATTGATTCAAGTCTTTCACCAGTCAAAAATATATTTTTTGACCTTTTGACTGAAGCTGAATGTTTGACCCTCGCCATACGGAATTTTGCGAGAAGGCTTTTTAATCACATTTTCAGATCTAACATCTGATTTCAGGTGGCATCTTGTATAATTATTTTCATTTGAAGTCAGGCTTTTTCCACTAGTCAGCACAATTAGGACGCTGAAATAAAAAATAAATATTAACACTGTGTGTGTGTGTGAGGGTATCTCTCAGATAAATATTATGTTTGCAGTGAATGAATAAAGAAATGCACTGCTTTGAATAATGTGCAGGAGAGCGGCGCTTTTGTCTGTTTGTGAGTTTCTTCACTTCAGAGGATAATTGGATTTCAAACTCGGTTTGGTCTTGGTAAAAAAAAAAAAAAAAAAAATTAAGAGAAGCGTGTCAGACAGAAAAGATAGTGTGTGCACAGTCAGGGAGAGATAGAGGAAGTTATTGTTAGCCTCGAAAACCAGGCCACGGTTAGAAAGTGCGTGCATTCATCAAGGTAGACTGATGAGCTGATTGGATTCAAATTAACTGTCAGACACGGCTCTGTTGATTTAACACCCAATGGAGTGAGGCACTATGATTTGTTGCAAAGGTTGGCGCTGCTGTGTGGGATGTAAACATGCGCAATTAGCGACCAAAGTATATTGCAGTTGAGCATTCGCCGAAAGAAAACTAAAGAAAAGAAGCTTGTCGATGGAAGTGAACCCTCATAGAAGTGATGGGAAAATACTTTCCACCCCCGCAGACGTACGCCGATAGCTTCACGACACGTATGAATATTTATTCTGCTTGTCGGTCTGATGGGTGCGGCTGGATGAGGGTTCCCGTGTTTTGTATTACTTTCCTATCAGTTCATATATTATCCGACCGTGTTTATCTTCAATTTGGGCTCCAAAGCCCGTCGAATGTTGTATCTTTCGAGTTTACAGAGCAGCTTGGTTTAAATCCAGGTTTAAATCCAAACAAAACAATCCGGTATTTAAGTAAGGACGAGATGGATTTGACCTGGTTTATTTGGTCCACATCTGAGTACAACTGCTGGTTTTGCACCTGTACCAGGGACGCCACTTAGATTCAACCTCACAAGACACGGCGTCCGTGAAAATGGATGCGTGGGATAAATGAGTTGTGGTGACCGACGTCTGTCAGACCGTCAACCATCTTGAAAATAATACTGGAACGGTTCCCGAGTCATTGAGCTATTAATGATTTAATGGATTTGGGCTTTTTTTTTTTTTTTCTTAAAAAAAAAACAGCCACTAATTCAGCACATGGCCTGTGACATTTGGACGTTAATTATTGAGTCGACATGGCAATCTCTCTCTCTCTCTCTCTCTCTCTCTATATATATATATACATTTTAATCAAAATGATCAATCCAGATTGTGATTGTATAATCTGTGAGCCATTGTTTGTTCTCCTTCCAATCTAGGATTTTTTTTTCCAACATGGATAAGGGTTTTTACATCTTTCAAACAGGGCCGAGGAGTCGCACGCGTGCTCACCGATAAGATCTGGTCACCTCGCCGCAGCTCGCCACTCAGGTCGGCAGGTCCTCCGGCCAGTATGAAGGAAACAAAGATCCCCTCGCCGTCTTCGCCGCCAACGATGTTGAAGCCCAGGCCTGTGGATCCTTTGTGAAGCACCACCTTCCTGGGTTCCCTGTACAGGCAGTTCAGATAGTACATCAGCTCGGGAGAGTCGCTGTGTCTAAGCATCTTTGGCTCAGGTGGCGGCGGACAGAGAATTGAACCCCGGTTCTTAAAAAGCTGCGTCGACGGAAGCCTCGCTGAAGCTTTGTGCGAGCGGCAGAGCCCAAAGACCGCCGGAGCTCCATTGGGGGATGGTGCTCTACTTAGGATCTCTTGTCCCCGATTCACTTTGAACGGAAAAGCGACCTTGTCACATGCTCATACACACACTCGTACACACACTCACACAGGTTTTTTTTCCCTCTCATACATGCATATGGTGCATAAGATGTGTAGAAACGTAAACAAAAGGTCACGGCTCCTGAATAGAAGTCGAGTTATTTTGAAAGTACAGTCATATCTAGAGACATCATTCATCTCTCTTCATTTGGAGACGACAGATTAAGGAAAACATAATTTGTGCACTTTTGAATAACGAGAAAACGTACATTGTGGATTAAATAAATTGTCAAAAGTAGCAACATTCAACCCTCCTGCTTACTAAAGTGTGATTTCATGATGAAGCTCAGTAGCTTACTGCCATCTGCTGGTTGAATAGGGGCTGTTTTTCAATTTGAGAGGAGCAAAAGTAGTCGGACAGAGTTTTTTTCAAATATTAAAAAAAACATTTATTTGATTTATTAATCCTTTAAAATGATCGATGAGCTGATAAGGCTCTATTTAGACCAAATTTTGTTTACCATGATAAAACATAGAGGAGCCGTAGATGAGTCAGCCAAAAGAGACGTATCAAAATTATGACAATTATTTTTTTCTACTTCATTAATTTTAACAACCTGGTGTAACCCAAGACAGTTTTATCAGCACCAGAGAGCGCAGCGTCTGAAGAGACCATTTCATAAGTTAACAGCAATTACACTGCCCATAAACAATACCCATTTACTTCGGAAAATTTCTGAAAAATGATTTCCTGAAAATGTTAGTAGAATCTATTTTGAAGTACAATAATATTTTCAAACTGGGAAAAAGCAACAGGCCACATGATGTGGATTCTTGTTTAACCTTCTTTATATCTGGCGATAAGTTGGTTGACGTTCAGGTACCTCACAAGTGTATTTGGACCCTGATAAATACAACATGTCGTTATTTGATGCTACTTTTTCCGAGTTAAATTACTAAATGACCAGAGCATTAGATTAGAGCAGACCTGCGCATTTTATCCGGCCCGCCAAACTATTTTCTTTGAATATTTTCACAAGTATTTTCAGTCGATATTGAATTTAGAAACTTATTTTCAAAATAATGTCTGTCAGTACATTTATATTATTATTAAAGATTTTAAAATTGAAATGAAATGGCAAAAAAATTGAAATTTTTAAATTGCAATTTTCTCTTTGTTCACCGAGTTGGTCTGTGCATAAAAATTAAATAAGAAATATGGCCCGCCAGCCAAAATAATTGCCCACCCCTGGATTAAGGTGATAAAGACCAATCCAGTTAAAAAATTATGAAAACTGAAAAAAGTGAGAACCTATATCTACAGTTGTAGCACAAAAAAGTGATGATTGTTTTCTAATTTTGATGAGGACCTTCGTGGAGATGGGCAAGTAACCCAGTATAAAACGCTATTATATTTAGAAGAGTCATTATTTACTTTTATAAGGGTGGAGGCAGGAAGTGATTCAGTTACCGGCCTTTGAGCGATGTGAAAAAATGATGATCACCAAGAAATGACCGTTGAATGCTGCATAGTGTCTTAATTCTTAATGATTTAATGGCCGGTCAACGATTGCTGTTTTCCCGACATGTAAAAGCACCAAATCTAACCACGTTTGAACAGCAGCTTTTGAAGAAATGCAGACAGCAGAGATGTAAAGTTCCAAAGTAGTGAACCCTTATTGTCTGGTGATGCAGTGAGACCCGCTGCTGCAACATGACCGGGTCAACCAGAAGACACGCTGCAAAATAAAGGATATAGAGCAGGGAAACACAAAAAGCAGAGGTAGATTTACCTTAGATTTCTTGTTGATTATGTTCTTTCTATTTTCCGTATATCTACAGGTTAATGTCTGCACCGGATTTCACGCTCAAATGGAAAATTGCCCCAGAAAAGGTCATAAAATAATTTTCTCCACTTCTGTCCATATTAATAAATGCCAAAATTTGCCTTAAAATAAATGCATCCCCATTATTCTATTCATTTCTCCGCTAAATGAGGGCTGTTGTCTTTTCAAGCTCCAACTGTGAGGTAACCTTGATTTATATACCGTAGCTGTCACTGGTTTACAGAATGAGGAAGTGGAGGAAGTGGAATGAGGAACTTTTTTTTTTTTTTTTTTTTTCCAGAAAATTCGTTCCCAACCGAGACATAAACGGGATGGAATGGGAAAGCGGGTGAGAGAATACGCAAGCGAGATGCACGTGGCTTAAAGGGATGGGTTTTTGCAGGAAGGAATGTCATTTACATGGCGTGGGGGGGGGGGGACGGGGACGGGGACGGGGACGCAGAGGTGAAGTGCAGAGAGGTGGTCATGGTGCCAAGTACCTGGTGAAGTCCAAGTCAGGGAACAGGCTTAAGTGATAGTTTGGGAAGGGAGCGGAGTGGAGTAGGCTTTTGTCACACTCCACGGGGGAATAGTGTCGGGGGGAGGGTGCTTTGTCACATAGTTTGTTCACAGTGCTGTAAACGGGCTCAGGCGGCCTACAGTGGGGTGAAAGACAAGAGCAGAGAGGTTAGTATCCAGACAGGGAGCGGATGCGCTGAAGGGACTCGGGATGACAAAAACGATGGGAGTGACACAGATGGAGGACAGCAAGAAGGATGGAAATAAAGTTGCATGAGACACAGCTTGAGAGCAGTCGGATGTACGATGACACATAGACGGCTTTTTACTTGTCACACTACGTTTTAAACACAAAAAGCTGCCTGATCATAATACCTTAGGTAATAACTTTTGTTTTCACACGATGGAATCTGCTGTTTTACCCTCTCACTTGATAGCTTGGAACCCGATAGGGTTTGGTATTTATTGTTTTATAAACTCCACAAACTATTCTCATTGCATATATATATATGTATATATACAGCACTGTCTCAGAAAATTAGAATATTGTGTTAAAGTTCTTTATCTTCTGTAATGCAATTAAAAAAACGAAAATTACTTTTTCGTGATATTCTAATATTTTGAGATAGGATTTTTGAGTTTTCTTAAGATGTAAGCCATAATCGGCAATATTAAAATAATAAAAGGCTTGTAATATTTCAGTTGATTTGTAATGAATCTAGAATGTATGACATTTTTGTTTTTGTAATTGCATTACAGAAGATTAAGAACTTTATCACAATATTCTAATTTTCTGAGACAGTCCTGTACGACTGCTGTGGATCTTCATTTCCTCTGTGCAAACCGGCACACGATCGCGGCCGCAGACGGCACAGGCAGAGCTGCTGCGGCTCATAAAATATGCAGTTTCCTTCTGCCGTGCTCCCATGATATGTCACGGATGTGCCACGTTTATTTGCGGATCATTATTTCAGCATTGGTCAAAATAAAGCTCAGTTGCTTGAAATCATTTACATTTAATTCCCCTTTGCTCCAAGGGAGGCAATGATAAATCAGGGTTGTATCGCAGCTGACTCAAGTCACCCAGGGATTCGTGTCAATGCATTGTTGAGCCCAAAAACTGTGCACTCATGACTAATACTAGTCATAAAGACCAACCTACCGAAGGAAACAAAGGTCTTAAATATGTTGGGGAAAAAACTAATCGTGCCAAAATATTGCATGTAAAGTTAACAAACCATCTAAAAATGAGAGCTGAAATTAGAGCCATGAGCCTGAAGCTCTCTTTTGGTTTTATAGATGTATTATACAAAAGTTCTCTGTTGAGGTTGTGAACGCACGCCATGCATTTTAAGGCTTTGTCGTTATACTGCAAGGATCACTGCCCGTGTTATATGTGACCTGGCATTATTTTTCAGAATAGAATAAAAGCAAAGTTACAAAAGTCCACAATAGATGGCGCTACTGCCCCAAACAATTAACATGGCGGAATACCAATCCTATCTCTTACTTTTATAGTAGTACATATAAACTCCCCAAGTATTTAGATATAGTCATGACAGCCAAAAAAAAATAGATAAAAAAACAAACAAAAAAAACAAAAGAAAACAATTAAAAAAAAAATGTTTTTGCCATTATTACAGAGGCACTCTCTTTTTAAGGTCTTTGCACATCTGGGAGTGGAGCAAAGTGAACTGCATGTATTGCTAAAATGACAGGAAGTAGCCTCTCACTTGGAGGAGACGTCTAATAGCAGTTGATAGCTGCAGTTGGTTCGCCTGCCTTTGCTCCCCTCATCTTCTAATCCCCCCTCCCTTGTTTGCATTGCATATTTTATGACTTCAGAAATAGCCCTCGGACACGTTTACCTTCTACAGCAATTATGTGACTTTGGTATGTCCCGCATTTGACAATAATGCATAAATAAACTAATGTACTGGCTGATCTTTAGATGAATATTATCATTAAACCGGTTGCTCCGTTTGTCAAACAACGCCGGTTGCTCTTTGACCAAACTCACAAGACCTTGTCTCATGTCGGCAGCGGGCTCGGTAAACTTCAAGGTCCCTTTAAATTAATTTTCCCCGCTGCACAAATGTGACATTGTGTAATGAATGCATTCATTAGAAATCACAAAAATCACATTTTATGTATTTCAGTGCAAATTTAGAGGAGTAGATTCTGCAAAAGTTATGCCATGAGGCTGTAACAGATATATGCTAATTTTACCCTGTCCAATTTTAGGACCACTTATCATTTTTTATCTATACTTGACGTTCCGTGTTTTTGTCCGATTGGTTCTATGATTGTTTGTGAATATAACTACAGTTTGCAGCTACAGAGTAGCATAAAGAGGACAGCTATTTCAGGGAAAACATGGCACAATAGAAGAAACATTCAATCGAGGGTTCTCAGAACATGCTCCACGATTCAAAACAAAAAAAAAAAAAACAGAAAGGTTTACTCGTGTCGTAGATTATTCACAAATTGATTCTAAGAAATGCAATCCTTGCAATGCCAACATGCAAAACATGCAGAGCAGGCAGAACTGCAGGTCGCAGATAAATTCTCACCTCAGTTGGAAGTGCTGGGAGTCAAACCTGTGACCTTCCCCTTCATCAAGCGAGGAATTTCTAATAAGACGGGAGAGTAAACCTTTGAAAATCAATCAAATGACACCCGCAGTACCATAAAACACTCCAACGCTTCCAATGAACTGAGCAATAATAACAACAACGACAACATAGTGAAAATACTGAGGGCAAAAACACAGTGAGAAGCGTGCTACGGAGCAATACAACTCAATCAGATGAAACAAAAAACATCCTGGAGATGGCATGCTATGTTCGGCGTACGTGCAAGTACACCGGGCCAAACCACTTAGAATGACTGAGATAGTTTTGGATTAAAAAAGAGGAGAAATCAGTGTGAGTGAGGTGAAAATGTCAGCGTGTGTGCGGTTAGCGAGCTGATGGGAGTTCAAGTGTGTTCACCGAAGTATACATGTGCAACATGTTTGGAGATTGGAAGACGGCGTGTGTGTGTGTGTGTGTGTGTGTGTGTGTGATGCTGGTCTGCGTGTGGGTGTTTGGGCACTGACAACGTGTGGCCGGTAGTCATACTTTCACAGATGAGATTGGAATCGACGGATATACTGAGCTGCAGTTTTTTGATAACACACCAACTAATTACTCACAATCCCACCTTACAGCCACACACGCTTTCCTCTGGGATTAAATATCCTACATTCCTATACAAATATGGAAATATTTTCACAAATTTCCTGAGACGGGAGGCTAAATTTATTCTTCGTATACGGTGACCAGACAGATAAGGGTGGCTCACTGAACTTATCAACAAAGCTGGCGACGGACATCTTTGTGCGCCAACGACGACAATGTTGACGATTTCGAAGAGTGCGCAGTTGAGGTATAAGACGCATCAGCGGTTATGATTAAAAAAAAAAAAGCTTGTATTGTATTTGAAGATATTAAAAAAGTGCCACCATCTGTGGATCCCGGGGTCTGAAGACCGAACCCACCGATGAGATGCGGACGACAGGCAGGTCTTGACAGTTGGCTTGTTTCTCTGGCTGAGTCATTCCTACTGCGATGAGCTGAGCTGACACAGCCAGTCAGTTCACATCAGACTAAGATGCGGCAACCTTGCGAGGACCCGAAGGTGCCGTTTGGAGAGCTGACTGCACAGCTGGTCTGGCTCATCTCATTACGTCGTTGATTCATCAGATTTTTACCTCAGTCAGCTTCACAAGTTCAAACACTAGAGAGGTTTCATTTTTTTTTCCTCATCTTACAAACGTACGTAGCATTCGAGCGACGATGCTAACCCATGGGTGGATACAGCCGCCTGGCTAAAGGTAAGCGAGATGGTGAACTCTTTAAAAGTCGTGAAAAACAAAAAGAAATATTACAGAACGTTTCTAGTTTGAGGACGAACTGGTGAAAATCAGGTGAAGTTTATTTATGCAGATAAAGTGAAAGTGGGTCAAATGCGGCTGTTGCTACTTTGCAAGCTGCTAAAATCCAGGTAATAAGTAGCATATAGTTTAACTGAAGGGCCAAATAGTAACATATAAATGTCGAGCTGATGAGCACCCTCGCGGTCGGTTGCTAGAGATGGCATCCTAAGAATGGTGCGGTCGGCGTCATTGTGAACGATGTGTCATTGTGAATGCTGGAGCGTTTGTTGCAGTGATCAAAACATGGAATATCTGCATCATAATCAGTTACTTGTTGCATTTCTGTAAATTCGCATTCCTTTTTTTTCCCCTCCAAAGTGCTTTTCAAAAAGACCTGAAAAACGGGAGGTATCTTTGGACTCTGCTTGACACAAAAGCACTTTCAATAAAATAAACGATGGCTGTTCTACGTTAAATTCTCCCTCTTTCCGCAGGACATCTTCATGCAAACGTGTTTAATGGCTTCATACCACCCTAACCCCAAACACACACACACACCCACCAGCACCGCTTTTACTTTGACTAAAAGCTGGCCTTTTTTCTCCAGCGTTAGTTTCCCTGATTTAGAGCAGGAGATCCAGCTCGAGCAACGCTGCCGCTCAGGTGGACGTGACCACTCTGAGTGGTCGGTGGACCAGAAAAACATTGCATAAATGGGCAACGTGGACATGAAAGATGCCCCTGTGGGAGGGCACGTTTTGCTGTGGATGAATGTGTTGAAAGGCTAATGAATTAAGATGCCTCGGTAACAATTATCGCAGACGTGAGAGTGCATATTTGTATGATTATTTAAATTCTTCCGTCGACTGCTGGCTCCAAAGATGCACTTGCTGCAATGGAAGGTCCGGAGCTTGATGTCACTTACAAAAATGATAAACTACGTCATTCTACTGCACTGTCTCACAAGGCTTCCGCAACTGTAATTTTTTTTTTAAAGAATATTAAATCTATGATTGGATGGATGATTGTCTTCTATTTTCTCATGTTAGCGGTTACCATGTAACTGGTAGCGCCCCTTCTGTTTCTATCCCTCTTGCTATTTATCTGTCTGTCCTCTCTCTCCAAGGTTTATGCACCAGAAAAAGGCATTGTTTCGTTTCTCGTGCTCACTCTCACTGGTCCGGACTTGCTCTACATCAGGGGTGGCAAACGTACGGCCTGCGGACCGGTACCGGCCCACCGGGGGTGGGTGGGGGGGTCCAATCCAACACATGGAATAAATCTATTTGAAAAAATACATAAAAAAACAATCTTTTAAAAATAAGTTCCTATATTGTCTGCTCAGGGCGCATTGTTTTAGTCAGTGTTAGCAACATGGCACAACACTGTGTGACTCTTCCAGGTCTGCAAATAGCATGATTACTAGCATTTTGACTAGAAACAAAATAGCATTTTGCTTTTCCTTTGGCCCCTGACACCTTAAACAGTATGAAGAGAAAAGTGGACACGGAGTGTAGGGTTTTCTGAGAAAAATGGACCGCTTCTTATTTGTCCGTTGAGGTTAAAAAGAAATCCGTACGCTTGGTGTGGATGCAACAAGTTTCTGTGCCGCGGTGCGACTCACCCTGGCGAAAAATACAACAAAATGCACTGAGAAATGAGAAGACAGAACTGATGCATAGCGTTGTTGAAATTGCACTAACTTTTCTTTGCAGGTTGTTCATCATGTATTTTTTAAAGGAGCAGTTCATTACTTATAAAGAAAATATTTGGACTTCGTGTTACTTCTACGTGACTATGCTATGATTTTATTGCTTTGGCCCCCTTGACATCAAATTAGGCCGTATGTGGCCCCCGGACCGAAGTGAGTTTGACATCTATGATGTAGAGCAGGGGTGTCAAACTCTGGCCCACAAACCAAATTTGGCCATCAGGGTACTTATATTTGGGGTGCAAAGCCATATCAAATGACTATACCCGCCGGTATTATTGGCTACATCGCGTGTGCCGCTAATACTGCAAATCCCAGAATGCGCTGCTGGTGTTTTGGCAAAAATCACGACAGGACCCATAAACGCCCTCTCCTCTGTTGACAGTAGTCATAGCGACCTTATGCAAATACCGGCAAAGTGCTACCCCTCCAAAAAATAGTGAAAAGAAGGCAGACTACAGATGGAAGCAGAATATTTGTTTTAGACGACACTATTAGACGACATTATTAAACGAAACACCATATTCAGTTTTTAAGCAAAGCTTGTTCATATGAAAAGGTTCATTGTTATATCTAGAGGAAGTTTTTTTTTTTTCCAATAAATATCAATGTGACTTTGTCCCAGTTTTGAATTTTGGTCCAGTGTGTATTTGAGTTTGACACCCCTGCTCTACATGGAAAGAGTCACGAGACAACTGTGGCATGATTTAGCGCCATATAAAAGCAAAACTCCCAACAAATGCAAACGTCTAAATAAAAGTGAAGCGTAAATGGTGGTTAGTCGATGGAATATAAACTCACATATCGGTGTCAAGTGAAGGGTTTCGTCGTCACATTTACTTCTTTTGGATGATTCGTGGAAAATTGACAATTTAATCAACGCAAAAGCAACATTTATGCGCACAGCAGTCAGTCGATTTGTCAAAACGCAAACATTCAACCGTAACAAGAAGCTAAAACACATTTTGAATTGAGCCTTAGTGAACAACTACAAACGCCGACCACATCCTCACGTGATTTATTTCGTCTACTCCGGGATTTTTTTTACTCGAGGATTTCGACATTTAAGCGATAAATCCACTTTATTGTCATACTCGTGGAGCCTACTGGTGACGCATTAAGAGCCGCAGCAGTATCAACAGTGTTTGCTCAAACTGTTTGGATAGAACATGGTAAACAACAGTGACACAAGCTGCCTGTCAGAGTGCTACACTTGCGGTCAGCGTGGTAATCTCAGAAGCTATTAGGGATCCACCTTGGCCAAGAGCAAATCATAAACCTCTTAACTCCAAAGAGAATGGAAGACTAATCCTTCACTCAACAAAGCTTAACAAAGAGGTCCTCCAGTTATCCTTCGGAATGAGCTTTTGTTATCACAGTGTCGCAATATTGCTCTAATGGTCTTTAGTTTGCCAAATGCTGTGTGACGACAAAGAACGCTTCCCGCTTCGGCACGCAACAATGGAGGGATAGAACACTGGAGCGAGATGGGTTGGATGGATTCACTTCTTCCTCGCAACAGTCCCCGCGTTGTTTTATGGCTCAGTCATTCTTCTCATGCCGTTAAATATCACCAGTAAACACAGCAGATGCCACTCAGTGCTAACCTTTGGTTTGATGAGCAGCTGTGGGAGCGTTCGGCTCTGTTAACATTCAGTGAGCAGAGGACAAAACTTTAGTTTATGCCCATTATGAAATGATCTTCTTTTCCCTCCGGGAGGTGAAAGCTTTTTGCTAAAGTAAAAGATAACAGCGCGACTTGAGAATGAAAAATGAAACTACTTCTTTTTCTTTCTGCTTTTTTTTTCCCTTCAGGGGTCGCCACAGCGAATCAACCATCGCCATCTAACCCTAATCTCTGGAACTAACTTCATATCTTCTCTTTCTACATCCATAAATCATCTCTCTGGTCTTCCTCAAGACCTCCTGCTTGGCAGCTCCAATTCCAGCATCCGTCTTCCAGTATGTTCACCGTCCCTCCTCTATACGCGACCCAACCTGACCGGATCTCCGAAACATCGAACGTGCCGTCCCTCTGATGGACTCCGTCCGCGTCACTTCCCTAGAGAACCTCAACATCTTCATCTCCACTCGTTCCAACCTGCTCGAACCTGTTTCTTTACCCCTTTTCGACGCCTTCCTTTGCTCTGGACTGTTGCAAAATGAAACCAAAAATATGATATAATTTCATGGTTTTGAATTGCTGTTATCACACAAATGAGTTGATAGTTCTTCGTAGATTGAGCACGATTGCGTGCCGCTTAAAGTAACACCAAACACAACCTGCAGCCACAACCAAACACCCAGCTAGTGGAGGTTTATGACACAAAAATTAATGCAATATGAAATATATAGATCCAACTTGTCCAATATTATGACATGTAAAGTGCATATTTTTTTTTCATCCTCTTGTGTGTGTCTGGTTTTTAGGGAAATGGTTTCAAGTTTGCCGACGGGACGGGTACCCGGTTAAACCGTTAGCTGCTGCTAAAAACGTTGCCGATGAAAACTTAAAACAAGCGACGTTGAAAGCTTTGGAGTCCAGTACAAAAATTCCGAAATCAGAAATGCATACAACAGAATGAATAAAGAGGTTTAATTCTGGATTATTGTTTTTCCTTGTGCAGAGCGCAGGTCTGTAGAGCCTCTTTGCAAAATGTTTAATTTTAAATTAATCATGCCATCCGCAACTTCATTTGGGATCTTCATTTGGCTCTTGTAAAGACTTCGGATGTACAAAATAATTGATAATTAAATGTGCGAGGATAATATCTTCACAATATCATATCCGTTTTCTCACCCCCGACTGGTGGGTACCGGATGCAAATGTGATATAAACCCACCTTGCATTTCGGTGTTAATAATTAATGCTTGGCTCGCAGAGAAATTAGGTGTAAATTATGTGTGAATGTGAAAGCTTCAGGAAGCTGACAGAGAGACAAAAACTTAAAACCGTACCGTCTTACAAATTTGATTTTCTGTCATTTTTCTAATTTCAAGTAAATACTGCAAACATATCACATTAGATATTATATTTAGAATGAATATTGTGGGGTCCGTGCCAATAACCAGACTCATTCATGACTGTGTGCGAGAGTGTGAATGTGTGTTAATGGTCTTTCAAACTAGGAAAACTGGTCGCCAGCCATGGGGAAGCCCGCTTTGGGATTAGGGATTAGGTTTTAGGGCAGCCGAGGAGGGAAGGTGCGAATGTCTGGCTGAGACCGGGCCGTGCAGGCCGATTAATAGTTTCAGCAGAAAAGGAAGTCGCTTTTAAGAAAAGATTTTAAATTTCACAGCTAATTTGAGGTTCACCCTTTCTGTATTTTTCATCATTCCTCAATACATAAACACATATAAGAAAAAAGTGTGCAGATAAAATAACCACTGTGTTGCTTCATGTACATTGCTTATGTTAGGTATGCAAAGCAACACATGGTGAAAAACATCTCATTTAACCGGTGACAACTTTTTATTCTCGACGTCATCCATCATTCCGCCCGCCGGCGGGCCTGAAGTAACCTTTAAAATGTTGAGCGAAACAGCCAAACGAGACAGAAAATGCACTTTCATCGCAGAGAAAGGGATTGGAGCGAACGGTTTAATCACAGCCTCCGACGCGTTGGCACGGGCGCGCCCGCATCACTGACGCATCGGGCAATGACTTGATGCATTGATGATTTGCAGCCATGCGTCATGACCGCGCTAAATGACACATTGTCTGGGGACAAGAGAAAATCAGCGGCCGACACGACACGGGAGAAATACGACACGGCGGCAGACCCATGAATTTCAAATGGCCCTGGTATCATAAATATGGGTGTCCATAAATATGATTGACCTGGAATGTTGCAGGATCGGGTCCTTAAACATTTTCGGAAAGACGCCGACGGCGATGGGACACTCAGTGATGGGACAAATCACCAAAACAAGACAAGCACGTGACCTTTTTCAAATGGCATCACTCCTCCCGACGGAGTTGCGGTGCCTTTTTGAATTTTCACATGTACAATCACAAGAACAGGGGTCACGACAGGTGAGGCCGCGGCGGACGAACACGTCTACCTGCATATCTAGTAGTCTGGTAGGAAGTGAGGTAATTACCGTAAGAAGGAAAAACCATCCAACCTGTTTATATCCTCCTCCCCGAGTAAGTGCTTAGGGAGGGGGGAATAACTCCCGGGTGAAATAGGGGGGAGACCAGACTTGTACTCCAGAGTGCCACTGTTGACCGGGGAAGAGATATGATTCTCCATGGCTGGAGAGAAAGCTGCAGAAAAAGACAGACAGCTCGTGACCAGAGGCGGCTACAAACAAATAACCCAGCTAGCCAACTCCAAATGCACACATATACAGTATATATACAAAGATGTACATTCAATCTGTGTTATCCTACCTGAGTTTTTAATTCCTCTTTCTTCAGCCGAAGGGAATGTTCAAATCTTTGTACTTTTTAAGACCTTGAAACGCTTTATACCCTTGACTTTGACACTCTATATTTTTATTTGTATTTCTTAGTCTCCCTCCTTCCTACTATTATCTATTATTGTTATGTTTTACTTGAAACTCTGGCGCAACAATTTCCTTCGGGATAAATAAAGTTGTTCTTATTCTTACTCTTATTCTTATGAATCCTGCATGAAACTGGCTAAAATGCACTTAATAAAAAGATTAAAAAAAATTCAATACCAACTATTCAAATCTATATTCCAATCATGCATGCATCTGATTCTTAAAACTATGGAAATTCAAACGTTGTTGACGTCCAAACAGATTTACGTCAATACAAATTTATGCTGAACCCGTATTTCTGGCATAATGCAATACATAAAATACCGAAAACAAGAAGCAGCTGAGAAAATAGCATAGCATTGAGAAACAGTTTTCCTTTCCAATTTAAGTTTAGTGACATATTTTTCATAGTGTCTCGGCAGATACACTCAAATTTTCAAGTTTAGCAGAATTAGCTCTGATAACAGATATAAACAGGGATATGGAATATTGGACCGAAATGAACCATATGATCCTAGACATTTGAATTCATTTATGCAAGTTGAGGCGATCAATACTAAAATCTTAATATAATTGCTTTCAATTGCGCAAACCCTCCACGTGCAAAAGCGTAGACTAATCTTTGACATTCCTACAATTTGGAAACATGATTCTGCACAAGTCCAGTCAACTGATGAGTGACTTACAGTGAGTGATATCAGGAGGTCCATAGGGATCTGAGAGATAGACATTGGTGGGCTTCCCCACCTTTAGGTAGACCACATCCGATGTGTTCTTCAAGATGGCAACGGCTTCTTCATGAGACACTTCTTCCAGGCTGTAGTTGTTCACCTGTTCCAGACGAGCACACAGATTCCCGTTTCAGAGGCCGTGTTCCCGTCCGGCGTGCACACCCCGCCTCCCGGGGAACGGATTATGACAGATGGCCTCCGGGTGAGAACTCCCCCAGTAGGGAGGTAATTAAATTAAGCCCTTGTTAAGCAAGGAGGACGCCCTCCTCGAGATAAGGCTGGCTGTTCCACCCCTGAACAAGTAGCCTGTTTTCACAATCAGCGCTCATTTCGTCAAGCCGTTATCATTTTGATTGAAGATGCGGGAAGCCTGCTGTCATGATCCCGGGAAATAGATTGTACGCCGCGTAACCCGATCCGCCCAACCATCGCTCTCTGACTGCGTCATAGGCACAATTGTATTAATGCAAAAAAAAAATAAATCTAATCACAGATTATTCACGAGCAGGATTAGTCCGATGACATCAGTGAGAGAAGAGCCTCGCCGGCTGAACCCCACCACCTCATGATGTCGATTGATAGGCTCATTCAATGCAAATGATTGTCCCTCTGAACCTGAGCAAGCCAAATATTTAAAGCGATATATAAGGACATTTCTGTCACATGTCAATATTTAAAAGGTAATTGAGGTCTCTTCATTTTCAGATGTTTACTTTACGTTTTAAATAAATGAGAGCTGCATTCTGAATACATAAAATCACGGTTTTCATTAGAAAGGAAGCTGAACTTTAAATCATTCATTTCCACTCGTATATGTAAGATTAAACTCTGTATCAGCAAAGAGTCAACAGTACTTCTGAATTGAATAAAGGTCATTACAGAACTGCCTTACAATGCACAGGAAGCATTTTGTTTCTACAAAACATTAGCATTTGATCAATATTTCTACTTTGGTTTATTAAAGACTCGACGCACTCTCCGTCCTCAGCAGGAAGTTTTACTGAATGATCATTTATTACATTTTTGGTCTGCTTAGAGCAGGGGTGTCCAAACCTTTTGCAAAGAAGGCCATATTTGGTGAGGTAAGAGCTGACCATTCATCATCCTGACACTTTGAGACATTAACATTAAATGCAAATGAACTAATTCATGATTTTCTTTGATTCCAAATGGCATACTTTTCATGTCTTAACAAGGAAAACAAATTGATTTTTTTATTCACCAAAATCACTCGTCTTTCATATATGAATACCACTGAAAATGAGGAAAAAGTCTGAAAAAATGTAACATATCTAGGTTCAGCTGAAACATATTATTTGCTATTAAATACTCACTATGAACATCTAAATTCAAAACATGAGAACAGGAAAATAACACGAACAGCGATATTATTTAGAAGAAAAAAACGTTGAGGGTCATATGAATCCTGAAAAGGGAGAAAATGCAGTGTTTTTTATTAGTTCAAGTTTAGACTGAGATCAAAAATACAAAATAGAAAAACGGGCTGCTGAACCGAGTTAGATTTTATTATTGATTTTATGACAGAGGCTGCGGGCCGTTGTAAATTTGAACGCGGGCCGTGATTGGCCCGCGGGCCGGACTTTGGATATTCCTGGCTTCGAGGAACTTTTTTCTCCACGATTGCTGACCGGAGTCTACAAGATGTGTCTTATTTGTGTTTGGTACTCACCATTAATAACCTGTCTCCAACTTGGAGTCGCCCGTCTTTCTGCGCCGCCCCGCCGTCAATTATTTTCGTGACATATATGCTGTTATCCCCAGGGATGTGCTGGTTCCCCACTCCACCAGCAATGCTGAAGCCAAGTCCTGCGTCCAACAAGCTTATATCAGACATCCACACAAGACACTGGACATGTATTGTACATAAAGTATATTGAAGTATTGTTTGTGGATTGTGATTCCAAGTTTTAGGAAAAATAATCTTTGCTTTAACTCCTAAAGGTGGAAGATGCTTGGTAGACGTGACAGTCTTGTTATTGTCAAACACAAGCTCGATGAACTCCGGACGCCATCGGTTTCATTAACTTTATTCATCGTCGGTCCATTTCTAGACCGGGCTCCAACTTCCGATTGATCCCTTTTTTTTTTTGAGGACTCACATTTGTGCTTTGCTCATTTTCATCAAATGATGCTTTTGCATTGTCAGCTGATCTATTATTACAAAATGGTAGGTTATGCATTACAGCATTAATGCGCATGCAGTTGAGAAACAACATGTGTCACTGAATATAAAGTGAGATTTAACAACATCGCAAAACAGCGGTTGTTCAATAACGTTGGGAAAGAGAGAGAAAACAGTTCTGCCAAAATTAAAAAAGCATGATCTAATAATTCCTATTAGGTTTCATTTACTAAATTTAATTTGATAATCTAATTGGAAAGTAAATAGACTGGCTGTTTCCTCCAAATAAATTTGATTTGCATTATGTCTGCTTGATGTGTGCGTGTGTGTGTGTGTGTGTGTGTGTGTGTGTGTGTGTGTGTGTGACAGACAGCCCACCTTTTGGTCCTTTGATGAGTTTGATTTCTATGATGGTCTCTAGCATCGGCCTCCGACGTCGCACGTACAGACGGACAATGGAGCCGGCCACCTTCAGGGCTTCCACCGCCTTGCTGTGGGAGACCTCTGACACATCTGCATCGTTCACCCGTAGGATGCAGTCGTTGACTCTGTCGGAAGAAGAGTGCCAATTTGTGTCAACGAAGGATGACGATAATTGCTGCTAATTAAGCGCACGGATTCACCCTCCGACAAACTGCCGGCGTGGATGGCTCTGCGGACGCAGCAACAGCTGCGCAAAACTCCAAAAGTTAAGATACTACCTGTTGACTTTCATGCAATAAAAATGACATGTTCTGTATGTGTGTGCAACACACACACACACACACACACACACACACACACACATATCCGTGCGGCTACATTTTCTATGGCGCCTGAGGACAAACACAAGCACAAACATTTGGATAGCAGAGGTGACTGTGTGTGTTATTGTTGGTGGGAGATGATGTTTACTTTCAATGGTGACCCATGTGTTTGTACGTGGGTGTCAGATTGGAGGCATGATCTTGCATGTTATACATTTTAGTGCAGCGGTGTGACACGAGAGCGGGGGGGGGGGGGGGGCAGGCGACCGGAGTGTTTGAAATTGGACGAGCATACAAGTATGTGTAAAAAAAAATAAATAGAAAAAAAAAAAGGAAAAAATCAGTCAGTGAGCAGCTCAGTTTGAATTTCCCTGAGGTGTCCACTGAAACATCCATACCCTGGCACTCAAGGACACATCTCTCTTGAGGGGGCACTCACACGGACCAGCTGGGACCCAGCGCGTGCACGCACACACACACACACACACACACACACACACACACACAGACAATTGTAGGAAGCAGAGCGAAAAATATCCGAATACTCACACATCATGTCCTCTGACATCACTTATTAAAAACTTTCAGTGTTTTCTTCCTTTTAATTCTGCGTCCGTTTGAATCGTTTTGGACGATATATAATAAGACTCAATATGGCAGCAGTGTGTTTATTCCATTATGGTGCAAACAGACCTTGCAGTATTTCTCATAAGTTGAACACTATTTCTAAATTTTGTCACAAAAGCTTGTTTTGGAGAAATATTGCAGTGTGTATGTTGCAAAGAAATCGCTCCATACGATGAAAAAAAATAAATAAAAATCCTGAATTTACTTGGAAACTTGATGTACAGATTGCTGACACCCAACAGTTGCACACACACGCGCAGAATTTTTGTTTTCTCAACCTGTTAGCAGCCCGGCTGGATTTGTTTAAAAGAATCGACCGACCTTTAGAACAGAAGGCCGTCAATATTTTTGAAAACCCTTGTTTTCCTCAGGAGGATCCAATATGTCTTTTCAATACAGGTAACTCTTGACATTTGCAAAAATATATACTCTTGAGGAGTCGAGATCAATATGCACCTCGGTGCGTGAGCACCAAGCGGATGAAGCTGCCGTGCTGGAGACAGAAGATGGCGCACGTCGTTCCTTCTTAAAGGGACTGTGACTCCCGACGGTGCAAAATATAGCAACCGCCAGAATCAGCTGCCAATCAAAGATGGATTTATCATTTTCCAAAACACGTTTTCGAGAACATTTCTTTTTTTTCCTCTCAAGTCGGCATTGAATCATTGATGCTCCGCATCAAAGACGAGATTCGCATTGATACCGTTCATCGCTATTTTCAGAAACAGCTAATAACATGAATAAATGAACGTCTGCCCCATAAATGTCTGCAGCCCTGACTTGTCAGAGTGTATAAAACAGGTTTATAATTAACATTTCGGGGTTATTCAGGGTTCACTCTCGACTGCCTCCGCGCTTTTTTTTTTTTTTTTTTTCGCTCAAAACAACAGCTTCCACGAGCTACACTTAAAAAGCTCCAGGCGCTCGGTTAAGCCGAGTCAGTGCATTCAGTCTGCTTAGTGCTTTGCCTCAGTGTCCCAGGGCAGCCACGGGAAGAGTGTCTGGCTTCTGTAACCTTGTAGAAAAGCAAATCCCCATCAAGCCTCCCTCCTCACAAAGATTAGACTTCCCCTCCATCTATAAAACATTGGTCTTTGCTGCCCACCTGGGGGGGGGGGGCATCAATTAAGCTAAGTGTGATTTATGCCTGGCCCGTTCCTTCTGCGATGCGCTGCAGATTGACGCCGTGCGCGCACTGTGCTCGCCTCTAGCATCTGCGATCTGACAGTAATGCTGCGGATCTGCTTGTTGAGAGGGAACACAGGGAAATATAAACCGGCGCAGTTCGTCATTGCGGTTTTCCAAAAAAAAAAAAAAAATGAGACGATGTGTGCAAAACTCTAAATCCATTTCCAAGTGTCACATTTTGTAAATTCCCTAAAACATATCTTTGATGTTAACATAAGCCATATCACACGTGTCAAATTATTTGAAATCCTAATTTAATACCATGAGGGACTAACTAGGACAAAGTATATATAACATAAATTTACAATTTAAATTGTACTTCAAATTGCACTGTCAAATTATTTGAAATCTTAATTTAACACCATGAAGGACTAACTAGGACAAAGTATATATAACATAAATTTACAATTTAAATTGCACTTCAAATGCCTCTCATCTTTGCACCTGCACTTTGTGAGTTGCACACCAAGCTGCACTCAAATGACTCAAATGCACTGCCAATGTTAATTTTGATATCTATAATCAGATTTATAATAAAATAAGATTAACTTGATTGATCCCCACATGCGAAATTCCTTTGTCACAGCAGCGTAACAGTTATAATGTCAAAAATAAATGTGACTATAGATATAAATAGAGAAGCAGAAGACAGCAAGACATCCACGAATAAATAGACAGCAGATAAATAGACAGCAGAAAACAACATCAGGGAACAGTGAGGGTGAAAAATACACAACTAGAACTACACATCAATATAAACAGAGTGACAAAAATAAATAGCAATGAATAAAATAAATTAACAATAATAGGCAGGATACACTCTTCCTATCCTATCCCGTCCCATCCTTTCCTATTATATCCTTTCCTATCCTATCCTATCCTATCCTATCCTATCCTATCCTATCCTATCCTAATACACTCCTCATATCAGTACATATCCAAATGCACTGCTGACAGCAAAGTAGGAATTTCACTGTACAGGAAAACACGTTTCTGCATGTGACAAAAAACGCTTTGAATATTGAATCTTGAATTTTTTTTTTCTACGCAGCAAAGGGCACTGCATCCGTCGAGGGAATTGGAGGCAGGTGGAGCTTTATGCGGAACATACAGGGACCTAAAATGAAATTCCGAGACCAAATAAATCAGGCTGGAAAACATAACAGGGAGACGAAATGCACAAACTATATGGCTGAACTTTAGAAATGCGCCGACAGGGAAACTGAAATAAAGCAGCGGAGGTGCATTGAGGACCGAGAACATCTCAGACTGTTAAAAAAAAAAAGAAAACACAAAAGAAAAACTAGAGGAATAATGAGACTTCTGAGATATTGATTTAATTCATAACAAGTGTACTCCATATAAATAGAGAACCACATTGCTCTTGTTCACTCCAGACAGATGGACTGGGCCCGTGTCAATTCCCTAAACCGTTAACGGGTACGGATCAACATTTCCACGATTTATTCAGCCGTGCCCGTGAACGAACTGTTCTATTCAATTGGAAAGTACAAATTACGGATAATGTTTTATATTCATTGAAAACATCGGCCATCCATCCACTTCCTGCCTCTTTATGCCGGGTCGAGCCGCGGGGGCCAGCAGAGAAATTGACCGACACAATGAGTTTGCGCTCCTGCCACTGCGATAGAGTCCCGGAAAAGTGGAGGAAAACAAAAGGATAATGTACAATTATTCATTTTTCTAATGACCTGATTGGATATTCATCTCTCCGCACATTTATATTTGCGCATCGGGCAGAAACGAATGGACTCTTCAAATTTTTGAGTGGAAACCGTTGAGGTTCAAGCGTGATTAAATGTTGACTGACGTGACTTGGATGTTGAGACTTAACATGAATTGTTCTTCAACACAGCAGCGGAATTATTCATTAGATTAACGGACATTTTCTAGTGCTGCCTATTAGCTTTAAATGACGAATGTGAACGCAGGCGAAAAAAAAAAAAAGAGCAAAGAAATCGACGGCTAAATGTTGGCTAAATGTGGACTTCAAGTCAGCTCATCTGAAACGCACGTGCTAAAGAGTGACCGCTAAATAAATCAGTAAAATTCAATCCCAGACGACTGAAATGAAACATTTTATCAGCTAGTTTGAACCGACCTTCTGCATTCGAAAGGGGTACAAAAAAAAAAAAAAAAATCACTCGGATCAGCATTTATAGTTGTAAATCTTGGCCAGAAACCAACGATGTGGGGAAACGGTTCCTTAATTCACGACGGTGTTGCGGCCACAGTCAGCGCTTAAAGGTGTTGATGTTGGATAGTAAAGCGAGCCCAAGGCCCAGAGGGGTAGAGCGCAGCGTGGGCGGCATTTTCTATCACCGCCGAATGATGGATGAACGAGCTTGGGTTTCATCCTCGGTACCTTCATAAACTCCTTCAGCAAAAAAAAAAGGGGCAACGGACCATCGAGTCTCCCTCTGTACCTTTTATGGGGGCTGTTACAGACGGGCTACCTCTGGAGCTGCTTCACTTTACTTCACAAAGTACCAATGCTATCAAGGTTTTTACAATCCGCACTTATCCAACTGTAATAAACACATGAGCAATTTGGCAAAACGGGAATTCCATCAAGTTAGAATTCAAGAAAAGAGTCGCCGAATAAATATAACGACACCGAGAGTTACTTCACGACTCCCCCGACGGCCATTTGAGAAGAGACGAAGGCCCAGAAGAATAACAATTTGTCCCGATCGGCCTCAGGCTGTTTTCAGGGGAGGCTACAGCTACGAGCCAACTGCCTCACTTGTCAGTAATTATAGCAAGTTCTACCTGATGTATCTTGTTTTTTCCCTCATAATAGCTTAGCACAGATTGTCCACCATTTAACAAAGTTACACTTGATTATTTTTGGTTGGATTCAGGAAGTATGGGGAATAGACCGAATCGTAGCTCTTGTTCAGAATGTGATCAAAATCTGTGGTCCCAGTAATCGGTCCATTATATCTACTCTGATCGACAACTCAGACATTGCCTCTCCTCATGGAGGTAAGTATTTTAAAAAGTATTTTTGCTGACTTTGCTGAATTGAAATTGACCATTTTGGAAATCAAACATCATCACCATCGAGTCCAACGAAAATGCAATCATTTCTATTTGAATTTGAAGACAAATAGAATCGTTTTCTTTTTTTTTTTTTTTAAGAATGGGGAATTATCGTGAAGCCTCGGAGAAACAGAAAAAAAAATCCTTAATGGGGATATTTCTATTTAAATGACATTCTCACAATAGAACGGTGTTGGCAGTCTTCGTATCTTGGACGATACAGTGGAGACGAAGGAATGCAAATTTAGACGTTGATTCTGTCTCTGGGTCTCTGAGGGTTAATGAACGCATGAGACTTGAATGAAAGATTTGTGTGGGTGGTTGATCCTCAACGGAAGTGGAGGAGGAAGAAACTCCGATCGCTCTTGCAGCCGTTTCTGAAAGTCATCCTCTTAAGAGGACGTTTCAATTTTGAATGATGCAAGTTTCTCTGAATGCCTTGTCTTACTGTCAGGAATAAGAATCCGGTGGTTCTGAGCTGCTGTTAAATGTCACGGTGTGTGTGTGTGTGTGTGTGTGTGTGTGTGTGTGGAGAGTGTGAGGGACCGACCTCAGGCGCCCGTCCTCTGCCGCGGCACCTCCGGGGATGATTTTGGTGATGAAGATTCCGGGGTCATCGCCGATGTGTGGGTTATCCGTGCCCCCCGCGATGCTGAAGCCCAATCCGGAGTTCCCCTGCAGTCACCAAAAAGGAACTGTGTATCTTTTAAAAATACACAATTCATCCGTCTGGGCTTTTTTTGTCAGCTACCATCTCCTGTTTAACTCTGGGGCTCAAAAGCTAATTGGTGTTTACAACACCCTTCAGATATAGAACAATTTAATATGAAACAAACACATTGCAGTTTTAATGAGAGCATGAAAAATGGTTCATATTTGAGTTCTACACTCACATCTTGATTTGAGCTGTTAATTAATAACTTAAATGCTTTTCAAATTCTATTCCCGCAAATATGAAGAATATTAGTCCCCTTATTATCAGTGTCATAATAATAAGAATAATACATTTTTTAAGGCGCCTTACTTGACACAAATGAAAAATACAGATTTAGAAAACACAATAAAAATAATATCAATTAAAAGAGTCAATATGACAGAGCACATTTGGGGTACATCCCATAATTTTTGGACTGACATTAATATGCCGAACCCTCAACAAGGTTGCGCGTAGAGTAGAAATGGACCGCGAGAGGATTTACAGGGCCGGGTGAGAAGTTCAAAAGGCACTTTGAAAGATGATGCAGAAAATTCAATTTATATTACACTTGATTTATCCTTTGTCCAATATTTTGAAAATGTTTTCTCACGAAATGCCGTGACCAACAAATACGTAATCTAGCGGGCTCTCAGGATTATTATATAGGTTCCACAAGTCTTTTCCATCACAAAATGATTTTTCTGTAATTCCAGGTCAGAGCCTCACTGTCAAGTTAACTGCATCTCTGCGTTATTAGCAGCGCTTTACTGCGGCAGGATCGGCCCTCCTTGAGGCCACATTGCCCACTTGGTAAGATCTGGGAAAAAAAAAAGGCCACCGTGGACACGCATTTACAAAATGAAAGCTCTGATTACGCTTTTAGCCAACAGGGATCGCAGTTTTCTTGATTGCAAACGCCAGCGAGCGTCGCCGCGGGGCCGAAAATCAAACACGTTGTCGGGCTGGTTGGGTTTTTAGAGGACAGTATAGACGTCCCAGCGCAAAGAAGGGCGGGGCGGCTATTTTCTCTCTATATGATACCAAAACAGTTTCTCTTGAGTCCATAGTCGCTGCTTTCGTTTATCGGTCCCCGCTGCAGCCTGGAGTCTGTGGCTGTTAGATTCCTTCTGGGTGATGTTTCCATCTCAGTGAGTAGGACTGCATGGCAACTGTGTCACATCTGCTTTAACATACACACTGTTTGAGGAGGCTTGTGAGGGTTTATAAAAATAGCTATTGAGATGGGGACGTCAAACGCAAGATTATTGTTTTTTTTCTCTTGTATGATTATTAAATAGTGCATGTGAGATATGTATATTTCTCTCTTGGAGATGCTTATGACCCAGAGTAGCAGTTATCTTTCAAATTATGAAAGCCTGCTTTGGGCTTCCAAGACCCCCTCCTAGTCCCCCTCCGCCCCTGAGGAACAATGTTATGGAAGACGAGTCAGCAGCGGGCGGTAACCAGTTAATCCCGGCAACTGCCAAGGCCAAAGGTTAACAGTGTAGTAGCACAGATGTCGGTTGGTCAAAATGAGATCATGTTTATAGCATCATGGACCAATAAAAACAATCTTCAAATCCAGAAAATGATTGGTATATACCCACACTGGTGACACTCTGAGAGGTCAGAGTCTTTTGCATTTTGCTTTATTCTCAAATGAAAACTAGGTGCAAACCCTCTTTCAAACATGCCTGCTCCTGTTTCCGTCCGTCCTGTATAACTTTACATTGCATTACATTACATTACATTACATTACGGTCATTTGGCAGATGCTTGTATCCAAAGCAACTTACAAAAAGTGCAATTCAGTCACCAAAGATCCGAAGTACCAGTGGTCGGAAGTCAGGAGTGACCACTCAACCAAATAGCCATCTCAGAACCATATACATACGTACATTTATTTCATTTTTTTTTTTTTTTTTTCTGGGAGGTTGGGGGCTAAGTGCGATTAGTAGGGTAGTGCTTGGGGGAAAGGTATGTTTTCAGCTCACGGCGAAAGATGGGCAGCGACCCCGCTGTTCTGACCTTTTTCGGGAGCTTGTTCCCGAGGAGCCGAGACCGAGAAGAGCCGAGACCGGTTCGATCGGCGGCCGGGGGCTCCGAGCGATGGGCCGGACGGTCGCCGAGAGGCGGCAGATCGGAGGGGACGGGTAGGGACATGTGGCTTGACCATATCCTGGAGATAAGACTGCCCCATTCGCTGCCCGGTAAGCGAGCACCAGGGCCTTGAACTTGATGCAAGCAGCTACCGAAAGCCGGTGTAGGGACATTAGAAGGGGAATTGTGTGGGAGAATTTGGGACGGTTGAACACCAGGCGGGCTGACGCTTTCTGAAACAGGTCCAGAGGCCTGATGGTCACTGCTGGGGCACCGGCAAGGAGGGAGTTGCAGTCGTCCAAACCAATGTTTGGATCGCAGACAAACCAAGAGCTAAAGAAAGCTAAATAAAGAACGTCGTGATGTCACGTTGACAGTTAGTCCTCGAGGGTACGTGAAAAAAGTGTAGCAAATTTAGAGAAATTCCCTGAAGGCGTGACTTCTCATATTTAAGAAAACAGGACTGACGGTTTTGATAAAAGAGTCCCTTTGGCCTCGATTGTGACCGGAGCAGTGGATCTGAATGAAATAATACAATTCATTGAAAAGAATGTGGCGCTGACACCCCACATGTGCACTGTCTTGCTTGTTACTATCATGTAATTTGCAAAAATAGCTGTCCGACTCACTCGCCTTATGTTATTTGTTCTCTGCGAGCGTCGCATCTTTTTGTTATTGGCTCACAATTTTGGAGGGGAAACAACACATTATTCCTTCTGTCACGTATTCTAATGCCATTAGGACACCGTTTGACAGAAATACGTCTCGGATATGTTTTTTTGCGAGCGACTCACCCTCTCCAGAGTGATTTCCTCAAACTCGTATTCAATTTCCGTGCCATTGACCTGAAGACACAAGAAAAAGATAACACTTTATATTCGGTCTCGGAGACATACATCTCGCTTCGGGTGAATAATTCTGATTGAAGTCATCAACTGGGACTCGGTGCCGAAATCCACATCCCGCCTCGCGGGGAAACAATTTAAGGTGATGGCTAATCAACATCGGCTTTTTCTGCAACGTGGCGGGGTTGCCACGGAAGAATCAGAATCTCATCCTGAACCTCGCTGAGATGATTAATTAGCAGCCGGCGCTTCCGAAAATGACACATTCACATGGGGATAAAGTGCACAGCCGCGCGCCGCACAAATTATTTAATTCCATATGATTACAGACAAGAGAAACCTGAAGATGTAATCAAAAGCAGTGATTTTACTCGAGCTCAGTCCGATCTAATCTTGCTTCGGCGAAATGTTTTAACGGAGCCCTCCGAATATTGACAGTTTGATCACACTCCCTTGAAATAATCCTAATAATCAAACTAGATGTCAATTATGAGATTCGGCGGGGGGATTGGACCGTCTAAAATGTTCCACATAAGCACGGCGATTATTCTATTTTGAAAAAAAAAAAAAAAAAAAACGCTCTCGATGAATTCGCTATTTATTCAGTTTTACATAAGACCTTCATGAATGTGTTTTTGAGGTGAAACACTTTGGATATTGGGGTCTGACAGAAACTCTCGCGCTGTTTTCTTATTCATGACCGGCATCAATAATTCAGCGCCGCAACCTCGTTTGTTTTCCTAAGATAAGTTACAGCATCAAAACGTGATACGGCGCACGTATCGCTGCACCTCCGAAAGAACCGCGGCGGGAAGGGAGGGGGGGGGGGGATTAATTCATTAAAATGATTCGGTTTCGGCAGGAGCTCCCGGATGAAACGACGAGCCCATCGAAAATAATACTCACGTAAGGAACCGAATCCAGAGTGTCTGTGTTGACGATGATCGGGGCCGGGCTGGCCTGTGAGGAGAGAAGGGAAGACGGATGAGACCGTTGTGTTTGCCAGGATCCACCGCTGTCCTACTTCCAGTACATGCGTCCGGGGACGAGCTGGAACAACCTCTGAATCATCAACAATTCAAAAGACTTCCTTCAAAGCGCCCGAGAGAGACGCGAGACCAGAAGACTGATGTTACGTGAAGCGACCTTTGTGCAAATGAGCAATTCCACCACCTTACCGATACCGATTACACTCCAGTATCTTGAAAGTAGTTTATAATTCATACCAAGGGGCAGTTGGGCAATCAGGAGGAGGCGTTAAGCAACTGAGAAAAGTTGCGAGTTGTACCGATGACAGTTTGCTCCCGATAGAAAACGCCTGTGTGAAAACAACCAGATGCTCTTTTGACAGCAAAAAAAAAAAAACTTCTTACAAACAATAATAAGTAGACTTCGTTTCGCATTTTAAGACAAAATGGCAAATCGCTGACCTCGCTCTCCCTTTTTCATGGCGTCCGCCACTTCCTCAGCCACCTGTGGCTCAAACACTGTAAATGCAGCTTAAGATCAAAACTACAACGGATACATTCTTACTACAGATTTCATTTCAGCGGTTTCCCCACCGTTCGGACGACGGGCAAAATATCAGTCATCCTCTCCACTTCCAGGAGCAACGGCTTCATTTTCACCCACTACCGCCGTACTCTCTTTTCCCGATGCATCAACAAAGACATACAACAGCAATTTATATGGAAATTAGTTCATTAGGTATGGGTCAATTTCCATTCATGGCTGTTTGGGGGAGCAGACATTAACCCACGCATTATAGGATAACAAGGTTACTAATTTGATTCCCAGTTTCCCAAGGAGACCAGATGCAAGTGTCCTTGAGGAAGATGCGACGCGATCGTGGCGGCGAGCCGGGCAACATCGTGAGGACGCTTTGAGCACCGCTACCGTTTGAGGGAGCCATGCAAATAAATCCCATTTATCATAAATCAGATGAAACGAATGCATATTTTCACCCAGTTTTTAAGTCTTGAATCTATTAAGATGTTTCTGGCCTTTGGGGCTTTTTAAGATCCGGAGACGGCGCTCGGCGGCGAAAGACCTCCGGCTGGGGCGGCGTTGGTCCTTGTGTGTCTGAAATTGCCGTTTTATAAGCGCCGTGTGTAAATTGAAAGTTTGTAAAGAGGGAGCTGAGAATTCGCAGTGCAACATCTTGAAGAGAAAAGACCGTTTTGGCAAAAACGTGACAGAAGCGGACAAATATCAAATTATTGTCGGATCGTTTACAGTCCGTGCAAAATAATGGGTCGGGTGTAGGAGCGATGCGCTGCTGGCTTCAAAAGATAATACACAAGGCTGCTTTTGGAGATTTCTTTGAAATTCAGCCTTTGATTTTTCTTCCCGACAAGATTAATAGAATTCAAACAATCGAGGGCAACAGCAGATCAACAGCACGATAATATTCCCGTGAATATAAAGCGCAAAAAGAAAAGCCAATGCATATTAAGTACAATATTGCTCTAAGGGGTTAGAGAGGCACTGTCATCGCAAACATGAGCTATCGGTAAAAAGTGACCATACTCCGTGTGTGTGTGTGTGTGTGTGTGTGTGGCTGATGTTGGGCATAGCTTGGCTTGTGCACCTCTCTGATATCATGCTGTGAAACATGGGTTGGCCTGCTCCGTCATGGGACAGCGGACAGGAAGCCCTTCAACCAGAGGCACCAAGCGGCTTCACGACAAGATGCTTTAATGGGAAATCTGTTTATATAACCTGCCAATACACATATACACGTTCATTTCCCATTTTTTCCGCAAACGGTAAAGTAGTTTTGGGACAAAAAAAAAAAGGCTAACTGATGCATCCTACATCTCCAAAAAAAAAAAAAAAAAAAAAGAACAATAAAAAAGCCTTTATATAATTTTACGTGTAATGGCTAAATATGTAAAAAAAAAAAAAAAAAATATATATATATATATATATATATATATATATATTGTAAGTTTGCAAGTTATACTAATATAAATATTATATATAAAGCCCTTTATATTTAGATATTTCATCACGTATGGATGTGTCATGCTGTAGCAACGTCAGCATGTCATTTTGAAAGATGCTGAAATGCTAAAATGCCTTCAAAAGCTCTCCCATCTCCTTTCTGTAATTATTGTCACCGCGGGACGACGGGACGCGGTCAGCATTAATTTTGCTTCAGGAAAAATTTTCAAAAGACATTTGACCGCTGGGGGGCATTCGGGAAATTTTGATGAATGAGGAAAATGACAACTCAAATTGAAATAAATGAGTAAACCAGAAATGTTGAATAATGGCAAACACAGCAAAATCACAGCACAGAGCACATACGTTTGGAAAAGAAAAGGATTATGTGGGAATGATCCAGATTATTTAAAGGGGGTTCAACTCTGAATTCTACACTGTGGTGTGTTATGCAAAACATCTTGAAAAAAGAAAAAGTCACAGAGTAAATAAAGTTAAAACTTGAACACCAATAATACATTTTCTGTAAAACTGAGGAACATCATTAAATATATACTCAGTGTGACAAAACAATGAAGTATTTATCTACGTTAACAATTCCCTTCCCTTGTTTCCGTTTAGTTCAGTGTGTCTCAGCTGTTCTAGATCCAGAGAAACAAACAAAGAAAATCGCATTTGTATAAAAAGACAAATCTCATTCATAATTTGAAGCGTATTTATTTCTCTGGCTCTACAGTAATTCGAAGAAACTGGTTTGTCTTCCAAAACACACCCTTATGAATATCGTTGCCTATCAAACGGTCATTTTTAAATTATTAAAATTCGGACGAGGCGGCTTCTCTCCGCATTTGTCTGTGTGACTGATTTAACCAGGTGAATAAAAACAAAATTCCAGCCTAGGTGGGTAACCCTGCTCACCACAGGAGCAGGGTTACCCACCTAGGCAGGGTTACCCAGCCTAGGTGGGTAACCCTGCTCATGTGGTGAGGGATGAGACAGATGAATTATCTCTGATAACAGACACGGCGGTGCGATACAGCTCGGTTTGTTTTGCGCACCGGGAAACATTATATGTTGGCGTCCATTTAAAAAAAAAAAAAAAAAAAAAAGATTAAATGACCATGTGTACTTGCGAACATAATGTATTCTGCCTCGAGGCACGGGTTAGATCTACACGGGAGGGTTAGGGAAATGGGAGGAAACAAACTGGCTGTTGAATGCGGAGTCTCTGTGATACTGTGTGCAGGAGAGCAGGATTCTGAAATAATCTAATTGTCAGTCAGCAGAGTCCGTCATTAATCTTATTCCTGCCACTGGATGCTTTCTGCTGACCTTTGCCTGTCAGATTGCCAGCGTTGGTGTAGGTCAACACTGCTGAAATGCTGGCCGGCTCCGTGGGCCGCCGTGCGGCGGAGACAGCCGGCCGGGGCTTCAATATTCTTCGGCGATGCTTTTGAAAACGGCCGTGCATTAAGGTGCAAAATAAATGTACGGCGAAAAAAAGTGTTGATCGGAAGCTTTATATATTTACCACGTGTGAGGATACGCAGACCCCCGACGGCTAATGGCCACTCGACTGAACACAAAGACGGCATGCGTAGTTACACTTAGGCCCCATCCAGCATCTCTCCTTCATGCTTTCCAATATCCCTGTGTGATCGACTGCCTCGACAGCACATTAGGCCGGCGGTGCAGCAGCGTGATATGTTAAGAGGCTGTCATGACGCTGAAACTACACCAGCGCTGCTATCACAGTGTAATAATAGTGAATTATTAATGGGAAGGCTGCCAGCGCAGTCTAATAAAATGCAGTCAAACTAAAACCCGGGCTCACAGTGTTGCATTAATGAAGCAACATTATATTTAGTAACTGAACACTAACTGCTGGGATGGGTATATATACATATGTATATATATCTACAAAATATATAAAAAATAAAATACAAAATTATAATATATATATTATATATATTATTAGATATATTAGATATATATATTATAATCATATGTATTATTTACACATATATGTATATATAAATATATACACATATATATAATATACACACATACACATATATATATACATATACATATATAATCATATACATAAAATATATAAAAAAACCAAAATATAGAATTGTAAAATATATATATATATAAATAAAATCATATATTAGATATATATATTTTTATATTATTATATATATTATTTACACATATATGTATATATAAATATATAATTATATATAATATACACACATACACACACACACACATATATATGTATATATACGCTGTGATAGCAGCGATAATATATATATATATATATATATACATATATATATGTGTGCATATATTTGGGTAGCTGAAGCACCTTCTTTAAATGTTCAAATTGCACAACAATTCTAGATCTCAAATATATGTTGCTCCAAAACATTTAGAAATGTAAAAAAAAAAAAATAATTTGATATATTTATCAGGAACACATGTGTTTGGACAAGCTTACATATTACGAATAGGCAGTTTTTTCTGATGATGAGAAATGTTCACGTCCTCAATATCATTTCGTTGTTTACACGTACTTTGCTTTTGGTTTCTCACTTTCAACACTTTGACATTGGCAGGAGAAACAGAGACAAATCCGTTGAGGCAAATCGAAAATCTGACTCCCCATCCATACGGTGAGTGACTTTTACTTCTGCAGCTGTGTCTTGCTGTCTTGTTGAGTTTCACTCAATAATTCAGCGACGCGGCTATGTATGGTACTTCTGGAAAATGGGCGGCGGTATCAATAATTTACCGAGTCGTTCCTGTAAAAAATAGTCAACAAGGCGACGCGAAACGCCGAAGACGAACGAACGTTGCAAGGTCCGATCGGCCGAAGCGCTGAAGCGTGGCCGCTTGAAAAAGGATGAGATCCAAAAACAACGTCATCCGTCCGACGCTCCCGGCCAGCACAGATAATATTGATGGATTCCTCGTGGGCTAATGGGATCATTTACCTTAAGATAATGAATCCAGAGTTATTTCCTCGAGTGTTACGAGGAAATGTTAAAATGACAGACAGCCAATTTGCTGACGAAGGACAATAAACTTTCCATTTCCCGCTGGAAAAAAAAATAACTCCATCACACTTCATCACGACAGGGTGTTGGAAGTGTGCTGGTCTTTTACAGGCGACACGGGATTCATTTATTTTCCCTCTACCTTCTCCTGCCCTCAGACGGCGCCCGTGTTCCAGCTCATGCTCGTGTTTCAGCTGCCCATATTTCAAAAGGTGGTGCCACCGCTAAAGAACAGCTACTGCTTCCACCTCCGCCTTCAAATCATAATTCTCTGCTTTCCCTCTCCCTCGGCCGCGTGATGGATGGACACTCATTACATCCCACTGGCCTCGCATGAGGTAATTTTCCCGCGTCTGCAACGGATCCCTGCAATTAAATCGACAATAACAACAGCACATGGTCCGCCGATTGCGCCGCCAGGTTTGCATACATGTGTAACTCTAATCAATCATTAAACGTTTTTTTTCAAATTCGATGTTTCATACCGTCTCACAATTTAAATCTTGCTTTACGGGGCTGCAAGAAAACGTAGGTTTTCCTGCCTTGAATGTCCCACAATCTCATATTAGCTGGTTTACTCTCCTTTAAAACATCAAGCCAATCAGCCTGTTTATTTGACTAGCATATCGCTTTAATTAAATGATCAAATATTTGCCGCAGGAGTGTTCATATTGTGAATTTTGTGAGTTTTGAGTCCATTCGCGCAGATGTTTTGACTTCAAAGTATACCATTGGAACATACAGATGCTTCATGTAGTCAAATATTGGAAATTCGGATTAGCTTGTCTGCTTGTTTGCAGATGACGCTGTGATCTGTAGTGAGAGCAGGAAACAGGTTTAGGAAAATCTCAAGAGGTGGAGGTATGCTCTGGAAAGGAGATGAATGAAGGTTACTTGTGGCAAGACAGAATATATGTGTGTGGATGAGAGGAACCAGGGTGGAAAGGGGGGGCTACAGAGAGTGGAGATCAAGAAGTTAGAGGATTTCAGGTACTTGGGGTCAACAGTCCAGAGCAATGGAGAGTGTGGAAAAGAGGTGAAGAGACGGGTTCAAGTAGGTTGGAATGGGTGGAGAAAAGTGTCAGGGGAAGTGTGAGATAGACAACTATCAGCCAGAATAAAAGGAAACATGGAGGAGACAGTGGGGAGATGCTCTACAAACAGAGTGGCAGAGATTTATGTTAGACTGGTGCAGGACATGTATGCTAGCTGCGAGACAGTGGTGAGGTGTGCTGTGGGGGTACCAGAGAAGCTCAAGGTGGAGGTGGGACTATCTGCTCTAGACAGGAGAGGAATGAAGGTTGGTTGAAAGGACAGGAAGCAGAGCTGGAGGTCACAGAGATGAGGATGTTGGAGTTCTCCTTGGGAGTGACAAGAATGGATAGGATCAGGAATGAGTCCATCAGAGGAATCGCACATGTTAGATATTTTAGAGAGAAGGGGTTAATGCATTGGTAAACGGATGCTGGAATTGGAGCTGCCAGGCAGGAGGTCTAGAGGAAGACCAAAGAGAAGATTTATGGATGTGGTGAGAGAGGATCTAAAGTAAGTTGGTGTGAGAGAGAAGGACACAGAGAATAGGGTTAGATGGAGAAGGTTGATTCGCTGCGGCGACCCCAGAAGGGAAAAGCCGAAAAGGAAAAGAAGAGTTTCGCTTCTTTGCTCTTGACTCAGTCTCTTGTTCCCGCCTAGAAATCCCACGATTAACTAGATGTTCCTCCGATGGAAACGTGTTCCATGTTCAACACACAAACAAGTTTCCAACTGGTGATGGGTTTGGCGCTGGTTTAGCTCTTTGCAGCTTTCAATTATGTGAGACGGAGACTGAAGCAGGTGTGAGGCAGATTGACCCGAGTGCTTTGGCTGCTCGAGTATTTTCCACGGCAACAATGAAAAGATGCTGATTGTTTTAAACGTGTATTGTTCACTCGCATCGTGCGCACATAAATAATCGAGAAATGGCACAGAAGAATACCAAATTGGTGCCCATTTGTGGTCCGATTGGTTTCTACATCCCCTTCCTTTTTTTATCCCTCTCGAACAGAACACTGAGCCGGATTACCGGATCAAATTCCAAGTTCTCGAAAGTCACAGTGACACATTCCTTTTCTTTCCATTCCACGCGGCCTTTCCAATGTTTTCTTTTGAAATGAGCCTAGCAGCGCCGACTCACGGTCGACGGCAGCTGCGTTTCACAACGCGGTCATCGGCAGTTATTGTTTTATGATTATAGCTTGTTTGAGCACAGGCCATTTAAGCTAATGCCCGATACCGCAAATAATAAAACCGGCACAAACACAGCATAATGGTGTAAAAGATGGGTTCGGTGCAGTGACATCCAATGCAGCGCGAACCGTAATGAGCTGACACCTGCGCATCGTGCATTTCAGCTGGGGAATATTTGTCCCAGATGTCCAAACAGAACGTCTGTCTCATCATGGCAGCCATTAAAAGTACAAACTCCAAAATGATATGTGATAGACCAACATGACATCCAGCTAAGGTGGTTTTGTTTATTTTCAAGTGTTTTTGCAGGTGTTGATGGAGAGATGTAGCAACAAATGATGCGCCCGTCGGTCCATATTTTTTCGGACTTAGGTACGACTCATCCGTGAGAGAATGTCCTCCGTTGCCTACGCTTATCTGCATTCTCTCAAATTCGACTTCACGTCCAGCAATTTAAGTCACGTCGTAACTGCGGTACTTGCTGTTGTCAGACGGTTAAATAAACTCGTTCGGGTCTCGTTTATTTTTCCGAAAACTGTGCAAAGAACGCCGAGAAAAATCATCGACCCGGCTGCTAGCGCAAGCTCTCCGATGTCTCGCCACACCCACATTTCCTCTGCAAAGAAAGGGATCCGACATCTCCGTCTAGCGCAAGACAATTCCGCTCCGGGACTCAGATGCAGATTACCGACACGGTTCATTGCTCAGATTTCTGATGAGATGAATCCGAAGCAGACCTGGATGTCAAGTCATCCCTGAAATCATCGACCGCCTCTATTCCATTACATCGTTTTTTTTTTTGTTTTTTTTTTGTCGAACTATTGCAGGTGTCCAAGAAACAATAAATACACGATAAATACATAAATAAGTAAATGTCCTGCGAAGGAAATGAGGGCCATGCTGTTTCCTCCTTATCACTTTCTCATGTTTGCACACAGTTGTGGATAATGAGGTTATGAATGTCCGTGTTTTTATGGCAGGCATTGTGACCGATGCGGCCACGACTCCATCGGTGACCTCATTTGAAGCGAACATATGCTGTCGCTTGGAATCCCCCATCACGTCTCGGTTATTGCTACCTTTAAGACCCCTCTTCATTTTTTTTTTAATGACTTTTAATTACACACACTAGATCTCTGTGTGTGTGTCTGGAAAATAGATACCCAATGACAAGTTTAGTTTCTTCTACATAAACAACTTCCAGGTCAGTCACAAAGGAAAACAAGTCACTGCCATCACTGGAGATGCATTCGAATAACATTTTGAAGTCCCTGAAATGAATATCTCTGTTAGATGTCAATGCCGGCCAGAGCCTGAGCAGGAAGTCTGGCACATCCCAGATCCGCCCACTTCGGGTAAATCAAATTATACAGACGATTGTGTTACTCTTGCTCGGAATTTGACCTTCAAGGTGAAAATCCAACCACATCGGCAAAACCGTTTCAATCAAACAACAAAATACGCTATTTCCGTTTCACTTTTTTGACTTGTATTCTATTTGTTAGGGAGTTTGAGTCGACGACAAAACGGCAGTTATATCGTTCGGCGCAATCGCGGAGCGGAATGACGAAAAGACACGTTTGGGACCAGTTTGGCGGATACGACATTCCCTCTTCCCGCTTGCTCCGCGTTGCGGTCGGCGGCCGGGCAGAACTCAGAGCGACTATCAACGTATCCGTCTGCAAAAGCATGCAAGTCCTCGTAGAAACAGCTGCTTCCGCTCTTTCGATAGAAGCGGGAATTTACCTGGTAGAGCTCCGACCAATTCTGGGCGCAGCCGCACTCAGAGGGCCGCAGGTCGCAGCTCCCCCCTTTGGCTCTCACCGCCGCCAAGCGGCCGGGGCTCCTGGGGGACGTGCCGTCCGAGTGCCAGGCCGCCGTCCGAGCCCCCCTCCGGGGGAGGGTGGCCCCGCCGGGGATAGATCCGTAATGGTAACGCTGGCACGGGTGGTGATGTTGGTGATGACCGTTGGGGTACTGATGGTGCCAGTTGAAGGGGCACGGCACCTCCCCGCAGTCCCCCCGGCCCTCCAGGTCCACAAAGCAGCTCTGCTGTTTGCTCAGGTAAGCGGTCATGCTGCCGCCACGCAACGCTAACCCTCGCTCGCTTCACCACTTTAAAAGTCTCCTTGTTCCTCTTCTGTAGGTTTGCCGCTACAGTCATTAAACAAGAGACACGCTCCTGTCTGATGCGCGAGACGCTCGCTCCGGCGAAATGAATGATGAATGAAGCGAGCGGCTGGCTGCGGTAGCCGGATGGGCTCGAGTGGGTGTGTGTTTGTGACCGTGTGTGTGTGTCAGAGCTTCTGGAGTGGGGAGAACGATAAATGAGAGAGAGAGAGAGAGAGAGAGAGAGAGAGAGGGAAGGAGAGAGAGGGAAAGTGAGGAAGAGGGGGAAGGGAGGGGGTGCAGAGCAAAATGCTGGATGAGAGAGTGGGAGGGTCAGCGGAGAGCTGAGCGAGAAGCGGATGGGGTGAGAGAGGGAAAGCTGGAGATAAATGAGAGTATGATGGGATGGCAAGAAGGAGGGAGGGGAAAAGAGAGAGAAAGAGAGAGAGGGGGAATGAGAGAGATGTCTCTCCACTGGCTGCTCGCCCTCTGTCAATAAATAATTCGACTGGCAGCGCCACTTGACAGCATCGGCTACTCCAGGCAGAAACAATTGATGACCGGCGTTGCCGGGAATCAGAAACAAAGGAAGCCTGAAGTCCCTCAAACCCTCGGCCGTTGAATGACAACTCTCTCTCTCTTTCTCCCTCCAGGGAGCTGCGCTCGTCGCATGTTCTGCGTAAACAACGGGATGCAAATAATGTGGACATAATGGAGCAATAACGGCGAGGGTATCGCACGTCCCGCGCCGCCCCTTTGGCACCGCTGAGCTTTATCGCGTCTGTTGGTGCAGTTGTCGTTTCACGGCCTGAAAACCGAGCTTTCGTCCATTAGCGGGCCACAGCTGTGAGCGGTGACCAAGAAAAAATAGAAAAAGAAAAGGACGGGCTTAATTCATGCCACTGCTGAGCACCAAGCGGTAAACAAAGGAGGAGATTGGGTAACAAACACGGACGATCTTTTAGTAGCTGCGATAAAAAGCGAGAACTTCGTTGGACCGGCGACTTAACGCTAACTTTTTTTGAGCTTCCTGTGATTTCAGACTGATTAAAACAGGGTTTTGGCTCGGTGAACAGAGACGTTTCGACTTTTAAAACACGGCGAAGGCTTCGTCTCACCGCAGACACGACATTTGATTTTCTGCCTTTCTGATTTTTTTTTCCTCCCCCCGCATCTCCGGGAATTTATTCTCGGAGCGATCGAAAAGAATTGGAAAAGACAAAAGTTCAACCAATCACACACGTCGCCGATGCTCACGGCGAAAAAACCCGGAAACCCCAATCTCACAGCTGAACGACGCGGTTAAAAAGAAAAGCCCGCTAAGGCCTGCTAATTCAATCCAATCAAAAAGTGCACGTCTGCATCTCCGGCTTGCGGGACTTCTGCTCGGAAAGTAAACAGAGCCGACACGTACGGCTGCTTTTGCATCGCACGATGTGGGAGAAGGGAAAATATAACCTCTTAGTGTCAAAATGTGACGTCTAGATAGCCAGGCCGCAGCTGTCCCGCGGTTTATTGTGCGACGCTTAGTATGTGTACGGGGGTGTTATCGCCGCCCGTCCCATCTACCGGAGGTGACAGCCACAAAACGGTCAGTGATGGAGAATAATCCCTCCTCCTGAGCGAGGCGGCTAACAGAATGCCTCCGTGGAGGAGAGCCAATCGGCGGTCAGCCCGGGTGTGTGTGTGTGTGTGTGATGGGGAGTGTGTGTGGGCTGGACTGGGCACGGTCGGGTGGGTGGTCATGAATCAAACGCGCGAATCAACAACGACCTCCGAGCACGGCTCTTCTGACACTCTCGCTTCACCGTTCCACTGTTTTTTTTTTTTTTCCTCTTCACTCCTTTAGTTTCGCTTTCCTTAAGATGCGTTTGAATGATCCCACTGTAAATGAACACAACGCGACCTTTATATTCTAAATAGATTTAAGTTATCAGGGAATCGAGAACCACGTGTTATTTTGGCTTTATCTGATTCCTGACCTTTGTTGACCTTCATCTAGAATGTGTTGAAAGGCACATTGCCAGACTTTTGGGTTTCTTCTGAGTTTATTTATAACATTTGAAGCAAATTCATAAATGTATTCATTAGTTCATGTCCCACATCAACTTATTTGCTTCTATTAGAATCTATAAAACACACTCGCTCCGCTGCAAACACACACACACACACACTCTTGCAAACACATGCAGACACAGAAAAAATGCATAAGGGGGAAATAATTTGCAAAAATACAGTTATTAGCTTTCCGCTAAAAATCCACTTGGCAAATGAAAGAACACACACATTTAAGTTTGCGACCAATTCACGAGCAAATGGTTTAAGATCCTCTGTTTTCATCGAATTCTTCTCTTTGGGAACGTGAGTCCATGAACTACAAAGATGGCGGACAAAGAAGAAAGTGTTGAATGCTGTTAGTTATAGGTGGTTGTACATTTCAGTCGATGCCTGAACATCACTTTTCAAGGAGCCTAGTGTGATTAGTTTTGTATTCTGCCGCAGCGGAACACAAGAGCACTCCGAGTTCAGGTATTTTCTGAGTCCAGACTTTGTAAATAACAGTCCGAAAATCCATCTACCGCTGGTTATGTGAACAAGCGGCTTTTGATCTAAGAGGACCGTCGTGTCGAGCCAGACTCCGGTTTATTGTATCATTTATTCGGTTCATTTTGGAGCTTGAATCAACCTGTGTATTTAAATCGACAGACACAAATGAGAATTTTGTTTCCCCGGTTTTGAATCACAGCATTTAGGCTCACCTGCCATTTCTTAAAGCAGTTTCTTTTTACCCAAATATTCTCGCGTCAAGTCTGAAAGAGCAGAAAACAATTAATAATCTGCTATAGCGTCATCATTTAATATTCATGAACTTCCATTCCACTTGTCCCACGGTCGCGTAACTCCGCCATGTCATTAAGCGAGCGGACTATAAACCGCCCTGTGTGTGTGTTCCTGCATGCACGTCCGCCATTGTTTGCATTCGCGTTACATCGTCGCTCCGCTCGGATACCGTTTGACCCCCTGACTCGAACCCCGGATGAGCCCATCAAAATGTGACAGGTCATTTAGCGTGTCAGTGCCGCCTGATTGCAGCTCTCAGACCTCAGCCCTCAGCCACTAAGTCACTGGAAATGCCATCTCTCCCCCCGCGCCTCTGAGGACAAGGGTCTGGTGGCAAAGCGGAAACGTCGTTTCCCCGCTCGCACTGTGTGCTGTCGTTCCACGCGCGGACTTTATGAATCCATTACATGCATGCGTCTTGATTTATACAGAACCGGACGGTTCTTTTTTTTTTTTTTTTTTTTAAATGAAATAATGATGAAATGATTAGTTTCCATGAGGAGAGACCGTTTCCATGCGGTGCCCGGCGTGCTATGTAATGCATCCAAAAAGCCACATGGGGGCACTTGGACCTCAGCATAAAACTGACAAACCGGGTATCTGCCGTTGTAATTTCCCCTGAAGGTGAGATAAAGACCAAGTTCCAGATTTTTAGCAGCCCCCCCCCCTCCCCCCGAAAGGTATAATAAAATAAACAAATTGTATTCCTCTCTGATGTTGATGTCCTGCTCACTCCATCCACTCACTGCACCTTTAGGCTGCTCTGTATTTGCGTCCCGAGGAGCGATGCGAGATACAAAAAGGCAGAAAATTGCCCGGTGCAGTTTGGTCGGGCCGGTCGGCCGCCTCCGAGCGCGTCGGTGCGCCACTGAGTAATAAATGTGTAGCCGGGTGGTAAATCCACCCAGATGGAATTTTCTTTTTAGGTTCGAGATAGCTCTCAAAGTTATTTAAAGGTTGAACGTGATGTTCGTTGTTTTCATTTGAACGACCGGTGGTTTCGGATAATCTCCACACAGATGCAGGTGAGACAAAACACTTAAATATATAAATCGATTATTCATCATAATAATGAATAATAAAGCCACTGTATATCTATATATATATATGTGTGTCAATTTTGATCCATCTGTAAAAATCACATTTTCTCTTTTTTGCTGCATTGATTATGAATGATAGAATACAAATAAGAAGCAAAGATGTTTCATTTGACAAGCCGGGTTGATGGAAACAAAATACAAAAAGGCTTCATTTGGCTCAAAAGTCAAAAAGTCTCTCCACAAAACAGCTACCGGAGCTTCATTTATGAATTCATTCATTTATTATCTATACTGCTTATGCAGGGTCTCAGTCACGGTACCGGACATAATTTCAAAATAATCCCCTGGAAATACAGTTTCATTCTCTTAATTTTGTCTTGTTTTATGCGTCAAATGATACGTTTGCTGTTTTGGTTTTGTGCCTCGATAGTTGTTTGCTCCTTCCGATGTTGGATGAGGAAACAGCTGCTATGAGTGAATTATATCCATTTAGTTTTATGCGTGTCTGGTCCTTGTTCTGAGGAGAGGCCATGTCCTTATAACATCACGTCCAGATGTTGGTGCTCAGTTCAGACCCGGGAAAAGTCTCTTATTCTTGGTGAACCTTGGTCAGGGTCACGCTTTGTTACAATTCAGGCTGCAACTCCGGTCCATTACACGGGCAGCGCAAAGAGTTACAACATTTTTGACTTTTATATACTGAGCTTGAAATAGAAACGCCGACGTCACATTTTCACTTAAACCTTTACGTTTTGTTTTGGCCTGAAAAAGGAAGGCAAGGTGTCGAACGGGAATCGCCGCTGTGACTGTTGCACTAAAGACAATCGAATTGGTCGGTATTTCGTTTTGCTAAAATACACCAGACGAGGAAGTTCTTGGAACTACTTTTTGTCCCGTGTCTTCAGGCCCTGCATTCAAATGCCGACTTTGTTAATGGAGTTACATCATACCGAGAAGTGAGACGTGACGTACCTGGAGGTCAAACCCCGGAAACGGGTTTGGCAGAGACAAGCCTGGATCGGACAGCGCGAACATTTAACTTAACAATCACGTCGCGGTAGTCAACTCCCAAAATGCATTTAACTGATTGAAAAAACAAGATGAAATGCTTTAGACACACAGGGCCGCTTCTGGTCTTCTATTAATTCTCTTCTCAATTGCCGAAGTTTGACGCTCGGCCTCAAAAAACGAATACGACCAACAGAAAGAACTGAGGCGTTGCGATATCGTAACAACCTAATATAAACGCCCGCTGTACAACAGTGCAGCCCTTTGAATACTGCACCATCACAAACACATGGAAATATTACCACCACCATTAAACTGCTACGCATAAAGTCGAGGCAGCAGCCGAACGCATCACTAGTCATCTTTGACACTGATAATATATCAAATTTACACCTAACAATATACTTCTTCACTGAAGCGGTCGTTTTGGCAAACAGTCGTGCAGTAAAGACAAAAAAAAAAAAAAAACAGATCGGTAATTCTCATTTACTTCAGACACTAGTTTGAAATGCACCAGTCTTCTCTGTTGCTATTTCTTACTTAAGGATAATCATTTATGGGGATAATTTGGGTGTGGACAGGCTAGCGCCGCTCCATCTCAGCTCATAATACCACTTTGTGCTTCAATTGTGGACTTCATTACGATCCGTCCGTCCGGACTCGGTGGCCGCAGCCGGGTAGCCGCCGGCAAGCTCGCCGTTTCGGTCAAGACCGAAAGTGGAGCAACTCGTCACGCAGGCTCCAAAATATTAGCGCAAAACAAACTGGACGATAAGCGGTTCCACACGGCTGAGCTAAGAATATATCACTGCAAAACTTCTCTGAACCTCTTGTCTCATCCAAGACACTTTCAATTCTAATAACGCAAAGAACAGCGGAAACATTTGAAACTAGTCTTTAAAAAAATAAAAACGCCAACGGTCGTTGTGACAGATCATCATGCGGGTCAACGTGAAATATCGTCTTTTTAATGAATTCAACACATTTAAGGGTAGTTTCACCCTCACTTCGTCCTCCGAACGAAGACCGACACCTCGCATGGGCTTGTTTTTCTCAACAGCCTCTTGTCCGGTCTACTTCTAACCCTATGAATATAATGCTCGGGCATCTACGTGAAAAGCACAAACACGTTGGGGGTTAATTTCGGCGAGTGCTTGTAACTAAACGTGAAAAAAAATTCAAGCTGGGCGGAGGGGGGGGGGGGGCGTTGATGACGATTCAAAGAAGGGAAAACAATCAGCTCCCGAAATGCCTCGGCCACAATCATCTGAAGTGCGGAGGGATATTTTACGGATACTCCACGCTGCTCTGCTCTGTAGGCTAAGCTTTGCTAATTGGAAATGGCTTATCACACCGACACAACTGCGCTGCTTAGATATTTGAAGAAAAAGTATCCTGGAGGACTTTTTTTTTTTGTTGTTGTTTATTTTGTATTACCATATACATATATTGGATATATTGGAATTAGCAACGCAGATGATGCTGCTGCTGTCACAAAAGTGGAAATGTTTGGTTAATTCTATGTTATATTTAGCAAATATGTAATAAATGTATAGATAATTACAATAATCTAACGAATATATAATAAATCTGACGACAACTTGTATTCTAATCTGACTTCTTACAATAAGGGTCAGTCATAACAACAACAACAACAACAACAACTAACCCTAACCCAACAACTACAATAATAAATAGTTATAATATCAATAATAATTTGGATAATAATAATAATGATAAAATAACATTAGATGTATATGATACTACTACTCATAACAACAACTCAATAACTCATAACAACAACAACAATACTACTACTGCCACTGCTAATAATAATAAAAATAATAATAATTTCTGTAGATAAATTAAAGCCCTTTTTCAACAGTAAACAATTCAAAATAATCCAGTTACATTCACCCTTTCACATTCACCCTGAGGGCTGAGCAGCCAAACAGGCTCATCATGAGCAATTAGGGTTTTGCTTCCTCAAGGACGACCCCGACACAGGAGATCGACAAGACAAACTTCTGATTACCAGGCGGCCCCGTATTATTTCACCCAGGTTTCCTCCAAGGACAGCTTTCCTGTTTAGCTATATTTATACGTATATTTAGCCAGTGTGCAATTTTCAGTGGCCCGATGTTTAAAAGCACCGACAGTCTCTGCAACCTAAATCTAGTTTGCAGATCTAAAGCACAAGTTAGTGTCTTGCAGATTAAAATTCAACAACAAGTAAAGCAAAAAGTAGTGCAAAATTATGAATTTAGTAGTGTAGCGTGTGGTCCCGGCTGAAATCAGCAGTTCAAGGGTGGGCATTTTTAACAATACAAGTGCGCTGCAGATGTCTGAAAAGAAAATAGAGAACATCTACTATGTTTTTTTTTTTTTTTTTAACATTACTTAGAAACTGATGCAATTTCTTCATCTGGTTTCTTGTTAATGTAAGTCTGAAAACCACAACCTACCACTTACGCCATATGGAACTTTGTTGCCATGCAACCCATTAGAAATGTATGAAAGAAGTCAGAGGCCTCTGCTGGAAACACATACAGTGAAAGGAAAATAGCTAATGGATGGTTGCTCTGTTGCCTTCCCGCTGTCTTGCCTTTTGCAACGTGTTCCTTTCTGCATGTTTTGCAATCCCTCACAGACTGTTGGTCCAACTCCAGTCCGTCTAACTTCCCCGTCTGTTGCGGCTGACGGCAATTGCACGTACTCGTCCTCCCTTTCCCCTTCCGCGTATGAACAGCGCTACTTGAAAACATTAGTCTAATGCACTGATTTTTGGTGGTGCGGCTGCATTTCCATTTCACCAGAGTGAAACGTTAATGCTGCCCGTCAGCACTCCAAAGTAAATATCCCCCCATCACTGAACTCACAATGGACGACGGGGGAAATATGATAGGATAAACATGCCCAAAAACACCTCAACTTCAAAGGAGTTTTAACAGAATCACTCGAAACTCGTCTTCTTCCCTTTTCAAAGAAGATCCGACAACGCGTTTTCTCTCTCAGCTGTAGCTTTGGAACGAAAATCGGTTTCGGGGTAGGTAGCGCTTTTGTCTGGGAAACAACAATGAAGATGTTATTTCCCCAAAATTTTCGATATATATTTGTTCATATCTTCGAAAGGACGTAACCCGATCCCAGCAGTACAACAATCGCTGGATTGTGTTTTCGAGCTACGCGCTATTTCCCTTTCAAAGGTATCTTATCAGCACTCACTTGCTGCCCATCTTGCTTTTGAGTTTGCAGGAAGAAAAATAATGCTCTCGAAACATCTTTAATAAAAAACAGCATTTCCGTACAAGACCTCTGCCCTGACACCGTAACTGCCGGCTCGGTATTTGTTTGGTATTTTTGTCCATCTTCTTCTGTTTGTTTTGAGGCTGTTTTTCCCGACCGGGCTTGTGGTGAAAGAGTCTTTATGAGCGGGAACACTCGCTTAAAATCAAAACTCCCACTCTGATACCTTATCGTGAAATATTCTACGACGGACGGGGCCGCCTTGAAGGAAAGGCGCGCTCGAAAACGTGTGATTGGGGCAATCTGAAACGGGGTTATCGATACGTTGCGACCCGGTGATCTCTGACCTGCGATTCGTTTTCGGAGCCGCACTGTCTCTTCTTCAGTTTCTCCGTCAGGGTCTGTTTCCACTTGCAGACGGTAACAAGCGAGGGCCACTTCACCGGGTTCAAATTGAGATTGAGCCCAACGTTGAGGCTTCCCAGATCCGGGGCCCAGCCCCGCAAAACGTCCATGGAGAGTCTCTTCTTGAGGGTCCCCAGGCCCTCGGAGCGCGGGGGGGACAGGAGGTTCGGGACACTCCCCCCGTGGACCGGGTACCCTAGGGATGAGTTGTTCATGCTGTCCCAGCGTCGTTTCCCCATGAAGGTCATCCTGGAGCCGGTTCGGTGGACTCAGGTGTATCCCGGAGGTGACCGATCGGGCCGGGCGGCTTCTACAAGAACCCGGGCATCTCGTTTCGTTTAATTTCCGATTGCCGGATGAATGAAAAACTCAGTAATTCTTCAAAATCCTGTCAAATGCGGGGTAATCCTTCAAGCGGCGGTATCTCTGGGTAGAAGTTTGGACCGAAAACAACGTCCATGAGTTGTACCGGTCTGGATGGGAGGCTGTGCACTGGACTCGCAGCCACTCTTTACAGCTGTGTTTTGATGGAACACAGTACATTCTTTACATAGCACTTTGGAACAATGGATGGAGCTGTCGAGGACAGATGGTCCCTATCGCTCTAGGGGGGGTGTAGGCCAGGGGAAACACTTGCGACACATACTCAATATATCTGATTGGGTGAGAGCTGCAGTGGCTGGGCCACAGACGTGGATCCAATTGGATTAGGCAGAGGAGAGTGCTGGGCACTGGACCCCACTGATATAAACCACATTGAGGCATAATTAATGCCTCAGGGAAGACAGCTCTGTCAGGAAGCCAAAACTAGATTAGAGACAGATCAATGGAAAACGTCAGGAAAAGAGGCGGAGTTAAAGCGGCCCATGTCACAAATAAACAATCGTCCGTTTGCGGGCGACGCAAAAACGAGGAGGGAAATAATGGAAATAACTTCTCGGCCACCGGACCAGCAGGTGAAGATTATCCCGGGCTAAACGCTGCCTTCGGGATAATTGGAAATTCTCAGAATTTAATAGTTTTAACCTTTTGCCTCTCACCGTTTTGCGATTGGACCAATCAGAGTCGGGAGATTTGGCCGGGGAAGAGAGCGAAAAAAAAAAGGATAGCAGACTCATCTACTTGTCTGTCTCTTCCTATTTTTTTCCTTTTCGCACTTTGTGTTTCCTGTCTCTTTCATTTGCACGTTAGGCAGTAACCTCTAGCAACCCGGGACTTTCTCCCTCCCACGCAGTGTCCTCCTTGGTTTTTCACTGCCTGTCTACCAGTGGATGTGGCTGCGGGAAGCTGTAAGGAGGATGGAACATCTCGAGCCCCAGGCTTCCACTGCCCGGAAGCTGCGACGCTCTTTGCTTCAGCACTGGGCGACCGCCGGATTAGACTCGCCTGGCGGGTCACAAATAACAACTTGGAGGAACGCGCGGGGAAAAAAAAAAAAAAAAAAGGTACCGGGTGAGCCGAATCTGGTCCGAGCAGATACGCGGAGGGTCTCAAACATATCGAAACGTGTCAAAAGAGAAGCCCCCGTCACACTTTTCCACATTACTACGTCACTCAGTTCTCCGGCAACACTCAACACCGGCCCTCTCAAAAGCCCACTCGCCTATCAAGCAGCTGGAGTGCACATCCATTATCGTAAGGAGCTGTTTCCCACGCAAAACATGGCTGTTTTGCCACCCCGAGCACGAGTGTAAAAGCAGAGAGGGAATAAAAAGCAGGGGGGGAAGAGAGAGAGAGGAAGATGCACGTTTTAGTACAGCAGGGCAATCCGTGAGGATAGAAGTGGAGGAGAGAAGCAAGGGAGCAACGAAAGGAGATAAGGAAAAAAAAAAAGAGGCGGCTTGTGACCGTACATTTCCATCGCGGTGCGACGGTGACAAACATCCGTCACCGACACCCCTGAATGTTACCGATGTCAATCTAAACAAAGGAAGCCAGCTAATGTGGAGCATTAGATAATAGGAAACCACTCGGTGAGAACTCAGCCGCCGCAAGATAGAGTGTTTTTTTTTTGGATACGAAAACACAATCACCACTTTAATTTAGAATTTCATCCATGTTTCCGCTCGATAGCAAGAAGCTGCTTACCGGGCTAAAACGAAAGATATCATCGGTTTCTCGCTTCGCAAAGTCACTTCTGCAATTCTAATTGTGTTTAGGGGTGGCAGGTGAGGCAAGGCGCATTGTTCCCACCTTCAGAAACGACGGCTTCTCTGTGTTTGCATACGTTGAGTCAAATTTGTCCCCCGGATTTTAATGGGAAGTCAGCGAATCCCGGAGCGTTACTTAAAAGAAGTCGCCTAATGAGTCATTAATCGTCACGATTCATCATCGTGCTCGTTGACCGGTTTCGTCCGATGGATGGAGATCATTGCGGAGCTACATGCGCTACAGTATGCTATTTGCGTCACGTCAAGACCTCATCCGCACTCAGAGGAATTAAAACTGTCGTCGCGTGCTTCCATGTGGCCAAAAGACTTTCCATTCATATCCGCAAACTGCTGCTACTCTGCAAGTCTTGCGTAATCCCATAGGATATTGCGGGTGCAGATGATTCCTAGAAAGAATGGGATGTGGGCAGGACAGCTCCCATGCTAGATTGTCATTTATGGCCGGGCAGTATTTATGGCACACGTAATCATGATAAACGATGCTGTTGGGGAATTATATGGGAAATCTTTACTTAAAAAAAAAAAAAAAAAAAAAAATTCAAAGCGACTCAATGTGATGGTACAACGCAGTTGCTAATCCTAGACCAGTGCTGATTGGCTGGAACTAAATGAACTCCAGATATTAAACCTCGGTTGGAGCTGCAAAGAACTAAAACACCTTCTGCTCTGCTGTTTTGACCAAGCAACGACTACCAGCCCGATTTCTACACCGGAACGTGATTCATAGTTATTATAGAAAATGCCAATTATAGTCATTTGAACTTTAAACAGCGTGACATGTAAATGGCCTGTTTCTTCCTGAACAGTCATTGTTGTGAGACTCCGGCCTCCATTTCAAATCTGGGCTCGGTTTGCAATTATATCCTGATGCCAGACAGTGATTCGACAGTAGCCGGGCCGCGGCGATCCAGGCCTTTGAAATGAAGCGTGGTTTGCTGTGGACAGCTGTAGAGACAGATTAATTTGGGTGTTTGGGGAGCGAGCTACTGTTTGATGTTGAGAGCCAGGTAGCTCTTGATACCTCTCACTTTCGCTGTGATAAAGTGACGGGGACAAAGGAAATACTATTGTGGCTTGTGTTCGAACAAAAACAGCACTAAAACGCGTCCGCGGGGACTGAAGCCGAGCGATCGCGATTGCGCGTCTCCGACCGAAATCCAACCGCCGACATTATTTGTGATTTATGTAGGAATGGACCACAGAGGGTGAAGCAGCCGTTTTTATTTCACTTCGCGTGCAGCGGGATTCTGTTTGGCATTCTGTTTGGTATCCCGGGCGTCGTCATTTTTCTTAGCTCGCCATGACCCGAAAGGACAGAAACTAGCAAGGATTATGTTAAATCCCGCCGTGCTGATCTTCCTACGAATTACAGATTACGTTTTTTTTAAAGTCCTTATACAACCGCAATACGTGTTAAAAATTCAATAGTGAATAACCGGCGATGGTGAACAAGAAACAGGAAATAATCAGCCAACAGCGGATCTTTGATTTAACTGTCTTGTTTGCGAAGCCTTTTTGAAGGGTATTTTTTTACTTCTTTAAAAAAAGTTTGCATTTTCGCTTTCCATTAGAATCTTATTCGCTTGTCGTTCCATAAATTTAATAGAATCCTTTTTTTTTTTTTTGCGCGCTTTCAGTCGTCCGAGGAACGATGCTGTTCTTTCAAATTACAAATTACCCGGACAAGCAAATATTTTCATGAAAATATCCAAACGCAAGGCCACGTTTGAATCTGAGGCGTACGTCACATAACGCACTCCAGAGCTCACAGAGCTGCTTCCTCAGAAGATGATATTTGAAAACACGGCGGCGGATGATTACCAATGGCATCAGAAGTGTGTTCCTTGAATGAGAGAGAGAGAGAAAACAACGCTGAAGTAGGGCAAGTCAATGCGCAAAATTAAAAAATAAGAAAACCTGCCTAAAAACTCTCCTGAAGACTTAGGTCCAATAACAGCAAAGCAGACCTGACCTTAATTTGATGATCAAGGACAATCTGTCTTAAATATCAGCGATAGTACTGAGGATGAACCGGGTGCTTTAAATTAAAATACAGGACTGGTATATTTAACTGGGTGTCATAAATCCATTTGTACTGCCGGTACTATATATGGACTGGCCTTTTTATCGCGAATGTTAAATATTCCGGCGCATGAAATCACCAGACCATCCCGAGTTAATGGACGTCTCGAAATTTCGATCAAACCGAACGCGATCACAACATTGTTAAAATCCAAACGCGGCTGCCGTGTAAACGTAAAACTCTCTCGGTCCCTCCAACACGTGCAGGACGCGGGAGGAGCGAGGGATTTTCGGATTTTCAGCGAAGAAAAAGTAATCGGTGCTCCAAGTAAGACTGTCTGTCGTTTCGCCAAATGCCATTTATTCGTTTTAAACGATCTCTCAGCCTACAGGGTGAAATTTGACCGAAGGTTCCCCGTCCCGGATGTCTCTCCCTTCGCTCTTATTCTAAACGTACGACGTGGAGACGATCGCCGTACGGCATCCATTTTAAACCATCTAATCTTAACACGTATTCAGTTGGAAATGATGCTACTTACGGGATTAAACGTTTGCAAACACTAGCTTTTGAATGATCTAACAAACGCTGTGAGACAGACAGAGATAACCTCCGCTCATCCCTTTAATAACCAATGAGACTGCTGGAGCGGCAGCTGAATGTTGCACTTTTACCGAGACGCTATTTAGGGACCGTGAAACTCTAAATATCATCGTTGAAAAATTGTGGTTGAAAAAGACAGAAGAAATGCGAAATATCACAGAGGTTCCTCTTTTGCAATATTCAATTATTGCGATTTTATTCTACATTTTGCAATGCAAATCATCGTCTTACGTCACATCGCCTGAGCTATATCCCTTCTTGCCGGGCGAATCCTATTCTTTGCCGTCCCCCGTCGACTGAAGAGCAACCACTTCTCTCCTCCCATTGACCGAATTAATGACATCTTTGGACCGTTTCTAAATGCGGCTTCTCGTTTCTCACCCGTCTTGCCGTGACGTCAGCCCTTTTGTAACCAAAATAATGGAACTACATAATAATTACGCGGCGAGTGTCTGTGAAAGTCCATGTCTACGGCAGATTGATATCAGGAGGAGTTGCATGGTGGCGAGAAATTAGGTTACTACTTCTCCACACGCTCTCCGAAGGATGCGGGTTTAACAAGTCCATTTTGTGGATTCCCTCCCGGCAGCAGAATAAATGTCTGAGTCGGAAATATGTTTCTTTAAATAATTTCAGTTGGGAGGAAATTAAACAGGCTATTTCTTTGTCAAGTTGACACATGGGTACAATTTAGATGTGGCGCGGACGAGAGCAGGTCCACTGATTGAATTTTTTTTTTTTTCCAAATTTGATTTCAGGCTTGTTCCGTTACAGGTGTATTACAAGCATTGTGCGGGAGCTTGTGTTTCCTTTTTCATAAAGGAGGAAAAAGGAAAGTAAAAGAAAGGATGTATTAATATGAGGCTGAGTATCAGGCACCGGCGCTGATAGCCGACGTGAGATTACGCCGGTCTTGTTTAGCCGGTCTCATTTGTCTGAACTTGAACAGCAGGACTTACAATCAATATTGTTTTCAGCGGCGGCTCCTATTTTCTCCGGTGTCAAGAAGGACATTTCTGTTCCTTTAAAAAGGAAGAATATTTCACCGCACGCTCTTTTATGACCGCGATAAATCAATGACATCGATTTCGCCGAGACATGATGAGCCGAATGTACTTTACGGCTTGAAAATACCATATGCGCTGCGCGTCTACCAGGAACCAACAACAAAGGTGGGATCTGCAAAATAAAATGATTTATAAAAAAAGTTTCTCTAAAGTATCACAAGTGACATGCGGCCCCAATTAGTTGCTTTCCAACCGCTGGCCGCTTCTTTCAGTGCCTTGAGCATGGACACAAAAACACACACACACACAATTGCACGTTGTTACCGCCTCCGCCCAACAGAACCAGATCGCTAACATTTTGCACCGTGTCCATTAGTGCACTCGGATAATGTCGCACATGAAGTCCTTGCTTTTATCAAATGTATAAACTCATTATATTTTTCGTACGTAGCATCACACCGGGGTGCGGAGTTTCTCGGAAACCCCTCGTTGCACACAAAGTTCTTTAAAAAAATGTAGTTCCGTTGCATCCCCGTTCTCAAACGCGCGGTCTCGACGCACAAAATCCATACGGCCCTCATTTACCTGTCGGTTACATACAATCGCCCGACATCAGTCCTCTATCTTTCTCCTCTATCAGTCCTCCCGGAACCCACCTGCACACAGAAACACAAACATTGGTTGCCAGGCAGCGGGCTGCCTTTCTGTCGACGTGGATGCGGCCTTGGCGTGCACACTGCGGGAGGGTCATGGATGATACGCACGAGCAGGAGCAGAAGCGGTAAGACGGACGTCGAAATTACCGGCGAGGTGAGAACGGAGGCCAAAAAAACGGGTTTTCGGACGCGGGTAAAACTCAAGAGAACGAGAAGCTTCACTTCTGCTGTTCCTCAATCTGGATAGTCGAGTTAGGTGGAGAAAAAGACGACGGCGGCGTCGGAGGACGTCCCGGTTGTGGCGGCGCGAGAGTAAATGAATATCTCCGTTTATCCATCCTCTGCAGAGCCGGGGAAACTCCAATCTTTCCCTTGGCAGAAACACCGAATGTGGTGCATTAAGAGTTGCGGCTAAAAATCCCAAAGCTCACAGGAGTGATAAACAACGCTCACTTCTGAGCACCGCGTTGAACTTTGACAAAATCTGCCGAAAATCAATTAAGCGCGACCGCTTTATCTTCGTAAGGTAATGGCCCTCGGTCCGTACCGTGTTGGAAAGCAGCAATTAAATGTGAAACATGAAAGATGGTATTGGGCTCGGACCTCCAGAGGCTGCACGGCTCAATATGACTCACGACGCAAAATAAAGACTTTCTAATACCATTTTTCCTTCCCACACCTGTATTTGTACATCGAGTAAAACTCCGATAGCGGCTTATTATCAATATTTATAGAAATGCAGCTGTGATCAAATGACGGCATCTTTGGTCACTGAAAAATATCTGTTGGCTCAATCTCAATTAAATAATGCATGTTCATAAGAAAGATTACTTTTCAGATGAACTTTTAAATAAGGTATTTACGGTTGATTAGATAAAGACTCATTACATAAATAATAATAACTAACGTAAAATCCAATCCAAATGGCAGGACTGAATTAAATAAGAAATATAAAAGGATCCTGACCATTTTTCAATACTTAACTTTGTACTTTTAAGTTATCGTCGAAAAAAACCCTCTTAACTCAAGTCAAAGCGAGAGATTAAACAAAAAGCACAAAAGTAAACAAAATGAGAAAGAAACAGATGTGAGTTCGCTTTACGTACGAGTAAAAGCAAAGGTCATCCAAACCTGTAATCATTTCCAATATCCAAACGTGATTCTTATTTCACTCTGTTTTTTTTTTTTTTTCTGTCAGGGAAATTTTGATTTGATGCCAGTGTTAAATAAAAGGTCAGTGAGTCAGCTAAATATCCACATTCAATTAAGGAAAAAAATAAAAGTGTCTCGGACAGACGCCCGCGGCCCTGCCCCGGGTGCGGGGGAGGAGGAGGAGGAGCGGTGTGTGTGTGTGTGTGTGTGTGTGTGTGTGTGATTCATTGCTCATTTCTGTATTTACATGGATTTGTATCCAGGGGATTCGCGTCTCCGGAAGACGAATACAAACAGCAACAATGGTGAGGAGGAGGGAGGCATAAACCCGAAATTGAATGAGCCGTCTCGTCTCCCTTCCCTCCCTCCATCCATCCATCCCCCCCGACGTCTCTTTAGTAGATTCGCAGTTGAGCTTGTCTGTCACAGCAACTCCTGCGGGACAGTTTGCTTAAGAGCGAGCGGCGTCCGCAATGTCAAAACTTGCCGCGCCGACGGCGGGGAGCGGGGGGCTGAGATAATCCGCCGTTTCCCTCGTGACTTGATATGAGTGATCTGCGCAGCCGGGGGTGTCGGAGGGGGTCAGAAGATGTAGATGCGGCTGTGCGGGTGGAAGGTGGTGGGTGGGGAAGGAGGGGAAGAAGGGGGGCGGGGGGGGTCACGTCCCCTCGCCGCTCATTCTTCGTCTTAAATGAGCCAGAAAAGATGCGATTTGAGCAAAGTCAACTAATTAGCCCGCAAAGTCGAATCACCGGCGCGGACGCCGGAACTATTAATCAACAGGTGAAGGGGCGGGAGGCATCCTGCGCACGATTGAGACAAACCGGACGGTGACAAGATCACGGTCTGCAGCACACCGGCATCTTCCGGACACGTCGCCGACGAACGCGCGTCTTCGCCCCCGTTGTGTCAAAGTAAACCGGTAAAACCGTTAACTTACCTTGTCCTTCAGCATCTTAGCTTTCCGGCTGTTCTGCACAAGTCGTCTCCCTAGCTTTTTGGCGTACCATATAGAGGCGAACATAGCGGCAGATGAAATACGAGCGGTCTCTGTTCTGCGGTGATAGCCCACACAGCTTTAACTGCTGTCCATCTGGACCGGGTGCTCCTTATCAGCGGACTGTAGCGCACAGGCGAGAGCAGAGGGAGGGAGGAGGGAGGACAGACGGAGTGATGCTGAGGGAGGGAGAGCATCTGCACAGTCGAATCGGGTCCTCCGTTAGCCACAAAAGCGAAGGAGAGAGAGAGAGAGAGAGAGAGAGGGAGGAGAGAGGAGGAGGAGAGGAGGAGGGGGGACGGACTGCCTGCCTCCCACGTGAAAAGGAACAGAAACCTGCTAAGAGGTTGCTTGCGAAGGTGACAGGAGGAACACTCAGCCGCTGCAAGCCGACGGGAAACACCGCGAGAAATAAGTTAACCCTTATTAACCATCGACGCTAATCCGACGCGTTGTCGTGATAGCGCTAACTTTTGCAGGACCGGATAAAGCAACGTGGGGAAATCGCGATTGTTTGGGTGAAATGAAGAATTTTGCTTACAAAGGATCTGATTTTAACGCTTTGATAAATATGAAGTGTGAATATTCACTGCTCAAGAAAAGAAAGGGAACACTAAAATAACACATCCTCGATCTGAATGAATGAAATATTATTATTCAGTACTTTGTTCTTTACATAGTTGAATTTGCTGACAGCAAAATCACACAAAAATTATCAATGGAAATTCATTTTATCAACCCATGGAGGTCTGGATTTGGAGTAACACTCCAAATAAAAGTGGAAAAACACACTCCGAGCTGATCCAACGTTGCTGTAACGTCCTTAAAACAAGTCAAAATGAATCAGTGTTGCTTCCTAAGTGGACAGTTTGATTTCACACATTTCAGTGGGATTGACTAACATTGTGTTGTTTAAGTGATCCCTTTATTTTTTTTGAGCAGTTTTTTTCAGTATCACAGTTCTGTAGCGCCTTACGGCACCTTACAATATGTTTAGTCCTAAATAGTATTCCTGATGTTTATATCCAGCATCAAACTGGGGTGAATCACAAAGATGGTAGGAAGGTTGTGAGATTAGATTTCCGGCCTCTGCTTTCGTCCGCTTCTGATCTCCACACACACTCATTCCGTGTACCTGTGTGTGTGTTTTACGTGCATCGCCGCTATTACACTTCAGGTCCTCCTTGTTGAAAGGAATCATTGATCCTGAAGGGAGCAACCGGGGGGGGAAAGAGAAAAGAAAAAAGAAAAAAAAAATCCAAACAAAAACCCCAGCGTGGAAACACATCCTGTACTTCAAACAAAAAACCCAGAATGGTTTCGGGTTCCATAATCTCATCCGTTGTTTGGAGATTTCGCTTTTTGTGCAGATGTTCATACAGATTAGTCGGGACAAATCTCCGACTATCCGTAATACACTTGATATCACGGCAAGTCAGAGCGGCATCCATCAAAAAATAAAAATAAATAAATAAAAACTCTAATAAACCATTGTAGGATTTAATAGAGGAAGGAAAAAAAAAACGAGTAAACAAATGTGGGCAGTTGGAAAAAAAAAAAAAAAAAAAAAAAATTCAGCTCCGGAGAGGCAGGTGAGGGACGAACTGGCGGTTGCAAATGTTCGGAGTTAAAACGGTTATCTTTGCTCCAGGTGCCGACATCACTCCTTATCATGAGCCGTATTAACATCGTCGCCCCATGCGGCGCCTCCCGCCCTCCCCCATCTATCAACCCTTGAACCCAACGCAGTCCGCATTTCACTTCTGGGCTTCAATTCAAACCTTTTTTTTTTTTTTTTTTTTAATCAATTGCTTGACTCGCTTTGCATTCTAATAATTCCGCGAGGCAAACATCACGGAACCGGAAAAACGTCCGGTCCCTCCTACGTCGCTGGTTTGACAGCGGATCCCGGACCGACCCCCTCAAATAACACGGCTGCCCTTCTATCATTAAAGAGTGAGCGCGCCGCTGACTAATTGCCAGGAAAGATGAAACCACACAGCTGAACAATGATAAACAGCGGGGCGGAGAGGATGACGCGCTGCTGTTTCTCTCCGCTCCGTCGGCCTCAGTCTGGTTCGTCCCAGAACGCCGCAACAGCCTATTTGATGATTGAGATGATAACATTTAGTACACACATTGTCTTTTCTGTCTAAATGTCACAGCGTGATTACATTTTTTTTTTTTTTTGGCAGCTTACTGGTTTGTATTTAATTGAAAGAAAGTAAAAATGGGTTGGAGTCCAACCCTCACCCTTGTTGTGTAGCCGAGTTATAAATCCATTACCGAGCTTCGTTCCTCCGCGCCCTCAGGCCAGCTTTAAACTTTCTGTATATTCAGCTTTTCAGTAACTTCCGGAGCCTTCAGCCGAACGATTACGTGAAGTACTTTGTCTTTTTTTTTTTTTTTCTTCTTTTTTTGTACACATTTGGAGAGTTTTTCATCAAACTCGTGCGAGAGGCTGCCGTTTTTAGGAAGCTTTCGTAACCTTGAGCGAGATAAGAATGATCTTTCTGGGTTTGGCATTTTCCAATATCACGCTTGCATCATCAATCTGTATTTCCATATCGTACGATATGCCGATGATATTAACTATGAGCTGGAGAGTTTAAAAAATGACTTTTTAATATCATTTAATTTTTCTACATAATGCTATTGCAGCTTATTGTGGCCGTTTTTTTTTTTAAATTTTTTTTTTTACAGAAAAAAAATCCCTAAATGGCAACACCATTCTAAATATACCCAATTCTCTGCATTATAAAGCTGAGGACTCGAGCTAACGTGTGAATCATAAGACGAAGGTGATGAGAGGTGAGCAAATCAATCCCATTTGTCCATATTTGTAAAATGGTCTTTCCCTGACAACAGTATTTTTCTGCCAGAAGAACTGATGAAAAACCAAAAGCATCTGAACATGTTCGATATTGAGGTTTGGCCTCATTGAATGGTTTTAAGAGGATGCCGGAGAACGTAGATGTAGATGTTCACTTGGATTTATGGGGTATTAATCAGGTTATTTTTGTTGATTTGATATTTTTATAGTATTTCCGGCTGCTGCCTTTCCAGGTCAGAAGGTTTTTCAATCTCAGTGTGGTTTTCCACGTCGTATAAAGGTTGAATAAAACAATAAAAAAAATATCAAAATGAATGGTAAATTCTCTGCATTTTGTTTCAAAGAGCCCAAAGAGCCCTGACATCTCATTGGTAGTTGGTAACTGAAAGGATGAATAACAAAATTAAGTGTCGGTCCATCTGGATCCAGTACGACTTTCAACCGTCTCGTATGCTTGGATACGGTTTGCCGAAATTTCATGATAACACGTAACACATGGCACGGTTTGCCTTGCAAATGATTCAGTGATGAAAGAAAATTCAAGATGTGAGCACACACACACACACACACACACACACACACACACACATATATATATATATTCTAAGGGCAGCTTTTCAATCAAACAACGGTGGTAATTATTAATATGTAAAAAGGGATGGTAACTTCAGAGCCTGCTGCGGAAAGCTCGTTACGGTTGACATTTACAAGGCAAAATGAGCAAAAAAAAAACTTTTTTAGGCCATATTAATTATTACCCTTCCGCTGCACGGCTGATTATTAATGATGAATCTGGAGACGCTCTTATGGGGTTAATTTTGTAGTCAAAACCGCAGCATGCTGTCGCTGCTTCGCAAATGAGAGATGAAGTTAAATACGACAATCACAGCGAGCAATCAAAGCCTGCTGGCACATCTGTTGGACTGATGGAGGGAGGAAGAACAGTCACTGAGCTTATGTGTGCCAAAAACTAAATGCAGCCAAAGTGGTTCGGGACATTTTGTTTTATTTTAGTGATGTAGAAAATCCAGGACATTGAGAACATAAGTATTACTATACCGGGGCTGCCAGATCTCCTTGTTGTTCTGAATGCTTTTCTTTTTCTTTCTCTCCCGCCATGCATGAAGGTAATAGAGAGTCAGGTTGCCGCTGAATATCAAATTTCTTCAAGTGGAATTTGGTCTTGATGATGGTGCTACAGCAACTTTTTAAAAATTTCAAAAAAGGTTGCCCACACACACACACACACACACATACACACAGAAACATGCTAAAACTCTGTCCCCATCTCTGAAATGTAACCCCAGCTGAGCAGAAAGCTTTTCTTCAGACTTGCCCTTGGGTGGTTGAGACTGCGATATTGGGTCCTGAGTGAGGCAGGATCAACATTCTAAAACCCTTGCAGGCTTCGGGAATACAAATTAATAATTCCCTTTGGGCTCCGTATATATTGTTATTATCATTAGAAAAAGTGTCATTTCTGAGTTTTAAAGCAATTGATGAAAACCTGTCATTGATATGTTGAAGTTTCTGGTTATTTTCCCAGCGTTTTCCCACGTGCATGATAATTCCCGCCGCTGCAGATTTTTTACATTTTATTTATTACTTTGAGCTGTAGTGGTTCTAATCCAAGTCAATTTACACACCTGTAACTAAAGCACATAAACAGCGGATTCGGTGCTGAGCTCGTGCAAAATCTTTACAACGGCGCGCGGCGGGGAGATGACAACAATGGAGCGAGAGATGCAGATCACCGATATGGGATTATCATTTATCCAAGGCGGGGTTTTCTATTGCTGTTTTCACAAATCTGCAGGAAGCCGAGCCAAATCTGACCACAAGCCAAGCCGAAGCATAAGGGGATTTTGAAATGTGTTGAGATTATTTTGTTTTTCTTTATTCCAAAACAAAAGTCAGACAATTTGCAAACTACGTGAGTTGCGTATCACTGGCACGCTGGCGCTACGATACGAGGAAATACCGGTCGATCGTATGACATTAAAAAAAGAAATAGACGTCAGCATCCATCCAGCCATCCTGTCACTTGATTGATATACAGGGCAGCCCGACTTTTAATGTTTTTCTGACACTGAAGTCACCGCACGAGCAGAAACAACGACGCAAAGTGCAGCAAAACTAACAAGCTAGTCAGCAGGTTACCTCCAATTTTTAGTCCTCGTTTTTTTTCTCTTAAACTTGAGAAAGGGTATAAAATGAGTGGGGGAGCCGGACCAGGTAAGTAGACGAAAACGTATCCCTCTCATATCGAATGGGAGGACTTTTTTTTTTTTTATCCAGCATGACATTTTCGAGGTGCGTTCGCCTCATCTGCCGGTCTACCGTGGCAATACCGAAGAAGGGTATTGCGGAGCGGCATTTTCGGACCGTTGGTGGAAAATACGACATGAACGTCACGGTGAATAAGACCGTCTGTAAGCAGCTACTGTCCGGACTCTGCATCCCTGGCTGATTCAATTCAGTGCGAGTCATCAGAGTGAACTTGGGTAATGACAGAAAAAAAATTACATAATTATTTTGTGTGGCGCAATATTGGCTCATGCGGTTATGCAAGATACATCAACATACCTTATACATATAAAAATGTTTTTGATTTCTGACTACACGATGGGATTGGCCCAGATGCACGATTGGCTTTATTAATTCGAAATAAATTACAGCTTTACACTGTTCACACCTCCAACAGACAACAGACCTCAACAAGAACATGATGTATGTCTCGGAGCCTCCGAGGACCAGATAGACACCTGGACGGTCCGAACGGAGATATTTCCCTGCACAGAAGACGTGATTATGATGGATTTTCTGCCGAGATGCGATCACGTCACGACGTATAAATCACGGAGACACGGCATTTAAAACTGCAATCCAAAGCTCATCTCCAGCCCGCAGATATGCTCTCATTCAAAGCAACCCAGACTGGCAGATCTGAGACGGAGCCAAGAAATATTGTAGCTTACCAGACGATCTCATCAATTTCCAACACTCTGCAACCGGCGAGATTGGATATTAAGAGGGGAGGGGGCTTGATACCAAAAATGACAAAAACACACCTGCCTTCATTAAGCCATCTGTAGGCCACTGGAGGTAATCTTGCATTTTCACATGCAACGCGGCGGGTGTATTCGCGGCGATGCCTAAACACTGGACATTATATTCCGGTTTTGCAAATAACCATCTTTAAATTCTACCTCCTGATCTTTTAAAACACCGTAAATATAAGTCAGTGCATGTAGTTAAACCTTAAGAGCCATTCAGGTGCTGGCACGGATCCCCGCCGTTCGCCTCCTCTGCTCCTGCACAACTTCATCCGAGGGGGAAACACTGTTTTCAGCGCGAGCGGTGAAATTCAGCCGGCGAATGGAAACGCCGGTTCAGATGAACAATAATGTGTCTCCGAAAGTCCAATTTTCACTCTCCGGTAGCCTGTGTTTTGCTCCCCTCTGAGTCCCCGAGGGAAATATCTGGCTCTAAATGCTAATCACACAGAGATGCCTCTGACACGATACCTTGTCATTTGAGACATGATTATTAAATATGTAATTGTATATTATAAACCGCATGAATCTAACAATGCTTAGTGTCTGTGAAACAAATCGTATTGCCGCTTCAAACGACACGAGCGGAATGGCTGAATATTTGTAGCGGTGTGTGTTTCTTTCATTTCCATCTGGTGGAGTGTTTGCACGCGCCTACTACTGAAAGCTCGGCATGTCAAGGTTAGTTTGTCCAGAACGGCTGGATCCTCACTAAGAGCGGTGGATTGTGATAGCTTGTCAGCCTTGCTCGGAGGAGGCCCTCGGCCATCTGGAGCGGAGGGTCCCGGTGTCCCCGGGGTCGTACTCAAGTTAGAATCAGGAAGGTACGCAAGTTTCTGCACATGTGTGTGTGTGTGTGTGTGTGTGTAAAAGACAATGGGTTGGAAGACCGGGGGTGAACTCAGTAGGGATGAAGTTCATCTAATCAAACCACCCTTGTCTTAATCAAAGATGTCAACCGACCGCATTTGCATTCTCCTATCTCTGACCAAACATTTGCAAGTTGAAATTCCCATTAACTAATGAGGGCCGTTTGAGGCAGCCGGAAACTGAGTAATGATGTTCTACTATTTTTCAGACAGCATCCTATGAATCTTAGGGAAACTCTAATAAGAGAGGCACCGCAGAGCACAACCAAAATGATATCATTTCTTAAAAAAAAAAACAAACAACAAAAAAAAAGATTTTCTAAAACTATTTACACGCACTTCTCAGAAAGGTTTGGACTACATGAAGCGTGCAGTCGTCTTTTCCCCGCCGAGCGTATCACACGCTTCTTTCAAACCTTTGTGCAGACCTCAGTTTTGTCTGATTCAGATTTTCTTTCTTTTTTTAACTATTCCTGTCATGAAAGGAATAGGTACGGGATAAAACGTGCACGGCTAAAAAGAAAGAAAAGGAAGAGGTGAAGTATTTCCCTTTCATTTAATAGCTGTAATTTTAAAATGGTAGTGGCAACACGACACGTGGCGTTTCATTTACACTAGATATTTTTCATTCTGATAACAAAAATCAGAATATTAAAAAATTAGCATAATATGAATGAAGAAGTTCAGGTTACAGCAAAAAGCTTGTGGCGCAAAAAAAAAGCGTAAAATCAACTTGAAAACTCGATGACTTTATCTCAAACACATGATTACGGAAAACCAATTGGTGTCCACTGATAGAGTGCTTTCACAGCTTGCCGATTCAATGTGCTTTCCACAGGTGTGTATCCACCACACACACACACACACACACACACACACACACACACACACACACACACACACACACACACACACACACACACACACACACACACACACCGATGGCTGCAGAGCTGCCACGCGAGGCGCCAATCGTGCAGCAACTCTGTGAAATTAGCTACGTAAAGCGGCCGGGCAATTTCAAGTTGCCCTGCTCTGTGAAAAAAGTTAAGAAAAAACAAACAAACCATAATATCTTAGCGTGTTAAGGTGCAGCACTGCTTTGTGTCGAGAACCATCACGTCGTCTCTGCTGGTTTATTAGACTAGAATTAAATGGAATATCTCAGACTGAGCGGGAAAATAAACAGTTTTGATCAGCGGCTGATTTACCGAGGCGTCTTCATTCTGAGAATAATCACGGTGTCTTTCTGTATTCAAATGGACTGCTGCCATTGTTAGATCATAAAAACAACCCCGCTGCTAATCTGACTTTTGACCTTTGAGTGTTAAAAGCTGGAAAATGGAAATTCTGAGGTGCTAAGAGAAGGGATGTGAGAGAGAGAGAGGTTCTTTATATTTTTATCGAAGGCTTATTCTTCTTTTCCAGCGGTGGGGCTGCGGCAAATCAGCCTGTCAGGGGGAATAATACAGCCGCATTCTTACTTGAGTCTAAAGAATAATGATGTCAATTACACACTTCTACCTGATATTTTAGCAAAAATACAGATACGGGTCTCTAGTAGAGCCGGCTCTTTACTGACAAATGGCCCGAATATCACGACGACGACCCGTAGCAGGCCGAAATTTGTTGTTTTGCCAGTGACGTGCAGCCAGGGGAGGCAGGAGAGGCTGTGCCTCACTTGGCAAACTTGTAAAGAAAAAATGTAAAATTTAAAAAAAAAAAAAAGGTAACATTGATCAGTGATTTGCACAAACAGGCATTTTTCAGTTAACTCCATTAGTTTTAGATTGTTTTTTTCATTCCAAATCACTGGATTTTCACATTTACTGTTCAAATACTGAGACGTGTAGTGAGGCTGTGGACTGATGAGCCTCGACTGTTGAGCCAAGATCGTATTGCTGTCTCTCTGTATGTCGCTATTAAACTTTTGCTATATGAACTACATTTCCAATGTACAGTGTTGTTTTGTCAGCAACTGTATATGGGTTATTAGTTTCTTGTCACTCTATTTAAATCATTGTTTAGTTCTGGTTGTGTATCTTTCACCCTCACTATTCCTTTATGTTGCCTATGGTCATCCCAGATGTTGTTGTTGGTGTTGGAGTCTGCTGTCTATTTACAGTGGGGCAAAAAAGTAAGACGAGAGAGGCCTGTAATTTATATTATAGGTACACTTCGACTATGAGAGACAGAACGCGAAAAAGAAAATCCAGAAAATCCAGAAAATCACATTGTCTGATTTTTAAAGAATTCATTTGCATCATCTTTTTAAGTGGGAAAACTTGCACAATTGGTGGCTGACTAAATACTTTTTTACCCCATTGTATCTACTGTCAATTTATTCATGGATTTTTTTTTTGTCTTGCTATCTCCTGTCTTCTGCCTTTCTATTCAAACTCATATAAATTTCCTTTTTTTGACATTATAACTGTTAAGCTGCTGTGACAAAGGAATTTCCTCTACGGGTATCAATAAAATTTGTTCTCCATCATAAAACGGCTGCGAAAAGCCACTAAGTGAGGCACGCAGCTCTCCTGCCTCATGGTAGGGGGCGCTGGTGATTCCAGGGAGTCTTCTTGCGACTCCGGCTTATTCGGTGAAAAAGCTACTCTGTAGGGTTCATATATTTGTAAATCCGATTGCGATGAAATCAGAACCTCACCGCACATAAGCGTGAGTCGCTTTGGATAAAAGCGTCTGCCAAATAACTGTAATGTAATATAATGTAAAACGCAACATCACTGCTGATTGTGCAGCATCTCTTGCATGTCTATGCTTGTGTGTGTGTACATGACTGTAAAAAGCGAGGGCTGATCTCACAGATGGATAGATGAAGAGAGATGGGGGAGAACCCAGGAGAGGTGAAAGACAGAATTTGACCTGAGAAAACCACATGCTCGTGAGTGTAAAGCTGTTTTGAGGAAAGCTTGATTTTCCGACTGCCGTCTACCTTTTGCACCCAGAGTGAAATGAAATAATAGGCAGACGGCCAGATGTTATGAGCGAGTAAAAAGGACAGCCAATTACAGCCTAATTAACAATGCGTCTTGAATGCAGTCAAAGTCCTGCAGGCTTCCCGGCCGGGGCGGCAGCCCCCCCGCTACCACCGTTCCCTGACTCCGTGCCAGGAGGGGAAACATGTAGCCACTGTAAATCTAAGGAAGTGATTCCATCAGCATTTCATTCAATGTCACGTTGCCACGGAGCAGAGGACTCCTCTTCAAACTTTAGTCTAGCCAAAAAGATGGGCTTGTTGATAGTGTGACGGGTGCCTTTCTAAAACCCAAGGTAATGGGGGTTGGAATGAAGTCGTCTCCATGGTAAAACTTCCCAACCTGCACATTAAGGCGAGCGCTGAGACAGCTTGGAGACAGTGGTGCTTAATCAGTCTGAGAGACTCTGGCCCTCTGCAATACTAATGAAGCTACTCACTCAAATTTTTATAGAAGACAACAAGCGCTAGGTTCTGATGATCCGTGTGACCTTACAAGGACGTCGGCGTTCACGGCTGCGGCGGAACTCCGTATTCAAAGATCGCTTATGTGCGTCAAACCTCCCGACAAAACGCCAGTCGTTGCGGTGAAAAGGACATGGCGCTGTCGGGTTTTAGATTATGTAGTGCGGCTGAAACCCTGTTCATTATTTTTAATCTGAAATGTTGATCTTGCATTGTGTCTTGTTCTTTCCCCCCCTGAGCTCGGTCTTCATCAGCCTCCTGTCTCTTTTCTCCTTCAACCCGACCGGGCGAGTCGGACGGCAACCCACTCACAACATGGTTCTGCTTGAGTTTTTTTTGGGTATTTTTTTATCCATTCCAAGGGACTTGTTCTTCAGCACGGTCACCAAATGCTTGCTCATGGTGCACAGTTAGAACTGATAATACTTTCAGGCTTTGCTGACTGGACTTGCTCCGTATGAAATCTGTCACTTCAGTGACTTTACTTTGGAGTTGCCTTCCTGAAACTGATTTGTCCCCACCCAGACAACATCAATTATACACACACAAACACACACACACACACACACAAATGCAGAGAAATATACACACAGCAGGTTAAAATGAGGAAAATAAATATATATATTATGTGTGTGTGTATATATATAGATATATGTATATCTATATATATACACAATATACACACACACACACATATGTATATGTGTATATATACACATACACGCAGAGTACATATACACGTATATATGTGTGTGTGTGTGTTTGTCAGTGTATATATATATATATATATATATATATACATATACATATATATACACACACACACGTATATGTATATCTGCACATATACACACACACATATATGTATATGTGTATATATACACACACACATATATATATATATATATGTACTGTCATATATATACGTGTGTGTGTGTGTGTGCTTGTGTGTGCGTATGTACTGCCTTCCATTGCCCTGTACTTGTACATGTGTAATGAAAGTTTGAGTCCAACCCAATACCTATACACAAAATCCAATACCTACACACAAATTTATATATATATGTATATATATATATATATATATATATATATATATATACACATATATATGTATAAAATGTATTTATTTTTCTTATTTTAACCTGCTGTGTGTATATTTCTCTGCATTTAACCCATCACAGATGAACCATGAGCAGTTGGCAGCCACTGAGCAGTGCCAGCGGTTTGGTTCGGGGTTCAGTGTCTTTGCAGGAATCCAACCAGGAATGTTTGGTGACCATTAATACATAATTCTTGCTTTGCATAACAATAGAAATGTATTTGAAAAGGTTTTTAGACAGTGAGGATTATTAATCCGACCCAATCCGCTGCACAAAAATAATCTCATATATTATATTATTATGTAGCATTGTGTCGCTCCATGCGTGAACCCCACCAGCAGGGAAATGTTTAAACACCATGTTCAACATTCAGAGAAAATATTGACTTGAGAAATTGCCATTGACTTGCCGGATGATGTAATATTGACCTTCTTTTATTTTTTGGCTGATAGAATGTTAGGAAGTTTAACTCTTTCACAATTATTTGGAACAGTTATGAGATTGCTGTGACACACTCAGCAGTCTGACAATGAAGTATTGGTTTTGTTGCCATAGAGAAGCACAACCTTGACATTATGGTTTGCAGTCTAATTGAGATCGAGGTCTGGTAATGTTTCATGCATTATATCTTAATACTGTTTTCGAAAAAATTATCTGAAAAGGAAAGAAGTGTATGTCAACTCAATTACGCATATGTTAAAAACAAAGTGTGACGTGCAATCACGAGTGTTCAAGACTCCACTGCAGATTCATTTATACATTTATTAAAGGTTCATGGCGACACTTTTAGAAAATAATATTTAATCAGGACTGCGATAGAATACATATAATCAACTGTTTGATCATTATGTTGTCACAATGACTGAAAATACTGCTACGAAATCAAAATGTGATCGGTCATAGAGTTCATTTCAATTGTCCAAAAAACACCCTGCTTTCAGCACTGCTGGACTTGCAGAATATTTTCAAAGTTAATACGTTTCTTTCTTTAAGTAAGTTCTTTAGATGTGCTTCTGTTTATATTATTATTTGTAGATATTGCCCTAATGGTTGAAATCACATCAGAGGTCGCGGGCGTATACAGGACTGTCTCAGAAAATTAGAATATTGTGATAAAGTTCTTTATCTTCTGTAATGCAATTCAAAAATAAAACTTACTTTTCATGATATTGTAATATTTTGAGATAGGATTTTTGAGTTTTCTCAAGTGGTAAGCCATAATCAGCAATATCAAAATAATAAAAGGCTTGCAAAATTTCAGTTGATTTGTAATGAATCCAGAATGTATGACATTTTTGTTTTTGTAATTGCATTATAGAAGATAAAGAACTTTATCACAATATACTAATTTTCTGAGGCAGTCCTGTAGTGGCTTTTGGTTTTCTGGTTCAGTCCGAAAATTTTCATCCGATCTGATGGCCTTATCGGATATTTCCCCGATATTTGCACCTCTATCATGGATAATTACCGTGGCTTAATGTAGATCGTAGGCTTCTTTATTTCTTCTATTTCTTATTTTATGGGACTGGATCATGAGGACAGTGTTAGCAGACTTCAATTTTGTCAACGCAGTGCATTCCTCTGTGATGAACCTCAGTTTGATCAGGGTTAAAAACCATTGATCACTGCAGTTCTTCCCTGGTGCCGGCAGTTAATATGAGTAATGTGATCTACTACTGAGAGTATGTCAGCCATCTTATTTGGAAATACACCCAGTGCCGCAGCAACTCCATCTCATTTCCTCACTCAGAGACTAACTATCACAGGAGGTTTTAAACCTTTTTTTTTTCTCATCACTTCAGGTCCCAAAAAATGTAGAAAACTAGCCAGGATAAACATGTTCACTGAATTTGTAGAAAACTAAGCGCATATGTACTGGAATAAGAAACTACAACAAGTTGTTGGATCAAGAGGAATATTAGGTGCTTACTCATTGGTAAAGATAAATAATTTAGTACCAGCCAACAGCTGAATAAACTGTGCGATTGGGTTGTTTTGATCCTTTAAGTTCAGGGCTGAATCAGAAAAGCCTAAATGTTCAATTCAAGACAGTTTAATGGCATCCCAGCCTACATCCAACAAAATGATAATTCAAATAAATGCTTCTCCCAGACTCATACATTGTTGAAATCATAATCTGGGACCACGGTAACCATGACGCAACTGCCAACATTTGTCGCGGTCCAAGTTTGGTCCCCTCGGGTCTGTGACAAACGCCACAGGTTAATAGATAGAGCGTACCTGCAGAGTCTGTCTTCTCTGATGAGACGGAGGATGCGTGCGGTGAAAGGTGTTCACATGCATGTAATTACGGAGCGGCGGGTCACAGGTCACTTAACATTCATCTATTGTATCTGCAAACCTCTGGGCATCACTTAGAGGAAATGAATGAAAAATAAAGTGCTTCAAGTGTCTGTGACACAGGGCCTTCCCACAATGACGACGGAAATAACTATGTTCATGGGAATTGTCTGTATCTCTGCATCTAATTTTATATAAGTAGTTCTTCAAACAGCTGTTCCAGAAACACTCGACTACTTTAAAAGCAGAGGGTCAGTAAACCCTTGAAGCTGAAACCTCATAGAATAGAAAGACTCGGTCCTTTGAATTCATTCAACTGCATTTTTCATGGAACAGGGGGCTGTCCAGATTCCTAACACCCTACATTCAGTCATGAAATTAATAATAAAAACAATAGTAGTAGTAATAATAATACAACCTTATTTTTGATTTACATTTTTTGTAAAATTGTCATATAGTTAACAGTTGTTGAGCAGTATGCTTTCCAAATAAATAGATCAAGACCAACACAAAGTACACAAATAATAATAATATACTATATATATATATATATATATATATATATATATATATATATATATATATATGAAATAGTAAAAATTGAAATAATGATAATAATAGTTATAGCAGGGCAGTAATCGTAATATTAATAATACGACAACTTTATTTTTTATTTAAATTTTTCGCAAAATAGTCATATAGTTAACAGTTGTTGAGCAGCATGCTTTCCAAATAAATAGATGAAGACTAACTCAAAGGACACAAATAATAATAGTAAATAATATATAAATAATAATATCATATTTAATAATAATGATAATACAAGTAATAGCAGGGCAGTAATTGTAATAATAACAAATGTAATAAGTACACAAATAATAATAGTATATTATATATATATATATATGATTTCTGCATACATTTCAATAATAATAATAAAAATAAATAATAGTAATAATAATAATCGTAATAAATAGTAATAATAATATTGGTAGTTACAGTAAATAGCAATAATAATGATGATAATAATGATTAATAACAACAATAAAAGCAATAATAATAATAACAATACAACTTCATTTACGTTTTTTGTAAAATAGCCATATAGTTAAGTTATTGAGCAGCATGCTTTCCAAATAAACTGATCAAGACAAAAGCAAAGGACACAAATAATGATAGTATATAATATATAAATAATATTTATATTATTATTATTATTATCATTAAATCTAATAATAATAATAAAAGTAATAGCAGGGAAGTAATTGTAATAATAATAATCATAATAATGATAATAATAATAACAATACAACTTTGTTTTTCATTTACTTAGTTTGTAAAATAGTCTCACAGTTAACATTTGTTGAGAAACATGCTTTCCAAATAAACTGAGCAAGACTAACACAAAGTACACAATTGTTCAAGATAATGTTGAAAATCTGCAATAATAGAGGCTACCCAAAGGGCCATCTTTTAACAGCTCGGTCCGGCGCTCCAATACTGTCTCTCAATAGCATTTTTCCCTGGACCCTCCCTGCCTAGAGAAACCCACACCCTGAAAATCCACATCCCCACTTTGTAGCCGAGGCTTCCTTCATGCTCAGGCTAACATCTGTGATGTCGCGGGACTAATTGAGCCCCAGAGGACATGATGGAACTATTTTCACATGCTGCGCAGTAAATGGACTTGGACATATTAAATCGCTGGAGTGCCCATTTGACATGTGTGGCTGCAGCTGCTTCTTGGTTAAACGGGGCGGGACATTTGGTCAGCCTTTCGACAAAGTTTTCATTACATCCGTATGTAATCTTTTCACCGCTTGACACTCACATCATAGTTCGGAGAACTTGTCGGTGTAATCGTCTTAATGTCATGAAGCTGCTCTCTGCGGCTCGATATCAGAGAGAATTGGCAGATTCTAAAGGATTTAATATGTCCTGACCGATCATGATATAGGAGTTCTCCCATTTGCGACCCCGACGTAATGTTTAGTAATAACAAGTAATGAATCTGATGCAAAATCTGCAATGTCAGGTGATGCTGAGAGAACGGCAGCTTGACGATGCCTGGCGAGACGTGACGATGACATTAATTTCACAGTCACACTCATTACCTAATCGCTTGAGCCCCGCGGCGATCGATCGATCTGTTTTTTTTTTTTTTAGTCAAGATCCCGCCGTCTCATGGAACGAAGCTGAAAAGAATCGGCCGATCTATTCAGGTTTGACGGGAACGAGTCGGGTCACAGATTTCTTTCTTTGATTCTGACAATAACAATACTTTATTCTACAATACTTATTCATCCTGCTTATTTTTGTTTATTTTGGTCATTGCCATTGTCACGGTTTATATTCCTATCCTCGTTGTTGTTGTTTTGCTCGTTCTTTTTCACCCTTGCGGTTTGTTTTTTTTCAATTCTTTTGTCCATTCTCATCCTTGATGATGTTGTTGTTGTTCTCTCCGCCGTCTATTTATTTTCTGTATGTCTTTTGCCATCTTCTAATTGTCTTTTAATTGTCTCTCTATTTATGTTTGTATTCATATTTATCAATACTATGATTGTTATGCTGCTGTGACAAAAGAATTCCCCCTATGGGGATCAATAAAGTTTATCTTATCATGTGCATAAACCCTTAACATGTAATTAATTGATTGTTCTGCGCTAGATATAGACTACTCAGTTTATCTTATCTTACTATTTGACTTGTTATATGGGAAGAATTATTGAGAATGCACTGTAAGTAGTTGGATTACACGGGTGGATGCTTTTAGGAGTCAACAGTATCATTTGTGGAGTGATATCTTATTTATTTCTTGTTTTAGGATTTCCTAGACAAGGAATTCAAACTTATTTCAAACCCCTAATCAAACCCTTATTCACCATTTTTTTGCACACAATTTTTCTTTGCAACAGATTAACTACCTTTTTCAAAATCTTCTTATCATGGCAACTGGACTTGAATTTCTTGACTTGAAGACATTTTTCCCCTCATCCCAGAGGCTTCTTCAGTTCGGATGAGAGGTGAAACGTCTTCAAGTGAAGAAATCCAACTTCCGGTTGCCACGACAAGAAGATTTCGACAAGATTTCGCCCCGAACCGGACGGCTGAGAGCCTCCGCGGACTTGTACTACCCCTCCGCTAATAAGTCTGCATTGTCGCATGGCGACAAAAATCCGGGAAATGAACCCTTAAAGGCCTGTAAAATATTAATTCAGGTCAAGAGTGATTAATTTGAAGCATTACCTGCCTGTCAGTTTGGTACAAATGCAGGCTTCTGAAGAAAAGAAATGTATTTTTTGAACGTTGAATGAATAAAAAGGGTCAGCACACATCCACGCCGGGGCGCAGCCTTCAGCAACAGTCAAGCTCCATCTCCTGATTCGAGAGGCAACAACAGCACTCTGCGAGTACTAATGGCAGTATCTGTTTAATGGATTTCCATTTCCCTTTTTCTCTTTTCAAGAGTTGACCTCTTTAAAATGCTGCCCCGTTCTTTCCAAGATGTCCTCCTATGGCAACGATACGAACCGTTCAACGCACACTATATCCGGCTTGCTCTTCGTCGCTCTTATATCTGTCCTCGCTTCTTCATCCCACCCCAAAAAAAAAAATCCAACTTTTTTCAAGGGGGGAGAGTGCTCAAAATTGACCTCTCAGAGTAAATGAATTTTTGGATCCCATATGGTTTCTGAGTGCGGCGGCAAGCGCGGTGATGGCTGGATGGGCCTTTGGAGTCATTGCAGTGCATTATGTTCAATCTCGGTCTGATGGCGACTCTACTTGTGGCCGCGCCATCGAGCAGAGAAGGTCGGCTACACGTTGCAGGGTATTCGGACTTGGTGTGTTTCCTCCGTGTGCAAAAAACAGGAAGGAATTTTGGACAGAGGCAAAAATTAAAAAAAGCCACCGCAATGGAATGCGTTCACTTGAGATATTTCGTATTTAATTCATGTCCCGAGCATTTTTCTCTCATCTTTAATGCACTCTTTTAACGGTTACATGGCTATGTCTGCTTCACTGCCGGTATTAGGGTTTGTTATGCATGTCTCTCTTATTCCCCAAAAGTCTGACCCCAAAAGTCCGACCATCTCCCTGCAGCAGTTAGCTCGGTGCTTTGCCATTCGGTCATTAAAAGTCAACAGCGAAAGATTAACATCTATTATAAAACAGAGTGGCGGCCAGGGTAAGAAAAAAAAAAAAAAAAACAGTGAGCAAAGCGGTACTGGTCTTTTTGCCTCCAGCATCGCTGCACTTCAAGGTCTTAAGCACAGTATTAGACACTTTTACACTGTCCACCTCTTTTTCTGTAACCGTAACCTGTGAAGCATGGCGGCCACCCACCCAAAGTTTGGTTACTGCAGGTTTTTTTTTTTTTTTCCAATCAAAAAGAAAGGTTTTCTTTTCTGCGGATACCCACAGCTAGAAGGAGTTTTGGTTCCCAGAGCAGCGAGTACAGTCCGGGAGTGCTCTAATTGCGATGGGACGACCCCTGTTATGATTTTCTGCCATATAAATAAAATTAACTTGACTTTTATGCAGTTCTAGGGTTGCACCAAAGGTAAATCTGTGGTCTGTGCCAAGATTTCAAAAGGTTTTTGAGGGTTTTATCGGCCTCTTGCATCATCCTTCAGGATAACCGACAGCCTTGTTCCCCTCTGCCCGATAATACGTGGTACGAGACAACTGGACAACTGGATCGTTGTCCGTCCACAAAGGGGATGTCAAAATGAGAAATAAAATCTCTACGATCGCCAGACAACCAGACAGCTTCTCTGACCCAATTAAAGAGAGTGAAAAGTGCCGTTTTATGAACTGTGAAATGAATATTCATGCATATGCTAAGATGAATAGTTTTCCATGCGGTCGATAATTTAGTCTAAGTATAGCTTCTTAATCCAAACCCATGTCCTTCTCCGCCGGTTTTTGGACTGTAAATCTGGGAGCTGGTCTTTGATTAGCAAGTTTTCCATTGCTGTAATGAAAAGTGCCTTACCCCTTAATATCTCCCGACTATAATTCAAACCAGCATTTGCAGAGCCAAGGCAAACTCTATTACGAGCCAATAAAAATATGATGTAAAAGGTTTAAAAAGCTCAGCTAATGCAAGGTACCAGCGGCCCGACAAATCAGGTTTAGGAAGCATGTAACTTGTTTTACCTTTTTTTTAAGAAAAAAAAAAAAACATACTGAGCTGGGAGCTCAATGTTTTACTGCATATTGTGTTAACGTCTAGTTTGAAAACAAGTTAGACCCCGACTCTTTAGTTGTTGTGGGCCGTTTACGGCTACAACGTCTTAGTACGGATGCAGAAATATGTCCACGCCTACAAAGACTGACTAATCGATTGATTTCCTCAGTGTTTGCACGCCAGAGGCCATTTTTTCCTGAAGTGAAAACAGGAAAACGGCAACGGAAGGTTCTGCACATCTAGACCGATCTAGACCCGAAACACAATCCGTGTAGAAAAACACGGCAGTCCGATCAAACTAATAATGTACCGTTTTATGACTAAACCCGACATCGTGTCATATGTATATAGCGTATATCATGTCTCTGCCAATGACAATATTTTTCTTCTTATGAGCAATTGGTAATTGGCATCGAAAATACTTCCCAACAATCCACTTTCACATGTTACGTGTCAGATGATAAGCCAAAGAAGACATGGGTCCAGATATGCGGCACAAGAGGGGCAACAAAACATGGAAAATGATTAATTAAAATCGAAATGTAGCACGATAAGGCAACAACAACAACAACCCTTCAAATAACCAGGTAGCTGTGCTTTGGTATCGGCTCATCTGGGAAAGCCTTGGTTACTCTGCGTTGCCGGTCTTTCCTGAAAAGCGCGGCGAGAGCGGATGTCTATGAAGCCTCGTCCGACACAACTAAGGTTGGAATATTAATGCTCTTTAGATGTGGATTTGATTGTCAAATACTCATTCCGCTTACAAAAGGCAAGTTTAGTGGTTATTATACGCCTTGAATACCGCGGTGGTTTAAAATCCAATCTTGGCTTATCTTTCGTCCTCATGAGGCAATCAAAGCCTCTGACTGAGTGGATAAGAAGATTGGAGGGGAATTATAAACAAATGACTGCTGCCCCAACCTCCATGAAATGGTTATTTATGATTTACAAATATTACCCTCTTTGATTGATAGCGAAGTAATTGCTGCCAAAAAAAAAAAAAAAAAGGTATGTATTTTTTACAAGCCAATATATCCACGGCAAGAGCCCGGGATTGATAAGCAATGCAGCGGTTTGAATCAATAATGTCTTTCCCAAGTCACTTTCCAATCTGTAGTGCTTGATTTGGCCGGTGAGGAGGGGCAACAAAGACAAACCATAATTCTTACCTCCCTGCTGCCTTTACAATTACACAGGCTGTATTAAAGCAATTTTTCATTCAAAGTCCCAAGGCTGGGAGGAAATAGGCTGCGCGCAGGCTCTGCGGTCCTGTATAGGCTCGTCCCTCTTGATCAGCTTCTTGTGTACTCACATTAAGGACTGAGTCAGAGGCCCTCCTCCCAGCAACCCACCAGGAAATTAGACCCGGAGAGAGCCGGGCGTGAGAACGGAGAGGGGTAAACAATTTAATGCATTGTACATTATGTACAAGTTTATTACCACTGATTTATCTCTTAATTATTTTATTCATTACTAAACTGATTAAATGGAAACCGTGTTCACAAATAATCATCTCGGACAAAAGGTGATCTATAGGTCAAAGATGAAAGTGTTTCTATTTTCCCCCCGATAGAAGACACGAAAACACGTATCATGCAATATCGTCACCCTCTTACAATAATCGCAGAGTCATTTTTTTCTGATTTTTCAGGAAACACAAGAAATTGAACCATTTGACACACTTTTGACATAGGCAATTTCTACTAAAGGGGTAGAATGGCACAATCTGTTTAACTGAGGATGTAGGCAATTTTGCCAGAGGTGGTCAGCATCATGAGGAGATGATTAGGGAAAAAAAAAAATTTTTGTAAAAAAAATGACTCAGGCGATTCATTTAATTGGGTGACGATATGGGTATGTCGTGCTCGCCCTGCGTTCCTCAGCCTGTAAGCCACCACGTAAAGATAACGGTAAAATTTTTTCTGGATCCATCAAGCAGGCCACCTCTGATCTTAGATACATGCTCAAACCACGGGTGATGTTAAACACCTTTAAAAGGCATTATTTGCCAGGGTCCCGAGGTCACAGAGGAAAAGTGTGTACCAAAACTTTGTTTTAATACTCAGCAAACCCCAACATGTCACATTTTCACTTCAGTTCCAAAGTCTGTTAAACAATCTGTTTTTCCCCGAACGGAGGGCCGTCTGAAGTGAAGTTCCTCTTTTGACACCAATTAAAAAGAATTAAAATGAGATCCAAATTGATTTGTTGAAATAGACAGAAAAATAGACCGGCTGCAAAGTTTTCACCGAACACCGGTATGACAAACACGAGGAGGAGAGAAGCCTCTGAGCCACGGGCTTGTCTGAGAACCTATGGAACAAAATATGCCTTCAACTTAGCAAGAGGTTCTGGAATAGTAATTCTAGTTTTGCCAGCAAAATATTCTTAAAGTACACAATATCCGCATAATTACGTTTAGCATTGATGTGAGACCCCCGGTTGCATTTTGCGCCATTTTGCAATGGTGCATTCCTGCTTTACGTTTATTTTACACAAAGTCATTCTACCGATATCGTGCATCGTATTCACATCAACGTCTCCCGTGTTGATATTAACAGCCTATTTCGTTCCGGGGTTTACCCTCGGTCAAGGCTCGCGAAAAACTACTAACTAGTATTTCGTTATACTGGTGACGCTAATATCAGCAGCTGAGGCAAGAACAAGGACATTCGCTTTAGTTTCCAATGGGCGAAGCGTATCGTGCTTGATTTGACAAAACTGCAAAGCGGATTCTCATCTGTGACTGCGAACAGACGTTTAAGCTGAAATAAAGACTGATTAGTGATACCCTTTTAATCAGCGGGCGAGGAAGACCCAAATTAATTCCTACCAAGTTTCCACGTGAGAACCATAGATTCGATGAGTAGTAACAGGAGGGAGAGATTCTAACGTTGCAGGTAGAGTCCGTGCTTGTTTTGGGGAATTTGCCGATCAATACTTGCTATTTATTATGAATTTACTTGAAAATTGTTCCAATTCTTTCTGTATCACCTGACTGAATGAGAGCCTGTGATTGGTTAATTTTGCTTGGGCCAAGGTTTTCAGATCAGAAGATACATGAGTGCATTTCATGCTAGCAATGGCTGATATAGTAAAATATCGATATTATAAAAAAAGAATAAAAAAAAGATTCTTATGGAGAAAACATGCACAGCTTGCGTTGCTAAAATGTGACCATGAGGCTAACCTTGGAAGATAACACAACAATATAAAAGCACCCTATTCATTCTGGAGACTGGTATTTTGCACCTATATTACATTAAATATATTTTTCGGCATAAAGCTTTGCTAATGATTATGTTTAATCAATCAAAAATTGCAATCGGAGAAGGTACAGATTGGTAAAATAGCACGTACAATACGATTGTATTTTGTTGCAATTCAGAAAATGGTTGGCTCTTCATCACAAGACCATTATAGGAACGACACAAAAGTTCATTGACAGAGAAGGCGAAACAGCAGATTGTAAGGAAAAAAACAAAACAAAACACCACAACAAGCACATGGGAATAGATGACAAGCAAATGGGTGACAAACACACATGGGGATTCTTTAACAAAGTGCAGGTAGGATTAAAGAAAAGTGCAGTAACTACGAAAAGGAGAGAAAGACTGTTTCTTCAGGCAACGGACTGAAAACAATACCACAATAGAGTCCATGCACTACCAACGGGACATCAATCTTCTGGGTACAAGGACCCAATAAAATAAGGAAGGAGTTTGAGTAATAACAAGGAGACATGGAGGGGGGGAGGGTGGGGGCTGCTCCCCCTAGAGGTGAAATCAAAAGAAAATAAAACCAAACTTGCCATGTAGTTTGCTGAGGTCACACCTGGGTATGCAAGATCAAAACGGGTAACCAGTGCAGGCTGCAGGTAAAGAACGAAAGACAACATCACCAGCCAGTATGTTTAAAAAGAGAGAGTGAAAGAGAAAGAGAGAGAGAGAGAGAGGATCCGAATATATCAGGGTAAAACAGGCATTTGTAATAGATTACCCAGTCATGTTTTGAGTGGGAGTGGGGGTGGGTGGGTGTGTGATTAAAGCAGTTAAGATTGGATGAGGATGAGGGGGGTGGATCACTTCGGCGCCCTGCATTCTTTCTTTCACTTTGGATGAGCCCACAGCGGGGGGACGCTGCCATCTCAGATAGACTGTAAACATTATCAAAGTCATTAACCATCCAGTCTGCACTATACAGATACACGCCATTTTTTAACCGCGAAAAAACAAGTGTGATTTCTGATAGTGAACAGATTTATCCGTGTTCTCAACCCCCTCGATAAACAGAGCAAATGTTGGCTGAAGCACCCCGACTTGTCAAAGCTCCAACGCCAACATCCACCAGCATGTCATATCGCTCAAAAATTTGCAAAGGCACCATCCGCACCTGTCTATCCACACACACACACACACACACACACACACACATTCTGTGAATCCTGGCCTGAGAGCAAGTCAGCATCGGGAGTGCTCAGGCTCATCGATGGTGGAGCGCAGTGCAGAGTTGGAGTAGGTGGAATGGATTATTAGCCAGAGGATTTGGGTCTGGTCCTGATATGGACAATTAAATCAGCTCCTCTCGTTTCCTTTAAGAGCAAAAAAATGTGCCTGGCTGAGAGCGATTTGGCTGGCAGATTATCATTGGATAATTATTAAGCTCTACACGGACCACAATGAATGGATACTTTATATCCGTGTCATGGATTTGATGTGGTCTGCGCCCCGATGAATTTAGTTATTTCCATTCAATTATAATGTGTTGCAGCCGGCCTAATTCAACATGTGCTCCCCCTACAAGGTACAAGCTGTTCACGGTGAAGTGGCAAGTCACTGTTTCAAGCAGCATTCACATATATATATATATATATATATATGTAGACACATACATAGATACAAAATATAACAATTATAAATGTATATATATATTAATATACATATATATCCATGGATGGATGGATCGTTGGATATATATATGTATACATAAATATATTTGTCATATTTTGTGTGTGTATGTGTGTACATATATACATGTATATACACATATACATATATACATATAGACACACATGAGGGCACACACCCACACAGATATATACATATATATATATGTATATATACACATACGTACATACATACAAAATATAACAATTATATATATGTATATATAAACCTACAAAATTTTAAGTATATATATATATATATACACATGCAAAGTATAAAAAAATATATATATATATCCATGGATGGATGGGTCGTTGGATATACATATAAATAAATATATTTGTTATATATTGTGTGTTTATGTGTGCACATAGATATATACACACACATACATATATTGGTCATTTTTTGTGTGTGCATGTGTGTACATATATACATGTATGCAATATATAGAAATATACAATCACACACATGCAAACACACACACACATATATATATATATATATATATATATACACAGACACAAAATATTATAAATATTTTTATATATGTATATATATCCATGGATGGATGGTTTGATATATACAGTATGTAGAGAGAGAGAGAGAGAGAGAGATAGATATACTTGTTATTTTTTGTGTGTTTGTGTGCATATTTACACACATATATACATATACATATACATACACACACACACACACACATACATACATACATGTGTACATACACAGTGACTGATACTGTGTCTCAGAGGAATCCAAATCCAGTGAGCAGCAGCTGGGTCCTTTTTGTGTGGATTTTGCAGGAATCGAAGTCAAATTTAGACTTTGAAATACCTATAATGAATCTATATTTATATCAGGAAACGAGAGGTAACAATAACACTGTGGTAGCACTAAGATAACCTTCATCACAGCAAAAGCTGTAACTGCCGCAAGCTATTTTACACACTTGCCTGAGCTTACATTGCATTTGATTGATAGTTCACCAAATATTTATTTAAGTGTGATGGAATGAAGCCCGTCCGTCCGTCCATCCATCCATCCATCCATCCATCCATCCATCCATCCATCCATCCATCCATCCATACATCCATCATTTGCATAGGCCTCATATGTGGCCCACCCCCCGAAATAGCAGAGCGCTAGCCAAGCCCTGTGTTGGACCGGAAATATTGCCCTCTCTGCCGCCACATGGTGAGTTGAGTCACAGTAGCAATCGCCAAAATAGCTCACAGACAAAATGAAGATTGCAAACAAAGATTTCATTACTGCCTCCAGTTAGCGCTGTGTGACAGAGAGTCAGCTGTCACGGTCGGTCCGATGACCTCACAACGCCAACAGATATTGACATGGAGAGGAAGTGGATGCGACAAAGCTACGGCTTCCAAAGGCCCTGTCAACATTTCAGAGGAGCAGCGGGTTCCCGAAGTGGGACCGGGGACCCCTAAGGTGTTGCTGCACATTTTGGCCCCGAGTGAATCGTGAGATGATTTTCCAACATCAAACAAAAATGATCCAAAAAAAAAAAATAGCTAATAGCATCATTCATGAAGCGTAGAATAAGGCTCTCCAATTTTATTCACCAATGCTCTCCGAAACTTCGGTGCCCGGTTCCATGCACTGATAACGGCGACGTCTCAGTCTTGACAGGCTGTCCACGTTTCTTCCACTCATGAGTGGAATTTGTATTTGCACGTCTTCAAGAAGCTCATAAAAAAATAGCTAAAAAAGCAAGAGACTTCCCATGAGATGGTTCAACGTCTCAATATATTCAAAATCTCTGGGTGATTATCAGCATCACGTACGTTTCTGCATTTTAAGTGATACGAAAAAGAAATGACTACGTGTGCTAAATTGCGTTCAATCCAGATCAATGATATTTGTTCAGAACGCTAGACTTTGAGTCTTTTTTAAATCTGTCTGTTGGTGTTATTGTTTATATTCCTCTTAAATAAGATGAGTCACTAAGTTTTCAGAAACTTTGGTTTTAAACTTTTCACTGATGGTGTCGACAGTGTCCTCTTGGAGTGTCCTCCTTTTTTTTTTTGCAGACGCCGCTAACTTACACTTTGGCCGCTCGATAACTTCTTCACTTTGGGCCCATTCAGCAGGGTGACTGTCTGATCGGAGATGAAGTGGTCGTTCCGACGTGATGAATCCGAGACTGACGTGGACGGAGACGAAGAGCGCGAGGCCGCCACGCCGTTCGTTTGTGCGGCGCCATTGTCCTGTCTGAGGCCGTAAATGACTGTCTCGGGATGAGTTACGTGGCAGAAGGATTGACTCCTCTCCCGTTATGGTCGATGAAGTTTAAAACCTTCCGATGCCACTAACCGGCTGATTGATCAGCGCATGTTTATTTATTAGCGGGATATAAACATTTAATGAGAACAATGGATTACAACATATAGAACTTTTTATGAGCTGATATAAGCAAATTCTACAGTGTTCTACATTAGTCAACATTTACGTTTTCACCTCTCAAGACAGATTTTTCTCTTATTTAATCCACCGTATATCTTTATGCAGCAGCCACTAGAGCTTCTTTCCTATATTAATACGGGAGTCATTTGCTCAAAGTGGGATTTTCGTCACTGATTTTTGCAACAGTGCCATTTTCCAAGTCCAGGAAAGGATCAGGAGCGAATCCATCGGAGGGACGGCCCGTGTTGTGAGGACGGTCACGTACGCGGGACGGATAGTGAATATATTGTATAGAAGGATGCCGATGCTGAAACTGCCAGGCGGGAGGTCTAGAGGAAAACCGGCGAGGAGGTTTATGGATGGAATCAAAGAGGACATAAAGTTGGTCGGGGCGAGAGAAGAGAATGCGGAGGAGACGGCGATGTGGAAGCAGATGAGTGTCTGTGGCGACCCCTGAAGGCAGCAGCCTGGAGCGAGAGAAGAAATCCCTTTCTTCCAATAAATGAATAACACAGCACTACTTTTTATATCCATTACCAGGTTGTCACTATAACTTGATTTCTCATATTAGTCATCGGAATCCGAGTGACAAATGAGGACATCGTCACTGCACGTGAGACGGTGTGATAAAAAGAAACGGTACGACCGCGAGGGGTGATTGGATTTACAGAGAAGAACATCTTTGGAGGAATTAGAAGTCACCATAAAGGGACTGTCGTTAAATAAATGTGATAGATTCAGCCGGTATAGATCTCTGTTCATTTTAACAAGCGGTTTTGACAAAGATCTCAATATTCTGCCTGAAACCGGCAGCTGTTTCGTCTGAGCTTCTCTTCATTTCCAACACTGCCCTCTGCAGTCCGAGTCCAAACAGCTCAGTCTGGTGCGGAGGATGCATGTCTTATTTTACAGGAAAATTAATTGAATTATCTCAAGTAGCCCGGGACCCCGTCGGGTCGCGGGGAAATTAGTTCCGGGAAACACGCAGCCGCTTTGGATGTAGAGGCAGAACGGGTAGAAGAATAAAATGGCCTGGTTATTATCAACTGTTCTTCAAATAGCAGAGTCTTCACAGCTTCACAGAACAGCGGTTCTTCTTTATATCCATTGATAAATAATGTTATCAACACTACAAGTCATCGATGTTTTCATATGGAGAAGTGTTATTTACGCTCACTTTTAAGGCAAGTTTGCGGTTTAAGATGGCTTGATGTCAGAAAAGCCATCACAGGGCCACATATAGAAATATACAACCGGTCACGGTCATTTTTAAACAATAGGAGGAACCGGGGGACCCATGAAGACACGGGGGGGCCGACATGCAAACCCCACGATGAAAGGCTCCGTGTCCAAACCAGGGACCCTCTTAATGTCAGGCGGATGAACTGACCGCTCCCCCGCATTGAGGACGATACTCCTCACTCTAAATTATGGCCCAAATTAGAAGTATAGCTCTTCATCCTCCTCTTTTCTCTACTTGCTGAAGCTCAATTTGATTGAATTTGATCAGTTTGGGATTCAACTTTTCTTCCAAGTCATTGAAGCCTGTTGGATTTTTAATCTGGAATAAAAATAGCCACTACTTCCAAAAGAAAATGGTGTTTGGGGTTAAAATATCATCTTTGAAAAACTCAACGGCAACATCTTTTTTTGGGACATCTTGGCCCACTTATTCAAGACAGCGGCGTATTTATTGTTAGTGGTCTCATGATGGAACTATTTTCTGTCAACAAGAAAGATTCTGCATGAGACTGCTGATAACAGAAGATTATTTTGGATTGGAGGCTGTGATTTCTGGAAAGAGGCACTGCTGTTGAGTTTTGTCGTTTTTTTTCCCACTTGCAGGATCCTCAGCATCCTAAGAAAACCCATCTAGATGTATGAATCAGACCACAGCGGAAGGGATGTTCACCCTTGACTTTGAAATATAACCGAGATCTGAGTCCGGCCGGTATCTAAACCCATCTGTGGCCGTCGAAGGTCGGCCATGGACAAACAAACAAACATGATACGATTTCACAACAAATCGCGGCGTCTTCGTAGGTGCGTGCACGGTGGCTAGTTCGGGCTCTTGCCTCATCTCCACTTAAAAACGCTAGCTTGCTAACCACATACTCGAACTGTGCGATGCACTACCCCGTTTTCCTAACACACCCTGTTTTCCTGACAAAAGCCTCTCCCCTGCTGGTGGTGTTGTTTGCAAAAAAAAAAAAACAAAAAAAACAGAACAAACACTATGGAACCCTTCTGGATGGTTGTTGATTTAAAAAAAAAAAAAAAACACGGTCAGCTCAACAAAAATCCCCTGGCAAAGACACGGGATTTAAACAGAAAGGAACCCCTCCTGTTGGGCCAACTTTAGAATTGTAACTGAATATTCATGCAGGCTATCAAAGGTTCTTTAACAAACCTGAAAAGCGCAGACGGAGGGGATTTAAGAAAACATGTCGGGGATCGACGTCGCTGTGCGGGGATGGAGGTTCATGGTTTGAGGGAAAAATCACATCCTTGGAGGGATGCGGGATAAGACGGCGCCGGAAGGGGAGCACTGACCTTGAGAGGAGAGATGTGGGAGTGGGAAACGTAGCCGTGCACATTCTCGATCTCCGACAGGTTCTTTTCGGACACGTGCACGAGCTCCGGGGCACGCACTTCATTGGTGAGCCGCGGGAATCCTTGGTCAAGTGGCGGAGAGTCGTCCTCTTGGTAGTGGTAATGCTGAGCGTAAAGCGAGACAGACCAGAAAGTAGAAGGGGTTGAAAATTATGAATAGAATTAATAGCAGGAGGAATTCAATATTTACATGGATGAAAAACAAGTAAATATGAGCAAAATATGATTGAAAGAAAACAGCGGGCATCAGCCGAGTGAAAGGGAATCCGGGATTATTGGTACTTTTACACACACATTTTCCTTTATCGCAATGATGGACATCTAAATGTGACCGGCATGTGAAGATGCACTTAATGCATTGTTTTCACATTGTTATTTTAGACATTTATACATATAAGTGAGATGCTTCCGCGTTCTTAAAATGCTATATTATTGTCCTCTGTGATTTTTTTTTGTGATTTTAGATTTATGATCTTTGTTGACCTCGACTTGTTGGGCAGGACCGTTTTTTTTTTTTCTCCCCCCCATCAGGTTGTCCAACAGCGACGCACAAAAAGCGCATTAATTTATCACTTACATGTAAGTGTTAATAGAAAAAGAATTGTATTGTTAAGAATTGTATTTTGCGGCTTGTTTTTCAATTTATTTACCAATTTACTCAAATTTTATGTGGACTACCTTGTGCTCCTCTGTGCAGTACTGACTTGACTATCAGCTAAAACATTTTTAAATATCAACAATATCATCATTCTAACTGGTTTCATGTATTCAGCGTGAGGTTTTTCTTGTCCCATCAAATTAAAATTTTTAATTTTCCTCTCCGTTTTCTCATCTGCTTAGATTTTAAAGCAATCAGCCATCTATTTTATAACAGCAAAGAGATTGCTGAATTTTGTTTGTGAGAAAATGAAGGAGTGAATGTTCACATTAAATTAGTAATTTATTTTTTCTTTTTGATTTTAATAAAATTCAATCTGTGAAATTGTTCCTAAAGCCCCATTCAGTGCCGACGGCCCCTGCCGTCCTGCCATCTGTTAGACATTTTCAGGCTTACTGATGCGTTTTTTTTTTTTTTTTTCCTCCCCCAAACCTCTCTGTTCCTGAACCGTCACTTTGTAGTTTTCTGAAATCTCTACATTTGCATACAAGCAATGCCATGTGATGATTTGCTGGCTCTTTCCATTGTTTAGAAAAGGCTGGGAAATGTCCAGGGTCAGAAACTGAACCCTCTTTTTTCTTCCGAGCCACCTGAGTTTAGATATTGGGAGGGTGGGCGCGCTTAGTTTCATCTTTTATTAATACAAATTATTCCAAGCTTTTCATGAAACCCATCAATGGAAAGGGGAAAATATCTTGAAATTGCAATTTTAACAAAATGATGTCCAAACCATGGGGGCATGAAAAGCTCCTCAATGATTCTCCAAATGACAAAAAGCTCATGAGGAGTTGAATAATCACGGCGGTAAGTGATGGCATGGGTCGAAAATGTCTCTCTGGAGTGTTGTGACCTGCAGACGGTGTTATATTCCCGATAAAACATCCACTACGTGATGGATTTCTCCGCAGACGTTCCTGCCGAGTGAGGGGGTGAGTGTCGACTGAAATGTGACATTTGTTGGGGCAACACAAACGCAATGACATGGAGGAATGTCGGAGAGGGTAACTTTGGGATGGTTGGGAAATGAATGACCCCCTCATCCCGTCTCTCACCCAGGGAGCGCTCATCAAGGCAGGGGTCATGCAGGGTGGGGGCTGGCCGTTCTGGGGTGACCCTTGCACTGCCGGCGGCCTGTTCTGGAGAGACCAACAGGACCGTGCGTGACCACAAACAGTCAAAGAGTCCCGACAATCGAGCCCGACTCGGTTCACAACATTCGTGCGGCACGGCAGCGCAGAAGCGGCAGGTGAGGTAGCTTGTTCGCAGCTGCTGGTAAATACTTTGGCTGTTTGACACGGGACAGATGTGGCTCTGAGCCCCTTTACACGCAACACAGCAGCGGTCACAGATGGGCAAACGCAACAGTTATTACACCCCACGGCCGAGTGAAACACTGAGTCTAAATCAATTATCCTGCGGTGCCCCTGTTCTAAACACTTCTTCAATAGGCTGCACATTTAGGTCCCTTCCTGTTTAGACAGCGGGTTTGCTTTAGTGAGTTGATGTAGTTTAATGATCCCATGATTGGGAAATTGTATTGCAACAGCAGCAAGACATACAAGGACAAGACAAGCTAAAAATACACATAAAATAAGTAAATAAAATAAATCAAATCTGAAATGTAAAAGTAACGCCTTAAAAAAAAAAAAAGGCTGTCATTTACCAATATACAGGAAAAAATAATGAGCAAAGCGGCAATGTGAAGTCGCGCAGTAACTGATTAGACCAGAGGTGAGCAAACTTTTTGACTGACGGGCCGGTTCAGCACAAGATATGATACATATAAAAAATAACGCATTTGTTAACTGTACATATCAGACTCATCTGAAATTTGCCTTGACAAGAAAACCAGCTTGGTTTTGAAGGCTCAAATGTTTTCTTGCATTTTAAGATAAGATAAGAACAACTTTATTTATCCCGAAGGAAATTGTTGTGCCAGAGTTTCAAGCAAAAACATAACAATAACAGATAATAGTAGGAAGGAGGGAGAATAAGAAGGTTAAGGCTATCAAGTGTTTTACGGTCTTAAGTACAAAGATTTCATGCACAAACCACTTTTTCCCTAGTAGCTCCAAGTCCAGCTCATTCATGTGTATGTCCACACTAAAAGCTAAATCGCAAATCCAATGTGTGTCGTTCAGCTCAGGAAAATTCTCAAGTGTTCTCAAGTAGCTCCAAACATAAAATAATCTCCTGTTTGAGCTCCCACATTCATTAATCATTCACATCAAGTATGAATTCTGTGGCAATCTTTGGCGGGCCGCATTAAAAAGACCAACGGGCCAGATGTGGCCCGCGGGCCTTAGTTTGCCCACCCCTGGATTAAAATGTTGCACACACACAGCTTCAAAAAAAGATGACACTGGAGACAACAGACTGATAGAAGATCTCAGGCATCTTGCTGTATAAATTAAATGATCTGAGTTTCCTGAGGAAGTACAGTCCACTCATACCTTTCTTGTACACAGACTCTGACAACAGACTGGACTGGAGATCCAACACAATCGCAGCACCCAGGAATCTATACAGTGGACCCTCGCTACTTTGCTGTCGTACTGCTTTGGGGAAAGTAGTACAGTAGTAGTAGAAAAAAAAAAAAAAAAACAAGAACTGAATTTATGTTTATATATGGTTCTGAGATGGCTATTTGGTTGAGTGGTCACTTCTGACTTCCAACTACTGGTACTTCGGATCTTCGGTGACTGAATTGCACTTTTTGAAAGTCGCTTTGGATGGAAGTGTCTGCCAAATGACTGGAATGTAATGTAATGGGATTACTTTTTCTGTAATTCAGTTCTCACGATTTATTGTTCTTTAGTGTTTTTTTTTTTGCAGTATTTGATTTTTTTTTCGTGATAAATAGCCATATTCTAGCCTAAGAAGGAAAAAAAAAACAGTAAAAAATATAGTAAAATCAAATTTAAATTCATTTTATAGAATAAATAAAATACAAGGTCTCCTTTGCTGGCACGCATTCTTGGAGGAGATGACTCCTCCGACAGGACTCCTGACGACATCGGTGGCTTAATAGACCGCCATTTGGATCTATCGACGGACGAGGACCTCACCGACATGATGAAGTCTGCCGGCGAGGAAGAGAAGCAACAAGAGCGGTCTCACGCTCGAAGGACTTGCAGCTATGACAAACTCCGCAAAAGCTGTGAAAAATATGTGGCAAGATCGGGACGACGATACAGTTGGGCCGGTCCACTTTTGTATCTTGATCGACGAGGCCGTGGCAGTTTATAAAACCATTTGTAACCAGAAAAAAAAAAGCAGAGTCAGCAACTGCCTATAGCGAGGTACTGATGAAAAAACCCCAGTAAAGGCGTACGCGCAGGGAGGTCCGTAAAGGGTCGAGTGAGGTTCGTTGCGGGTTAATATATCTGGAAATAACACTTCGCGGAAATTCACTTTTCGCATGGGGGTCTTGGATGGTAACTCCCGTGTAAAGTGCGGGTTCGCTGTTGTTGTCAACCGACTCCTCGCCCCTGATGTGTAGCGGCTGTGCCGACGTGTCCATCTTCGATCACCATCCTCGATCACCATCGAGTCATTTAGCTTTTGTACTCTGAATATGAAACTTTAAACCAGTGAAGGCTTTTTATCCTAAAGTCTGCATGAGCCATTGAGCATACAGTACATTCTTAAACAGCGTCACGCTTTCAGAGGCTCGGTGACTCGGGAAAGGGAAATGATTACGGACGTGAATCTTTTTAACCGTGGGGAAGAAAAAGAAAAATTGCAAAAAGCTACAAAACAGAGAGCAGTTTCACAGGAAAATTGGCCGAAAAAATGCTGCAAAACCAATTATGAGTAAATTGAGTGTAAGACGATTGGCGCTATTCTTCAATGTACGAGGAAGTAGTGCAAACAAGCAGCCGGTTCAGGTGGCATTCAAGGTTTTGGTGCCAGATTAGGGGGCTCAAATAAAATTCTAATAATTATTTTCTTTTGCCCACTAAGAATGTATTGTAAATAGGATTTTCTCCGACTCAAAATCGGCAAATACTTCAAGAACATCTCGGCAGGTCATTTAAAACGATTGAGATTATGAGCACAGGCAACATGTCCATCACTATCCAAATACTATCCTGAACGACTATTAAAAGGTTTAAATTCAATCAGAAAGAGCCCTAGCTAGTTTAAGGGCCTGTTTCTGAACTTCGTAGACATCTGGACAAACACGGTTGACCCTGGCAAGAGGAGACTCAAATGCTAAAATATATCATAAAATCTGCAATTGGTGTGTCAGGAAATTCAGAAATATTCATCGGACAATGCATTTGGACTTTGGTCTTGTGGAGAACAAATTAAGGATGAATAAATAAATTCATTCATTCATTAAAAAGTCTCACCTGAGACTGATGTTGGGGAAATGCGATTAAAAACTAAACCACAAGTCTTGAGTTTTCATAATTTCATTTTCAAATATTGAAATGAAATGGTAGGAGTTTATCATTTTACTCATTCATTCACCCAAACACAGGCCCAAGATAGCGACGTCTGCATTTGGAATCGGGAGATCGAGTCAACACAACGGTGGAGGAAGAAGAAGAACAACAAGAAGACTGCGAGGACTCGGAGATGCACCTTTTTCTGCAGAGAGTGCGTCTGCATCGCGGCGATACAATCCAATTGCAACGCTCCAGTGATCGGGTTTGTGATGATGCCCAGAAGCAGCAATGTAAAGAGATGCATGCTAATATCAGGAGGACGCAGCTCTTGGCCGCTGACACAGAACCAACCAAAGAGACTATAAATAGAAGCAGGGCTCTGATTTAGCCTTGTCTTAATTTTTTTTTCTCTCTTGTATAATCCCGGAGATGAGAAGTGATGATGTAACTCCCGGTAAACGGTTTGAATTAAAGATGCGTACCTTTTTAAAAGACAAGTAGGTGCACACGGAAAAAAAGAAGCAGAAAGAAGAGTTTCCTCGTTCAGCGGCTGCAGCGGGTTTATTGCTCATTTAAAAAAAAAAATCAGCCGGCCTTACAGGAGAGGCAAACTCTCCGTAACAAATTATATCAATACAAGATTGAATAGGCTTGGTTTCTTTTTCTCTCAAGACGCAAACAGATGAGCAAAGAATTGATCAGGGAGCCTGACAAAAGTGCTCATTAGGAAAGTGCGGCACAAGTGCGGTGTGAGCTAACATTGCTTCCGCTGCAGTTTCTCTATTTTTCACTCCACGGACTCATTGGAATTCCCGGGTCCTTGTCCGTTCAATAATATTCAACCCTTCGGACTCATTCTTGGGACGCTGGCCATTTAATATTCCGCACTCAAAATATAGTTAATGGTTTAATCTGGGAGAAAGCACCACTGAAGAGAAGAGAAAGCAAATATGGTCCTTTTATATTTTCATAATTGCTAAAATGATCCGAGGGAATTTGAAGCAGTTACGACGCGGGTACGTTATGGGGGGGGGATTGGGCGACATCGGATCAATTTCCCTCATTTTTGCCGTATTTGTCCTGTACGTGTTTGTCAATACCCTCCTCCGGTGCCCAAAATGATGTCTGTATACAGATCACATGAGGTCCGCTCCCCTCACGGGGGATGAATTAAAAAGAAGGGAGACGATTTTGGCCGTCCAGGATTAAAAGCCAAACTAATTCCAAAGGAGTTTCAGTGTTTTTCAATTATCACAAGTGATGAATGGTAATTCGGTTTTGGGCGGCGCACAGACTCCTTCAGGCTCGGAAGCTAATGGGCTACAGGTTCATGTTTAATTCAAGATATTGCGTAAGTTTTTACAATGCTCCTCGTAACCGCCGCCTCCTGACAGGATTCATCAAGTCGGTAGAAATAGAGCTGCAAGGTGACTCGGCCTGTTGATGCAGGGTGCAGTGGATGTGGCGGAGAAGATGAGACCACCTTTACTGTTATCAATAAATCCATGTCTGTCGCATTTGGCTTTCACAGACTGAATGTCAATTTGAGGGGAACAGCTGACCGAGCAAAAACCAGCCTTACGTCGGCCCTACGCGGAGATATTACTTCCTGATCATTTAAATGTTGTTGCAATAGATGCAATTTTGCAACATGTTGCAATAAACCAACTTTTAAATGACATTATTTCACCATAATTTGCAGTTTACTGTATTAACACAGCATGTTTTCATATTTTGGGGTTAAATGAAGAACGAGATTATAGTATGCAGTTTCGCATTTTATAAATCCCATTTATTTTTATATATCTTAAAATGATATTTCGGCAGGATGCAGCCAAAGTGACAACTTTACAGTGTCGTGCATCGACTCAATACAAACACTTTACTTTGCGATCAGCTCGGGAATGAAACGCTTATTCTAGAATTAACAAATGCAAAATATACAAATAAATAAAAGCTGCGCCAAATGAAACACACACACAGTGCATCAGAGGGAGTCTTTTAAAGACGAGGACATCAGCAGGCCACAGGCAACGTCTGTCTGCTTTACGGCTGCATCGGCAGCTCCAACACACAGATGGTTCCATCCGGGTGTTGCTGCAGGGAGGAGGAGGAGGAGGAGGAGGAGGAGGAAGGTGTCCACAACTACAACTGCTGTTTGACTTATCTCAGCAAAACTAAATGTGAGGGAGGAAAATGATCTCAACATAATAAGTGAAATCATACCATTGCGGAAAAGCCGGTCCTTTAGCACAAGTCTCAGTTGCAGGAATTGGATTCATACGAGCTCACATCTCATTTGAGACAGCAGGGAACCCCGGAATACTGTTCCCATACATATAATAGTTAGCAGGACTGGCTTAGTCCGTGCATTGTGCCTTGATTCAGCCATTTGCATTCTAATGAGAAGCATTGTCCCCTGCTGCTGCACTATGGCTGGATTAATAAGAGGATCTCTCTGTTCATTTACCTTTTATACCTGTAACCTAGCAACAACTGCCAGTGAGGATATGTACACATATTTTCCACGAGGAGAAAATTAATTTTTGCGGACGTCACGGCTTCAAGAGCCTCAGACCGACCTGGCTGTTTTATGATAAACCGCCTTTTACATCGGCGGTACTTTACTGTACATGTACAATGATGAACAGTCGGCTGCTTCAAACCACACAAGGAGTCACGGAGGGAGGTATACTAAAGTCATTTTATGGAAATGTCAGTTCAGGAGTCTCCTCAAAGTGTAGTCATAAGTTAAAAAGTCAGCCAGTGGCCGTGGTATGATGACATCTTTCCATAACAACTGCTGTAGAGCGTGATGCTGGTCGTGACGTATGACTGATGACCTTCAGACTTGCATATAAGACCATACATCAACACTTCTTAGAAAGACACCGTTCAGCGTCAGACACTCTTTTTTTTTAATTTATAGCCTCCTCTGGATATGCATACCTCATCGTGGAAAGTAAGGCCTGACATATATTTAGCTTGTCAAATGAAAAGCTAAAAAGCCATTGCTCATGCTGCCAAGCCAGTTGACAAGACAACCTTCTGGCTGGGCTTTCAAAAAACATTTTTGATCCTCACCTTTGGTGTTCGCCTTGACTACAAACGGTTCAGGTCCGGCGAATTGTTGCAAAGGCGTAGAGATGTTAATCATAGTTGTATGCACTTGCTATTAAAATCTAAACTGTAAGTGGTCCAATGTCCACACACCAATGGTGGCAACTCCGCTATGCAAGACGCTAACCAAAGCAACGGGAGCAACTTGAGGTTAAGCGTCTTGCCAAAGGACACTCCGGCATGTGGACAGGAGGAGTCGGGAATCAAACTGTCAACCTCCTGACAGAAGGGGCGGCTGCTCAACCAAGTGAGCCACAGCGGCCCCATCAATTTCCAGTCTCTTTGGTATTGGTCTGCTGATTCATGTCTTGGTGATGTGAATCCAGCGGTTGCTCACTGAAAGGCCACATGAAGGTAGATGAAGACCACCGAAACATCTTGGATTTGTCAACATAAATTTATGTTGATGAGCCATACAATGAAGTTATGGGAAAGAGAAGTGGAAACTGGACTGAGAGCAGAAATCAGCATTTGTGAACAGCAGTATGGCTCCATGCCTAGAAAGAGTACTACAGATGCAGTATTTGCTTTAAGAATGCTAATAGAGGAGTACAGAGAAGGCCAGAGGGAGCTGCATTGTGTTTTTGTGGACCTAGAAAAAGCATATGACCAGGTGCCTAGAGGAACTTTGGTACAGTATGAGGAAATCTGGAATGTCAAAGAAGTGTGTTAGACTGGTGCAGGACATGTATGCTAGCTATGAGATAGTGGTGCGGTGTGCTGTGGGGGTAACAGAGAAGTTCAAGGTGGAGGTAGGACTCCATCAGGGATCAGCTCTGAGCCCCTTCTTGTTTGCAATGGTGATGGACAGGCTGACAGAAGAGGTTAGACAGGAATCTACATGGACCATGATGTTTGCAGATGACATTGTGATCTGAAGTGAGAGCAGAAAACAGGTAGAGGAAAAGGTAGGAGGTATGCTCTGGAAAGCAGAGGAATGAAAGTTAGAGTTAGAGCAAGACAGAGTATATGTGTGTGAATGAGACACACCTTAGAAACTAAGGTGGAACGGTGAGGCTACAGGGAGTGGACATCAAGAAGCTGGAGGATTTCATGTACTTGAGGTCAACAGTCCAGAGCAACGGAGAGTGTGGAAAAGAGGTGAGGACACTCAGTTTAGGAAGGTTGGAATGGGTGGAGAAAAGTGTCAGGGGTACCATGTGATAGAAGACTGTCAGCCACAATGAAAAGAAAGGTGTACAAGACAGTGGTGAGACCAGCGATGCTGTATGGCCTAGAAACAGTTAAAAAAGACAAAAAGACAGGAGGCAGAACTAGAGGTTGCAGAGATGAAGATGCTAAGGTTCTCTTTGGGAGTGACCAGGATGGATAGGATCAGAAATGAGTCTATGAGAGGAACGGCACATGTTAGATGTTTTGGAGAGAAGGTCAGAGAAGTCAGACTGAGATGGTTCGGTCATGTACAGAAGAGGGATAGTGAATATATTGGTAGACGGATGCTGGAATTGGAGCTGCCAGGCAAGAGGTCTCGAGGAAGACCAAAGAGAAGATTTATGGACCTGGTGAGAGAGAATATGAAGGTAGTTGGTGTGAGAGAGGAGGATACAGAGAAGAGGGTTAGATAGAGGAGGTTGATTCACTTTGGCAAACCCTGAAGCGAAAAGCCAAAAGAAGAAAGAGAAGAAGTACAGTATATGATAGAGGTCTGACTACACCGAGTAGTGTCTTTGTTAAAGATCTGAATTAATATTGTCAACGTAGACTGACAATTATAAGCAAGCTGCCCAAATTCATACCAATGGTTACCTTGAAAATGCTAATGTATTCTTCCTCTAAACACTGGATGACTATCTTTTAGTGGCATATTTGTCCGATTCCAGTGAGGAGCTTGCTGACCGTTCATTTCCTTAACAAGACATGAATGTCACGGTACCGTGACGCTGGCGGGGTCGCTTTCAATCCCACTGAATTTCGTATGCTCATTCTTCATTTTCCACTATTATAATGACGGGTTTTTAGAATTCAGGCAATTATTTTGCACCGAACATCATCAGACGGGGCTTCATCGGCCGAGATGCCAACTGTCAGGGTTCCAGTTGGGACTCGGGAGAATCTCAGACGGTACCTCAGGTGAGCGCGGGAGATGCTCTCATTAGCGTAAATGAGGTCCAGTTTATTGTTTGCCCTGGTGGCATCAACACGGGGATGGAATATTATCACATTATTTGACTTGAATGTCTTGGAGCTCTAGAGGCAAAAATATCCTCATCAGTGTGAGCTTTGTGCAGCTTTCAGTTTGATATGATAGAGCGAATTAGCAATGACTGTTATATAATGGGCGATTTTCATCCACCACCCCCATCTCATTTTCTAACACCAAATTAGATTTTTAGATTCTGACTTTCTTCGAATTTTGAGTCAAATGCACATCATAAAAGAGAAGCCGAAACTGTGCATTTTGAAGTGTGTTGTAATTATTCCACAAATAATATGGCTGTCTATAATGAGGTTTGTAGTGAGGCTGCAGCAACAAGGAGGTTTCAGGGCTGCGGACGAAATCTACCGAACCAATTTGTGGTCATTTGACCTCAAGCTTGAAAGAAGCCCAGTGACCTACAATGGCAGAAACACTCAACCATTCTAGCATGTAATGGAAGACTTTGTTTTTTTCTTATTTGCGCTTGTCTGGAAAGAAATCACAGGGAATAATCACATTCCAGTAAAAAAAAAAAACAAACAAAAAAAAAAAAAACAGATGCATCGCATGTATTAGCCCGACACTTATTCTCAGGAAATTCTCAAGAAAACCACCGCTTTACCGCTCCCGGTTTTATGAACCGTAGTGTAAGCCAGTCAGAATAAGGCGGCAAATATCTTTCACGCCGTTTCTCGCGCTGACTTTCAAGTCGTCGGTTTTTCGAAACGCCAGAATGACCACACGGACAAGTGTCACTGACATTGCGCTGCCCCTTCCGCGCTACTTTCACAGTTTGCTGTGCGCAGCAGCAACGCTCGGGCATGGCGCCGAGGCATGATGACTCCCATGCAAATGTATTGGAGCGTGGCTCCGGAGCTGATGGATACTTTAACAAAGAGTGACTAATGCTACGGGGAAAGAGAAACCGAGGGAGGGGTTGAGGAGGCTTCCAACCATTGGACGGGGGCTCGGAAAATGTACGTGCGAGATGAAGCAGAAGCGGGTCGAGCGGCATACTGATATTTATCAGAGCCGTTCTGAAGATCGATTTCACCCTTGGAAAGGTTTAATTACAAAAGAGCCCAGAGTGAGAGACACTTCCCTTCCCGTCAATTATGACACCGCTTTTGCTGCTTTTGTGGTCGACTGCAAATGCCAGCTCGCTGTCTTGATCACCTGATTTCTACAAAACCAGGACAGAGGTCAAAGGTCAAGTATGTTTTGACAGGACGGACTAACTCGATGCTATACTGTGCCGATACGGTGCGTTTTATTTCTGAAATCATCATTCCACTGTTGTTTCTATTTTATTTTCTGCCTCCCCTCCCCGAGGAAATGGCTGCTCTTTTGACGGACAGTGAAGAATATCCATGTCACATTAACCAAACGCTCAGGGAAGCCAAAACGTG